>NC_135233.1:985782805-986382805 GCF_051348905.1 Ranitomeya variabilis
TGGTAATTGGAGAGGCTCTTTGCTGAATTTCAATACCATGTTCCTTGGAAAATGCGATATCCATGAAATTGCCACCTGCACCAGAGTCAATCATAGCTGCACTGGAAATCCACTGTCCTGAACACAGGATCTTAATAGGGAGAGAACAGTGAGAGTTCTTTTCCTTAAGCTTCTTGGGGGGTGAAGTCATAGAAAGTGAATGGAATACAGCGTTTAAAGGCAGGCTACATTCAGAGATGTCAGATTCATCATCACAGTTGTCATTCTCCCCTACTGCAGCTAGCACCTTGTTAGGCCGTCTAGGACACTTAGGACAATTGATCAAGAAGTGGTCAGACTGGCCGCAGTAGAAACATAGACTTTCACAAAGGCGATGCTCCCGGCGCTCATTGATCTCGCGCCTCTGAACGGAATCAATTTGCATGGGCACCTCCTCCACCTCCCGAGATGTTTTACCTGCAGGCTCTTTGGAAGGAAGGGAAAAGTTAGAAATATGGTTATATGCAGCAAACTTCTCCTGCCTGCGCTCAGTAAGGCGAATGTCAATGTGCACACAATGCTGTATAAATGTCTCTAGCTCTTGTGGTGACTCAGAGCGAGCTAGTTCATCTTTTACAATACTAGACAGACCCCTTTTAAAAACAGGCAATTGTGCATAACTGTCCCAATTGGTATCTACCGCTAATCTCCTGAATTCAGTAGCATACTCAATAACAGAACGTTTTGCCTGGCGTAAAGACAATAAAACAGATTCAGCGGTTGCACAGCGATTAGGATCATCAAACATTAATGTCATAGCGGCCAAGAAATCATCCAAGTTATTTAACCATGGGTTACGAGACTCAATCATCGGATTCGCCCAGGCAAGCGCTCGTGCGGTCGGCAGCATTATTACACACAATACTTTGGATCTATCATTAGGAAAACGGTCAGCATGCACATCAAAATATAGCATACATTGATTCACAAAGCCACGAAATATGTCACGATCACCATTAAATCTGAATGGGGGCAACTTAGGTGGGCTAGCTGGTGGCGGTTGACCAGAGGGAAAAGTCGCTTGTGCAGCTATTCGCGTGCTTATGTCCTGAAAAGCCCGTCCATACTGGGACTCTATGCCAGCAAGTTTGTTTTCCTGGGCTGCCATGCGGGTGCTTAAGTCCTGCAAAGTCTGTCTAAACACTTGTTGATTGATTTCAAAGCTTCCAAACTTCTTTTGCAGACCTTCCACATCTTTCTGCAGTGATCTAATTATGGAAAACACCTGCTCTAGTCTGCTTTTTGCAGTCATTGTTCCAGCAGTCTCCTTTTTTTTTTTAGGCTAGAGTATCCTGTAATAATTATAGGGGATAACTCAGGAGACTCTTTGCGTGGAACAAGACAACTACAGGACACAGTTTTATAAGTGGTAAAGTCTATATTATCACACGGTGATTCAAACAGGTGCAGAGAGAAACTCAAGTCCACAACACTTGGTGCAAATATCAAATGCAGCTCAGCAGTCTATAGGAAACTTCAGAGGAAAATGCAATCACGCAGAAAGTCTATGAAGTACAATTATTCTTGCTTAGTCCAAAACACAGATAGGTATGCTTATAAGGCAGTTCAAATAATATCTTAGCTCAACCAGGGAGGTCTGGGTAATAGTCTCAGGTTCTTGCAGAGCAGAAACAGCTTACATGTCCAGAAAATGCAGATGGAAGCAAACACAAGCAGCAGATGAAGGAGGATTACTGGAACTGGTGTATGCAGCAGGAACTCAGAGCAGAGTAGCAAGATAACCCCACAGGTTCACAGGAGCAGGTATATAGCCAGGGAGTCAACAGAGGTCAGGAGCTGGATGCAAGGCAGAATACTCTAGCACAGACTGAGGCTGGGGTGGAGTTTTATAGCAGGAAGACACAGTGCACATGAGACCAAAGACGCCATCTTGGAAAAGGGCAGTAATGCACTAAAAGGTAATAAAAAATGTTCAGAGTCCTGACACCTATAATGGATCATGGATTTAAAGAGAACCTGTTACATGAAAAAACATAATCCCTTCTCGATTTGAATATTTATACAATAAAAAACTTATACCTCCATTGACTTCGCCGTTCCAGTAGCATCGACACTCTCGTTCCTGGGGCTCCCTCGCAGTTGTTATGACACATGAGCCCTGCGCCCAATCAGTGCTGGTGTCACTGTCCCCACTTTCAGACAAATCGAGCATCAACAGGAAGTCATAGAGCATCACTGACTTCTTATTGATGTTCAATACCTCCTGATAGGGTGCAGAGCTCACGTGTCATAACAACCACACAAGAGCCCCGGGAACGCGAGTGCTGACACTACTGTAACGATGCCGGCATGGGAGGTGAGTATAAGTGTTTTAATTTTATCGGCACCAAACATTCAGATCGAGAAGAGGTTGTCCTAGTAGTGGATACTTCCATTAACTTGCTGATATGGGATCAATCTGCAGGTTAATAGCGTTTGGAACCTGCACAGAGTCCAGACTTTGAGTAGAGGCGTTGGCGCTGGAATTGCATTAGGGCTGTAATTTCAGTGGCGCTAACATGTACCATGATGTCAGCACTCTTTGATGTAGGATAGGCACATACCATGGGTCACTACCGTGCAATTGTGAACAAAGTCCAGGGTAGTTAGGGATGCACTTGAAAGGAGGGTGACAATATCACTTTAAATCCCTTGTTTAATATTTTGCTACTGTAAATCAAAGCTTTCTTCATTCTTGCCATGGAGTACCTCCTGTTTTTCTCTAGTATTCATTTTTAACTCAGGTACTTGAAGTAGTAGCAGATTGGTTACAGTAAGGGGAGGACTGGCACCATAATTGCATTGGCACTGTCATTGCATCAGCCCTGTAATTGCATTGGTGGTAACATGCACCATAGTGTCGACTCTGGCACGTGTCAAGATTATGAGAGAGGCATTGCTTGAGATGCTCATGGGACATTGATTGGAGTGCCCTTGGTTATATAATGGTATACTCTTGCTGTGGTTTGTACCATATCTATTGAATAGAAACACAGATTGGGATACTTATGGCTACTCATTTAATATCATCACTATTATCTGCCCTTAGTTTGTCTGTGTGATGCTGGCTATTATATATTTTTGATACTCCAACAAGAATTAAGAAAGATATTAGTTGGGGCACATATGGCTACATGAAAATATTATTATGAAGGCATGCATTAATTCATTGATTGGGATGCCTATGGTTATTCTACTGGCTATTGTAAATTACCCTGGTCCCTTGAATGGCACCTAATAGTTTCTTTCATGAGCGGACATACCGCATGTCCACCGGGGCCCGGAGGTGGATCGAGCCCCTGCAGGGTGGCAAATAATGAGGGCAATCTGGCCTGTTTATCGAGCCCCGAGGCTCCGGGGGGCCCCTGGCCAGATTACCCTTATGTGCGTCAGGCAGCGAGTGATCCCTGCGGCTCTGCTGCCTACAGGAGAAAATAGCAGTGGAGCAGAGCTGCAGCGATCTGTCCTGCTTCCTCTCACACAGACAGCAGCACCTCTGGATGATGTAATCATTCAGCGGCTGGCTGTGCCAGAGAGAGGAAGCTGCTGACGGTGATGCTTCAGCTGTGGGAAAATGCGCGGACAGGTGCTGTGTGTGTTTTGTTGTATGTATGTGTGTTGTGTGTGTGTGTGTGTGTGTAGAGATGAGTGGTGGTGTGTGTATGTGTGTGCATGCTAAGCGCTGCAGGGGAATGTGCAGAGATGTGATTGGTGCTGTGTGTGTCTGTGTGTGTATGTCTAGGTGGAGGAGAGGGCAATGATGGAGGGGTAATGGGGAGAAGACAGTGATGGGGTGATGGAGAGGGCAATGATGGGGTAATGGGGAGAAGGCAATGATGGGGTGATGGAGAAGGCAATGATGGGGATGGTGGGGAGGGGGGAATGATGGAAGTGGTGGAATGGGCAAGGATGGGGATGGTGGGGGAGTAGTAAATGATGGAAGTGGTGGAATGGGCAAGGATGGGGATGGTGAGAGAGGAGGAAATGATGGAAGTGGTGGAATGGGCAAGGATGGGAATGGTGGAGAGGAGGAAATGATGGAAGTGGTGGAATGGGCAATGATGGGGTAATGGGGAGAAGGCAATGATGGGGTGATGGAGAAGGCAACGATGGAGATGGTGGGGAGGGGGAAATAATGAAAGTGGTGGAATGGGCAAGGATGGGGATGGTGGGGGAGGAGGAAATGATGGAAGTGGTGGAATGGGCAAGGATGGGGATGGTGGGAGAGGAGGAAATGATGGAAGTGGTGGAAAGGGCAAGGATTGGGATGGTGGTGAGGCGGAAATGGAGGTGGTGGAAAGGGCAATGATGGGAGTGGTGGGGAAGAAGGCAATGATAGAATTGGTGGAGGAGAAGGCAAAGATGGAGGTGGTGGAAAGGGCAATTATGGGAGTGATAGAGAGGGCAATGATTGGGGTGGTAGGGGAGAAAGCAATGATGAAGGTGGTGGAAAGAGCAATGATGGGATGGTGGCGGAAAAAGCAATGATGGAGGTGGTGGAAAGAACAATGATGGGGTGGTGGAGGAGAATGCAATGATGGTGGTGGTGGATAGGACAATGATGGGGTGGTGGGGGAGAATGCAATGATGGTGGTAGTGGAAAGGACAATAATGGAGGGTGGTGGGGAGGAGGAAATGATGTAGATGGTGGGAAGGGCAATGGTGGGGATGGTGTGGGAGGAGGAAATGATTGAGGTGGGAGAAATGGCAATGATGGGGATGGTGGGGAAGGAGAAAATGATGGAGGTGGTGGAATGGGCAATGATGGGGTGGGGAGAGGACAATAATGGGATGCGGGGAGGTGGACAATGAGGGGTCTGGGTGATTGGGATGGGAAGAAAGGGGGACATATAATGGACTTAGGAACAGGGGTAGGTGGAGGAAGACATTATTATTGCTTATTATGTCTAACACAGTCCCTTAGTATATAGTGTATATACTTATTATGTATAACACAGTCCCTTAGTACATTGTGTACTCACTAATTCTGTATAACACCATATATAGATATACTGTATGGAGAAGTGGTAGTGTGGGGGGATTGAATGGCGTATAGGGGGCATAATATGGAGAAGTGGGAGCATGTGGAACAATACTATCCCACCCACACTACCTCTCTCTATAATACCCACCATTTCCCATAATCAAAATATCCCACACACACTTCCTCTCTCCAAAATACCCCCCACACTTCCCCTCTATAAAATACCACACACACTGACCGTCACTAAAATATCCAACATTCTGTCCTTCTGTACAATATCCCCCACTCTCCCCTTTCTGTACAATATCCCCCCACTCTGCCCATCTGTACAATATCCCCCCACTACACCTCTCCAAATTATCCCCACACACAACCCCACTCAATTGTAATAGAGTGCAGGGTTGAGTATGTCACCATGGAACAGACAGACCAACTGTTGAGGGGAATTTATTAACAGGAGTAAGATTCTCCTCGCAGGGAGTAGACAGGGGGTTAATAGAGATGAATCAAACAGTAAACAGTTAAGCGGAATCAAAAGGGTTAATGAGTGTTCTTGTAACTTATCAGTCCAGGGAGGTCCTGACTGGAGGGTCCTAATTCCAACGTGGGTACAGTCACCAGCAGTGCTTGAGATCCTGAAGTCTCTCCTCTGTGTCCTGAGAACTGGAGACTCCGGGGTTAAGTCTTTTCTTCCAGTGAAGCTGAAAGCAGGAAGTAACTCAGTCACTCTGCTGTGAGTCTCTGTATATCAGGCTGGCAGGCTTTCTGCAGTAGCAATGCTACACACACACCGAGCAGTTTACTTGTCACACTCGGGGGTCCTGGCTTGTCACTGCGGTCACCGGGGCTGCATGCTCAGGTCACTGTAAGGGGATACGTCTTCTCTGATTACGGAGGCTTCCAAGTCCACACTCTCACATCCAGCCTCTACTACGGCTGGTATCTCAGCCTCAGTGCCCTCATGGCGAGCACTCTCTTTCGGGGAGCACGGCACTGCAGCCTGCTCTCTGTCTGGCACGCTGTCCCCTCTGTCTCGCGTGCTCTGCTCTCCCGCTCTTTTCTGACCACACCGCCCTCTCTTCCTCTCTGCCCCCAGCAGTCACATGGTCTCCTCTGTCCAGGGCAGAAAGTCTTCCCCCCGACAACCCAGCTGTCTGACTAAGTGGTTCCAGGTAAGGAGCAGGGAAAGCAACCTCCTTACATTCCCCCTCTCTTGAAGCTCGCCATTCCACGGGCGAGGACTCTTTGTGCTTCTCTTTGTTCTTTTGAGGGGAGTCAGATACCTGCAATTCTCACATCTCCTTCTGCCTTTCTTCTTGCACATACTGCCAAACTAAATGGTCTAGGAGCTGTTCATCAGTCAGGTCGGACTCTTCGTCATCCTTGCCGGGCTCTGCGGGCATCACTCCACAGGGCTTCTCAGGCACACTCCCTGTCTCACACAGCTGTTCCATTTCCTCTGTTCGATCAGGATCCTGTGAGCTGACAGCCAGCACACTCTTCACCTCAGGGGACAATATTAGTGTTTCCTCCTTCTGATCGACGGGGGCTTCAAAAACGAGTGCCGCAGGAACACTTGGCACTTTCTCTCCTTCTTCGGGAACTCGTGCTGGGCAAGGTAGTAAAGCACTTAGGTGGTCTTCTCGAGTGGACGTCCCTTTCTTCCCTCCGGGCTGAGTCTCACAGACAGAACCTTCAGACCCAAGCTGGAGTTCCACCAGGCTCGCCTTCACACGTCGGGACAGCGCAGTCATTCCACCAGAGATGCTCGACACCTTCTCCACCTCTCCTTGGCATCCGACATTGTGGTACTGTCTTGCTCTAGGTGGAACTCTTCTCTTCTTGCGGTACCATTCCCTCCAGGGGCAACGTTCCCTCCAGTTAGCAGGACCTTCAGAGGGGTGAACGGATCTCGGCCACCGCTTTTCTCGGGTAGGGCAATCTCTGGACAGGTGTCCCACCCTTCTGCACGCCCAGCACTCACGTCTGCGTCTGTCTGGAGGGCGCTTTCGTCCGGATCGTCGATCTCAGCGAGAGACATCTCTCATCTGCGGTTGCTGTTCACTCCAGGATACAGAGTTACTCTCTGGAGCCGCCACTGAAGCCTTCTTCATGCTGCGCACCTCTCCTCTATCTCCCTCTGGCTGCTTTCTCACGTTACCTCGGGATATGCTGCTGATCCCCAAGACTGCAGTAAGGGCTCTCCTCAGACTCTCAATCTCTTCCCAGATTCTTATCTTCAACCGGGAATCCCAGGTCCATGTCATCTCCTCTTCATTCTGACTGGATGCTCCGCAATGGTAGCATGTAGGCAGTCTTCTTCGCTGAGCGGCGCTAGTCTCAGTTTGGGAAGCGGTCTCTCTTTCTCGCACTGGAGGTCTGTACTCTGCAGCAGAGGTCTTCTTATATTCAGCCACTTCCTCATGGACCCGCTTCACCTCCTTCTTCAAGTCTTCTACCCATTGAGGGGCGGTTACCTCCCCACTCCATACTTTCCCACTGGCACTACCACCCCTTGCTCTTGCTCGCGCGTGCGTGCCTCACTCCCGACCTCAGAGAAAGTCATATCTGGCTTTACGCGCATGCGCTCTCGCAGGGCCTGTTTCATCAACACATCTCGCAAGCCTGTCACCAGTTGGTCTCGCAGCACAACGTCAACTGCCCCCACACCTACGCCGTCCTTCCGTATGATGGCAGTATGAAGCTCCTGCAGGGCACTCATATATTGCATCACGGTCTCCCCTCTCTTTGTACCCGGCGAAACAGTTGCATGCGCAGCTCCCCTACGTCAGTGGGGTCCCCATGCGTCTCCTCAAGTATACGTAATACTTTGTCCAGGGTATCTCTCGCCTGAGCGGGTCTGAGCATAACAGAGTCCCGTGCATCCCCCTCTAGGGCCATCACAGCTATTTCCGCCTGCAGAGCCGGCATCATAGGATGCATCCGCATCATCCCTCGGATGCGCTCCGTCCAACTCCACAACATGACATCGCTCCCCTAGAATTTTGGCAGGTTAACCAACATGGTTCCCAGAGAGATTCTAGACCTGGGGCCTCCCCCAACTGCTTGGTCTGCCCCTTCCGCGCTACCGTGTGACATCCTGCCGACTACGCCAAGTGTAATAGAGTGCAGGGTTGAGTATGTCACCACGGAACAGACAGACCAACTGTTGAGGGGAATTTATTAACAGGAGTAAGATTCTCCTCGCAGGGAGTAGACAGGGGGTTAATAGAGATGAATCAAACAGTAAACAGTCTTCCCCCGACAACCCAGCTGTCTGACTAAGTGGTTCCAGGTAAGGAGCAGGGAAAGCAACCTCCTTACACAATAATGTCCCCTTGCATATTGCCCCTTTCCATATCTCCCCCAAAATGCTCCTTTCCAAGTCCCCTGTTATGATGGGCTGGTGGTTAGGAGCACTAGAAATGACCAGATGAGCAAACTAGTAATACAGGACGAGCTCTGGGAAGTGGGAGCTCTGCTGACCGCAACCCCTAATCCTATCACAACAACTAGAAATAGTCGTGGAGCGTACCTGACTCTGCCTAGACACCTCTTCACAGCCTAAGAGCTAACTACCCCTAAAGATAGAAAATACAGCCTACCTTGCCTCAGAGAAATTCCCCAAAGAAATAGGCAGCCCCCCACACATATTGACTGTGAGTTAAGATGGAAGTCACAAACACAGGAATGAAATAGGTTTCAGCAAAGGAGGCCAGACTTAACTAAACAGACTGAGGATCGAAAAGGTATCTTTGCGGTCAGCATAAAAAACTAACAAAAAACCACGCAGAGTGTGCAAAAGAGACCACCGCACCGACTCACGGCGCGGTGGTGCCACTCTGCATCCCAGAGCTTCCAGCTAACAAGACAAAATCATGATAGCAAGCTGGACAAAAAAACAGTGGTAAACAAATAAGCTAGCAGGGACTTAGCTTTTGCTGAAGTAGACAGGTCATCTGAAAGATCCAAGAGAACTGAACCAGTACTAGGACATTGACAGCTGGCATCAAGTAACGATCTGAGTGGAGTTAAATAGAGCAGCCAGCCAAGGCCTGAACGAGATCAGCTGGGGAAGGAACCTCAGGACCAGCAGCTCCACTCACAGCCACCAGAGGGAGTCCATGAACAGAACTCGCCGAAGTACAATTCATAACCACAGGAGGGAGTTCGAGAACAGAATTCACAACAGTCCCTCTACCCTACTGACCCTCGCTACACTATACCCCCTTTTATAATCGCCCCTAATTGCCCCATAATATCCTCTTAAGGTTCCAAATTGCATCATAATGTTCCATATTGATCCATAATTTTCCCCATAATGTGCCAAACTGCCCCATGTCCCAAATTGCCCTATAATGTCCCCCATAATGTTCCAGATTGCCCATAATGTACCAAATTGCCATTTGAAAGATGCTAATACATTTGAATACGGGGGGAAGGAGTGGCATCTCCCGGACAGCTCTGTGTGCCGCACAACATTGTTCTGCCGGCAATATGTTGTGCAGATGCGGGGGAGGTTTAGATGCAACTATACAGATAATACTGAGGGATTCCTGTTGGGCTTAATCACATTCAACACTACTTTAACCTAATGACCATGTCTGTTATGTGTTAGCAAAGTTTAGGGGCCCTTTTACTAACACTGTCAAGCAACGTCTTCACTTTTCTATCAGTGACTCACACATTGTTCATGGCTGGATAAATATAGACACGCCAGCCACTACCACTTTATTGTAGGTATCAACCTTCACTCCATCCCTTTGCTTTAAAAACGACACAGACAAAAGACAGATCTTAAACCTTCATGTCCAGATGTTTTACAATAGCAATGTCATGGAGGACAAATTATGCTGGAACATTTTAACATTTATTTAATCTTTCGGAATGTTAACATTTCATTAACAAAATCAAGAATTCCAGAGCAAAAATTTAATCTTGTAAAAATAAATATTTTTTATTATTTGCATAATATTATATTTTATTTTCTAGTGATAAAATATTTGGCAAATTAGTCTTTTACTGCCTCCTGGTGGTGAAATAGATAATGTTCCTTTGTGATAGTGCAAACAAATACTATAATGCTGGTATGTACAACAGGGGGGGACATATCATTGGTGCCACCTGCTCAGCTGCCCAGGGGCCGAGAGGTAATGGGGCCCCTTTCTGCCTCCAAAGCAGGTCCAATTTAGCATTTTTTAGGAGCTTTTTGGTTGCAAAGGGCCCATATATTGTTCTTGCACAGGGGCCTTTTTCTTTCTATATCTGCCAGTGATATACAACACAGAGATGCAAGAAGTATACGCTGATGTAATCTTAAACACAGAAAATTCAATAGAAATCTGTAGTAGAAACTCTGTGAAATTTGGGTATATTCCCTAAATTAGGATACAGCAGAGCCCGAAAGCAGGAGGCGAGGGACAGTGAATAATGGAATGTAGGTTCAAGAAAAAGATGTAGACACAGAGGATACAGTGAAGACCACAGTTGGATCAACATCAACACTTCCAAAGTGGCCAGTGTTTGCTCTTATTTTATTCCAGCTGCTCGTAAGTATTCCACTTTTTATTATTTCTAAGTTGACCACATGGTTTACGATATATGGGTCTTTTTATTAGTGGGATATTGGAAAACACACTATGGACAGACATGTTAATAGCATGCAAGTGATGAAAAAATTGAACATAAATTTTCAAAACATCTCGATTTATTCAATGTTGAGTGTGAGTATCAAATGTCGTCTTAAAATGGCTCCTAGGACACTTAAGAAAAAAAGCTGCACCAGTGGTTTTACCACCAAATCAATGTAACACCAAGTGGTTAATGAAGAAGATTAGAAGTGTCTGGCTGGCATAATGAATGGTAGCCGGACATACCTCCAAAGAATCCTGTGAGCCACCCTCCATTTGTAAAGACCAATATTAGTACTGAACAAAAAAAACTATATCTCAGAAATCATATGGCGGATTTAAAAAGTGGAAATAAAATAAGTCCAATCCTTGAACCACCTAAGAATAATCCCACATCAACAAAACAACCTCCCCAAGACAAGTCCCTGGACCAAAAACATTTGCGCGGCTTGCGAAAATTTTGTGTGACTATTATAGAGCTGTGATTTGGCTGTAAATAAAAAATCACAGCCAAATCACAGACAGATCACCTATGAGTTGCAAATCTCATATAACCAACATTGAAGTCTTTGGAAGAAAATTTCCATAATTTTCATTTTTCAATTATGAGCTAGAACTAGACCTCATTTACCTTCATTCTTATAAAGAACATAAATATCAACTCTCCTGTTGTTGCTGGGACAATCCCATAGTACCTATTGCCAGTGGGGGTTCTGCAATGAACTAACGGTGGCAGGATCATTCTATAGGCACATACAAGGCACATACATTTGACTTTTATTGGCAAATTTCTAGCTTTGACTAAAGGGTCACTTTCAGTGGGGGAAATATGATTCTACTATAGGAAATCCATGAATGAGGCAAATTTACAAAATTTTCATGAAATATTCCTCTACTGTAAAAAGCAGGCCTGCGGAAAATAATCCAAACATTTGTTTATGGGAGGTTATATAGCCTTACCTAAATATATTAATCACAGAAATAGAGAAAGCCGAGCACCACTGGAGCCAATACCATCAGCTGATCAAAAATACCGCAGGAATAAAACCTTGTTTCCTTCAGGTGCACACCAGAGCAAAGTGCATAATCCAAATTAAATGCAAAGAGGTGGCACTCACCGGAATAAAGTCCAAACTTTATTGGTCCAAAAAATGTTTAAAACATCTCAGGCAGGTGGGGGAGCTAGAGAGTGCAAAGATTAAAGGGAACCTATCACCCCCAAAATCAAAGGTGAGCTAAGCCCCCCCGGCATCAGGGGCTTATCTACAGCATTCTGTAATGCTGTAGCTAAGCCCCCGATGTATTCTGAAAGATGAGAAAAAGAGGTTAGATTATACTCACCCAGGGGCCTGCCCTGTTGAGGGCAAAGCAAAGTACTGCAGTGCGCAGGCGCCGGGCCTCTCTGACCTTTCCCGGCGCCTGCGCACTGCAGTACTTTGCGCTGCCCTCAACAGGGCAGACAAAGTACACCTGTGCTGGAGCCGCAGCATGAAGACAAGAAGAGGACGTCATCGTAAGAAGATGGGAGGCCCCGGACCAGACCCCGATGCCCATCGGACCATAACAGAACCGGGACCGCCCCTGGGTGAATATAATCTAACCTCTTTTTCTCATCTTTCAGGATACATCGGGGGCTTATCTACAGCATTACAGAATGCTGTAGATAAGCCCCTGATGCCAGTGGGCTTAGCTCACCTTCGATTTTGGGAGTGACAGGTTCCCTTTAAATATATTAATATTATTGTAACATATAGGCACTTTTATAACTAAATGTCCCTACATCATATTTGAAGGCAACTTTGGCTCCAACATTTACCACTTGAGGCTATGTTTTTGAAGTTTATTCACAATTAGGCTATAAAATAATGAGGGTCCTGTGTGTGATAACACAGTAACAATGATTACAGTGAGATCACAGGTAAATGTCCTTGTGTTTGCTATAAATAGTAAGAAGGGGCGTACCACCCAAAGAGGCAGACCATGCGGCCAAGGGGCCCATGAGGGAGGTCCTGTGCTGAGTAGTACCACCCCTCTTCCACCAGGCATTTCGATTTCAATGGTATCTATATCCTCAGGATGAGGATACCAGTGAATACCAGTGAGCAGTTGGCTCAATACTCCACTATTCTGCTAGTGCATCTGAATCTGTGTGGGGTCTACGAATCTATAATACTGCGTGGTGCCTGTGGAGACATCATACTGTAAGGAGCCAATGGTACTATGATACTGTTTCGGGAGCTGTAGGACCCATCATTCATGGTGGAGGATTGTGTTGGTCATCATACTGTGCAGAGGGTTATGGGGGCATCATTAAAGGTTCAGCGAAAATGTAGGGGCATAATATTGTGGGGGAAATTGTGGATGGCCATCATAATCTAAGGGGATGTACTGTGAATAAATCATACTGTGTTAATTAAATGTAGTGTGGGAACACAATACTATGTATGGGGGGAGCAGTTTAGGCATCATGCAGTGGGGGAAAAAAGTATTTAGTTAGCCACCAATTGTGTAAGTTCTCCCACTTATTAGGATGAGAGAGGCCTGTAATTGACATCATAGGTAGACCACAACTATTAGAGTCAAAATGAGAAAACAAATCCAGAAAATCACCTTGTCTGATTTGGCAAGATTTATTTTGCAAATTATGGTGGAAAATAAGTATTTGGTCACCTAAAAACATGCAAGATTTCTGGCTCTCACAGACCTGTAACATCGTCTTTAAGAGGCTCCTCTGTCCTCCACTCATTACCTGTAACAATGGCACCTGTTTGAACTTGTTATCAGTATAAAAGACACCTGTCCACAACCTCAAACAGTCACACTCCAAACTCCACTATGGTGAAGACCAAAGAGCTCTTGAAGGACACCAGAAACAAAATTGTAGCCCTGCACCAGGCTGGGAAGACTAAATCTGCAATAGGCAAGCAGCTTGGTGTGATGAAATGAACTGTGGGAGCAATAATAAGAAAATGGAAGCCATACAAGACCACTGATAGTCTCCCTCGATCTGGGGCTCCATGCAAGATCTCACCCCGTGGGGTCAAAATGATCACAAGAACGGTGGGCAAAAATCGCAGAACCACACGGGAGAGACCTAGTGAATGACCTGCATAAAGCTGGGACCACCATAACAAAGGCTACCATCAGCAACACTCTATGCCACCAGGGACTCAGATCCTGAAGTACCAAACATGCCCCCTGCTTAAGCCAGTACATGTTCGGGCCCATCTGAAGTTTGCTAGAGAGCATTTGGATTATCCAGAAGAGTTTTGGGAGAATGTCTTATGGCCTGATGAAACCAAAGTAGAACTGCTTGGTAGAAACAAAACTCGTCGTGTTTGGAGGAGAAAGAATGGTGAGTTGCATCCAAAGAACCCCATACCTACTGTGAAGCATGTGGGTGGCAACATCATGCTTTGGGTCTGTTTCTCTGCAAAGGGACCAGGACAACTGATCTGTGTACATGACAGAATGAATGGGGCTATGTATTGTGAGATTTTGAGTGCAAACCCCCTTCCATCAGCAAGGGCATTGAAGATGAAACGTGGATGGGTCTTTCAGCATGATAGTAATCCCAAACACACCACCATGGCAACGAAGGAGTGGTTTTGTAAGAAGCATATGAAGGTCCTTGAGTGGCCTAGCCAGTCTCCAGATCTCAACCCCATAGAAAACCTTTGGGCCAACATACCACCAACAGTGTGTGCCAGCCTTGTGAAGGCTTACAGAAAATGTTTAACCTCTATCAGTGTCAACAAAGGATATATAACAAAATATTGAGATGAACTTTTGTTAATTACCAAATACTTATTTTCCACCATAATTTGCAAAATAAATCTTGCCAAATCAGACAAGGTGATTTTCTCATAGTTGTGGTCTACCTATGATGTCAATTACAGGCCTCTCTCATCTTTTTAAGTGGGAGAACTTGCACAGTTAGTGGCTGACTAAACACTTTTTTTCCCCCACTGTACTTTGTGGGGGAATTATATGGACATAATATTGTGTGTGTGGGGGGGAACTGTGGGGGATTCAAACTCTATGAGGGAACTGTGGGGGCATCATACTAAGGGGGCTTTGAGCACACCATTATTCTGTGGGAGGTATACTGTGAAAAAAATCATACTGTGTGGGGGAGATGCACTGTGGGAACATCATAATGTGGGGCAAGTCATTGTGAGGGCATTATTTTTGGGGAGTCAGTGTGGGGCCATCATACTGGGGGAGATGTGAAGAGCATGTACTCTGGGGCCTTCATGCTGTGTGGGACAACTGTGGGGGATTTAAACAGTGGGGTAGTCACTGTGCAGACATTATTTTGTGGTGGCCAGCGTGGGTACAACATACTGTGTAGATTTGCTATGTTGTCATCATAATGTGCACCTGAGGTGTATTGTGGGGGCACATTTTGTGGAGGAATTCACTGTGAGGTTTTACTCTGTGTGTGTCTCATTTTGGGAGACATCATAATGAATGGGGGCTATGAAAGGGGTATTGTAGTGAGTGAGTGTCCTTCACCCAATGTCTAAAAGTTGGGAGGTATGCTTTTCAGTAACTACAACTATGTGCCCTGACCTCACCTACTTAGCAAAATATTTTGTTTTGTTTGGTATCGTAAGGGGGTGATTTGGGCTCCATGACTTCTAGGTACACCCCTGATGGTGAGCAATAGAATTATTACCTTGAGTTGTCCCAAATCTGATATTATCCACTGTGTTCTTCACTGCTATTTGTGATGGTTCCACAGTACATGAGAGTAATGACCTCTGATGTCTCTCAGTAACAGGTTAAATGGCTAGATAGAGGTTTGGATCTGCGAGTAAATCAGTTAGTTTCTCATCACGTAAAAGCATGATCTATTATTCAGGGATTCTTCTTGGTCCTTCAGAAATAAAATAAGTGTAAGAATTCTTCAGGCCCCAGGAGGGTTTGCAGGAAATAGTTGAGCCCATTGCTAATTACTGTCTGCAGTCATTGCCTCTTTATATTGCTTTTCTTCAGTTGACAGATCTCAAACAAATTTCTGAATCTTGATGCTTCTGGAGCGCCCCCATGGGGCCGTGGGGTACTCGGTACCGTGTCCTTCAGTTCACGGTGGGATGTCACGGTGGCTGTCCAAGGCCCTGGGATGTCCGTGTAAAAGGAAGTGTTCGTGACGCCACCTGTGGTATTCGGTCAGGGTGACCGACGCTGCTTTAAGGGGTCCGCTGGGGTGATTTTATGGCAGCTAGATGGTATACCTTCTCACAGGTGAAGTGTATCCCCAGGGCTTCCCGGTGTGTAGATGGTGGATGGTGAGTGGCGCAGTGAAGAACTAGGACACAAGGTTGCAATCTCTTTACCTTTACTGAAGACTTCAGCATCCACAGTCCAGAGCACCAGATCACAGGGTAGACAGAGTCCGGCCGGTTTGGAGGCAAGTCCAGAGTCCCCTTGTCCAGGTGGAAATCAGTAGCCTTCCTCTAGCGCAGTGGTGTTGTAGTCCCTTACTGCTAAGCTTCTCATAAGGTCCTCACAGATGTTGTAGATGTTATGTCTCTCTCTCCCTCTATCCCCCCGGATAGGATAGGACAAACCCGTATGACCGGTGGCTTGAGGCGGTTTATAGGGACTCTATCAGGCCCCAGCCTCTAAGGGGTGCCACCTTGCCTCCTGGGTAACGTGAAATTATCTGTCCTGCCGGTCTCTGGAGCAAGGAATAAAGGGTCATTGCTCCCTCGGTGTTCCGGCTACCGGGATCCTGCGCCTCAGAAGGAGGCAGCCTGTGTAGGGCTGATCCCCTTCTGGTATCCACTCCTTTGCTACGACTTCTTTCACCCTCGCTGCAATACAATACAGGTAACATGAAATTATCTGTCCTGCCGGTCTCTGGAGCAAGGAATAAAGGGTCATTGCTCCCTCGGTGTTCCGGCTACCGGGATCCTGCGCCTCAGAAGGAGGCAGCCTGTGTAGGGCTGATCCCCTTCTGGTATCCACTCCTTTGCTACGACTTCTTTCACCCTCGCTGCAATATAGTTCTCCTTCTGTGTCTCTTTGTAGGAGCTGCAGCTCTCAGGGCATGCACAGCTCCGTGTCCTTCTTCCTCGATCTCTGACAGGATCCCACCCCTGTAAGGGACCAACTACCTGAGCAGAGCTCAGCCAGCAACTAACTAACTTTTTCTACAGGCAACCAGTTTTACCAATGTGAGGAGTGACCTAATAAATAGGAGCAGAGCTCCCCCTGGTGGCCTGAAGTGTGAAATGTGTTGCATGTTTGTGATACCTGGATGCAGTTGTCCTTCTTTGCCTCCAAATGTAATATCACTCTCCCCTAGAGGAAAATGACATTAATGCAACGACCAGGACCCTGGGACGCTGCACTTCCATATATGATACAATGGCCTATTGGCACATATTTAATGTATGAAGTAAGTGCAGCGCCCCAGAGTCCTGGTCGTTGCAGTACTGTGGCTCCGCCACTATGGGGAGCTATGGTGCGTCCGATGGCACTGAAGGAGTTCATCTGATCAGGTATCACAGACACCAATACATTTCACAGCCGGGCCTCCGGGGGGAGCTAAGGGTGCTATTCATTAGGCCACTCCCCACCATAGTGGGTAAACTGGGGGTCAGGCAGGAAGTTAGATCAGAAAGCTGACTGGGTTGGAACCAGGCAACACCTTGTGGCAGAGGGTGTTGTAGGGGAAGATACAGTAGGGTCTCTGTCAGGGGTGGGATCCTGACAGAGGCTTGGCAACGAGAACGAACGTAACGGGACCGTGCCTGCTCCGGGTAGCGGCGGTGCCCAAGAAAGGATTAGAAGAGAGATAGATTGTGCTGAGTGAGAAATGGGATCACACAAAGGAGAAATACCAGTAGGAGTCGTGCTGTAAGACCGAAGCAACATCCTACTGAGGCGCAATACCGGTGGCCGGAACGCCGAGGGAGTAGAACAACATTCAGCTTCAAGCAATACTCCAAACAGCGGCAGGACAGTCAGTCTCAGGCGGGCTGTCTAACTCAAATCACCTATGAAGTCTTGGGAGGCAATTGTGGGAGAGGGGCGTCTCTAGGGTCCCGGAAGAACTCCAGGCCTACCCGTCAAACGGGTGCCGTTCCTACCCGAACCTCAGGGAGGGACGGAGGATTAGCAGAACATCATCTAGTCGAGTTGTGAGGGAACATCAGAAACAGACACAACAGTTGTGGGGTACTTTCCGTAAGCACAGCAGGGAAGGACTACAACACATAGCGCTAGGGGGAAGGCACAGATTTCCTCCTGTGAAGAGAACTCTGGAAGTGTCATTGGACCGGCCGGACTTGCGCAGCCTGGTGAGCCGTATTCTGGATTGAGGACCCAGAGATCTTCAGTAAAGAGGTAAAGAGACTGCAACCTGGTGTCCTCATTATTTATCGCGACCTGCACCCCACAACTGCACCGTTACAACACCACTTATTGCACCGGACGTCCCCCACTGACAGACAGGGCCACGGACCGGGTCTAGCCACCGTGACAACCCCAGGACTGAGATCCCAGAGGCCCGGCTCCGGGTACCCCTCGGCCCTGCGGCGGTGTGGGGGCGCTCCAAACGTGGCGTCACGAACAGGATCTACTTAAGCCTGAAGAATCAGGTCATGTGTGCCTTGGAACTGTGATTTACTGTGCTTGGACTGTACTTTATTGCAAAGACTGTGTGCTGCGCCACTTGCCGCCAAAATCTGCCGCCATTGCAGCGCTGAGGAGAGCGCAGGAGAAGAAGAGGGGCGTGGAGTGGGCGTAGACAAACTGGAGAGCGCGAAGGACAATGGCCGCCCAGTCTAAATATTTCTGCACGGTGAGGACGTGTCCGTCAGCGGCAGAGATCCGCCTCCTAATCCTCAATGGAGGGCGAAGACCGAGAAAACGTCACCGCCCACGAAGGAGAGAGCGGGAAAGAGACCCGGAAGCGACCCACGTGGAGGACGCCATGGCCAGCAGCTCTGAACCCGACAGTGGGGTTGAAGTGGAAATCTCCCCCGACTACCCGGATGAGCACAGCAGCCCGTCTTCCGTGGACAACACCAGATTCCTGAGGGCCGAGATGGAGGACTTATTCAACCAACTTCTCCAACTGAATGTGGGGGTCCAGGCTCCGCGCTTAGTGGTACCGGCAGAGAGTTCCCAGACATCGGAGACCTCACCGGAGGAACCAGCGGGACCTGTCGCGGAAAGTGAACTTGCACCGGTTGGTGAGTCCGCCGATCCTGCCCCGCTAGCAGAGGGTGTGTTAGTGGGCCCCGTTGCAGCGCCCCCTTCCCCTGGGACTCATAAGCTCCAACGTCTGTTGCCCTGGGAGGAAGCTACGGGCATGGAACATCGTATGAAGGCCCCGATCACACCAATCACCCTGTCCTGCGAGGCCCGTGCGGAGCGCACGGTATACCGCTGGGTGAACCCAGGGTCTGACCTCATGGGATTCCCCGGGGTGCAGACACGAGAAGGGGAGATGGTGCAGGCCCTGAGCTGGGAGGCATATCAGGCCCAGCTGGAGCAGCGGTGGAAGGAGGAGCACCAGGCCGGGATGGAGGCGTACCATCAGAAAGACCTAGCAGTTAAGGACCGGGCCCGCAAGGACCCCACCGCTCACCAGGCCCCGCGCAGGCAGGGCATCGTCACCACCTTTAAGCTCCGAGGAGGCTGGGGCTTTATTAAAGAACCGGGGCTATACGCGGAGGTCTTTGTTAACCGCCGGGACGTGGAGTCGCACCTTAGAGAGGGTCACCCCGATCGAGACCTCTACCCGGGGGACAGCGTCACCTATACCAGGCATTTTGGGGAGAAGGGGTGGTTTGCTTTGAACGTCCACAAGGAGAAACCGTCCCCTGTAGCCAAAGTGCCGCCTTGTGGCCGACCCGTGACCACTACCCAGACCACCGTGGTCACCCCCACCGGTACACTAGTGAAGACCATGACCTGCAGTATTGCCACCACCACCACTGTAGTGGCCAAGGAGGCGCCTCCTCGAGTGACCGGTGTTCCTGCTGTGCCAGCACAGAGAGAAGTGGGGACACAGACCTTTATTACCGCACACGATCTGGTTGTGCAACAGACCCGAACCCATGGGGTGTACCTGGCAGCGGGAGTGGACCTGGAACCTGGGCTGCAGGGGTTCACCCGCCAGGTGGCGCCTCGTGGGGGATTCTGAAAAAGAGTAAGCATGAATGCTTTAAGAAAGTGTAAATAGTTCTTCTTTTAACTGTTTGTTTACTGTTGCTGCTAAACCCGTTCAGGGTTAATTCCTTATGGATCCCTATTGTTTTTGGTTATTTTCTATTTTTTCTATGTTATTTAAAAACTGCTGAAATCATGAACAGTGCATGATCCGAACTTCTTGTACATAGTTTGCACCTTATTAAAGGCGCTCCCTACTGGTTTTACTTAAAGAAGGACTCTTTGCGAAGATACCGCACTGGAACCTTTGCTGAGTATGGACTGGTAGCTTGAGAAAATACGCTACCTCACAGAGACTTGGTCCTCTCTTAAAGGGGATGTTCATTTGCCGCATTTCGATAGAAATATTGCTTAAGACAAGTAGCAATAATGTTGATGAGAGAAAAGTGATGATAATGTTGTACGAGAAAGTTATATGTGTTTAATTAGTTAAATGTGAAGAAATACTGATGATGTGCTCTGAGAAGTAAAAAGGTGAAAGGTAGAAGAAGGATGCAGTGGACCCGTAGGGATAGACGTGGAGTCCAGCATGCATGATAGAAAGAAAGATAATGAGAAGGCTTAATGTTCAGAAGAAAATGCTTGATAATGTTGATAGATAGTTAGGATAGAAGGTAAACCCTGAGTCCTCATAGGAGTCATGTAGAGATGGCTCAGTGCTCTTAAACTGAAAGTAATGTTATGTTCTATACTGTGTATAGTAGTTGAAAAGGCAGTAGGCCCTGGCTGAACGGGGCGGTCCTGTAACAGAAAGGAGAGGCAGTAGGTCTGGTGCCGATAGGACAGGCGGTCCTGCAGATTTAAAGAAGGAGAATGAAAAAGTTAAAATACCTTATAATGTGATTATAGGAAGGTCTTTAGTGGACTAAGAGTGTATGTCCTTAAAGGCAAGGTTAAATTATTGTTCAACAATTTTTGCACTTAGTAGAATACCCGGTTGGGTAAGGAAAGTTAATTATAGCATGTTGCTATGATATTTAACCATGTTTTGTAACGTTCAAGTGTCCTCACCTCCCATAAAGGGAAGCTTGTTCAAGTATACTTATTGTTATTGCACTCAACCAAACTGTATGTCTTTTTGCTAAACTTGTATTGTTGTTTTCTTCCCAGTCCCGGAGTACTGTGTTTAACCAGGGGGGAGTGCAGCGCCCCAGAGTCCTGGTCGTTGCAGTACTGTGGCTCCGCCACTATGGGGAGCTATGGTGCGTCCGATGGCACTGAAGGAGTTCATCTGATCAGGTATCACAGACACCAATACATTTCACAGCCGGGCCTCCGGGGGGAGCTAAGGGTGCTATTCATTAGGCCACTCCCCACCATAGTGGGTAAACTGGGGGTCAGGCAGGAAGTTAGATCAGAAAGCTGACTGGGTTGGAACCAGACAACACCTTGTGGCAGAGGGTGTTGTAGGGGAAGATACAGTAGGGTCTCTGTCAGGGGTGGGATCCTGACAGAGGCTTGGCAACGAGAACGAACGTAACGGGACCGTGCCTGCTCCGGGTAGCGGCGGTGCCCAAGAAAGGATTAGAAGAGAGATAGATTGTGCTGAGTGAGAAACGGGATCACGCAAAGGAGAAATACCAGTAGGAGTCGTGCTGTAAGACCGAAGCAACATCCTACTGAGGCGCAATACCGGTGGCCGGAACGCCGAGGGAGTAGAACAACATTCAGCTTCAAGCAATACTCCAAACAGCGGCAGGACAGTCAGTCTCAGGCGGGCTGTCTAACTCAAATCACCTATGAAGTCTTGGGAGGCAATTGTGGGAGAGGGGCGTCTCTAGGGTCCCGGAAGAACTCCAGGCCTACCCGTCAAACGGGTGCCGTTCCTACCCGAACCTCAGGGAGGGACGGAGGATTAGCAGAACATCATCTAGTCGAGTTGTGAGGGAACATCAGAAACAGACACAACAGTTGTGGGGTACTTTCCGTAAGCACAGCAGGGAAGGACTACAACACATAGCGCTAGGGGGAAGGCACAGATTTCCTCCTGTGAAGAGAACTCTGGAAGTGTCATTGGACCGGCCGGACTTGCGCAGCCTGGTGAGCCGTATTCTGGATTGAGGACCCAGAGATCTTCAGTAAAGAGGTAAAGAGACTGCAACCTGGTGTCCTCATTATTTATCGCGACCTGCACCCCACAACTGCACCGTTACAACACCACTTATTGCACCGGACGTCCCCCACTGACAGACAGGGCCACGGACCGGGTCTAGCCACCGTGACAACCCCAGGACTGAGATCCCAGAGGCCCGGCTCCGGGTACCCCTCGGCCCTGCGGCGGTGTGGGGGCGCTCCATAAATATAAGACACTTGCCTTTTGATTGAGGCAGCAGTGGTGGTTTCCTCGGAGTTGTGTAGTTTTATTAATTACTGTAACTAAAGAGTACAGAGCAGGGGCGGACTTTGCATAAGTGCAACCTGTGTGGTCATACAACGGCCCAAGGCATAAGGGGGCCCACACCTAGAAATGAGCAAACTTGTTCGGAAAACGTTTTCCAATCCGTAATTTTGCACGCTCATTCGGACTCGTGTTTGGTTTTACGAGCATTTTTACTAATAGTCTTAAAAATGTGGTCACAGTCGGATAAATCATTGCATTTCCACTCATGCTTTTGTTATGACTTTGGCTAGGATAGTGGTGCTGTGTGACGAGCGGTGGGAACGTATTTGATAAGGGGAGGGTGTGTCTAGGTCAGAGGAGCTGCGGAGTGTTTTTTTTTTTTCTTTAATAAATTAATGTGTATACATTCCAGCAGCAAATCAAGGCGCAGAAACCATCCACAACATCATGACGCAAGGTCTTCTGTGATTGGCTGCCGAAGTCACATGTCCCTGTCCATATTAAAAGTGGACATCTTGTTTTGCTGCCGCCATTTTATCAGTGCTGCTTCTACTGAAAGTGAACTTGTCAGTTAGCTTGATAGGATCCTGTTCTGTGTGAAATCGATCTTCCAGCATCTAACAAGATTGTGCTAAAACTGTGTTGCAGTCTCAGGAGGCTTCATATGCTAATCTAAATCATTTGGGCGAAAACTGTGTTGCAGTGTCAAATCAGAAGGTCACATTTCCACTTAAAAATAGTTAGGCCTAACATAGGGTTTCAGCCTTGAGGCCCAATTTGCTAATCCAAATGGTTTGTGATAAAACTGTATTGCAGTGAGAAATCAGAAGGCCACATTTCCGCTTAATAATCATTCGGCTTAATATTGGGGTTCAGCCAGGAGGCCCAATTTGCTAATCCAAATTATTTGTGATAAAACTGTGTTGCAGTGAGAAATTAGAGGGCCACATTTTCTCTTAAAAATCATTAGGTATAACAGTGTTGTTCAGGCACACTAAGAAAATAAATAGTGATTGTTCATTTAGTGACAGATGACTGACAGCTGTGAGACAGCAGGTTACAAGAGGAGAAGGCCACATACAACATGAATGGGGAAAAAGCAAAGTTGTGGTGGAAGAGGGAATAGGCTTGGGGTTGGCATGTATGTGGGTTAGGTGTTAATGTTAATGAAAGCTCAACTGAACAAACACAGTGTTGTCCTTTCCAAAGACCACTGAATGTCTGTTACTGGCTACTCCACTCCCTTCCTTTGGTAGCCACACAGCGGTACGCCTTGTAGATGGGGGCCAGTAAGAGCATACACTCCAGTGGATGGCAAGTGCTGCATCAAGTGGCCTCTTCTCCTTTTCCTCCACGTTAGCATCACACACAGTCCAATCCTCAGAGGTGGCACCATAATCACCCTTGTTTCCCCCTTCCCATGTCACTAATTTCCAAATGATCAATTGACTGTAGGGAACCACAGACGGGCCATTCTGCAGAGCTGTTCACACATTCTATTCCATGGGCATCAGTGGTCTGTTCTAAAGAATCGCATAATCCAGAGGAGGAAAGCATCTGCATCGATGCATAAAATCAATTCATGTTGGATCCAGGGCCAAACGAAGTAGGGTCCAAGCAGAATCCAGACCTTTGTCGCCAGACGTTAACCACCAGGGGTTGAGGTGATCCAGATGAAACTCACAGCAACCAGCCCTTGGTCCTGCAGTTTTTGTTATGTAAAATAACGCTTTCTCCTACACATGCCAAAGCTAAGAACTTGAACTCACCATCTCCAATCTGTTGGCTATGGAAATGCTGCCTTTCCGCCTGGTGGATACAGATGGTTTCCAAAAGTTGATGCCGTTGCAGTCCCCCAGTACCAGTTGCCATTAGTTCTCTAAGAAAGCTGTGCCTGCGCTACTCCAGCATGTCATGGATAACATCACCTGCTCCCTGAAAAAATCTATGTCTGCCATGGTGCAATTCACCACTGACACTTGTATAAGCAAGCATGGGTGGGGGCGTCACTGACTAGGCACTGGGTGACTCTGGTGGCTGTGGAGGCAGGATATGAAGGGGCTGCTCCAGAAGTCTTTGAATCCTCAAGGCTTGCGGGACAAGCCTCTCTATCTAACACTTCTTCAACTGCTTCTGGCTCCTCGACCTCCTCTAGGGCCTCTACTTGTTCCCTCAACCTCTCTCTTAATCAGACAGTGCAGATAGATCCTCCCCACCTCTGTACTGTGTAGCAATGGCTCACCATAATCAGGTAGCGTTAAAATTAGTATCAAGGAAATGATGAGGAATCCAGGTCAACGAGATAGTGAAAAAACCTTTTCTTTATTCACAAAAATATGTTCAGTGGAGGATAAAAACATCAGCAATAACAGAAAATAAAATGTGATATCAACGCTTTTCTGGAGACCAAGCACCCTTAGTTATGATAACTTTTAATTTCTGTTTTTCAAGTGAATAAAGAAAAGGTTTTTTTCACTATCTCGTTGAGCTGGATTCCTCATCATTTCCTTGATTCTTCCACGCCCTGACACAGCAGTTCCGTGCTCCGAGTCTCCAAGGATGTCGATCATGGTGAGCTGGACTTTGTTTGATAGTGTTAAAATTAATATGCCTTGAAAATCTCAGGCACACAAGCCAAGAGCTCTGGACAGCTATTCAGGCTGTTTAGAGCAATGGCTGTCTCCACTGAACCTGGAGCCATGGAAGGCCGTGTGCAATAACGGTACCAACCTGTGGCAACCCTAGTGGCAATCTCACACACATGCCCTGCATAGCTCACGTCATCTACCTGGTGGTGCAGCAATCTCCCTGACACTATCCCAGCCTGGATGAGCTGCTACAGAAAGCACGGTTGTTGTGAGCTCACTTCCGATGATCACACCCCGCAGATCATCGACTTGCATTGCCACAGGAGGTCCTTCAGCCTACTGGTTAACTATTTGATTTGCGATGTTCGAAAACGGTAAAATTCTACTCTGCACATGTTGCAGTGACTGTGGCAGCAGCGACAAGCCCTGATGCAGTGTGGAAATTGCGAAAGTTGATGCCACATTAGTGGTAAGTGACGATAATTTTTTGAAATGTGTAGAATCCATTTTGGGTCTCCTTCATGTGAGTTGCCTGTAGAAATAGGGCTCCCAGACAGGCAGGCCTGCAATTACCTTCAGTCAACTACCTGTGTTACTATCTTTACATTTTTCTACTAATAGTACACTATGAAACTTAAATTTGTGCCATCTGAGTGTGGCTGGGAAAACAAAGTTGGAGCTGTTGCATGAGGTATGAGGACCAGCAAAGAAGGCTTACACAGCTCCATTAACCACCAGGTCTTCATTGAAACTTCAATTCAAAACTGTAAATGCTGGCCCAGACTGTGATACCGCATGCATGTCCCCTGGCTGACTGTTTCTGTGCCATTATAAAATGTTCTAATGTGGGTCAGTTGTTCAGTCAAAACCTGTGTTATTTCCTTACTTTTTTCTACCCATAGTATTCTATGATATTGATGTTTGTGCTATCTGAATGTGGCTGGGAAAAAAAATTGGAACTATTGCATGAGGCATCAGGGCTCCCAGCAAAGAAGGCTTACACCACTTCCTTAACCACCAAATCTTCATTGAAACTTCATTTCAAAGCTGTAAATGCTGGCCCAGACCCTGATACATCATGCATGGCCCATGACTGACTGCTGCTGTCCCATTAGCAAATGATGCCACCTTTCATGGGTCTGCCCCTATTTTTTTCTGTTTGGGAAGCTTTTTGTCACCCCTTAAGGTGTTGCGTATACATTTGGTTTGGCCTCCCATTGAATCTAATGAGATTTGGTTATGTTTATCGAACCGTTCGGCGAACATTCAGGCATTCAGCGAACCAAACCAAACCAAACCTTGAAAGGTTCGCTCATTTCTACTGGTGAGTCACTATTACCTGTACACTGATACTATACACTGTATACTATGTACAGAGCTCCTGTGTATAATGGCATGTATGGTCATATTAGTATTGTGTTTTTTTATTAATGATCAGTATTGTAGTATTCAGTCACTAGTCAATATTTGGTGGTAATATGTGGTCTGGTCATGGTGTGGCAGTATTTGTTCCTTGGATGTGGTATTATTTGCTCACTATGTAGTGGTAATATGTTATCTGGTCAAGGCATGGTGGTATTTGTTCCTTATATGTGGTATTATTTGCTCATTATTTGGTGGTAATGTGTGATCCGGTCATGATAGGACGGTATTTGTCCCTTGTTGTATGTGGTATTATTGGTCATTTAAAAAAAAATGTATGTGACACATTCCCTTAAAGAAAAATTAATAAAAATATACCTAAAGAGTGTATTGGATATTTTAGCAAATGTTTAGTAAGTTACAGGAGAGTAGGGTCCTGCCGAAAGAGTTTATCTTGCCGTGGTGACAATTTAAAAAATCTTTTTGCCAATCCAAAAGCTGACGGTTATGTATGTGATATGGTGTTTGATGGGAACTGTTAATGTGTGATTGGTGAGGACGTAATGCATAAGTGGAGTTTTTCCAAGAATGGGTGTTGGGGCTGTGGAAGGTTTGTGGGGTGGAGGCAGAGATAGGGTAGAGCATGGGCGGTGTCTCAAAGGGACCCAAAAATTTTGCCTTAAAATTTTGCCAGTATTGGGTCCTGAAATTACTGGTTGCAACCCCTGTAGCTAATGTACAGATATGCAGGTGTTGGCAGATATGGCTGATATGCAGGTGGGTGCTGGTGGGCATGGCTGATATGCAAACAGGCAGGTGCTGGCGGGCATGACTGATATGCAAGCAGGTAGGTGCTGGGGGACCCGGCTGATATGCAAGCAGGCAGGTGCTGGCGAGCATGGCTGGAATACAGGAAAACACGGCAAGCATGGGCAGGCAAGTATAGGACAGGCAAACTGACTGAAAGGTACTGAGGACCTGAGAACTAGCAAGCGTGCAGACTACTGACATAACACATTGCTCAGGCTCCTCCTAACAGGTTGAGGTGCCTTAAATAATAAGTGTTTCCCAGCCATTGGCTGGAGACACTTTAGGATAGCGAGTGCTGTCCCTTTGCACAGACCCAGGACACAAGAGGAAGGAGGAGCAGGTGCGGGCGTCAGGGTGGTGAGTGAGTCGGCATCCCTCCTGGGGGAGAGAGGAAGCATGCAGGGATGCCAACATTACAGTAACCCTCTCTATACGCCCCCCCTTTTCTTCAAGCCTTCAAGAAATCCCTGGTCTCCCATGACTTGCCATCAGGACAAAACCCCTTCCAATCCACAAGAAAAAAGATTTTTCCTATTACCTCTATAGTGGCTAGAATATTCTCTACCTCGAAAACATCTTCAGTGATGACTGGAGCAGGAGTGGTACTCGGGTCCTTGAAGAAAAAACTGAAGATGAGAGACTTGAGTAGAGACGTGAAAGGAAATGGAAATCTGTAAAGAAGCTGGGAATTTGTAAGCTACGGCATTAATTTGTTTGAGAACCTCGAACGGACTGATGAAGCGAGAACCCAACTTATACGAGGGTAGCTTAGGACACTCATACTTCTCGAAGTGAGCTGTCTTTTTTCTTTGCAAAGAAGAATAATGCTCCAGCCGGGGAGGATGACTTCCGGATAAATCCCCTGCCTAGATTCTCTTTGATATACTCGGACATGGCTCGGGTCTCAGCCTGGGACAGGTGGTAAATACGGCCTCTTTGAGGCAAAGAGCCAGGAAGGAGGTCTATAGAACAGTCGTTTGACTTATGGGGTGGCAATGTCTCTGCCTCCTTTTTATTGAAGATATCAGCATATGTCCAATAAACAGGAGGCAAGCCAGGTAAATTAGATGGTGTAGTGTTATGACCCCAATGGCAGAGGGTCTCAGAAATAATTACTAAGTCTGCAAACACAAAAAACCAGCTCATAGGGCAGTGTGTTGTGAATTTGCTTTTTGCTCCCTCTAGTGGTTACTAGTTTTTTGACTCTGGTTTTTCTGTCATTCCTTTTATCCGCACCTGGGTCGTTAGTTAGGGGTGTTGCTATATAAGCTCCCTGGACCTTCAGTTCAATGCCTGGCAACGTAGTTATCAGAGCTAGTCTGCTGTGCTCTTGTCTACTGATCCTGGTTCCAGTTATATCAGCTAAGTCTGCCTTTTGCTTTTTGCTATTTGTTTTGGTTTTGTATTTTTGTCCAGCTTGTTCCAAATCTATATCCTGACCTTTGCTGAAGCTCTAGGGGGCTGGTGTTCTCCCCCCGGACCGTTAGACGGTTCGGGGGTTCTTGAATTTCCAGTGTGGATTTTGATAGGGTTTTTGTTGACCATATAAGTTACCTTTCTTTATTCTGCTATCAGTAAGCGGGCCTCTCTGTGCTAAACCTGGTTCATTTCTGTGTTTGTCATTTCCTCTTACCTCACCGTCATTATTTGTGGGGGGCTTCTATCCAGCTTTGGGGTCCCCTTCTCTGGAGGCAAGAAAGGTCTTTTGTTTTCCTCTACTAGGGGTAGCTAGATTCTCCGGCTGGCGCGTGTCATCTAGAATCAACGTAGGAATGATCCCCGGCTACTTCTAGTGTTGGCGTTAGGAGTAGATATATGGTCAACCCAGTTACCACTGCCCTATGAGCTGGATTTTTGTATTCTGCAGACTTCCACGTTCCTCTGAGACCCTCGCCATTGGGGTCATAACAGTTTGCCAGGCCAGTATTAAATGTTTAATGCATTGCAGAAGAGGGATTATAAGAAAGAAGATTCTGAGTTTTTTTTTTTTTCTTCTTCCCCTTTACCTCAGAGTGGCTATGCTTGCTGCAGACATGAATGTCCAGACCTTGATTACAAGTGTGGACCAGCTGGCTACTCGTGTGCAGGGCATACAAGACTATGTTATCAGAAATCCTAGGTCAGAACCTAAAATACCGATTCCTGAACTGTTTTCCGGAGACAGGTTTAAGTTTAGGAATTTCGTGAATAATTGTAAATTGTTTCTGTCCCTGAGACCCTGTTCATCTGGAGATTCTGCTCAGCAAGTAAAAATTGTTATTTCGTTCTTACGGGGCGACCCTCAGGATTGGGCTTTTTCACTGGCGCCAGGAGATCCGGCATTGGCTGATCTTGATGCGTTTTTTCTGGCGCTCGGTTTACTTTATGAGGAACCCAATCTTGAGATTCAGGCAGAAAAGGCCTTGCTGGCTATGTCTCAGGGGCAGGACGAGGCTGAAGTGTATTGCCAAAAATTTCGGAAATGGTCCGTGCTGACACATTGGAACGAGTGTGCACTGGCCGCTAATTTTAGAAATGGCCTTTCTGAAGCCATTAAGAATGTTATGGTGGGTTTTCCCATTCCCACAGGTCTGAATGATACTATGGCACTGGCTATTCAAATTGACCGGCGGTTGCGGGAGCGCAAAACCGCAAATTCCCTCATGGTGTTGTCTGAACAGACACCTAATTCGGTGCAATGTGATAGAAAAACCGCAAATTCCCTCATGGTGTTGTCTGAACAGACACCTGATTTAATGCAATGTGATAGAATCCTGACTAGAAATGAGCGGAAAATTCATAGACGCCGGAATGGCTTGTGCTACTACTGTGGTGATTCTACACATGTTATCTCAGCATGCTCTAAACGTATAGCTAAGGTTATTAGTCCTATCACCGTTGGTAATTTGCAACCTAAATTTATTCTGTCTGTAACTTTGATTTGCTCACTGTCATCTTATCCTGTCATGGCGTTTGTAGATTCAGGTGCTGCCCTGAGTCTCATGGATCTCTCATTTGCTAAGCGCTGTGGTTTTACTCTTGAACCATTAGAAAATCCTATTCCTCTTAGGGGTATTGATGCTACACCATTGGCAGCAAATAAACCGCAGTATTGGACACAGGTTACCATGTGCATGACTCCTGAACACCGCGAGGTGATACGTTTCCTGGTTTTACATAAAATGCATGATTTGGTCGTTTTAGGGCTGCCATGGTTACAGACCCATAATCCAGTCCTGGACTGGAAGGCTATGTCAGTCTCAAGTTGGGGCTGTCGTGGTATTCATGGGGATTCCCTGCCTGTGTCTATTGCTTCTTCTACGCCTTCGGAAGTTCCGGAGTATTTGTCTGATTATCAGGATGTCTTCAGTGAGTCTGAGTCCAGTGCACTGCCTCCTCATAGGGACTGTGACTGTGCTATAGATTTGATCCCAGGCAGTAAATTTCCTAAGGGAAGACTGTTTAATCTGTCGGTACCTGAACATACCGCTATGCGTTCATATATCAAGGAGTCTCTGGAGAAAGGACATATTCGTCCGTCTTCTTCCCCTCTTGGTGCGGGATTCTTTTTTGTGGCAAAAAAGGACGGATCTTTGAGACCTTGTATTGATTATCGGCTTTTAAATAAGATCACTGTCAAATTTCAGTATCCTTTACCGCTGTTGTCTGACTTGTTTGCCCGGATTAAGGGTGCCAAGTGGTTCACCAAGATAGACCTTCGTGGTGCGTACAACCTTGTGCGCATTAAGCAAGGTGATGAATGGAAAACCACATTCAATACGCCCGAAGGTCATTTTGAGTACTTGGTGATGCCTTTTGGGCTCTCCAATGCGCCTTCAGTTTTTCAGTCCTTTATGCATGACATTTTCCGGAAGTATCTGGATAAATTTTTGATTGTTTATCTGGATGATATTTTGGTTTTTTCTGATAATTGGGATTCGCATGTGGAGCAGGTCAGGTTGGTCTTTAAAATTTTGCGTGAAAATTCTTTGTTTGTCAAGGGCTCAAAGTGTCTCTTTGGTGTGCAGAAGGTTCCCTTTTTGGGGTTCATTTTTTCCCCTTCTGCTGTGGAGATGGACCCAGTCAAGGTCCGAGCTATTCTTGATTGGACTCAGCCCTCGTCAGTTAAGAGTCTTCAGAAGTTCTTGGGCTTCGCTAACTTCTACCGTCGTTTTATCGCTAATTTTTCTAGCATTGTGAAACCTTTGACGGATATGACCAAGAAGGGCTCCGATGTAGCTAACTGGGCTCCTGCTGCCGTGGAGGCTTTCCAGGAGTTGAAACGCCGGTTTACTTCGGCGCCTGTTTTGTGCCAGCCTGACGTCTCACTTCCCTTTCAGGTTGAGGTGGATGCTTCGGAGATTGGGGCAGGGGCCGTTTTGTCGCAGAGAGGCCCTGGTTGCTCTGTTATGAAACCTTGTGCCTTTTTCTCTAGGAAGTTTTCGCCTGCCGAGCGAAATTATGATGTGGGCAATCGGGAGTTGTTGGCCATGAAATGGGCATTTGAGGAGTGGCGTCATTGGCTCGAGGGTGCTAAGCATCGTGTGGTGGTCTTGACTGATCACAAAAATCTGATGTATCTCGAGTCTGCTAAACGCCTTAATCCGAGACAGGCCCGCTGGTCATTGTTTTTCTCCCGCTTTGATTTTGTTGTCTCGTATTTACCAGGTTCAAAGAATGTGAAGGCCGATGCTCTTTCTAGGAGCTTTGTGCCTGATGCTCCTGGAGTCGCTGATCCTGTTGGTATTCTTAAAGATGGAGTTATCTTGTCAGCTATTTCTCCGGATCTGCGACGTGTGTTGCAGAGATTTCAGGCTGATAGGCCTGAGTCTTGTCCACCTGACAGACGGTTTGTCCCGGATAAGTGGACCAGCAGAGTCATTTCCGAGGTTCATTCCTCGGTGTTGGCAGGTCACCCGGGAATTTTTGGCACCAGAGATCTGGTGGCCAGGTCCTTTTGGTGGCCTTCCTTGTCAAGGGATGTGCGGTCATTTGTGCAGTCCTGTGGGACTTGTGCTCGAGCTAAGCCTTGCTGTTCTCGTGCCAGCGGTTTGCTCTTGCCCTTGCCTGTCCCGAAGAGACCTTGGACACATATCTCCATGGATTTCATTTCTGATCTTCCGCTATCTCAGGGCATGTCCGTTATCTGGGTGATTTGTGATCGCTTCTCCAAGATGGTCCATTTGGTTCCTTTGCCTAAGCTGCCTTCCTCTTCCGATCTGGTTCCTGTGTTTTTCCAGAACGTGGTTCGTTTGCACGGCATCCCTGAGAATATTGTGTCAGACAGAGGATCCCAGTTCGTTTCCAGGTTCTGGCGATCCTTTTGTAGTAGGATGGGCATTGATTTGTCGTTTTCGTCTGCTTTCCATCCTCAGACTAATGGACAGACGGAGCGAACCAATCAGACTTTGGAGGCTTATTTGAGGTGTTTTGTCTCTGCTGATCAGGACGATTGGGTGACATTCTTGCCGTTGGCTGAGTTTGCCCTTAATAATCGGGCTAGTTCCGCCACCTTGGTTTCGCCTTTTTTCTGCAACTCTGGTTTCCATCCTCGCTTTTCTTCGGGTCATGTGGAGCCTTCTGAATGTCCTGGGGTGGATTCTGTGGTGGATAGGTTGCAGCAGATCTGGAATCATGTGGTGGACAACTTGAAGTTGTCACAGGAGAAGGCTCAGCGCTTTGCCAACCGCCGCCGCGGTGTGGGTCCCCGACTACGCGTTGGGGATTTGGTATGGCTTTCTTCCCGCTTTGTTCCTATGAAGGTCTCCTCTCCCAAATTTAAACCTCGTTTTATTGGGCCTTACAAGATATTGGAAATCCTTAATCCTGTATCTTTTCGTCTGGATCTTCCTGTGTCGTTTGCTATTCACAATGTATTTCATAGGTCCTTGTTGCGGCGGTACATTGTGCCTGTAGTTCCTTCTGCTGAGCCTCCTGCTCCGGTGTTGGTTGAGGGCGAGTTGGAGTACGTGGTGGAGAAGATCTTGGATTCTCGCCTCTCCAGGCGGAGACTTCAGTACCTGGTCAAGTGGAAGGGCTATGGTCAGGAGGATAATTCCTGGGTGGTCGCCTCTGATGTTCATGCGGCCGATTTAGTTCGTGCCTTTCATGCCGCTCATCCTGATCGCCCTGGTGGTCGTGGTGAGGGTTCGGTGACCCCTCACTAAGGGGGGGGTACTGTTGTGAATTTGCTTTTTGCTCCCTCTAGTGGTTACTAGTTTTTTGACTCTGGTTTTTCTGTCATTCCTTTTATCCGCACCTGGGTCGTTAGTTAGGGGTGTTGCTATATAAGCTCCCTGGACCTTCAGTTCAATGCCTGGCAACGTAGTTATCAGAGCTAGTCTGCTGTGCTCTTGTCTACTGATCCTGGTTCCAGTTATATCAGCTAAGTCTGCCTTTTGCTTTTTGCTATTTGTTTTGGTTTTGTATTTTTGTCCAGCTTGTTCCAAATCTATATCCTGACCTTTGCTGAAGCTCTAGGGGGCTGGTGTTCTCCCCCCGGACCGTTAGACGGTTCGGGGGTTCTTGAATTTCCAGTGTGGATTTTGATAGGGTTTTTGTTGACCATATAAGTTACCTTTCTTTATTCTGCTATCAGTAAGCGGGCCTCTCTGTGCTAAACCTGGTTCATTTCTGTGTTTGTCATTTCCTCAAACCTCACCGTCATTATTTGTGGGGGGCTTCTATCCAGCTTTGGGGTCCCCTTCTCTGGAGGCAAGAAAGGTCTTTTGTTTTCCTCTACTAGGGGTAGCTAGATTCTCCGGCTGGCGCGTGTCATCTAGAATCAACGTAGGAATGATCCCCGGCTACTTCTAGTGTTGGCGTTAGGAGTAGATATATGGTCAACCCAGTTACCACTGCCCTATGAGCTGGATTTTTGTATTCTGCAGACTTCCACGTTCCTCTGAGACCCTCGCCATTGGGGTCATAACAGCAGTGGTAACTGAGCTGACCATATATCTAATCCTAGCACCACAAATAGCAGCAGCCGGGGAACGTGCCTACGTTGATTCTAGACGTCTCGCGCCAGCCGGAGAACTAACTAACCCTAGAAGGGAAAAGAAAGACCTTTCTTGCCTCCAGAGAAAAGACCCCAAAAGTTGGATACAAGCCCCCAACAAATAATAACGGTGAGGTAAGAGGAAAAGACAAACATAGCTTCCAGCAAAGTCAGGAATCACATTTAGTACAAGCTGGACAAAATTAAGAGCAAAGCAAATAACCAAAAAACAAAGAAGCAGGACTTAGCTTAATTTAGCACGAACCAAGACCAGCAGACAGGAGCAAACAGAAAGGATCTGATTACAACGATGCCAGGCACTGGACTAAGGATCCAGGAAGCTTATATAGCAACACCCCTGGACTAACGACCCAGGTGGGTGCCAAACTGAGGAAAGACAAACCCAGAGTAATATCACAAGTAACCACAAGAGGGAGCCAAAAAGTCTAATTCACAACAGTACCCCCCCCTTAAGGAGGGGTCACCGAACCCTCACCAAGACCACCAGGGCGATCAGGATGAGCAGCGTGAAAGGCACGAACTAAATCGGCCGCATGCACATCAGAAGCAACCACCCAGGATTTATCCTCCTGACCATAGCCCTTCCACTTGACCAGATACTGAAGCCTCCGTCTGGAGAGACGAGAATCCAAGATCTTCTCCACCACGTACTCCAACTCGCCCTCAACCAACACCGGAGCAGGAGGCTCAACAGAAGGAACCACAGGTACAACGTACCGCCGCAACAAAGACCTATGGAACACGTTGTGAATGGCAAACGACACCGGAAGATCCAAGCGAAAGGACAAAGGATTAAGGATTTCCAATATCTTGTAAGGACCAATGAAGCGAGGCTTAAATTTAGGGGAGGAGACCTTCATAGGAACAAATCGAGAAGACAGCCATACCAAATCCCCAACACGAAGTTGGGGACCCACACCGCGGCGGCGGTTGGCAAAACACTGAGCCTTCTCCTGTGACAACTTTAAGTTGTCCACCACATGATTCCAGATCAGCTGCAACCTATCCACCACAGAATCTACCCCAGGACAGTCAGAAGGCTCCACATGTCCCGAGGAAAAACGAGGATGGAAACCAGAGTTGCAGAAAAATGGCGAAACCAAAGTAGCGGAACTAGCCCGATTATTAAGGGCAAACTCAGCCAACGGCAAGAAGGTCACCCAATCATCCTGATCTGCCGAAACAAAACACCTCAAATAAGCCTCCAGAGTCTGATTAGTTCGCTTTGTTTGTCCATTAGTCTGAGGATAAAAGGCAGACGAAAACGACAAATCAATGCCCATCCTAGCACAAAAGGATCGCCAGAACCTGGAAACAAACTGGGATCCTCTGTCAGACACAATATTCTCAGGAATGCCGTGTAAACGAACCACATTCTGAAAGAACACAGGAACCAGATCGGAAGAGGAAGGCAGCTTAGGCAAAGGCACCAAATGGACCATTTTAGAAAAGCGATCACATACCACCCAGATGACAGACATGCCCTGAGACACCGGGAGATCTGAAATGAAATCCATGGAAATGTGTGTCCAAGGCCTCTTCGGGACAGGCAAGGGCAAGAGCAACCCGCTGGCACGAGAACAGCAAGGCTTAGCTCGAGCACAAGTCCCACAGGACTGCACAAATGACCGCACATCCCGTGACAAGGAAGGCCACCAAAAGGACCTAGCCACCAGATCTCTGGTGCCAAAAATTCCCGGATGCCCTGCCAACACCGAGGAATGAACCTCGGAAATGACTCTGCTGGTCCACTTATCAGGAACAAACAGTCTGTCAGGTGGACAAGAGTCAGGTCTACCAGCCTGAAATCTCTGCAAAACACGTCGCAAATCAGGAGAAATGGCCGACAAGATAACTCCCTCTTTAAGAATACCAACTGGTTCTGCGACTCCAGGAGAGTCAGGCACAAAGCTCCTTGAAAGAGCATCAGCCTTCACATTCTTTGAACCTGGTAAATACGAGACCACAAAGTCAAAACGGGAGAAAAACAATGACCAGCGGGCCTGTCTAGGATTCAGGCGTTTAGCAGACTCGAGATACATCACATTTTTGTGATCAGTCAAGACCACCACACGATGCTTAGCACCCTCGAGCCAATGACGCCACTCCTCAAATGCCCACTTCATGGTTAGCAACTCCCGATTGCCAACATCATAATTCCGCTCAGCAGGCGAAAACTTCCTAGAGAAGAAAGCACATGGTCTCATTACCGAGCAACCAGGGCCTCTCTGCGACAAAACGGCCCCTGCCCCAATCTCAGAAGCATCCACTTCGACCTGAAAGGGAAGTGAGACATCAGGCTGGCACAAAACAGGCGCCGAAGTAAACCGGCGCTTCAACTCTTGGAACGCCTCCACGGCTGCAGGAGCCCAGTTAGCAACATCAGAACCTTTCTTGGTCATATCCGTCAAAGGTTTAACAACGCTAGAAAAATTAGCGATAAAACGACGGTAGAAGTTAGCAAAACCCAAGAACTTCTGAAGACTCTTAACTGACGTGGGTTGAGTCCAATCATGAATAGCTCGGACCTTGACTGGGTCCATCTCCACCGCAGAAGGGGAAAAAATAAACCCCAAAAAGGGAACCTTCTGTACTCCAAAGAGACACTTTGAGCCCTTAACAAACAAAGCATTCTCATGCAAAACCTGAAACACCATCCTGACCTGCTCCACATGTGAGTCCCAATCTTCAGAGAAAACCAGAATATCATCCAGATAAACAATCATAAATTTATCCAGATACTTCCGGAAAATATCATGCATAAAGGACTGAAACACTGAGGGAGCATTAGAGAGCCCAAAAGGCATCACCAAGTGCTCAAAATGACCTTCGGGCGTATTAAATGCTGTCTTCCATTCATCTCCTTGCTTAATGCGCACAAGGTTGTACGCACCACGAAGATCTATCTTGGTGAACCACTTGGCACCTTTAATCCGGGCAAACAAGTCCGACAACAGAGGCAAAGGATACTGAAATTTAACAGTGATTTTATTCAGAAGCCGATAGTCAATACAAGGTCTCAAAGATCCGTCCTTCTTGGCCACAAAAAAGAATCCCGCACCAAGAGGGGAAGAGGATGGACGGATATGCCCCTTCTCCAGAGACTCCTTGATATACGAACGCATTGCGGCATGCTCAGGTACAGACAGATTAAACAGTCTTCCCTTAGGAAATTTACTACCTGGAATCAAATCTATGGCGCAGTCACAGTCCCTATGAGGAGGCAGAGCACTGGACCTAGACTCGCTGAATACATCCTGATAATCAGACAAATACTCAGGAACTTCCGAAGGAGTAGAGGAAGCAATAGACACCGGCGGGGAATCAGCATGAATTCCCTGACAGCCCCAACTTGACACAGACATTGCCTTCCAATCCAAGACTGGATTGTGGGTCTGTAACCATGGCAGACCCAAAACGACCAAATCATGCATTTTATGCAGAACAAGAAAACGAATCACCTCCCGATGTTCAGGAGTCATGCACATGGTTTCCTGCGTCCAAAACTGCGGTTTATTTTCCGCCAATGGCGTAGCATCAATACCTCTAAGAGGAATAGGATTTACCAACGGTTCAAGAACAAAACCACAGCGCTTGGCAAATGACAGATCCATAAGACTCAGGGCAGCACCTGAATCCACAAACGCCATAACAGGGTAAGAAGACAATGAGCAAATTAAAGTCACAGACAAAATAAATTTAGGTTGCAAATTTCCAATGGCGACAGGACTAACAACCCTTGTTAGGCGTTTAGAGCATGCTGATATAACGTGTAGAATCACCACAGTAAAAACACAACCCATTCTGACGTCTATGATTTTTCCGCTCATTTCTAGTCTGAATTCTATCACATTGCATTAAATCAGGTGTTTGTTCAGACAACACCACCAGAGGATTAGCGGTTTTGCGCTCCCGCAAACGCCGGTCAATTTGAATAGCCAGCGCCATGGAATCATTCAGACTTGTAGGAATGGGGAAACCCACCATCACATTCTTAATGGCTTCCGAAAGGCCATTTCTGAAATTTGCGGCCAGAGCACACTCATTCCACTGAGTAAGCACGGACCATTTCCGAAATTTTTGGCAATACACTTCAGCTTCATCCTGGCCCTGAGAAATAGCCAGCAAGGCTTTTTCTGCCTGAACTTCAAGATTGGGTTCCTCGTAAAGCAATCCGAGCGCCAGAAAAAACGCATCAATATTTGCCAATGCCGGATCTCCTGGCGCTAGCGAGAAAGCCCAATCCTGAGGGTCGTCCCGTAAAAAAGAGATAACAATTTTAACTTGCTGAGCTGAATCTCCAGATGAACGGGGTCTCAGAGATAGAAACAATTTACAATTATTCCTAAAATTCCTAAACTTAAATCGGTCTCCAGAAAACAGTTCAGGAATAGGTATTTTAGGTTCAGACATTGGACTACTGGTAACAAAATCTTGTATGCCCTGCACACGAGCAGCAAGCTGGTCTACACTTGTAATCAAGGTCTGGACATTCATGTCTGCAGCAAGCACAAGCCACTCAGAGGTAAAGGGGAGGAAGAGAGGAAAAAAAAAAAAAACTCAGAATTTCCTTTCTTATTATCCCACTTCTGCAATGCATTAAACATTCAATGTTGGGCCTGGCATACTGTTATGACCCCAATGGCAGAGGGTCTCAGAAATAATTACTAAGTCTGCAAACACAAAAAAACAGCTCATAGGGCAGTGGTAACTGAGCTGACCATATATCTAATCCTAGCACCACAAATAGCAGCAGCCGGGGAACGTGCCTACGTTGGTTCTAGACGTCTCGCGCCAGCCGGAGAACTAACTAACCCTAGAAGGGAAAAGAAAGACCTTTCTTGCCTCCAGAGAAAAGACCCCAAAAGTTGGATACAAGCCCCCAACAAATAATAACGGTGAGGTAAGAGGAAAAGACAAACGTAAGAATGAGCTAGGAATTTAGCAAAGAGAGGCCCACTAGCTAATAGCAGAATAAGTAAGATGACTTATATGGTCAGCAAAAACCCTATCAAAATATCCACGCTGGATATTCAAGAACCCCCGAACCGTCTAACGGCCCGGGGGGAGAACACCAGCCCCCTAGAGCTTCCAGCAAAGTCAGGAATCACATTTAGTACAAGCTGGACAAAATTAAGAGCAAAGCAAATAACCAAAAAACAAAGAAGCAGGACTTAGCTTAATTTAGCACGAACCAAGACCAGCAGACAGGAGCAAACAGAAAGGATCTGATTACAACGATGCCAGGCACTGGACTAAGGATCCAGGAAGCTTATATAGCAACACCCCTGGACTAACGACCCAGGTGGGTGACAAACTGAGGAAAGACAATCCCAGAGTAATATCACAAGTAACCACAAGAGGGAGCCAAAAAGTCTAATTCACAACAGTGTAGCCAGAGGTGGAGCAGCACAAATGGGAACTAGACATCTCTCGTGACATGCTTGACCCCAACGAAATACTTTACCAGATCTCCAATTCAAGACAGGCTCATGTTTTCACAGCCGTGACAGACTTAGGAGCAGAGGATGAGAGAAACCTGATAGCATATAGAGAGGTATTTTTGCCAAATGCAGCATTCCCATCCAAAGTTTCTCCAAAGGATTCTCCAGATGTAGGATGTAGGCTGTAGATACTGCTCCACCACTGCCTGTTGAATTAAATTCCAATTCCAGATAGGCTGATTCAATGAATTGGATGTTGCCACAGAGTCAGGGAAGGAGAGGAGTAGTCCTCACCCAAAGTAGACTCGCCAAAAGACACTAGTCTTTGAAGTTTCTTGGTTTTTCAGCAAGGGAATCGATTAAATGATCAGGACTGCCGCAATAGCAAAACTTTTCCTCAGCACGATAGACCTCCTGACGGTGCTTGGCCAGGTTCACCCGGTCTATCTGCATGGATTTTAGAGGAGAGGTCAAAACTGAGCTCTGCAGCATGATCGGTAGGAATGGTAGACGCCAAGCGCATAGTTCTTCTCTCGCGGGTCACCTCTTTGGAGCACTCCTGGAACCTGATGTCGATGGAGGTAGCCAAGGACACCAGGTCATCCAACAAGGTGAGAATATCACGGCCAGCTAAGTCATCCTTCAGTCTTCCAGAAAGGCCTTCCCAGAAGGTGGTCACCAGCGCCTCATTTTTCCAGACGAGTTTGGTGGACAGGGTCCGGAGATGCACGGCGTACTGACCCACCACTGTAAGGTTACCCTGGTTTAACCTGAGAAGGGAAGATGCTGTGGAAAGAAACACGTCCAGGCTCATCAAGGACCTTTTGAAAGGCTTCTAAGAAGGTCTGAAGATTGGAGATAAGAGGATCCCCTCACTCCCATAAGGTATTGAGCCATGCCAGAGCTTCGCCAGTGAGATGGGACATGATGTAATCCACTTTGGCCAAATCTGAAGTGAACTGGTGTGCCAAGAGTTCAAAATGCAGCGTGCATTAGTTGATGAACCCTCGACATAGAAAAGGATCACCGTCATAAGGTGGTGGAGCTGACTGACAGGGTCCGGAACCAGGAACATAGCAGTCAGGCTGGAGGGTAACCTCCAAGGTTGCCTCAGCTTAAGGAGGAGTGGATGTGGCTCCAGATGTAAGTGTGTCCAGGCAGGTTGTAACTGCAGATAAGAGAAGATCTTGAACTGCTGGTCTTTCTGGTGGGAGAATTCCTGGTACACATCAGAGCTAGAACAACATTGAGAGCCAGTGGATTCCATGGCCTAAGCAAACTGCAACGGGTTGGGTGGTTGAACCACTATGCCATGAACCGATGAGAGCCTGGAGGGCATGACAAAGCGAACACCCGACTCTCCGCTAGAGCCCCTGATGGTGGGGTTAGACTTGGCTCTGGATGGATGCCAGATGCTATTCCAGGACAGACCTTGAACGCAAAGCAGCTGACCTCCATAGGGCAGGGAGCTCTATCAGCAGATGTAGGCAGGTATGGCAGGTACTGGTAGGCATGGCTGATATGCAGGCAGGCAGGTACTGGTAGGCATGGCTGATATGCAGGCAGGCAGGTGCTTTCAGACATGACTGATATGCAGGCAGGCACTGGCGGGCATGTCTGATGTACCAACACGCAGGTGTTGACAGACACGGCTGATATGCAGGCAGGTGCTGGCAGGCATGACTGATATGCAAGAAGGTGCTGGCGGGCATGGCTGATATGCAAGAGTGCAGGTGCTAGCAGGCATGGTTGATTTGTAAGCAGGCAGGTGCTGGTGGACACAGCAGATGTGAAAGCAGGCTACATGACAAGTATGAGCAGACAGGAACAGGACAGGTAAACTGACTGGCAAGTACTAGGGACTTGAGGACTAGCAAGCGTGCAGACTACTGACGTAACACATTGCTCAGGCACCTCCCAACAAGTGGAGGTGTCTCAAATGATAATTGTCTCCCATTGGCTGAGGGCAATTTAGGATGGTGCGAGCGCTGTCCCTTTAAGAGACAGGGGAACATGCATGCCCTAAGCATAAGCACCATGCACAGGGATGGGCGGGCATTACGCAGACCTCGGGCAGCAAAGGAAGGAGGAAGAGGTGCGGGATGGTTGTTGAGGCGGTGAGTGAGTCAGCATCCCTACCTGGGGATGGAGGAAGCATGCAGGGACCCCGACGTTACAGAACCTATCATTGTAGTCTAACAATGTGAGAATCTTTTGGTTTGGTGTTGGAGGACAAAGATGGGATGGCCCAATGGATCAAGTGACTCTGATGTGTGATAGGACTCCAGTCCCTGATATCATCATTGTGCACCTAGAAGGAAATTACTTTGGAAAGCTAGGTACAATTGAGTTGTTATACAAGGTGAAGAAGAATCTGTTGGAGTTAAGGAAGCTGTTTCATGAGGTCAAAATCGTATTTTCTGAGATGGTGTCCAGACTGATCTGGGTGAAGTCATTATATTTAAATTTTGCGAGAAGATCTGGAAAAAGTTAAATAGCTCTACGTGCATGTTTATGCCTATGATCGGTGGTTTTTCTTTCAGCCATGTTGACTGAGAAAGAGGTCTGCCAGGCCTTTTTCGGAATGATTGGGTCCATTTATCTGAAATAGACAATTACATATTTAATTTAATGTTAATGTTAATTTGCAAGCAATGTTAGAAATGGCCCTTGCCGTTAGGCAAGATAATTGGATGGGTGTAGTAAGGCTAAGTGCACACGCTGCAGAATTGCCTCGGAAATTTCCGCGGCAATTCCGCAATTCCTGCCGCAGGTATATCGCATGCGGAATTAGCATGCGTATTCCCGCTAAACACCAGCGTTTTGCAAACGTTTATAGCTTGCAGAATGCTAGCGTTTTCCAAGCGATCTGTAGCATCGCTTGGAAAACTGACAGGTTGGTCACAACTGTCAAACATAGTGTTTGACAAGTGTGACCAACTTTTTACTATTGATGCTGCCTATGCAGCATCAATAGTAAAAAGATAGAATGTTAAAAATAATAAAAAAAATAATAAATCATGATATTCTCACCTTCCGGCGTCCCCGGCAGCCTTTCCCGCTCCTCACGATGCTCCGGTCCCAGTAATGCTTTGATGCATGACCCCAGATGACGTAGCGGGTTTGCGAGACCGCATGTCATCACAGGTCATTTTTGCAAAGCATCCTTGGGAACGGGAGTGTCGCGAGGAGCGGGAAAGCTGAGTGGTTCGCCAGAAGGTGAGAATATCACTATTTTTTATTTTAATTCTTTTTTTTTTACAATTATATGGTTCCCAGGGTCTGGAGGAGAGTCTCCTCTCCTCCACCCTGGGTACCAACCGCACATGATCCGCTTACTTCCCGCATGGTGGGCATAGCCCCTTGCGGGAAGTAAGCGGATCAATGCATTCGTATGTGTGCAGAATCGCGGCGATTCCGCACTTTAATGAAGATGCTGCGTTTTTTTCCAGAATGCGATTCCGCTGCGGAAAAAAACAAAAAAGAAGCAGCATGTGCACAAAAAATGCAGAATGCATTTTAAAAATAAGATGCTTAATGTATGCGTTTTGTTTGCCATTTTATCGTGTTTTTATAGCGAAAAATGCCTAAACGTGTGCACACACCTTAAAAGGTAAATGGGCTTGAGCTTTGGCTATGCCGCGGTTTTGGTTATAAGTAGATTATTACTTGAATTGCTTTACAGTTATCTATCAAAGATTTTTAATAAAGGCTGTAGCCAAACTTTTTCTACTAAGTCAACATGTTTCTGTCTATTTATTAGGTATCTTTGGATAAGGGTATCCAAAGTCCATCGATACGTCCATCGATACGCCTTTTAACAGTGGCAGTTAAGGGTACTTATTCCTCTGAGGCACTGAGAAACAAGGTTATAGCGCCCCCAGCATCAGAAAATCTCCGGGGTCTCGGCTAACAGGAGTAACTGAGACCCTGTAGAACATGATTCAGGTCGGTTTTTACCATCCACTGTCTTGTGATCACCATTATTCAAGGAATAATGGCGATCGAAAAAAAAAAAGTTGTATTTCTCATTTATTTCTCTCTCCTCTGATATGATCTAGCATACCAGAAGAGAGAGAAATGGGGTCTCCCGAGCCCCCCGGTACATTTGGTATCCCTGGACCCTCCGGCTCTGTCCCCCGGCATCTTCTTCCTGGAAGAAGATGGCAGGCGCATGCGAAGTGCACCTGCCGAGATCTGCCGGCCGACACCTGGCAAGAATAGGAGATTTTTCCTATTGGTTCATTTTGATCACAGTGATCAAAATAAAAAATAGTAAATTAAACCCCCCTTTATCACCCCTTTAGTTAGGTAAAAATAATAAATTTTAAAAAATGTATATTTTTCCATTAGGGTTCGGCTTGGGGCTAGGGTTAGGGTTGGGGTTAGAGCTAGGGTTAGGGTTGCGGCTAGAGTTAGAGTTGGGGCTAGGGTTAGGGTTGGTGCTAGAGCTAGGGTTGGGGCTAAAGCTAGGTTAAGGGTTGGGGCTAGGGTTGGGGTTAGAGCTATGGTTAGGGTTGGGGCTAAGGTTAGGGTTGTGTTGGAGTTATGGTTGCGGTTACGATTATGGTGTGGGGTTAGGGTTGTGTTGGGGATACGGTTGGGGTGTTGGGGATAGGGTGGTGTTGGAGTTGGGGTTAGGGTTGTGGTTAGAGTTGGGATTAGGGTCAGGGGTAGGGCTGTGTTAGGGTTGGAGTTAGAATTGGGGGGGTTTCCACTGTTTAAGTACATCAGGGAGTCTCAAAACGCGACTTGGCGCCCGCCATTGATTCCAGCCAATTTTGCATTCAAGAAGTGAAATGGTGCTCCCTACCTTCTGAGCTCTGCCATACACCCAAACAGTGGCTTTCTCCATATACGGGGTATCGGTGAACTCAGGAAAAATTGCACAACAAATTTTTGTGGTCCATTTTCTCTTGTTACCCTTGTGAAAATAAAAAGTTTAGGTCTAAAGTAAATTTTTTGTGAAAAGAGTAAAATGTTCATTTTTACCTTCCACATTGCTTTAGTTCTTGTGAAGCACATGAAGGGTTAATTATGTTTCCAAAATTGTGCTGATGGAAAGTAGACATGTGGGAAATGTTATTTATTAACTATTTTGTGCGATATGACTTTCTGATTTAAGGGCACAAAAATTAAAAGTTTGAAAATTGCAAAATTTTCTAAATTTTGGCCAAATTTCCATTTTTTTCATAAATAAACGCACGTCATATCAAAGAAATTTTACCACTAATATGAAGTACAATATGCCACAAAAAAACAATATCAGAATCACTGGAATCAGTTGAAGCCTTCCAGAGCTATAACTTTACAAAGTGACAGTGGTCAGAATTTAAAAAATTGGCTTGGTCATTAAGTACAAAATTGGCTCTGTCACTAAGGGGTTAAGGTTTATTTAATATTTTGCTGTGTAATGCCATGAATGATGTTCTTCAAAGATACAAATTGTTCCTCAAAAAACACGCCTTCATAAGGTAATGAGGATGGAAAAAGAAAAAGTTATGGCTCTTGGAAGAACAGGAGGAAAAAGCAAAAATGAAATAACAGAAAATCATTGAGGTTGAAGAGATTTAAATACGGTATATAAAAAAACTGCTATAAAATACCAAGTGAAAATACAGCATTAGAGGCTCAATAAATAATTTAAAGACTATTCCGCAAACAATTTTCAGCAAATTGTTTTCAGAGCAAAAATATTTGCTCATATTTTGTGTATATGTTGTATATACCTGTGTACAGTAAATAAAATGTATTAAGCAATCATTAGCCTCAATGAGGATGGCTATGACAGATATTGGAACTGGGTTGTGCCTAATGTGCATATTGTCAATGTTGTCTTACATCTGACCGCATCCTCATCACTTTCCCATAATAGGAATGTTCATTTTAGTCCTTACAAGCAATAACATGTTCAATAAACAATCCAAGCAACACAGACCACAGAACAAGGGAACAGCAGTAACCATAGCGACGGGGCCTATAAAGAAGCCACTTATCAATCCTTAATGATGGAGCCTTCAGGACGAGCTGAGTATGTTTCCAACATCGTTCTATTGCTCCCTTGATTATTCCAAGGAGAAGGGTTGATTTACTTCCTCTGTAATTTTCCTATTAAGAGACATTTCAGCATGTTTGTACAGCCAGCTGATAACCCATTTTCTTGTTGATTAAGTCATTGTTATGAGTCTTTTTTCTTCATTGCTCTCCATTTTAGATTGATTTGTAAAAAATAATTAGGAATACTGTAAAGGCGAGGAACAACTGAGAAGATACAATTGATAGGAATGGTACAACATATTTTGGCTTTATTCACATGTCAGAATTTTTCGGTCAGCATTACATGGTAGCACAATGGCCATTAGTAAATGTAATAACCAATATAAAGACAATAGACAGAGATTTGGATTAATAAACCTCAATTTTTATTAAAGGGTTACCTGAATTCCTGGATAATGAAACCATATACACTCACCGGCCACTTTATTAGGTACACCATGCTAGTAACGGGTTGGACCCCCTTTTGCCTTCAGAACTGCCTCAATTCTTCGTGGCATAGATTCAACAAGGTGCTGGAAGCATTCCTCAGAGATTTTGGTCCATATTGACATGATGGCATCACACAGTTGCCGCAGATTTGTCGGCTGCACATCCCAAAGATGCTCCATACAAGGCAGGATGGATCCATGCTTTCATGTTGTTTACGCCATAATTCTGACCCTACCATCCGAATGTCGCAGCAGAAATCGAGACTCATCAGACTAAGCAACGTTTTTCCAATCTTCTACTGTCCAATTTCGATGAGCTTGTACAAATTGTAGCCTCAGTTTCCTGTTCTTAGCTGAAAGGAGTGGTACCCGGTGTGGTCTTCTGCTGCTGTAGCCCATCTGCCTCAAAGTTCGACGCACTGTGCGTTCAGAGATGCTCTTAGGCCTACCTTGGTTGTAACGGGTGGCGATTTGAGTCATTGTTGCCTTTCTATCAGCTCGAACCAGTCTGCCCATTCTCCTCTGACCTCTGGCATCAACAAGGCATTTCCGCCCACAGAACTGCTGCTCACTGGATTTTTTTTCTTTTTTGGACCATTCTCTGTAAACCCTAGAGATGGTTGTGCGTGAAAATCCCAGTAGATCAGCAGTTTCTGAAATACTCAGACCAGCCCTTCTGGCACCAACAACCATGCCACGTTCAAAGGCACTCAAATCACCTTTCTTCCCCATACTGATGCTCGGTTTGAACTGCAGGAGATTGTCTTGACCATGTCTACATGCCTAAATGCACTGAGTTGCCGCCATGTGATTGGCTGATTAGAAATTAAGTGTTAACAAGAAGTTGGACAGGTGTACCTAATAAAGTGGCCGGTGAGTGTATATTCAATATATTAAAAAAATCCACAACCACCACTAGATTTTCATTTTATTAGATTAAGGCCACCCAATGTTATCTGGATGACTATGCTCTGCTTAATAATTATGCTTAATAATGCTTAATAATTAATTAATAATATACCCTGCTTTATGGAAACATCTTTCCTGCAACTGGACCAAACTGGCAAAATTCAATTGAAGATACTCTTCCAACTCAAATGCAAAAGATTCCAGAACCAGTAAGTAGCACTAAAATAAATAGTGAAAGGTAAATAGTGGCAGAATATTAACATTAGAAATGGTGGTGGTCAATATTTTTTTAGTCCCCTATTTTAATAATCAGTAAAGGTTATGTATACAGCTGTGAACTGATATTAATAGCCTGGGAAGCTCCATGTTTAATACCCCCTTCCCAGGCTATAAACAGCAGCCTCCAGCTGTCTGCTTTCCCTCTGCTGGTTAACAAAATTTGCTAAGCAAGCACAACACCATGTTAACATAAAGCGTAATGGTAGTGAAAGTAACTGGCCCGATTCATCATCGGGCCAGTTACCCGATGTAACCCGGAGTAATGATGTCATCATGGACAGACAGTGACATAGCCTGATTTATCTCTTTCAAGAGCCCAAAATAGATGGGATACTACAGTTTGTGGAGTAGCCAGTGCTAAACTTACAAGGTGCCAATTATAGAGCCCGGGGCTTCAGAAAGGGTAATGATGTCAGTAAATTATGTCATAGTAGGCAAATTCATTCTCATGGATGTTGGCTATACAGCTTTAGAAATGACTTTATAACATTTTGCAAACTGATAGATCTCAATTACTTTGTTTCTGATTTGTTTCAGAATTTCTTTGGATTGCTGCATGATTTCTAGCTTTTGAGGACATTTTGGTCTACTTCACTTTGTCAGGCAGTTCCTATTTAAGTGATTTCTTTATTGAGAACAGGTATTACTATATTCAGGCCTGGGTGTGGCTAGGGAATTGAAACTCAGCTTCCCAAAGATGTGATAAACCACAGTTAATTTATGTTTGGGGGGTCACTTTTTCACACAGATATAAATGATGAAAAAAGTAGGCACATAAAGCCAACCGTGCCGTTTACAAATGAATTTTTGACCTGAATCCACATACCCCACAGGGGATTAAGATTGGACCTCTAACCAATACTGAACTGTTTCACTTTAGGACCCTCTCCAGTCCATGGTGTGAGCCACATACCCTTCACTATTTTTTTCATATACCGCAGTGAGTGTACTGAAGAAGGTCAGCTATATTGACCGAAACGTTTACCAGTGACTGCCAATAACATTTATTTCATTCCACAAGTTGAGTGCCAAAAATTTATTATCACTTTTTTGGTTTCTTTTGGTTTTGGTTTCTTTTTCCCTTAATAATAAAGACCTTCATTTAAAAACTGAATTTTGTGTTTACTTGTGTTATCTTTGGCTAATATTTAAACTTGTTAGGTGATCTGAAACATTTAAGTGTGACGAACATGCAAAAGAATAGGAAATCAGGAAGGGGGGCAAACACTTGTTCACATGTCTGTAGTATCCCTGATAATGTTTTTGAGGTTTGGCACTGCTAGGTAAATACATTGTTGGGTCACCTAAATTGCATAATATGCAATGTCAGTAATATTATCTGATCCACGTGTATTTTAAGGTTCCAGATCGTATAGGGATGTCATAAGTGATAATACAAAAGATGATTAGACCTAGGGTTGCAACTGCTAAATGCTAGACAGATGCACTAGATGCCACAACCACACTGGAAGTGTGATACAGAGTCATATGTTGGGGGGGAGAGAGGGGCATTTGCCCCGGGCAAAGCTGATTAAGGGGTGCTGTCAGGCCACCAGACGCAGTGGTCTGACATGTCTCACTAGTAGCTGTATTTTGCAGACCCCGTGGTGGAAGCTGGCCACTCTCTGTGCCAGATGTCAAGCTGACAGCTGACTCAGAGAAGCAATAAATTGTACTTGCATCTCTCAGTTTGTGCGGATGCAATATGAGGACCTGGGGGATTGGTGCAGATGCACTATGAGCAGTGGAGGGAATTAGTGCAGACAGACACAGTGTGAGGAGTGGGGGGATTAGTGTAGACTAGTGTTGAGCATTCCGATACTGCAAGTATCGGGTATCGGCCGATACTTGCTGTATCGGAATTCCGATACCGAGATCCGATATTTTTGTGATATCGGGTATCGGTATCGAAACAACATTAATGTAAAAATGTGTAAAAGAGAGAATTAAAATAAAAAATATTGCTATACTCACCTCTCCGACGCAGCCTGCACCTTACCGAGGGAAGCGGCAGCGTTCTTTGTTTAAAATTCGCGCTTTTCTTTCCTTTACGTGAGTCCCGGCTTGTGATTGGTTGCGTGCCGCCCATGTGACCGGGACGCAACCAATCACAGCAAGCCGTGACGTAATTTCAGGTCCTTCAGGATTTTAAAATTACGTTCCGGCGTTGTGATTGGTTGCGTCGCAGTCACATGGGCGACGCAACCAATCACAGCAAGCCGTGACGTAATTTCAGGTCCTTAAGGATTTTAAAATTACGTCCCGGCTTTGTGATTGGTTGCGTCGCAGTCACATGGGAGACGCAACCAATCACAAGCCGTGACGTCACGGGAGGCTGGACACGCGCACATTTTAAAATGGGCGCGTGTCCAGCCTCCCGTGACGTCCCGGCTTGTGATTGGTTGCGCCGCGATCAACCAATCACAAGCCGGGAGGCTGGACACGCGCGCATTTTAAAATTTTAAAATGCGCGCGTGTCCAGCCTCCCGGCTTGTGATTGGTTGACCGCGGCGCAACCAATCACAAGCCGGGACGTCACGGGAGGCTGGACACGCGCCCATTTTAAAATTTTAAAATGCGCGCGTGTCCAGCCTCCCGGCTTGTGATTGGTTGACCGCGGCGCACAAAATGAGTGAGGATGAACTAAACCAAACAAGGGGAAACTGCCAATGTTGTCAAAACATCAATTGTTGCATAATAAGTTTGGTCGAATTTGCAGGATGTGTCTCACATTCCCATGTATCACCTCTCAGCTGATGTATTATACAAGCCTCCCGGCTTGTGATTGGTTGACCGCGGCGCAACCAATCACAAGCCGGGACGTCACGGGAGGCTGGACACGCGCCCATTTTAAAAAGCGCGCGTGTCCAGCCTCCCTTGACTTCACGGCTTGTGATTGGTTAATGGCGGCCATGTTGCCGGGACGCGGACCAATCACAGCAAGCCGTGACGTAATTTCGTCACGGCTTGCTGTGATTGGTCCGCGTCCCGGCAACATGGCGCCGTGACCAATCATAAGCCGGGACGTCACTGGAGGCTGGACACGCGCGCTTTTTAAAAAGCGCGCGTGTCCAGCCTCCCGTGACGTCACGGCTTGTGATTGGTTAATGGCGGCCATGTTGCCGGGACGCGGACCAATCACAGCAAGCCGTGACGTAATTTCGTCATGGCTTGCTGTGATTGGTCCGCGTCCCGGCAACATGGCCGCCCTGACCAATCACAAGCCGGGACTTCACGTAACCAAGTAAAAGCACGAATTTTAAACAAACAACGCTGCCGGTTCCCTCGCTGAGGTCCAGGCTGCGTCGGAGAGGTGAGTATAGCAATATTTTTTATTTTAATTCTTTATTTTACACATTTATATGGATCCCAGGGCCTGAAGGAGAGTTTCCTCTCCTTCAGACCCTGGGAACCATCAGGAATACCGTCCGATACATGAGTCCCATTGACTTGTATTGGTATCGGGTATCGGTATCGGATTGGATCCGATACTTTGCCGGTATCGGCCGATACTTTCCGATACCGATACTTTCAAGTATCGGACGGTATCGCTCAACACTAGTGTAGACACAATATGAAGGTGGAGAGCATTGGTTGGAAAAACAGTATGAGGAGAGAGGAAGAATTGGTGAGGACAAAGTATGAGGAGCGAGGGATGGACTGGGGTGGACATAGTATGAGGAGTGGGAGGGGAACTAGTGAGGACACTGAATGAGTAGCCAGAAGGGGTTTGGTGTGGACACACTATGAGAAGGATTGGTGTGGGGGTAGATGCAGACACAGTATGACAAGCAAGGGGAATGAGTGGCATGGACATAGTATGAGATTCGAGGGGGGGATTTGGTAAGGACCCAGTCTTAGGGGGGAGAAGTAGTGCGAACACTATGAAAAGTGGGGGGATTGGTGCATAGACATAGTAGGAGAAGGGGGTGGGGGCATTGTTTCAGACACTGTATGGGGAGCAATGGGGAGACAGAATGTCAGTATGGGGAGTGAGGGGGATCTGTTGTGAATTTGCTTTTTGGCTCCCTCTAGTGGTTACTAGTGATTTGACTCTGGGTATGTCAGTCATCCCTTGTATGCTCACCTGGGCCGTTAGTTCAGGGGTGTTGCTATATAAGCTCCCTGGACCTTCAGTTCAATGCCTGGCAACGTTGTAATCAGAGCTAATCTGTTGTGCTCTTGTCTACTGATCCTGGTTCCTGCTAGATTAAGCTAAGTCTGCTTTCTTGCTTTTTGCTATTTGTTTTTGTTTGCATTTTTGTCCAGCTTGTACATAATCTGTATCCTAACCTTGCTGGAAGCTCTAGGGAGGCTGGAGTTCTCCCCCCGGGCCGTTAGACGGTTCGGGGGTTCTTGAATTTCCAGTGTGGAATTTTGATAGGGTTTTTGTTGACCATATAAGTTATCTTACTACATTCTGCTATTAGTAAGTGGGCCTCTCTTTGCTAAACCTAGTTCATCTCTGTGTTTGTCATTTCCTCTTACCTCACCGTTATTATTTGTGGGGGGCTTGTATCCAACTTTTGGGGTCTATTATCTGGAGGCAAGAGAGGTCTTTGTTTTCCTCTTCTAGGGGTAGTTAGTCCTCCGGCTGGCGCGAGACATCTAGCGACCAACGTAGGCATGTTCCCCGGCTACTTCTAGTGTTGGCGTTAGGAGTAGATATATGGTCAACCCAGTTACCACTGCCCTATGAGCTGGATTTTTGTACTTCGCAGACTTACTTGTTCCTCTGAGACCCTCGCCATTGGGGTCATAACAGTTTGCCAGGCCAGTATTAAATGTTAAATGCATTGCAGAAGCGGGATTATAAGAAAGAAAATTCTGAGTTGTTTTTTTCTTTTTCTCATTTTTTTTTTTCTTTTCCCCTTTACCTCTGAGTGGCTTGTGTTTGCTGCAGACATGAATGTCCAGACCTTGATTACAGGTGTGGACCAGCTTACTGCTCGTGTGCAGGGCATACAAGATTATGTTATCAGAAATCCTATGTCAGAACCTAAGATACCGATTCCTGAACTGTTTTCCGGAGACCGATTTAAATTTAGAAATTTCAGGAATAATTGTAAATTGTTTTTGTCCCTGAGACCCTGTTCATCTGGAGACTCCGCTCAGCAAGTGAAAATTGTTATTTCTTTTTTACGGGGCGACCCTCAGGATTGGGCCTTCTCGCTGGCGCCAGGAGATCCGGCATTGGCTGATATTGATGCGTTTTTTCTGGCGCTCGGTTTGCTTTATGAGGAACCCAATCTTGAGATTCAGGCAGAAAAAGCCTTGCTGGCTATGTCTCAGGGCCAGGACGAGGCTGAAGTGTATTGCCAAAAATTTCGGAAATGGTCCGTGCTGACCCAGTGGAACGAGTGTGCATTGGCTGCAAATTTCAGAAATGGCCTTTCTGAAGCCATTAAGAATGTGATGGTGGGTTTTCCCATTCCCACAGGTCTGAATGATTCCATGGCCCTGGCAATTCAAATCGACCGGCGGTTGCGGGAGCGCAAAACCGCAAATTCCCTCATGGTGTTGTCTGAACAGGCACCTGATTTAATGCAATGTGATAGAATCCTGACTAGAAATGAGCGGAAAATTCATAGACGCCAGAATGGCTTGTGTTACTACTGTGGTGATTCTACACATGTTATCTCAGCATGCTCTAAACGTCTTACTAGGGTTGTTAGTCCTGTCGCCATTGGTAATTTGCAACCTAAATTTATTCTATCTGTAACTTTGATTTGCTCACTGTCATCGTATCCTGTCATGGCGTTTGTAGACTCAGGTGCTGCCCTGAGTCTGATGGATCTGTCATTTGCCAAGCGCTGCGGTTTTGTTCTGGAGCCATTAGAAAATCCTATCCCTCTTAGGGGTATTGATGCTACGCCTTTGGCAAAAAATAAACCGCAGTTTTGGACACAGGTTACCATGTGCATGACTCCCGAACATCGGGAGGTGATGCGTTTTCTTGTTCTGCATAAGATGCATGATTTGGTTGTTTTGGGTTTGCCATGGTTACAGACCCATAATCCAGTCTTGGACTGGAAGGCAATGTCGGTGTCAAGTTGGGGCTGCCATGGAATTCATGGAGATTCCCTGCCCTTGTCTATTGCTTCTTCTACGCCTTCGGAAGTTCCGGCGTATTTGTCTGATTATCAGGATGTCTTCAGCGAGTCTAAGTCCAGTGCACTGCCTCCTCATAGGGACTGTGACTGTGCAATAGATTTGATTCCTGGCAGTAAGTTTCCTAAGGTGAGACTGTTTAATTTGTCGGTACCTGAACATACCGCGATGCGTTCATATATCAAGGAGTCTCTTGAGAAGGGGCATATCCGTCCTTCTTCTTCCCCTCTTGGTGCGGGATTCTTTTTTGTGGCCAAAAAGGACGGATCTTTGAGGCCTTGTATTGACTATCGGCTTTTAAACAAGATCACTGTCAAATTTCAGTATCCTTTGCCGCTGTTGTCAGACTTGTTTGCCCGGATTAAAGGTGCCAAGTGGTTCACCAAGATAGACCTTCGTGGTGCGTACAACCTTGTGCGCATTAAGCAAGGCGATGAATGGAAAACCACATTCAATACGCCCGAAGGTCATTTTGAGTACTTGGTGATGCCATTTGGGCTCTCTAATGCACCTTCAGTTTTTCAGTCCTTCATGCATGACATTTTCCGGAAGTATCTGGATAAATTTTTGATTGTTTATCTGGATGATATTCTGGTTTTTTCTGATAATTGGGACTCGCATGTGGAGCAGGTCAGGATGGTTTTTAAGATTTTGCGTGAAAATTCTTTGTTTGTTAAAGGCTCAAAGTGTCTCTTTGGTGTACAGAGGGTTCCCTTTTTGGGGTTCATTTTTTCCCCTTCTGCTGTGGAGATGGACCCAGTCAAGGTCCGAGCTATTCATGATTGGACTCAACCCTCGTCAGTTAAGAGTCTTCAGAAGTTCTTGGGTTTTGCTAACTTCTACCGTCGTTTTGTCGCAAATTTTTCTAGCGTTGTTAAACCATTGACGGATATGACCAAGAAAGGCTCTGATGTAGCTAACTGGGCTCCTGCTGCCGTGGAGGCTTTCCAGGAGTTGAAACGCCGGTTTACTTCGGCGCCTGTTTTGTGCCAACCTGACACCTCACTTCCCTTTCAGGTGGAGGTGGATGCTTCGGAGATTGGGGCAGGGGCCGTTTTGTCGCAGAGAGGTCCTGGTTGCTCTACTATGAGACCTTGTGCCTTTTTCTCCAGGAAGTTTTCGCCGGCAGAGCGAAATTATGATGTGGGCAATCGGGAGTTGTTGGCCATGAAGTGGGCATTTGAGGAGTGGCGTCATTGGCTCGAGGGTGCTAAGCATCGTGTGGTGGTCTTGACTGATCACAAAAATCTGATGTATCTCGAGTCTGCTAAACGCCTGAATCCTAGACAGGCCCGCTGGTCATTATTTTTCTCCCGTTTTGACTTTGTGGTCTCGTATTTACCAGGTTCTAAGAATGTGAAGGCCGATGCTCTGTCTAGGAGCTTTGTGCCTGATGCTCCTGGAGTCGCTGAACCTGTGGGTATTCTTAAGGAAGGAGTTATCTTGTCAGCTATTTCTCCTGATCTGCGGCGTGTGTTGCAGAGATTTCAGGCTGGTAGGCCTGACTCTTGTCCATCTGACAGATTGTTTGTGCCTGCTAAATGGACCAGCAGAGTCATTTCCGAGGTTCATTCCTCGGTGTTGGCAGGGCACCCGGGAATTTTTGGCACCAGAGATCTGGTGGCCAGGTCCTTTTGGTGGCCTTCCTTGTCAAGGGATGTGCGGTCATTTGTGCAGTCCTGTGGAACTTGTGCTCGAGCTAAGCCTTGCTGTTCTCATGCCAGCGGGTTGCTCTTGCCCTTGCCTGTCCCGAAGAGACCTTGGACACACATCTCTATGGATTTCATTTCTGATCTTCCGGTGTCTCAGGGCATGTCTGTCATCTGGGTGATATGTGATCGTTTCTCCAAGATGGTCCATTTGGTTCCTTTACCTAAGCTGCCCTCCTCTTCTGATCTGGTTCCTGTGTTCTTCCAGAACGTGGTTCGTTTGCACGGCATTCCTGAGAATATTGTGTCGGACAGAGGATCCCAGTTTGTTTCCAGGTTCTGGCGATCCTTTTGTGGTAGGATGGGCATTGATTTGTCGTTTTCGTCCGCTTTTCATCCCCAGACTAACGGACAAACGGAGCGAACTAATCAGACTCTGGAGGCTTATTTGAGGTGTTTTGTCTCTTCTGATCAGGATGATTGGGTGACCTTCTTGCCGTTGGCTGAATTTGCCCTTAATAATCGGGCTAGTTCCGCCACCTTGGTTTCGCCATTTTTCTGCAACTCTGGTTTCCATCCTCGTTTTTCCTCGGGACATGTGGAGCCTTCTGACTGTCCTGGGGTGGATTCTGTGGTGGATAGGTTGCAGCGGATCTGGAGTCATGTGGTGGACAACTTGAAGTTGTCACAGGAGAAGGCTCAGCGTTTTGCCAACCGCCGCCGCGGTGTGGGTCCCCGACTTCGCGTTGGGGATTTGGTATGGCTGTCTTCTCGATTTGTTCCTATGAAGGTCTCCTCTCCCAAATTTAAGCCTCGCTTCATTGGTCCTTACAAGATATTGGAAATCCTTAATCCTGTATCCTTTCGCCTGGATCTTCCGGTGTCGTTTGCCATTCACAACGTATTTCATAGGTCCTTGTTGCGGCGGTACGTTGTGCCTGTGGTCCCTTCTGCGGAGCCTCCTGCTCCGGTGTTGGTTGAGGGCGAGTTGGAGTACGTGGTGGAGAAGATCTTAGATTCTCGTCTCTCCAGGCGGAGGCTTCAGTACCTGGTCAAGTGGAAGGGCTATGGTCAGGAGGATAATTCCTGGGTGGTCGCCTCTGATGTGCATGCGGCCGATTTGGTTCGTGCCTTTCACGCCGCTCATCCTGATCGCCCTGGTGGTCTTGGTGAGGGTTCGGTGACCCCTCACTAAGGGGGGGGTACTGTTGTGAATTTGCTTTTTGGCTCACTCTAGTGGTTACTAGTGATTTGACTCTGGGTATGTCAGTCATCCCTTGTATGCTCACCTGGGCCGTTAGTTCAGGGGTGTTGCTATATAAGCTCCCTGGACCTTCAGTTCAATGCCTGGCAACGTTGTAATCAGAGCTAATCTGTTGTGCTCTTGTCTACTGATCCTGGTTCCTGCTAGATTAAGCTAAGTCTGCTTTCTTGCTTTTTGCTATTTGTTTTTGTTTGCATTTTTGTCCAGCTTGTACATAATCTGTATCCTAACCTTGCTGGAAGCTCTAGGGAGGCTGGAGTTCTCCCCCGGGCCGTTAGACAGTTCGGGGGTTCTTGAATTTCCAGTGTGGAATTTTGATAGGGTTTTTGTTGACCATATAAGTTATCTTACTACATTCTGCTATTAGTAAGTGGGCCTCTCTTTGCTAAACCTAGTTCATCTCTGTGTTTGTCATTTCCTCTTACCTCACCGTTATTATTTGTGGGGGGCTTGTATCCAACTTTTGGGGTCTATTATCTGGAGGCAAGAGAGGTCTTTGTTTTCCTCTTCTAGGGGTAGTTAGTCCTCCGGCTGGCGCGAGACATCTAGCGACCAACGTAGGCATGTTCCCCGGCTACTTCTAGTGTTGGCGTTAGGAGTAGATATATGGTCAACCCAGTTACCACTGCCCTATGAGCTGGATTTTTGTACTTCGCAGACTTACTTGTTCCTCTGAGACCCTCGCCATTGGGGTCATAACAGGGATCTGTGAGGATACAGTATGGGAAGTGTGAAATTTGTGAGAAAACAGTTTGTGGAGAGGTGGAGAGGGAGAGAGGGAGTGCAAAAACAGTAAGGGAATGGGGATGTATGAGGAGACAGTGTGGAGAGCAAGAAGGGAAAATGTGAGAGGAGACAGTATGAAGAGGGAGAGGGGAAATGTGTGATCAAATAGATATAAATAATATTAAGGGATTGCAAATGTGAACATAGTCACTATGTTATCTCCTCTTCCTTGCACCCACAAATGGACTGAGTAAACTCTATTGAAACAAGTCCCAGATACAACCACATATGGCCTAGGAAGTAATACGTGTCCACCAACATCCCTACCTACCAGCGGAGGTTGGCACCCTAAAATTTGATATTTGGCGCCCCCGTTCCACGGTGGCTGTCCCTCTCTGACCCTGCAGGCCCTGTGATGATAAGCAGGGAGCCTAGACCAGACAGTAAACAACTAGGCTAATAGTGGGAGGGATGTTGTATGGCATGTGGTAGATACAGATAGAGTGTACTTATCATTCTGATGTAGATGGATAAAGGATGCTTCTATGCCTCTGCCTCGACACATTTCTCCTTAGGTGGTTCATCAGGAGGCTTGGTTTGTTCAAAAGAGGTATAGCTGCTGTATGATGATTAGAGGCCCCTGGTGGTGTTTCTCTCTTGGAACATATGTTTGACTGTTTAAATAATACAGTATATGAGTATATCACATTTTTGTGCACAGGTTTTGTTTTGTGGTGCTGTTTTTACATTTTTTCTTATAAATGTACTTTTTAAGGGTTATATGTTCGCTGGGGTACATAATAGGGACTGGGTAGTGTGGGGTGCAGTATAGAGACAAGGGCAGCATGGGGGCAGTGTGGGGCACTGTAAAGAGGGGGCATATGATAAGGGGGCACAGTATAGTTACTGGGCACCATATTGAGGACCCAGTGTAAAAAAACAGTGAAGAGGAGGGTCAGGATGGAAAGAAGGGGGCAGTGTGAAGGGCATGAACCCTTAGGGGGACAGTGTGACATATTTTTTGCAGGGAGCACAGTGAGGTGCATTTATTTAGGGATACAGTGTAGGGCAGATATTTTTATTCAGGAGCATTAATCACCCTGCTATTTTAAGAGTTGGGATGTGCTGTAGAAGACAAGACAAGATGGAAGTCTGCAGAGACGAGCTCTCAATGTGACAAGTCATCATGGCGTGTGGACAAGATGAAGAAGAAAGGAAAGAGAAGGACTCCAAATCACAATGTTGTCTATAAGGTACTTGGATGCAAATATTTATTTGTGATACTGCCTACATCTCATCCGGGCCCCTGCAATTTCCCTCAGACTAGGGAAATGCTGACTGACCCTCTACCTGAAGTTTACACTGATGGTGTGCATGTCCAGGCCTCAAACCTCACCCTGCCTCCTGTTACAACCCTAAGCTGAAAACCTCCGCCCTCCACCCAGTGAATGTAATACACCAATACCCACAGATAGTACAGACAAGGATAAAGGAAAATATACACCACGCAGCAGTCACTCAGGAATACACTATAAATGTGCAGGGCAAAATAAACACAAATATTGGAAGGAGTAAATAAGACAAAGGAAAATACACCACCAGCAACGATTCTCCAACAACCAGCTCTCCACTCCAGACCGAGATAACAACGCAAGACAGAAGCTATAATCGGCGACGCCCAATGATCCGGAGAACTATTTAAAGGCCATGGGCATGGCCCAGCTTCCAATCCGAGGATCATGTAAATTAACCTTGGAACAGCTGGACAAAACCTAGCCGACGCCAATGAGCAAATAGTGGTCAAAAGCGAAATTGCCGCTGTCTGTCGAACGACCTGGTCTGAACAGCGTCCGACATGACAGTACCCCGCCTTCTACGAGGGACCCCAGGGCCCTCACGGCTTATAGGACCCAGCTTGTCTGGATGGCGAGGATGAAAAAACCTGACCAGCCGATCCGCATGAATATCCGAGGCTGGTACCCAGGACCTCTCCTCAGGCCCATAACCATGCCAGTGTACCAAGTACTGTAAAGTACGACGCACTACACGAGAGTCAACCACCTTGGAGACTTCAAACTCCAAATTACCATCCACCAAGACTGGAGGTGGCATAGTCGCCGCGTCCACAGAACCCACCACCTTCTTTAGAAGAGACCTGTGGAACACGTTGTGTATCTTATACACTGTAACGAGCTCCAATCGGTACGCTACTGGGTTAATGATGGCGGTGACCCTAAATGGACCAATACCCCGTGGACCCAATTTAAGGGATGGTATTTTGAGTCTTATGTTTTTTGTGGATAACCACACCCAGTCATCCACACTCAGGTCCGGACCTGGCACACGCCTACTGTCAGCCACACGTTTGTACCTAGCACCCACACTCAACAGGCGCTGTTTAACTCTTCTCCAGACTGATGATAATTGTGCTCCTAACTGATCCTCCTCCGGAACGCCGGAAGAGCCCCTCTGACTCAAGGTACAAAATTGAGGATGTAGCCCATAAACACAAAAAAACGGAGACTCCCCAGATGACTCCTGGCGGTGATTATTGATGGCAAACTCAGCCAAAGGAAGAAAGGTAGACCACTCCTCCTGGTTATCAGAGACGAAGCAGCATAAGTACTGTTCCAAATTTTGGGTCATACGCTCAGTCTGACCATTTGACTGAGGATGGAATGCCGAAGAATGAGACAACTTGATCCCCAGCCGTGAGCAAAATGCTCTCCAAAATTTTGCCACAAACTGAGACCCCCTATCAGACACGATGTCAGACGGAACCCCATGAAGTCTGACCACCTCCTGCACAAATACCTGAGCCAGAGTCTTAGCGTTAGGCAACGAAGGCAAAGGCACAAAGTGCGACACTTTTGAAAACCGATCAACAATCACCAAGATGACCGTGTTTCCAGCTGATGAGGGCAAATCAGTGATGAAATCCATGGAGATTTCCGTCCATGGCTTACTAGGTACTTCAAGAGGAAGTAGTGTGCCAACAGGATGGGAGCGGGGCGTGTTAGCCCTAGCGCATGTGGTACAAGCTGACACGTATGAGACCACATCCTGTCGGATCTTGGGCCACCAAAACCGACGTGACACCAACTCCAAGGTACCTCTAACCCCTGGGTGGCCAGCCAGGACAGCATCATGATGCTCCGCCAAAACCTTTAGGCGGAGATGAAGCGGTACAAAATATTTGTTGATGGGAAGCTCAGATGGTACCTCCTCCTGAGCCTCGGCAATCTCAGCCTCAACCTCGGTAGTGAGAGCCGAAACCACAACACCCTTTTGGAGGATGGGTACCGGATCCTCCCGAGGCTCACCCCCCGGAAAACACCTGGACAGAGCATCCGCCTTAGTGTTTTTAGACCCCGGTCTGTAAGTGACAACAAAATTGAACCGCGTGAAAAACAATGCCCAGCGAGCCTGCCTGGGGGACAGACGCTTGGCTGACTCCAAATACAGCAGATTCTTATGATCGGTAATAACAGTAACCTGATGTACCGACCCCTCCAAGAAGTGTCGCCATTCCTCAAAGGCCAACTTAATTGCCAACAACTCCCTGTTGCCGATATCGTAGTTACGTTCGGCGGACGACAGTTTCTTAGAGAAATAGGCGCACGGACGCAAACCACTCAAAGATGAGCCTTGAGATAGTACCGCCCCCACACCAACCTCAGACGCATCGACTTCCACAACAAAGGGTTTTGATATGTCTGGCTGCACAAGAATGGGGGCTGAAACAAAACTGTTCTTAAGAAATTCAAATGCGCGCACAGCAGCCTCAGGCCAAACGGAGAAATTGGTGCCCTTTTTAGTCATGTCAGTTAGCGGTTTAGCAATGATGGAAAAATCCTTGATAAATTTCCTATAGTAGTTAGAAAACCCAAGGAACCGCTGAAGTGCTTTCAGGTTATCAGGACGTTCCCAATGCAGCACCGCTTGCACTTTAGCGGCGTCCATTTTAAAACCAGAAGCAGACACAATATAACCCAAGAAAGGCAACTCTTGAACAGAAAATACACATTTCTCAAGTTTAGCATACAGCTTATTCTCTCTGAGAAGCTGTAACACCTGCCTGACATGATCTAAATGAGCATCACGGTCGCAAGAATATATGAGGATGTCGTCTAGGTACACGATAACGAATTTCCCCAAAACATGCGAGAACACATCATTGATGAAATGTTGGAACACTGCAGGTGCGTTAGTCAACCCAAAAGGCATCACCAAATTTTCAAAATGACCCTCGGGTATTAAAAGCCGTCTTCCACTCATCACCTTGACGGACTCTTATGAGGTTGTACGCCCCCCTGAGGTCAAGCTTGGTAAACCACTTAGCACCCGCCACCTGGTTGAACAAATCTGGAATCAGTGGCATCAGGTATGGATCACGAACCGTAATCTGGTTCAACTAACTGAAATCCAAACACGGGCGTAATCCGCCATCTTTCTTCTTCACGAAGAAGAACCCTGCTGCCACCGGCGAGGATGACGGCCTGATGTGCCCTTTGCTCAAGCTTTCAGCAATATAATCTTTTAACGCTTGTCTCTCCGGACCGGAGATGTTAAACATCCTTGCTTTAGGCAACTTGGCCCCTGGTTTAAACCTAATAGAACAGTCATAGGCAGTGGCGTAACTACAAAGTTATGGGCCCCGGTGCGAACTTCCAAATGGGGCCCCCCCCGCCATAAAATTCAATGTAAGCCCCATAGAATACAATGCAGCCCCCCTCATAGTATAATGCAGCCCCTCCATACAGGGGCAGTGACAAAGACACGAGCAAATGGTGACGAGGGGGCAGAGGAGAGGGAACAAGGGGGCAAGGAAGACAGGCACTAGGGGACACATGGGGGCTAGGAGGCAGGGGAGAAGGATACAAGGGGTCTAGTGGGCAAGGGAGACTGACACAAGTGGGCAAGGGAGACTGACACACGGGGACAAGGGACAAGCACAAGGGGACAAGGGAGACAGGCACAAGGGGACACATAGGGACTAGTGAGCAAGAGACTGACACAAGGGGACAAGGGATACAAGCACAAGGGGACACACAGGGACAAGTGGGAAAGGGAGACTGACACACAGGGACTAGTGGGCAAAGGAGACTGACACAAGCACAAGGGGACAAAGGAGACTGACACAAGCACAAGGGGACATAGGAGACAGGCACATGGGGACACACAGGGACTAATGGGCAAGGGAGACTGGCACACGGGGACACAAGCATAAGGGAGACAGGCTCAAGGGGACACACAGGGACTAATGGGCAAGGGAGACTGGCACACGGGGACAAGGGACACAAGCATAAGGGGACAAGGGAGACAGGCACATGGGGACACACAGGGACTAATGGGCAAGGGAGACTGGCACATGGGGACACAAGCATAAGGGAGACAGGCTCAAGGGGACTCACGGCCCCCTGACCTGCCAGAGCCGCTTGCAGCTGCGACCGTAGTAGTTACGCCGCTGCCTCACACACACACACATACTACAGATATCACACACACACTACAGATATCACACACACACACATCAGTTATTACACACACTACAGATATCACACACACATCATATTACAGATATCACACACATACTACAGTTATCACACACACACACTACAGATATCACACACACACACAGACATACTACAGATATCACACACACACACATCATACTACAGATATCACACACACACACACACTACAGATAACACACACACACACACTACAGATATCACACACACACACACACACTACAGATATCACACACACACACACACATATACACACACTACAGATATCACACACACACACACATACACACACTACAGATATCACACACACACACACACATCATACTACAGATATCACACACACACTACAGATACCACACACACACACACACACACACACACACACACACACACCAGAGATACCAGCTCATATACACAACTCACAATCTCCTCTCTGGTACAGGGGTGGCTGATGTAAACCGGCTGCAGCTCCTCAGCTTCTCCTGACTAAGGCTAGTTTCACACTAGCGTCGGGAACAACCCGTCGCTGTGCGTTGGGCCGACGTTCCCGACGCTAGTGTGGTCTCCGCCGCACAACGGGGGCAGCGGATGCATTTTTCCCACGCATCCGCTGCCCCATTGTGAGGTGCGGGGAAGTGCGGGGAGGTGGGGGCGGAGTTCCGGCCGCGCATGCGCGGTCGGAAAAAGTGGACCGTCGGGAGCAAAAAACGTTACATGTAAGGTTTTTTTCTCCCGACGGTCCACTACCACACGCCCAAGCGTCGCAAAACGGACGCGACGTTTGGCAATGCGTCGCAAATGCGTCGCTAATGTTAGTCTATGACGAAAAAACGTATCCAGCAAGAACTTTTGCTGGATGCGTATTTTCGGCAAAACGACGCATTTGCGACGTATTGCAGTTAACGCTAGTGTGAAACTAGCCTAAAGCGGCTCTGTCCCGCACCTCCCCCCTGCTCTCGCCTTCTGTCCCGGGTTTATTTTGGCTTTCTCTTAAAGGGCACCTGTCACCCCGTTTTTTCCGTATGAGATAAAAATACTGTTAAATAGGGCCTGAGCTGTGCATTGCAATAGTGTATTTTGTGGACCCCGATTCCCCACCTATGCTGCCGAAATACGTTACCAAAGTAGTCGTTTTCGCCTGTCAATCAGGCTGGTCTGGTCAGATGGGCGTGGTGTCTTCCCCCAGATCTTGCTTAGTTTTCCGTTGGTGGCGTAGTGGTGTGCGCATGCCCAAGGTCCCGAATCCACTGCACAGGGGAGTGAAAATAGCGTGATGTGCGACATTTCATTGGTGATCGGTGGGGGCGGCCATCTTCCTTTGGCCGCGCGTGCGCAGAAGCGGCGCTCTGCTGGCCGCGGCTTCAGGAAAATGGCCGCAGGATGCCGCGCGTGCCCAGATGGAGATCGCGGCGGCCATTTTCCTGAAGCAGAGATGCGACACCTCGTACACACCCGGCTCCGCTCCGTACACCTCGTACACACCCGGCTCCGCTCCGTACACCTCGTACACACCCGGCTCCGCTCCGTACACCTCGTACACACCCGGCTCTGCTCCGTACACCTCATGCACACCCGGCTCTGCTCCGTACACCTCATGCACACCCGGCTCCGCTCCGTACACCTCATGCACACCCGGCTCCGCTCCGTACACCTCATGCACACCCGGCTCCGCTCCGTACACCTCATACACACCCGGCTCCGCTCCGTACACCTCATACACACCCGGCTCTGCTCCGTACACCTCATGCACACCCGGCTCTGCTCCGTACACCTCATGCACACCCGGCTCTGCTCCGTACACCTCATGCACACCCGGCTCTGCTCCGTACACCTCATGCACACCCGGCTCTGCTCCGTACACCTCATACACACCCGGCTCTGCTCCGTACACCTCATACACACCCGGCTCTGCTCCGTACACCTCATGCACACCCGGCTCTGCTCCGTACACCTCATGCACACCCGGCTCTGCTCCGTACACCTCATACACACCCGGCTCCGCTCCGTACACCTCATACACACCCGGCTCCGCTCCGTACACCTCATACACACACGGCTCCGCTCTGTACACCTCATACACACACTGCTCTGCTACATCCACCCAAACCCCTCCTGACCTCACACAAAAGCTTACCCTCCAGCACGATGACAAACAGCACTGCACTACTGTCCTGCACTACACGGAAGCCCTTGATCATGTGACTCCAACTCCTCCCCTCCTGTGACCTCATCACAGGTCCTGTGCGCACAGAGCAGTGGCAGCTATAGTAGTGGTGTGCGGCTCTCTGCGGTGGAGGGGCTCTGCTGCGGGTCAAGTGCAGTTCCACCCGTGATCGCGAGTGCACGCGCAGCAGGGCCTGTAAGGAAGAATTATTTAAAGGGCCGGCGGCCCATTTTGTAGCTTAGAGTTCTTAGGAGCCCGCCCAGTCTGCTGGACTGGGTGGGCCCCTAAGCACTGCGGGCCCCGTCGCAATTGCGACCCCTGCGACCGCGGTAGTTACGCCCCTGGTCATAGGGACGATGTGGCGGCAACTCTGAGCAACCCTTTTCAGAGAACACATCCACAAAATCCAGAAGTGACTCCGGAACGCTTGAAGTCACCGCAGCCACACATGTAGCCAGGCAATTCTCCTGGCAGAACTCGCTCCACTGAATTATGTCCTGAGTTTTCCAGTCAATTACTGGGTTGTGCATGAACAACCAAGGAAAACCCAAAACCACCTGAGCAGGAAGATTCCTGAGCACCTTACATGTAACCCGCTCGGAATGTAGAACCCCAATGTGGAGTTTCACCTTAGCCACAAATTCAGTAATCTCCCCCTGAGAGAGAGGAGCAGCATTGATGGTGACCACGTGGATAGGATGAGACAGTTTTTCAATCCTAAAACCTGCTGTGCGCGCAAACTCCTCATCAATGAGATTTGTGGCTGAACCACTATCCACAAATACAGTAATTGGCAGCTCACTGCCAGCGATAAAAACCTTAGCAGGGAGCATGCATTGAGAAACCACCATGGAGGATATACATAAGCTCAGATTGGTCTCCTCCACACCATCTGAGCTTAGAAGTTTTCCGCCGTTGCGTTTTTCTTAGACAGCAGAGGACAGATGTTAATAAAATGACCAATTTTACCACAGTAAAAACAGGCTCCCTGCTTCCTGATCTCTAGGGCTCGACGCTTTACATGTGACACCCCTGCGATTTGCATAGGCTCCGTGGATTCACCTGCAGCAACCTCACGTGAACCTAAACCTTCACCCACAGGCGGTGTCTCATGCTCCCCCTGATGCAGACGGCGATCAATGCGGACAACCAGACTCATAGCGGAATCTAGAGAAGCAGGAGTCTCGTACATCAGAAGGGCTTTTTTAACCCTTCCAGAAACCCCATGAATAAACTGACTCCACAATGCTGGATCATTCCAATGGGTATCGATCGCCCAGCGGCGGAATTCAGAACAGTAATCCTCTGCTACTCGCTCCCCCTGGCGAATGGAGCGTATCTTAGATTCTGCCAGCGCCATTCTGTCAGGTTCATCATAGATTTTCCCAAGAGAAGAAAAAAAACTCTCCACAGAGTCAAATGCAGCAGAATCAGATGGCAAAGAAAACGCCCATGCTTGGGGATCCCCGCCTAACAATGACAACACCAGGCCCACACGCTGTGCCTCATTACCCGAGGAGATCGGGCGCATACGGAAATATAGTTTGTAAGCTTCACGAAAAGAAACAAATTTACTGCGTTCCCCAGCAAATTTTTCAGGCAAAGGAAATTTAGGCTCAGCAACTCTTTCTCTCACTCTAGCTTGCACATTAGATACTGCTAGTCCCTGTTGCTGTACTGCCCCCCTCAACTCCGTGACCTGTAGGGACAGCGCCTCCAACTGGCGGGTTATGGAAGTCATGGGATCCATGACAAAACACAAAAAAAAAAAAAAAAGAAACCCCTTTTTTTTTTTTTTTTGTTGGGCCGATTATAATGTCACGGAGAGACTAGGTGGGTGAGAGCTAATAACCCGGGCCCCTGCAATTTCCCTCAGACTAGGGAAATGCTGACTGACCCTCTACCTGAAGTTTACACTGATGGTGTGCATGTCCAGGCCTCGAACCTCACCCTGCCTCCTGTTACAACCCTAAGCTGAAAACCTCCGCCCTCCACCCAGTGAATGTAGTACACCAATACCCACAGATAGTACAGACAAGGATAAAGGAAAATAGACACCACGCCGCAGTCACTCAGGAATACACTATAAATGTGCAGGGCAAAATAAACACAAATATAGGAAGGAGTAAATAAGACAAAGTAAAATACACCACCAGCAACGATTCCCCAACAACCAGCTCTCCACTCCAGACCGAGATAACAACGCAAGACATAAGCTATAATCGGCGACGCCCAATGATCCGGAGAACTATTTAAAGGCCATGGGCATGGCCCAGGTTCCAATCCGAGGATCAGGTAAATTAACCCTGGAACAGCTGGACAAAACCTAGCCGACGCCAATGAGCAAATAGTGGTCAAAAGCGGAACTACCGCTGTCTGTCGAACGACCTGGTCTGAACAGCATCCGACATGACAGTGTTCTTGCACTGTTATTGGTTCTGATCCTGTGCATATGTAACAATCTATAACTTATCAGATTACGTGATACATAGTTATGTTAGTAAGGTAGTATTGTGCTGTCTGGCTTGTTACGCGTTACAACATTTATGTTAGGAGCAATAAAGGGGTTGTCCAAGTTTGTGTGAAAGTTCAGGGGACATATTTCTGCACTGATTGTGCTTCCGGTGATGAGATTCTGCATTGATGGAGGTTCTGATTATATATTCATGTACTAATAGTGGTTCTGGTGATATATTTTTGTACTGCAGGTGGTTCTGGTGATGTATTCTTGCACCATTATTGGTTCTGATCCTGTACATGTGTAAAAATCTATAACGTATCAGATTACGTGATACATGGCTATGTTAATAAGGTATTGTGCTGTCTGGCTTGTTAAGCGTTACTACATTTATGTTAGGAGCAATAAAGGGGCTGTCCAAGTTTGTGTGAAAGTTAGTAGTCATTCTGTGCAACTGCAGATTTCTGAATGCTTATAGCAAATGCATTGCACACGATCAGGATCCTCCAGTGGTGAGAGCAAGAGGTCATGCAACTGCAAGTATGTGATTTGCATACATGCATTTATGTGCCACCTAGACATGCATTGCTTCACTCAATACAAGTGAATTGTGGGAGGCCGGACACATCCATTTGGAATGTGGCTGGATGTATGCAAATCGTATACTTGCAGTTACATGACCATCCACTCTTGCCACTGGCACCAAAAGATCCTGAGAATTCAGAAACCTAGGGTGACTGCAGACTCTCATCAGAAACCTGGATAACCTTTTTAAATAAAGCATTAAGCACGGTGGCATGTCCAGTCCTAAAAGCATGCAATATACTCACTGTCAGTACTCAGCTCTGCTTTCTATTTCCAGCGGTCATCACTAGGGTTGAGCGAAACGGGTCGATCATTTTCAAAAGTCGCCGACTTTTGGCTAAGTCGGCGTCTCATGAAACCCGATCCGACCCCTGTGCTTGTCGGCCATGCGGTACGCGACTTTCGCGCCAAAGTCGCGTTTCAATGACGCGAAAAGCGCCATTTCTCAGCCAATGAAGGTGAACGCAGAGTGTGGGCAGCGTGATGACATAGATCCTGGTCCCCACCATCTTAGAGAAGGGCATTGCAGTGATTGGCTTGCTGTCTGCGGCGTCACAGGGGCTATAAAGGGGCGTTCCCGCCGACCGCCATCTTACTGCTGCTGATCTGAGCTTAGGGACAGGTTGCTGCCGCTTCGTCAGAAGCAGGGAGAGCGTTAGGCAGGGTCCACTAACCACCAAACCGCTTGTGCTGCAGCGATTTCCACTGTCCAACACCACCTTCGGTGTGCAGGAACAGTGGAAGCTATTTTTTTTTTTTTTTCCCCTCAGCGCTGTAGCTCATTGGGCTGCCCTAGAAGGCTCCGTGATAGCTGTATTGCTGTGTGTACGCCACTGTGGAAACCAACTGCTTTTTTCAAAGCACATATCCTCTTGTTCCTTCCTTTCTGCACAGCTATCTTTTTTGTTTGTCCACACTTTTTATTTAATTTGTGCATCAGTCCACTCCTATTGCTGCCTGCCATACCTGGCTTACATTACTGCAGGGAGATAGTAATTGTAGGACAGTTTTTTTTTTGTTTTGTTTTTTTTTTGTGGGAGATTAAGATTGGCATTTCTGCTACAGTGCCATCCCTGTGTGTGCCATCTCTCACTGAGTGGGCCATAGAAAGCCTATTTATTTTTTCCGTGATTTGTGTTCTAAAATCTACCTCAACACAGAAACACTACATCAATCAGTGGGAGAAAAATATTGGCCTCAGTCAGGGCTTGTGTGCCACTGCTGTGTGTGCGCTATCATTCAGTGGGCTATAGCAAGCCTATATTTTTTTTTTTTTTTTTTTTTAATATTATTTGGTTTCAAAAGTCTCCCTGAAAAAAAAAAAAAACCTAAAAAAACAGTGGGAGAGTAATATTGCCCTTTCAGCTTGTGTGCCAGTCTTGACTCCTGGGTGTGCCACCTCTCTCCCTCTCATTCAGTGGGCCATAGAAAGCCTATTTATTTTTTTTTTTAAATATTATTGGGTTTCTAAAGTCTCCCTGAAAAAAACAAAAAATACATAAAAAAACAGTGGGAGAGTAATATTGCCCTTTCAGCTTGTGTGCCAGTCTTGACTCCTGGGTGTGCCACCTCTCTCCCTTTCATTCAGTGGGCCATAGAAAGCCTATTTTTTTTTTTTTAATATTATTTGGTTTCTAATTCTCCCTGAAAAAAAAAAAAAAACCTAAAAAAACAGTGGGAGAGTAATATTGCCCTTTCAGCTTGTGTGCCAGTCTTGACTCCTGGGTGTGCCACCTCTCTCCCTCTCATTCAGTGGGCCATAGAAAGCCTATTTATTTTTTTTTTTAAATATTATTGGGTTTCTAAAGTCTCCCTGAAAAAACAAAAAATACATAAAAAAACAGTGGGAGAGTAATATTGCCCTTTCAGCTTGTGTGCCAGTCTTGACTCCTGGTTGTGCCACCTCTCTCTCTCTAATTGTGGGCCATAGAAAGCCTTTTTTTTTTTTTTTTAATATTATTTGGTTTCTAAAGTCTCCCTGAGAAAAAAAAATAAATAAATTAGGTGGGAGATTAATATTGACATTAGTGCTTGAGTGACAGTCCTGCGTGTGTGTCATCTCTGTGATTTTGTGCCACAGAAAACAGAGTGTGTAACATTGTGCCTGATTTTCCTTGTGGTCTCACCAACCTGTTAAGGGATATTGAAATCATACTGAAGTTATAGCTCACCGTGTAAGTTGTTTGATAGCAACAAATAAAGTTACTTTGGTTAAGATTTTAAAACAATGAGGAAGTCTGGTGCAAGAGGTCGTCGTGGGCGTTCATTGTCAGCTGGTAATGATGGTAGTGGTAGTGGAGCATCAGGTGGTCGTGGGGATAAAAATATTCCACCTAAGTCTGGAGCTGTGGAGCCAGTTTCGTCGTCAGGCTACACAAGGCCTCGAACGCTCTCTTTTCTGGGAGTAGGAAAACCGCTTTTAAAGGCGGAGCAGCAACAGCAAGTTTTGGCTTACATTGCAGACTCAGCCTCTAGCTCTTTTGCCTCCTCTTCCGAAACTGGTAAATGTAAAAGCAGCGCGTCGCTTGTGGATGTTCACGGTCAGGGACAAGTCGCTTCCTTGTCCTCCTCAGCAAAAACTACAACAAGAGAGAAGGATGCAGCAGGCGACACAACGGGTCACTCCATGGAGCTCTTTACACATACCGTCCCTGGCTTAGAAAGTGAAACATTTAACAGGCCATGCCCATTACAAGTATATTCTGACATGGAGTGCACTGATGCACAGCCACAGCCAGAGTACTATGCTGCTCCTTTGACTCAGACCACCACATTGCCCTCTCAGGGTACAGATCCACAATCAGACCCTGATGAGACTATGTTGCCCCGCCACGAACGCTATACCACCGACCGACACAGTGACACAGACGAAGTTGCACACGAGCTCGAAGAGGAGGTAATAGATGACCCAGTTATTGACCCCGATTGGCAGCCATTGGGGGAACAGGGTGCAGGCGGCAGTAGTTCAGAAGCGGAGGTGGAGGAGGGGCCGCAGCAGGCATCAACATCGCAACAGGTTCCATCTGCCGGGCCCGTATCTGGCCCAAAACGCGTGTCAAAGCCAAAACCTGTTGGAGCACAGCGTTGCCATCCGGTTAAAGCTCAGTCTGCAATCCCTGAAAAGGGATCAGAGTCTAGGAAGAGTGCAGTCTGGCATTTTTTTAAACAACATCCAACTGATCAGCGCAAAGTCATCTGTCAAAAATGTTCAACTAGCTTAAGCAGAGGTCAGAATCTGAAAAGTCTAAATACTAGTTGCATGCATAGACACTTAACCACCATGCATTCTCAAGCCTGGACTAACTACCAAACGTCCCTCAAGGTTGTAGCACCCTCGGCCAATGAAGCTAGTCAGCAACGCAACATCCCTTCCGTCACTGTAAGGCCACCATTTTCCGCACCACCGGCAGTATCTGTGCAGGTTTCTTTGCCAGCCAAAAGCAGTCAGGGTCAGGGAATCACCAGTTTTGTAGGAGGAAATATTGCATGTAGGGCACCGGCGGAAACAATACCGTCTCCAACCGTCTCTCAGTCTGCCATGTCCACCGGCACACCCGAAAGTTCCACGATCTACAGCTCTCCAGTCCAGCTCACCCTACATGAGACTCTGGTTAGAAAAAGGAAGTACTTATCCTCGCATCCGCGTACACAGGGTTTTAACGCCCACATAGCTAGACTAATCTCGTTAGAGATGATGCCCTACCGGTTAGTTGAAAGCGAAGCTTTCAAAGCCCTGATGGAGTACGCTGAACCACGATACGAGCTACCCAGTCGACACTTTTTTTCCAGAAAAGCCATCCCAGCCCTGCACCAGCATGTTAAACAGCGCATCGTCCATGCACTCAGGCAATCTGTGAGTACAAAGGTGCACCTGACTACAGATGCATGGACCAGTAGGCATGGCCAGGGACGTTATGTGTCCATCACGGCACACTGGGTGAATGTGGTGGATGCAGGGTCCACAGGCGACATCAATTTAGGGACAGTTGTGCCTAGCCCACGGTCTAGGAAACAGTTGGCTGTAGGCGTTCGCACCCCCTCCTCCTCCTCCTCGTCCTCCTGCAGAAGCTACAGCTCTTCCACAGAACGCAGTCGGCCAACCACTCCATCGGCAGATGACACTGTTGCACACCAGTTGTCCCATTATGGGCCAGCTACTGCCAAGCGTCAGCAGGCTGTATTGGCTATGAAGTGTTTGGGCGACAACAGACACACCGCGGAAGTTCTGTCCGAGTTCTTGCAACAAGAAACGCAGTCGTGGCTGGGCACAGTAGATCTTGAGGCAGGCAAGGTAGTGAGTGATAACGGAAGGAATTTCATGGCTGCCATCTCCCTTTCCCAACTGAAACACATTCCTTGCCTGGCTCACACCTTAAACCTGGTGGTGCAGTGCTTATTGAAAACTTATCCTGGGTTCTCCGACCTGCTCCTCAAAGTGCGTGCACTTTGCTCACATATCCGACGTTCGCCTGTACACGCCAGCCGTATGCAGACCTATCAGCGGTCTTTGAACCTTCCCCAGCATCGCCTAATCATAGACGTTGCAACAAGGTGGAACTCAACACTGCACATGCTTCAGAGACTGTGCGAACAGAGGCGTGCTGTTATTTATTTGTGGGAGGATACACGGGCAGGCAGTAGGATGGCAGACATGGAGTTGTCAGGTGTGCAGTGGTCGAAGATACAAGACATGTGTCAAGTCCTTCAGTGTTTTGAGGAATGCACACGGCTGGTTAGTGCAGACAACGCCGTAATAAGCATGAGCATCCCCCTAATGCGTCTGCTGATGCAAAGTTTGACGCACATAAAGGAGCAGGCGTCTGCACCAGAGGAAGAGGGAAGCCTTGATGACAGTCAGCCATTGTCTGGTCAGGGCAGTGTACAGGACGAGGTAGCGGGCGAAGAGGAGGTGGAGGACGAGGAGGATGATGGGGATGAGTATATTTTTAATGCGGAAACTTTCACGGGGGCACAGGAAATTGGTTGCGTGTCACGGCCGGGTTCTGGTTTTTTGAGGGACACAAGTGACGTAGATTTGCCTGCAACTGCCCCTCAACCAATCACAACCGGAGATTTGACAAGTGGAACTTTGGCCCACATGGCGGATTATGCCTTACGTATCCTACAAAGGGACACACGCATTACGAAAATGATGAACGATGACGATTACTGGTTGGCCTGCCTCCTTGATCCACGCTATAAAGGCAAATTGCAAAATGTTATGCCACATGAGAACTTGGAACTAATATTAGCAACCAAACAATCAACTCTTGTTGACCGTTTGCTTCAGGCATTCCCAGCACACAGCGCACGTGATCGTTCTCACACGAGCTCCAGGGGGCAGCAGACTAGGAGTGTTAGGGGTGCACACATCAGAAGTGGCGTTGGACAGAGGGGTTTTCTGACCAGGTTGTGGAGTGATTTTGCTATGACCGCAGACAGGACAGGTACTGCTGCATCAATTGAAAGTGACAGGAGACAACATTTGTCCAGTATGGTTACTAACTATTTTTCATCCCTTATCGATGTTCTCCCTCAACCGTCATTCCCATTTGATTACTGGGCCTCCAAATTAGACACCTGGCCAGAATTGGCAGAATATGCATTGCAGGAGCTTGCTTGCCCGGCAGCAAGTGTCCTATCAGAAAGAGTATTCAGTGCTGCAGGGTCAATATTAACCGAAAAAAGGACTCGTCTGGCTACCCAAAATGTTGACGATCTAACATTCATTAAAATGAACCACAACTGGATTTCAAAATCTTTTGCCCCACCTTGCCCGGCCGACACCTAGCTTTCCTATGAAAAGCTCTTGCCTGTGAATTACTTTTCTAATGTCTAATTTGCTGCTGCAGATTGTACAGCATACGACATGTTTACACCTCCCTAAATGGCCAAACTCCCCACACGGGGCCGTGGTATCGCGACTTGGCGCAAGCACCCGTGAGACTGCTGTTTGTCTGAAGAGGTGGGTGTGCTCGCTTTTGGTTGACGGCATTGCTACTGGGTCCCTCATAGTACAATGTAGTGTCTCTGGCGGTGGTGGTGCGCACCCAACGTCAGACACACCGTTGTAACATGAGTGGCCCTGGGGCGGTCCCGCCGGCCTCAAGAGAGTTCCCCCCTACCCCAGCTCAAACTGGGCTGTACTACGTGCAAAATTATGTCGCACAGCTCCACCAATCTTTAGTCTATTCGCTGACATCATTCAATGTCTGGCACTGACAATACAAATTTGTAGACATCTATGATGCAACTTAAAGTAGTCTGTGTCTGTGTCCTATATTGGCACCATTAAATAGTTACTGCCAAATTACTATGTCAGAAACACAGCAGATGAGCCCACCCCTGTACCTAAGTATGCCATCTTTTTTTTTGTTTTGGTTGTTTTGCGAGACATTAACATCTATTTATATTTTGGGAGTACTGGGACAGACACTCCTTGCACTACTCCTCCACTCAGCACCAAGCTGCCTGCCCGTGTATCCATGTAACCGCTGTAAAACTGCCATGAGCCTATTGTTTGTTATTTTAGGCCTTTGATAGCCTGTCTGCGGTCCCTACTCCTCCACTGACCACCAAGCTGCCTGCCCGTGTATCCATGTAACCGCTGTAAAACTGCCATGAGCCTATTGTTTGTTATTTTAGGCCTTTGAAGCCTTTCTGCGCTCCCTCCTTCCACTAGTCCTCCACTGACCAGACCACTGCTGCCCGTGTACCCCTGGAACCAATTTTAAAGTGCCTACAGCCAGCCCATTTTATTGTGTTAGGCCTTCGAAGCCTGTCTGCGGTCCATACTTCCACTAGGCCTCCACTGACCAGACCACTGCTGCCCGTGTACCCCTGGAACCAATTTTAAAGTGCCTACAGCCAGCCCATTTTATTGTGTTAGGCCTTCGAAGCCTGTCTGCGGTCCCTCCTTCCACTAGGCCTCCACTGACCAGACCACTGCTGCCCGTGTACCCCTGGAACCAATTTTAAAGTGCCTACAGCCAGCCCATTTTATTGTGTTAGGCCTTCGAAGCCTGTCTGCGGTCCCTCCTTCCACTAGGCCTCCACTGACCAGACCACTGCTGCCCGTGTACCCCTGGAACCAATTTTAAAGTGCCTACAGCCAGCCCATTTTATTGTGTTAGGCCTTCGAAGCCTGTCTGCGGTCCCTCCTTCCACTAGGCCTCCACTGACCAGACCACTGCTGCCCGTGTACCCCTGGAACCAATTTTAAAGTGCCTACAGCCAGCCCATTTTATTGTGTTAGGCCTTCGAAGCCTGTCTGCGGTCCCTCCTTCCACTAGGCCTCCACTGACCAGACCACTGCTGCCCGTGTACCCCTGGAACCAATTTTAAAGTGCCTACAGCCAGCCCATTTTATTGTGTTAGGCCTTCGAAGCCTGTCTGCGGTCCATACTTCCACTAGGCCTCCACTGACCAGACCACTGCTGCCCGTGTACCCCTGGAACCAATTTTAAAGTGCCTACAGCCAGCCCATTTTATTGTGTTAGGCCTTCGAAGCCTGTCTGCGGTCCATACTTCCACTAGGCCTCCACTGACCAGACCACTGCTGCCCGTGTACCCCTGGAACCAATTTTAAAGTGCCTACAGCCAGCCCATTTTATTGTGTTAGGCCTTCGAAGCCTGTCTGCGGTCCATACTTCCACTAGTCCTCCACTGACCAGACCACTGCTGCCCGTGTACCCCTGGAACCAATTTTAAAGTGCCTACAGCCAGCCCATTTTATTGTGTTAGGCCTTCGAAGCCTGTCTGCGGTCCATACTTTAAATACTCCTCCACTCACCACCAAGCTGCCTGCCCGTGTATCCATGTAACCGCTGTAAAACTGCCATGAGCCTATTGTTTGTTATGTTAGGCCTTTGATAGCCTGTCTGCGGTCCTTACTTTAAATACTCCTCCACTCACCACCTAGCTGCCTGTGTATCCATGTAACCGATGTAAAACTGCCATGACTGCCTACTGTTTGTTATTTTAGGCCTTTGATAGCCTGTCTGCGGCCCCTACTTGCAATACTCCTCCACTGACCACAATGCTGCCTGGAGTGCCTGCCTGTGTATCCATGTAACCGATGTAAAACTGCCATGACTGCCTACTGTTTGTTATTTTAGGCCTTTGATAGCCTGTCTGCGGCCCCTACTTGCAATACTCCTCCACTGAGCACAATGCTGCCTGGAGTGCCTGCCTGTGTATCCATGTAACCGATGTAAAACTGCCATGACTGCCTACTGTTTGTTATTTTAGGCCTTTGATAGCCTGTCTGCAGCCCCTACTTGCAATACTCCTCCACTGACCACACCAATGCTGCCCGTGTACCCCTGGAACCTATTTAAAAGTTCATAGAGCCTAGTTATATATTTTATTTACTATTAATAAGGCCATGATGGACTACGCTGTACCACGCTACAAGCTAACCAGTCGACACTTCTTTTGCGAGAAAAGCCATCCCAACCCTCCACCAGCATGTAGAAGACCGCATTGTCCATGCACTCTGGCAATCTGTGAGTACAAAGGTGCACCTGACAACAGACGCATGGACCTGTAGGCATGGCCACGGAAGATTACGTGTCCATTACGGCGCAATGGGTTAATGTGGTGGATGCATGGTCCACAGGGGACAGCCTACTAAGTCTGTCTGCAGTCCCTAATTCAAATTGTCCTCCACTGTCTAAATCGGAACTTCCACCTTCTGGCTTTCGGCCTATAGTATCAGAAATTAAACTGCATTTGGCCTTCAACTTTGGTTAGGGCCTACTAACGGCTTCTGCCCCTCCCTGGTGTTGTCCTCAACTAAATAAAGCTGAGCTTCAACCTTCCGGCTCTCATTAAGTGGTTTTTAAAAAAAAAAAATTGGTGGTTAGGGCCTACTAACGGCTTCTGCCCCTCCCTGGTGTTGTCCTCAACTAAATAAAGCTGAGCTTCAACCTTCCGGCTCTCATTATGTGGTTTAAAAAAAAAAAATGGTGGTTAGGGCCTACTAACGGCTTCTGCCCCTCCCTGGTGTTGTCCTCAACTAAATAAAGCTGAGCTTCAACCTTCCGGCTCTCATTAAGTGGTTTTAAAAAAAAAATGGTGGTTAGGGCCTACTAACGGCTTCTGCCCCTCCCTGGTGTTGTCCTCAACTAAATAAAGCTGAGCTTCAACCTTCCGGCTCTCATTATGTGGTTTAAAAAAAAAAAATGGTGGTTAGGGCCTACTAACGGCTTCTGCCCCTCCCTGGTGTTGTCCTCAACTAAATAAAGCTGAGCTTCAACCTTCCGGCTCTCATTAAGTGGTTTTAAAAAAAAAATGGTGGTTAGGGCCTACTAACGGCTTCTGCCCCTCCCTGGTGTTGTCCTCAACTAAATAAAGCTGAGCTTCAACCTTCCGGCTCTCATTATGTGGTTTTAAAAAAAAAAAAAATGGTGGTTAGGGCCTACTAACGGCTTCTGCCCCTCCCTGGTGTTGTCCTCAACTAAATAAAGCTGAGCTTCAACCTTCCGGCTCTCATTAAGTGGTTTTAAAAAAAAAATGGTGGTTAGGGCCTACTAACGGCTTCTGCCCCTCCCTGGTGTTGTCCTCAACTAAATAAAGCTGAGCTTCAACCTTCCGGCTCTCATTATGTGGTTTTAAAAAAAAAATGGTGGTTAGGGCCTACTAACGGCTTCTGCCCCTCCCTGGTGTTGTCCTCAACTAAATAAAGCTGAGCTTCAACCTTCCGGCTCTCATTAAGTGGTTTTAAAAAAAAAAAAAATGGTGGTTAGGGCCTACTAACGGCTTCTGCCCCTCCCTGGTGTTGCCCTCAACTAAATAAAGCTGAGCTTCAACCTTCTGCTCCAAATTACCATTTTAAAAAATGCAATAGGCTTTTCCGGCCTACTAAAGGTGTCTGCCCCTCCCTGGTGTTGTCCTCAACTGAACAAAGCTGAGCTTCCACATTCTGGCTTTCGCCCTATACTATCAGATATTAAACTGCATTTGGCCTACTAGTGTGGTTAGGCCCTTGAAACAGTGTCTGCTGCTCTTGGGTTTGCTACTCCACTGAACAAAGCAATGCCGCCTGTTTAGTCCTGTTACCAATTTTGAACTGCATGTAGCCTACTTTATTCTTTGGCCCTATATCTGTTTCCTCCTCATCCTGCCCATTGCCCAGCCACTGCTAAATGAGTCTGCTGGTACATTGACCTAGACCACTACATTCCCCTTGTACTCTACACAGCCAGAATCTGACCCTGCTGAAAGTAAGGTTCCCCTTCCCGCATGTTATACCACCTTACACAGGGACAAAGAGGAAGGTGCAGATGAAAGTGCAGGTTCCTTCATCAGGTGGGGGGGCATACTCGTTGGCGACGTCACTGGCACAGGGCCCCTCAGAGTACGCAAAAGTGTCGCTGCTGGTGGGAGGCGCCCCCGCCATGCAAACACACCGCCGTACTTTGAGGGGCCCTGTGCCAGTGGCAATGCGAACGAGTGGGCCCCCCCTGCTTGCTCAGGATCACAGCACTTGCAACTTTTAAATACTTACCTTTCCCTGCAACACCGCCGTGACGTAGTCCGCATTTCCTGGGCCCACGAAAAACTTGAGCCAGCCCTACTCCCCCCACAACTTTCCCCCAATTCCTTATGCCCAACTATTATTATACAGTTAATTAAGATTGGCAAGCTTCAGAAACAAGAATGGATGTTTTTGGCATTAAAATGGGCACTGTAGGTGTTTTCCTGGCCTCCACTCACTGCCGACTATGCTTCCCCATTGACTTGCATTGGGTTTCGTGTTTCGGTCGATCCCCGACTTTTAGCGATAATCGGCCGACTGCACTCGACTCGACTCTGGACAAAATCGGGTTTCCCAAAACCCTACTCGATCTTAAAAAAATGAAAGTCGCTCAACCCTAGTCATCACATGATCACTCATTTCCGATTTTAATACTTACTGTCCCGTGACAACTAGTTTCTCTTACTGCTTCCCTCAGTGAAGCCCTCAGTGGGCCTGAACATTGAGAGAAGCAGAAAAAGCATCCTGTCGACTCATACAAGTAGACACATAACAACTACTCAAATGGATTGAGCAGGGTGTGGGGGGTGTCAAACTGAATTCTTGCCCCGGATGTCAGAAAACCTAGATACACCTCTGGTGTGATTTAAATCTTCATAGTGTATAGTCATTCGATGACCACCTAATCGCCTGACAGCATGTCACTGTGCACAGGTATGACATCAAGGTATTTGTGTAAGTAAATCTAGTATAGGTTATTCAACATCAATAGAAAAAAGAGTGACCGCACTACCGCTCACAAGTATCGCTGAGCACATTAACCTGCATCCGGAGTCTAGCCGCCTGATCTCGGGTGCTGAGCCTCTGTAAACAGACAATAAATCCAGCGCTGAAGAGTAAGAACAGGCTGCACTCACCGATCTTCCAAAGCAGTTCCTTTATTAACTCACATAAAAGTCTTCACGGCCGGGGGTACATTCGCACAGAGTGCTGCAGGTCTGACGAAGGCCGTTTCACGCCTACCTGGCGCTTCTACTGGACCCGTAGAAGCGCCAGGTAGGCGTGAAACGGCCGTCGTCAGGCCTGCAGCACTCTGTGCGAATGTACCCCCGGCCATGAAGACTTTTATGTGAGTTAATAAAGGAACTGCTTTGGAAGATCGATGAGTGCAGCCTGTTCTTACTCTTCAGCGCTGGCTAGTATAGGTTATGCTTGGTGTATTGGGTAAGGGGCCTCTGGGATAAATTTGACAAACTTTGTGTCAAGTTAAATGTCATGAAATTAAAAAAATAAAACCTATTTTTTAATCCCAACCCCTTCAGCTCAGAGCCCGTTTTACCTTCCTGACCAGGCCAAATTTTACAATTCTGACCAGTGTCACTTTATGAGGTAATAACTTTGGAATGTTTCAAAATAGTCTAGTCATTATGAGAATGTTTTTTGTGACATGTTGTGCCTCATGTTAGTGGTTAAGTTTTGTCAATATTTTTGGGGTTCATTATATCGAAAGTTTGACACAAAATGTAAAAATTTGCCACATTTGCCATTTTGCCAAATTTGCCATTTGCCATGAGGAGAACATAATTTTACCTTTATCTCTTATGCAACCACACTTAGAATTCTGTGTACAGTTCTGGTCTCCGGTGTACAAGAAAGGCATAGCTAAACTAGAGCGGGTGCAGAGAAGAGCGACCAAGGTTATTAGTGCACTGTGGGGTCTGCAATACCAAGATAGGTTATTACACTTGGGGTTATTTAGTTTGGAAAAATGAAGGCTAAGGGGTGATCTTATTACAATGCATATATACATGAGGGGACAGTACAAAGACCTTTCTAATGACCTTTTTACTCGTAGACCTGAGACAGAGAAAAGGGGGCATCCTCTACGTCTGCAGGAAAGAAGGTTTATGCATACTGTAATCACAGATGTGGATTCTTTACTGTAAGAGCAGTGAGACTATGGAACTCTCTGCCGTATGATGTTGTAATGAGTGATTCATTACTTAAATTTAAGGGGGGACTGGATGCCTTTCTTGAAAAGTATAATGTTACAGGTTATATACACTAGATTCCTTGATAGTGCATTGATCCAGGGAACTATTCTGATTGCCGTATGTGGAGTCAGGAAGAATTTTTTTCCCCAATGTGGAGCTTACTGTTGCCACATGGGTTTTTTTTTTGCCTTCCTCTGGATCAACATGTTAGGGCATGTTAGGTTAGGCTATGGGTTGAACTAGATGGACTTAAAGTCTTCCTTCAACTTTAAAAACTACATTACTATGTTTGCAGAGCACCTGACATGCTAAAACAGTGAAAATCGCCAACAAGTGACCCCATTTTGGAAACTACACACCTAAAAGAACTTTTCTAGAGGTGTGGTGAGCACCTTGAACCCATAGATGCGTTTTATAATGCTGAGCTTTAAAAAATAAAAAATACATTTTTCCCATCAAAAATGTTGCTTTAGCCTCACATTTTTCACAAGGGTAACAGGAGAAAATGGGCCATGGAATTTGTTGTACAATTTCTCCTGAGTACACCGATTCCCCATATGTGGGTGAAAACTACTGTGCGGGCACACACCAGGTTCGGAAGGGAATGAGCTTCTGTAGCGCAATTGTGGCTGGAATAGATTGCGAATGCCATGACACATTTGAAGAGCCCCTAACATGCTAAAGTACGTTCACACGGATGGTGCACATGGATGACACACATATACACATGCACAAATATCGCAGGATATACTGGAATCAGGACATGTGAAGGGAGCCTTTCTCACACAGAATGCCTGTTAGACCTTGCTGCTGGCATGGTGTAATAGGCCACCGTAGCTGACAGATCAGGAGGTCATCATTTGACCTCCTGCTGTCATAGCAACTATCGAGTTCCCCGCTATGGTGCCTTTGTTAGAGTATCCAAGCATGCACAGGGATTCTCAAACTATGCATCATCAAAGATGAAGTAGAAGAAAAAAAATAAAGCAGTTAGAGAGAGTAGTTAGGGAACAATAGGGACAAGTACTTGAGAAAATATATTAGATTATGACATTAAATACATAGAGTTTAGGATGAAAATAAAATTTCGTTTTGGAGCGATCTGTCCCATATTATATAGCATCTCCTGTTGTTTTATATAGCATTCCCTTTTATTATTCAGTGGGGAAAATAAGTATTTTTTGTAATTTTTATCATAGGTACACTTCAACTGTGAGAGATAGAATCTTAGAAAAAATCCAGAAACTCACACTGTATGATTTTTACATAATTAATTTGCATGTTATTGCATGAAATAAGTATTTGATACAAAAAAAGCAGAACTTAATATTTGGTACAGAAACCTTTTTTTGCAATTACAGAAGTCAGACATTTCCTGTAGTTCTTGACCAAGTTTGCACACACTGCAACAGGGATTTTGGCCCACTCCTCCACACAGATCTTCTCAAGGTATTTCAGGTTTCAGGCTTGTTGCTGGGCAACATTGAGTTTCAGCTCCCTCCAAAGATTTTCTATTGGGTTCAGGTCTGGAGACTGGTTAGACAACTCAAGGACCTTGAAATGCTTCTTATGCTTCTTACGAAGTCACTTCTTAGTTGCCTAGGCTGTGTGTTTCAGGTCTTTGTCATGCTGGAAGACCCAGCCACGACCCACCTTAAATGCTCTTACTGAGGGAAAGAGGCTGTTGGCCAAAATCCTGTGATACATGACCCCATCCACCCTCCCTTCAATTCAGTGCAGTCATCCTGTGAGCACCCCCAAAGTATGATGTTTCCCCCACCATGCTTCACAGTTGGGAGTGTGTTCTTGGAGGCTGTACTCATCCTTCCTCTTCCTCCAAATAAGTCGAGTGGAGTTAATACCAAAAAGTTCTATTTTGTCTTGTGGATCTGGCTGATGTACAGACTGGCATGGCAGGTGTCGGCGGGACTGGCTGATATACAGGCCGGGACAGCTGGTACAGGCGGGCCCAGCTGATATGCAGACTGGCAAAGCAAGTACTGGAGGATCCAGATGATGTATAGACTGGCATGGAAGGTGCTGGCGGGTCCATCTGATATATGGACTGGCACGGCTGGTACAGACAGGTCTGACTATTATACAGCTTGGCATGGCTGTCGCAGGCAGGTCCAGCTGTAATACAGACTGACAAGGCAAGTATTGGCTATAAGGCTTAGGGACAGACAGACCCTAGCGGGAACTAGCGGACTGGGACCTGAGAACTAGCAAGTGTGTTTGGGAACAAACTAACAAGGTTGCACAGGCTCCACCCATTAGGTGGAAGTGCCTTTAATATTAAATGTCTCCCAACCATTGGCTGGGGACACTTTAGGACAGTGAAGGCTTTCCCATTAAGAGAGCGAGACCACGAGTGCACCCTAAGCACAGTGCCCGGGTATCCGTGAGCTGTGCTCAGACACTGGTCAGCAGCAGCAGAAAAAGGAGTGCGAGACCGCGGTGATGAGTGAGCCGGTGTCCCTGCCGGGGGAGAGGGGAAAAGCATGCAGAGATGTCGATGCTACAGTACTCCCCCTTTATGCACCCTCTTTTTCAAGCCTGCAATAAATCTCTCCAGGAGGAAGGGGCATGGATGTTCTCCCTGGGCACCCAGGACCTCTTCTCAGGGCCAAACCCCTTCCAATCCACTAGAAAAAAGGTTGTTTCCTTTACCCTCTTGGTGGACAGAATCTTCTCTACCTCTAAAACGTCTTCAGTGCTGACTGGAGCAGGAGTGGTACCAGGATTTTTTAAATAAGGGTAGGACGACAGAGAGAAACATGAAAGGAATTGAGGATCCGTAAAGAGGACGGAAGTTTGAGTTTGTAGGCTACATAGATTAATATGTTCTAAAACCTCAAAGGGACTGATGAAATGAGGGCCCAATATATACGAGTATACCTTGAGGTGGACCTTGTTCCTAGGACGAAACAGAGGTGAATCCAGACGTCTCATGTCTGTGTGTTTTCATCCGTTCAGAAGACTTCATTAAAGGTGGATTTGGTGTCCTCCCAGATTTGAGAAAAACCCTTGATGAGGGATTGTGCAGCAGGAATATCGGAGGTGGTAGAAACAGGGAACGGAATATTGGGATGTTGACCATAGAGCACAAAGAATGGAGATTTGGTAGAGGATTCGCTCACATGATAGTTGTATGACAGTTCAGCCCAGTCACTGTGGCGAGCATTGATGAAGTACCACAGGTAGTCAGGATCTACCTGGCCATTGGCATGAGGATGGTAAGCCAATGAAAAATCCAAAGTGATATTCAGTAGCTTGCAAGCTGGCCCTCCAGACGACACCTTTATCTGATGCAATATGGGGCGGCACACCATGGAGGTGGAAAATATGAGGAATAAACTTCTCTGCAAGCACTGGAGCAGATGGAAGACCTCTCAGTGGAGTGAAGTGAGCCATCTTGGAGAAATGATCCACAGCCACACAGATGATGGTACACCAGGCCGATATTGAAAGATCAGTGATGAAATCCATTGCAATATGCTGCCAGGAAGCAGATGGTATGGGCAAAGAAAGTAACAGGCCGGTCAGAAGTTGTTTCGGAGTTCAGTTCTGGGCACAAGAGGGACAGACAGAGATGAATTCCACAATATCCTTGTGCAAGTACAGACACCAATAGTGTCAGGAAATGAGGAGAGTCATCTCCTGTCCTGCAAAGCCAGCCAACTAAGACGAGTGCCCACAGAGAAGGACCTGCTTCCTATCAGGTTCAGCAACGTAAGTCTTTCCTAAGGGGAGACAAATCCAATGGTCTGACCGTAATTGTTTGGGAGGGCTCAGCAATGTGTTTAGGCTCCTCTTCCTGGTCGGATGACAGAAAAAATCTGGAGACTGTGGCTGTCTTGACATTTTTATCAGCCTGCTGGAAATGATGAGTAAAGTTGAACCGGGCAAAGAACAGAGACCACCTGGCTTGTTGTGGGTTAAGCCGCTGTGCAGACTGCAGATACAGCACTGGCAGAAATTAAGAGACCACCACATCAAAACTCTGTGGTGGGCATCCCATTCTCCAGACTTGAACCCTATTGAAAACTTCTGGAATGTAATCAAGAGGATGATGGATAGTCACAAGCCATTAAACAAAGAAGAATTTATTTAATCTTTTGTGCCAGAAGCAGTGTGAAAGACTGGTGGAAAGCCTGCCAAGACGCATGAAAGCTGTGATTAAAAATCATGGTTATTCCATAAAATATTGATTTCTGAACTCTTCCTGAGTTAAAACATTAGTATTGTTGTTTCTAAATTATTATGAACTTGTCTTCTTTGTATTAATTGAGGTCTGATAGCACTGTTTTGTTTTGTTTTTAATTTTGACCATTTCTCCTTTTCAGAAAAAAAAATAATTATTGCTTGGAAATTCAAAGACATGTTGTCAGAAGTTTATAGACTAAAAGCAAAATTTACATTTTACTCAAAAATATACAGTACCTATAAAAAGAAATATCAGACAAACTGAACATTTTGCAGTGGTCTCTTAATTTTTGCCAGAGCTGTAGGCTATATTCTTGTAGTAAGTGAAGATAACCGCTAGATGCACAGCCCCCTCCAGCAAAAATCACCACTCCTCCAGGGCCAGTTTTATCGCTAGCAGTTCTCGATCGCCTATCGAGCAATTGCATTCTGAAGCAGAGAAGATTTTGGTAAAGAAGCCACAGGTCACCATGCAGCCGGACGAGGACTTCTGGGTGAGAACAGCTCTGGCTTCTGAAGAAGAAGCATCCAGCTCCAGAAAGAACTGCTTAATATTGTTCGGATGATGAAGAGCAGGAACTGAGGAGAAGGCCTGTTTTAAAAATACGAAGGAGCTCTCAGCCTCTGGAGTGTATATCTTAGGATTGGCCCTCTTGTGGGTCAGTGCATAAAAAGTAGCAGTCTGGGAGAATAAATGGAGAATGAACTGGCGGCAGTAATTCGCGAATCCAAGAAACCTCTGGATAGCTTTTAGACCGTCAGGATGGGGCCACTTCAGGACGGCGGACACCTTTTCAGGATCTATTTTCAGGCCAGTCGCAGAGATAAGGTATCCAAGAAATTAAAGAGAAGTCTATTCAAAGACGCACTTTTCATATTTGGCGCCTAGGCGGTTCTTCCTTAACCTCTGCAGAACCTGGCGAATATCTCTTCAGTGTGAAGGCAGATAGGGGGAGAACACCAAGATATTGTCCAAGTACACTGCTACACATGTGTATAGAAACTCGTAGTGGCCATCACGGGTATTAAAGGCCGTCTTCCATTCATCTCCCTGGCATATTCGGATCAGGTTGTACGCCCCACGAAGGTCGAGTTTTGTGAAGACTTTGGAACCTTTAAGAAGATCAAACAGCTTGGAGATGAGAGGCAGAGGATATGTATTTTTGATCGTTATTTGATTGAGGCCCCTATAGTCTATCAGGATTGAAGTGAACCGTCTTTCTTTATAAAGAAGAATCCTGCTCCAGTTGGGGAGGAAGATTTCCAAATAAATCTCCTAGCAAGATTCTGTTTAATATATTCGGACATGGGTTGGGTTTCAGCCTGCGACAAGGGGTAGATTCGACCTCGTGGAGGGGATGCGCCTGGAAGATCAATATGGCAGTCATACGGCCTATGAGGTGGTAGTGTCTCAGCTTCCTTCTTATCAAAGACACTGGTGTACATCCAATATGGCACAGGCAAGCCAGGTAAGTTAGATGGAAAAGTTGGGGGTCGAGCAGGACAAATGGGAACAAGGCATTTTTCACAGTGCATGTATAGCGCTGTTATGTGTAACGCTGTACATAAGGGAAAAAATGTGAATTTAAGTAGTCATGAGCAATGGATAGAAATAGAAAAATTTAATTTTTAGTTATCCTCATTCCTCCTTATCACATTATTGTGCATTTCATATCCACCGTAGAGTAATACGTTTTATTTTACAATATTTTAAACTAATCATGTAAAACAAAATTCTGCAGCACTTGAGATGTGAATTCCCTGTGTGTTGTTTCCAAGCACCTAGATGACATAAGTGTTTTATACAGTCACTAGATGGTGGCCCTATTCTAACGCATTGGGTATTCTAGAATATGTATGTATGTATGTATGTCACGCTTAGCATAGCCACGTAGTATATAGCCAAGCCATGTAGTATATACCACAGCCACGTAGTATATAACACAGACAGCCACGCAGTACATACCACAGCCATTGTCAGGACTCTGAACATTTTTTATTACCTTTTTGTGCATTACTGCCCTTTTCCAAGATGGCGTCTTTGGTCTCATGTGCACTGTGTCTTCCTGCTATAAAACTCCACCCAAGCCTTCAGTCTGTGCTAGAGTATTCTGCCTTGCATCCAGCTCCTGACCTCTGGTGACTCCCTGGCTACATACCTGCTCCTGTGAACCCGTGTGGTGATCCTGCTACTCTGCTCTGAGTTCCTGCTGCATACACCAGTTCCAGTAATCCTCCTTCATCTGCTGCTCGTGTTTCTTCCATCTGCATTTGCTGGACATGTAAGCTGTTTCTGCTCTGCAAGAACCTGAGACTATTACCCAGACCTCCCTGGTGGAGCTAAGATATTATTTGAACTGCCTTATAAGCATATCTATCTGTGTTGTGGACTAAGCAAGGACTTATTTGTGTCAAGTATCCTCAAGAATAATTGTGCTTCATAGACTTTTTGCATGATTGCATTTTCCTCTGAAGTTTCCTAAAGACTGCTGAGCTGCATTTGATATTTGCACCAAGTGTTGTGGACTTGAGTTTCTCTCTGCACCTGTTTGAATCATCGTGTGATAATATAGACTTAAGCACTTATAAAACTGTCCTGTAGTTGTCTTGTTCCACGCAAAGAGTCTCCTGAGTTATCCCCTATAATTATTACAGGATACTCTAGCCTTAAAAAAAGGAGACTGCTGGAACAATGACTGCAGAAAGCAGACTAGAGCAGGTGTTTTCCATAATTAGATCACTGCAGAAAGATGTGGAAGGTCCACAAAAGAAGTTTGGAAGCTTTGAACACAATCAACAAGTGTTTGGACAGACTTTGCAGGACTTAAGCACCCGCATGGCAGCCCAGGAAAACAAACTTGCTGGCATAGAGTCCCAGTATGGATGGGCTTTTCAGAACATAAGCACGCAAATAGCTGCACAAGTGACTTTTCCCTCTGGGCAACCGCCACCAGCTAGCCCACCTAAGTTGCCCCCATTCAGATTTAATAGTGAACGCAACAAATTTTGTGGCTTTGTGAATCAATGTATGCTATATTTTGATGTGCATGCTGACCGTTTTCCTAATGATAGATCCAAAATATTGTGTGTAATAATGCTGCTGACCGCACGAGCGCTCGCCTGGGCAAATCCGATGATTGAGTCTCGTGACCCACGGTTAAATAACTTGGATGATTTCTTGGCCGCTATGGCATTAATGTTTGATGATCCTAATCGCCGTGCAACCGCTGAATCTGGTTTATTGTCTTTACGCCAGGCAAAACATTCTGTTATTGCGTATGCTATTGAATTCAGGAGATTAGCGGTAGATACCAATTGGGACAGTTATGCACAATTGCCTATTTTTAAAAGGGGTCTGTCTAGTATTGTAAAAGATGAACTAGCTCGCTCTGAGTCACCACAAGAGCTAGAGACATTTATACAGCATTGTGTGTGCATTGACATTCGCCTTACTGAGCGTAGGCAGGAGAAGTTTGCTGCATATAACCGTATTTCTAACTTTTCCCTTCCTTCCAAAGAGCCTGCAGGTAAAACATCTCGGGAGGTGGAGGAGGTGCCCATGCAAATTGATTCAGTTCAGAGGCGCGAGATCAATGAGCACCGGGAGCATCGCCTTCGTGAAAGTCTATGTTTCTACTGCGGCCAGTCTGACCACTTCTTGATCAATTGTCCTAAGTGTCCTAGACGGCCTAACAAGATGCTAGCAGCAGTAGGGGAGTATGACAACTGTGATGATGAATCTGACATCTCTGAATGTAGCCTGCCTTTAAACGCTGTATTCCATTATACGCTGTATTGTATTCTATGACTTCACCCCCCAAGGAGCTTAAGGAAAAGAACTCTCACTGTTCTCTCCCTATTAAGATCATGTGTTCAGGACAGTGGATTTCCAGTGCAGCTATGATTGACTCTGGTGCAGGTGGCAATTTCATGGATATCGCATTTGCCAAGGAACATGGTATTGAAATTCAGCAAAGAGCCTCTCCAATTACCATGGAAACAGTGCATGGGTCACCTTTAATCTCTGGGCCTGTGGATCAGGAGACCGTACCCCTTGAAATTTTGTTGGAGCCTAATCATCAGGAGCAACTTTCTTTCTTGCTAATTTCTTCTCCTCATTTTCCTGTGATTTTAGGCATTCCTTGGTTGCGTTCTCAGAACCCAATTATCAACTGGGAGACCAAGGAGATTATCTTTCCAACAAGGAGCAACTCAGCGTTAACAGAAGCTGTCCCTGAGTCCACGGCTACGGGACCAGATGTACAGGTATTTTCTTTACCTCCAGCATATAAAGAGTTCTCTGACATCTGTGACAAGAAGAATGCAGATCAGCTTCCTCCACACCGGCATTATGACTATCCCATTGAGTTGCTTCCTGGGGCAGCTATTCCTTTTGGTAACGTCTACCCTTTGGCGGCACCTGAGCTTCAAGCCTTAAAGGAGTATATTGATGAAAATCTGGCCAAAGGCTTCATACGTCCTTCTTCCTCACCAGCAGGGGCACCTATCTTTTTTGTAAAGAAGAAGGATGGGCCCTGAGACCCTGTGTTGACTATTGGGAACTCAATAAGGTAACCGTACAAAACCGTTACCCTTTGCCTCTGATTCCTGAATTACTGGAAAGAGTCCGCCATGCTAAGGTGTTCTCTAAACTGGATCTTCGTGGGGCTTATAATTTGGTGCGTATTCGTCCAGGGGATGAGTGGAAGACAGCATTCAGATGCCGGTATGGACACTTTGAATCTCTTGTGATGCCCTTCGGGCTTTGTAACGCCCCTGCAACGTTTCAACACCTTGCTAATGACATTTTCAGAGATTTGTTGGACCAGTTTGTAGTGATCTATTTGGACGATATACTAATCTTTTCTGACTCTCTACAGGAACATGAAGAACATGTCAAAACTGTTTTAAGACATCTGAAAGAGAACCATCTGTATATTAAGCTGGAAAAATGCGAGTTCCATCATTCTGAGATACAGTTCTTAGGTTATATCATCTCTCCCCAGGGGCTGAACATGGAACCTGGTAAGATTCAGGCTATCCTTGACTGGCCGGTACCCAAGAACGTTAAAGGGACTCTGTCACCTGAATTTGGAGGGAACAATTTTCAGTCATATGGGCGGGGTTTTTGGGTGTTGGATTCACCCTTTCCTTACCCGCTGGCTGCATGCTGGCTGCAATATTGGATTGAAGTTCATTCTCTGTCCTCCATAGTACACGCCTGCGTAAGGCAAGAACGTTTTATTGGTTTTGCAAATTTCTACAGACGCTTCATACGAAATTTTTCTGATATTGTCCGTCCCATTACTTCCTTGACAAAGAAGGAAAAGCCCTTTAAGTTGTCATTACAGGCTCAAGAAGCTTTTGATCGGCTTAAGATCTGTTTCACATCAGCACCGCTGTTGATACACCCAGATCCAACACTTTCTTTCATTGTGGAGGTTGACGCTTCTGATAATGCTTTGGGGGCTATTCTCTCCCAAAGAACTGGAGAGAAGGGTCTGCTACATCCTTGTGCTTTCTTTTCCCGTAGACTAACCTCAGCAGAGAAGAATTACGACGTGGGAGACAAGGAATTGCTGGCTATTATTGCGGCTTTTAAAGAATGGAGGCATCATCTGCAAGGAGCTGCACAACAGATCATAGTGCTAACTGACCATCGCAATTTAGAGTTCCTTAAATCCGCTAGATGTCTTTCTCCTCGTCAGGCTCGTTGAAACTTATTTTAAATCAATTTAACTTTGTTATCTCGTACCGTCCAGGTTCTCGTAATGGGAAGGCTGATGCTTTATCCCGAATCCATGCTGCGGATTCCGTACCTGGAGCCCCGTCCAAGACCATTCTATCTGATGCCAATTTCATCGGAGTTATCCACGATCAGGACTTGTGGAAGGAGTGCAGGGAGGGCCTATGATGGTGATGTATTTCTGGACAACCCACCTGTGGATATTAATCTTGTCTTTAAGGGTTGGCATATGGTTCAGAGATCGACATATCTACGTCCCTGAGGTCGTCCGTCTGCAGATCCTCAAGTTGGTACATGACTCCAAGTTGGCTGGTCACAGGGGGGTACAGAAGACACAAGAGTTCCTGAGCCGATTCTTCTGGTGGCCAACTTGCCTGAAGGATACCAAGGACTATGTTCTCTCTTGCGAGGTTTGTACCCGTTACAAGACTCCTCATGTGGCACCTACGGGTCTTCTACAACCATTACCTGTTCCGTCCCGCCCTTGGGGGTCTATATCAATTGACTTTATTGTGGAGCTGCCTTCATCGGGGGGCATGAATACAATCATGGTGGTAGTTGATCGACTGACTAAAGCTGCTCATTTTGTTCCATGCACCAGCCTCCCCTCAGCTAAAGATACAGTGAACTTGGTTATACAGAATGTCTTTCGGTTGCATGGGGTTCCGGATGAGATCATCTCTGACCGTGGAGTACAGTTCACTTCAAGATTCTGGAAGGGGTTTTGCTCTGCACTCAATATTAATGTCTGTCTCTCTTCCGCTTACCATACCCAGACAAATGGTCAGATTGAGCGTACCAACCAGACGCTGGAACAATATCTAAGATGCTATGTCAGCCATCTCCAAGATGATTGGTTGGAGTTGCTGCCGTTAGCCGAATTTTCATATAATAATTCTCAGAGCGCCTCCACTAAATTTACACCTTTCTTTGCCAATCTGGGTTATCATCCGTGTATCTTACCTAGGTCTCCAATTAATTCTCCGGTTCCAGCAGTGGAGGAAAGGCTGACTGCGATGAGACAAAATCTGGAGTTTCTGAAGGAATCCCTGACCACAGATCAAGAACGTTATAAGAGATCGGCTGATAGATTCCTTAAACCTGCACCCATGTTCAAGGTAGGAGATTCCGTGTGGTTAGCAACTAAGAATCTGAAGTTAAACGTTCCTTCACAAAAACTTGGACAGAAATTCATTGGCCCTTTCAAGATCAATGGTATTGTGAGCTCTGTGGCCTGACGGCTGAAGCTGCCTAGGACTATGAAGGTACACCCAGTTTTTCATGTATCTTTACTAAAGCCTGTATCTCCTAATACCTTCCAGGGACGTGTTGTGCCACCTCCGCAGCCTGTGGTGATTGATTGGCAAGAACAATTTGTGGTGGAGGAAATTATTTATTCCTGGATTTGCAGGAATCGGCTCCAATATCTGATAAGATGGCAGGGATATCCCCCTGAGGAAGACTCTTGCGAACCTGTGGAAAACATCAATGCCCAACAGAAGATTTCTCGTTTTCATCAGAGATTCTCTGAGAAACCAGGTCCAGGATCGTCCTGAGGCTGCTTCTAAGGAGGGAGTAATGTCAGGACTCTGAACATTTTTTACCTTTTGTGCATTACTGCCCTTTTCCAAGATGGCGACTTTGGTCTCATGTGCACTGTGTCTTCCTGCTATAAAACTCCACCCCAGCCTTCAGTCTGTGCTAGAGTATTCTGCCTTGCATCCAGCTCCTGACCTCTGGTGACTCCCTGGCTACATACCTGCTCCTGTGAACCCGTGTGGTGATCCTGCTACTCTGCTCTGAGTTCCTGCTGCATACACCAGTTCCAGTAATTCTCCTTCATCTGCTGCTCGTGTTTCTTCCATCTGCATTTGCTGGACATGTAAGCTGTTTCTGCTCTGCAAGAACCTGAGACTATTACCCAGACCTCCCTGGTGGAGCTAAGATATTATTTGAACTGCCTTATAAGCATATCTATCTGTGTTGTGGACTAAGCAAGGACTTATTTGTGTCAAGTATCCTCAAGAATAATTGTGCTTCATAGACTTTTTGCATGATTGCATTTTCCTCTGAAGTTTCCTATAGACTGCTGAGCTGCATTTGATATTTGCACCAAGTGTTGTGGACTTGAGTTTCTCTCTGCACCTGTTTGAATCATCGTGTGATAATATAGACTTTACTACTTATAAAACTGGGTCTTGTAGTTGTCTTGTTCCACGCAAAGAGTCTCCTGAGTTATCCCCTATAATTATTACAGCCATGTAGTATATACCACAGCCACGTAGTATATAGCACAGCCACGTTGTATATAACAGCCACATAGTATATAGCAGCCACATACTATATAGTACAGCCCACGTAACACAGACAGCCACGTAGTACATAGCACAGCTACGTAGTATATAGCAGCCGCATAGTATTTAGCGGCCACATAGAATATAACACAGGCCACGTAGTATATAACACAGCCCACACAATATATAACACTGCCCACGTAGTATATAGCAGCCAGGCAGTATATAACACAGCCCACGTAATATATAGCACAGCCCACGTAATATATAACACGCATCGGGTATTCTAGAACATGTATGTATGTACATCGCGCTTAGCACAGCCATGTAGTATATAGCACATCCACGTAGTATATAACACATCCACGTAGTATATAACACAGACAGCCACATAGTATATATCACAGCCACGTAGTATATAGCACAGCCACGTAGTTTATAGCACAGCCATGTAGTATATAACAGCCACATAGTATATAGCAGCCACATAGTATATAGCACAGCCCACGTAACGCAGACAGCCACGTAGTATATAGCACAGCCATGTAGTATATAGCAGCCACATAGTATATAGCAGCCACATAGTATATAGCACAGCCCACATAATATATAGCACAGCCCACACAGTATATAACACAGGCCACTTAGTATATAACACAGCCCACGCAGTATATTACACTGCCCAAGTAGTATATAGCAGCCAGGCAGTATATAACACAGCCCACGTAATATATAGCACAGCCCACATAGTATATAACACAGACCACGCAGTATATAACACTGCCCACGTAGTATATAGCAGCCAGGTAGTATATAACACAGCCCACATAATATATAGCACAGCCCACATAGTATATAACACAGCCCACGTAGGATATAACACAGCCCACGTAGGATATAACACAGGCCATGCAGTATATAATAAAAGCCCACGCAGTATATAACACAGCCAACGTAGTATATAGCACAGCCCATGCAGTATATAACACTGCCCACATAGTATATAGCAGCCAGGCAGTATATAACACAGCCCATGTAATATATAGCACAGCCCACATAGTATATAACACAGCCCAGGTACTATATAACACAGCCCACATAGTATATAATCCAGCCCACGCAGTATATAACACAGCCCACGCAGTATATAACACAGCCCACGCAGTATATAATACAGCCCACGTAGTATATATCAGTGTGGGCACCATATCCCTGTTAAAAAAATAATTAAAATAAAAAATAGTTATATACTCACCCTCCGTCGTCCACCGAAGCTGTCCCGACGCGTGATGCAGCCGCCAGCTTCCGTTCCCAGTGATGCATTGTGAAATTACCCAGATGACTTAGTGGTCTCGTGAGACCCCTAAGTGATCTGGGTAATTTCGCAATACATCTCTGGGAACGGAAGCTGGCGGCAGCATTGCGCACATCGGTGGATGTCGGAAGGTGAGAATAGCACAATTTTTTATTTTTTTATTATTTTTAACATTATATCTTTTTACTATTGATGCTGCATAGGCAGCATCAATAGTAAAAAGTTGATCCGGGATGGGTCGACACACGCACTGACTGGAGGGGGGAGTAGGGAGGGGGCACTGACTTGAGGAGAGTAGGGAGGGGCCAATTCGCGTCCGGCAGTGCGGGATTTCCGTTACAGACAGACAGACAAACAGACAGACAGACAAACACGCAAGACGATTATATAGATAGATTAGATGCAGAGTGGTTTATATTTCATGCTTACAGAATGCATTTAACAAATAAGTAATAAGCTATTTATCAGATGTGCAGCACATCGCTCCTTACACTGTGCACTGAAACAGAATTCAGAGCCATGATATTCATTTCTGTACATACAGTTGAAACTAGAAGTTTACATACACTACTGTATATAAGACACATATGCATGTTTTTCTCAATATCTGACATAAAATCAGAATAAACCAGAATAAAATCAGAATTTAGATCAATTAGGATTACCACAATTATCAATATTTGCCAAATGCCAGAATAATGAGAGAGAATGTTTTAAGGCATTCTTATTACTTACTGCAAAGTCAAACGTTTACATACATTTCATTAGTATTTGGTACCACTGCCCCTAAACAGAATGACTTGGGTCAAACATTTGGGATATCCTTCCAGAAGCTTCTCACAATAGTTGGTCGGAATTTGGGCCCATTCCTCCTGAAAAAAACTGGTGTAACTAATTCAGGTTTGTAGGTCACCTTGCTCGCACCGGCCTTTTCAGCTTTTCCCATAAATTTTCAATAGGATTGAGATCAGGGCTTTGTGATGGCCACTCCAAACCATTGGCTTTGTTCTCCATAAACCACTTTGTTACCATTTTGGCAGTATGCTTTGGGTCATTATCCATTTGGAAGACCCATTTCCGCCAAAGCTTTAACTTCTTGGCTGATGTGTTGAGATGTTGCTTAAGTATTGATAAGTATTTTTTGAAGTGCATCAGTCCCTCCTACAGCAAAACAACTCCACAACATGATGCTGCCACCCCCATGTTTCACAGTTGGGATTCTGTTCTGAGGCTTCCAAGCTTCTCCTTTTTTCCCCAAAACGTAACGATGGTCGTTATGCCCCAAAAAGTTTAATTTTAGTTTCATCAGACCACAGGACGTCTCCAAAAATTAAGGTCTGTGTTCCTGTATGCATTTGCAAACATTAATCTGGCTTTTTTATGTTTCTTTTGGAGTAATGGCTTCTTCCTGGCAGAGTGGCCTTTCAGCCCATGCTGATACAGTAATCATTTCACTGTGGATATTGACACAATCTTACCAATTTCCACCATCATCTTCATAAGATCTTTTGCTTTTGTCCTTGGGTTGATATGCACATGTCGGACCAAAGCACATTCATCTCTGGGACACAGAACCCGTCTCCTTCCTGAGCGGTATGATGGCTGGACATTCCCATCTTGTTTGTACTTGCATATAATTGTTTGTACAGATGAGCGAGGCACCTTCAGGTATCTTGAAATTGAACCCAAGGATGAGCCAGAGTTGTGCAACTCCACAATTATTTTCCTGATATCTTAGCTGATTTTTTGAGACTTTCCCATGATGCTACACAAAGAAGCAGCGTGTTTCAGGTGTGCATTAAAATACATCCACAGGTGTCTCTCTAAGGGTCCCTTTCCACTTGCGAGATAAAAAACGGTCCGTAATCTGGACCGAAAAAACGGATGGAACGTATGCGATTTTCATGCGAGTGTCATGCGAGTACAATGCGATTTTTAATCGCATCATCCGTTTTTTATAATCGCATCATCCGTATGACATCCGTATTACTGTCCGATTTGTACGCACCGGTGTCCTTTGAAAAGCCGGCAATTCAGCGCAGTGTACAGTAAAATCACACTGACAGGTTAGAATAGACTAGATATATACACATAGAATAGGTATATATACATATATATATGTCAGTGAGACACCTATATATGTATATTTATATTTAATGCAGCGCAAGATAGCATAAAAGCCACTAATTCAATTGCCGGCTTTTAATTTCTCCTTCCCAAACCCGACAGGATATGAGACATGGTTTACATACAGTAAACCATCTCATATCCCCCTTTTTTTTGCATATTCCACACTACTAATGTTAGTAGTGTGTATGTGCAAAATTTCAGCGCTGTAGCTATTAAATTTAAGGGTTAACTCGCGGAAAAAATTGGCGTGGGCTCCCGCGCAATTTTCTCCGCCAGAGCGGTAAAGCCAGTGACTGAGGGCAGATATTAATAGCCAGGAGAGGGTCCATGGTTATTGGCCCCCCCGTGGCTAAAAACATCTGCCCCCAGCCACCCCAGAAAAGGCACATCTGGAAGATGCGCCTATTCTGGCACTTGGCCACTCTCTTCCCACTCCCTGTAGCGGTGGGATATGGGGTAATGAAGGGTTAATGCCACCTTGCTATTGGAAGGTGACATTAAGCCAGATTAATAATGGAGAGGCGTTAATTATGACACCTATCCATTATTAATCCAATTGTAGGAAAGGGTTAAAAAACACACACACACATGATTACAAAGTAGTTTAATGAAATAAAGACAGCGGTTGTTGTAATAATTTATTGCTCTCTCAATCCATCAGGAACACCCTCGCTTGGCAACATAATAAACGCACAAGATACATACCCTCAGATGTCAGATCACGTCCCACGATGTAATCCATCTGAAGGGGTTAACTAATATTACAGGCAGGAGCCCTGCTAAATGCAGCTGTGCTCCGTGCCTGTAATCCCCGGCGAATGAATGAAATGTAGGTCATTGACCTACATTTCCCTCAGTCGCGGTGATGCGCCCCCTGGTGGATGTCCTCATATGACCTGGAGCGTGGGAAAAAGTTCCCAGGCTGCAGTTTATGAGAACATCCACCAGAGGGCGCCTCACCGCGACTCAATGTAAGTACAGATCCTGCTTTCCTTTCAGCACCCGGGGGATTACAGGCACCAGTGAGTGGTTTATCGCAGCTCGTGCCTGTAATATTAGTTAACCCCTTCAGATGGATTACCTCGTGGGACATGATCGGACATCAGAAGGTATGTATCTTGTGCGGTTATTATTTTGCCAAGCGAGGGTTTCCTGATGGATTGAGAGAACAATAAATTATTACAACAACCGCTGTGTTTATTTCATTAAACTACTTTTAAATCATGTGTGTGTGTGTGTGTTTTTTAACCCTTTCCTACAATTGGATTAATAATGGATAGGTGTCATAATTGACGCCTCTCCATTATTAATCTGGCTTAATGTCACCTTCCAATAGCAAGGTGGCATTAACCCTTCATTACCCCATATCCCACCGCTACAGGGAGTGGGAAGAGAGTGGCCAAGTGCCAGAATAGGCGCATCTTCCAGATGTGCCTTTTCTGGGGTGGCTGGGGGCAGATGTTTTTAGCCACGGGGGGGCCAATAACCATGGACCCTCTCCTGGCTATTAATATCTGCCCTCAGTCACTGGCTTTACCGCTCTGGCGGAGAAAATTGCGCGGGAGCCCACGCCAATTTTTTCCGCCATTTAACCCTTTATTTCAGCAGCTACAGCGCTGAAATTTTGCACATACACACTACTAACGTTAGTAGTGTGGAATATGCAAAAAAAAGGGGATATGAGATGGTTTACTGTATGTAAACCATGTCTCATATCCTGTCGGGTTTGTGCAGGAGAAATGAGAAGCCGGCAATTGAATTAGCGGCTTTAATGCTATCTAGTGCTGCATTAAATATAAATATACATATATAGGTGTCTCACTGACATATATATATGTATATAGACACATTCTATGTGTATATATCTAGTCTATTCTAACCTGTCAGTGTGATTTTACTGTACACCGCGCTGAATTACCGGCTTTTCAAAGGACACCGGTGCGTAAAAATCGGACAGAACTCGCATGGTGCGAGTGCTGTGCGATTTTTTTCTCGCACCCATTGACTTGCATTGGCGAGTCTCGTCCGAGAATCGCAGCAATACGCAGCATGCTGCGATTTTTTTCTCAGCCGATCCAGATTTTTCTCAGTCCGATTTCGGCTGAGAAAAAAATCGCAAATCAAAAGACACCTATTAACTAACATTGGTCCGAGTGCAATCCGATTTTTTATCGGATTGCACGCGTCCGTTTTCCTCGCAAGTGGAAAGGGACCCTAATTAACTCAGATGTTGCCAAAAAAACAGAAACTTCAAAACACATGACATCGCATATGGGCAGACCAGAATTGTTTAACCCCTTTCTGACCTTGGACGGGATAGTACATCCGAGGTCAGAAGCCCCGCTTTGATGCGGGCTTCGGCGGTGAGCCCACATCCAAGCCGGGACATGTCAGCTGTTTTGAACAGCTGACATGTGCCCGTAATAGGCGCTGGCAGAATCGCGATCTGCCCACGCCTATTAACTAGTTAAATGCCGCTGTCAAACGCAGACAGCGGCATTTAACTACCGCATCCGGCCGGGCGGCCGGAAATGATGGCATCGCCGACCCCCGTCACATGATCGGAGGTCAGCGATGCTTCAGAATAGTAACCATAGAGGTCCTTGAGACCTCTATGGTTACTGATCCCCGGCAGCTGTGAGCGCCACCCTGTGGTCGGCGCTCACAGCACACCTGATTTTCTGCTACATAGCAGCGAACAGCAGATTGCTGCTATGTAGCAGAGGTGATCGCGCTGTGCCTGCTTCTAGCCTCCCTTGGAGGCTATTGAAGCATGGCAAAAGTAAAAAAAAAAAAAATGTTAAAAAAATGTGAAAAAAATAAAAAAAATATAAAAGTTTAAATCACCCCCCTTTCGCCCCAATCAATATAAATAAATAAAAAAAAAATCAAACCTACACATATTTGGTATCGCCGCGTTCAGAATCACCCCATCTATCAATAAAAATAAAGCATTAACCTGATCGCTAAACGGCATAGCGAGAAAAAAATTCGAAGCGCCAGAATTACGTTTTTTTGGTCGCCGTGACATTGCATTAAAATGCAATAACGGGCGATCAAAAGAACGTATCTGCACCAAAATGCTATCATTAAAAATGTCAGCTCGGCACGCAAAAAATAAGCCCTCAACCGACCCCAGATCATGAAAAATGGAGACGCTACGAGTATCGGAAAATGGCGCGATTTTTTTTTTTTTTTAGCAAACTTTGGAATTTTTTTCACCACTTAGATAAAAAATAACCTAATCATGTTAGGTGTCTATGAACTCGTACTGACCTGGAGAATCATAATGGCAGGTCAGTTTTAGCATTTAGTGAACCTAGCAAAAAAGCCAACCAAAAAACAAGTGTGGGACTGCACTTTTTTTGCAATTTCACTGCACTTGGAATTTTTTTCCCGTTTTCTAGTACACGACATGCTAAAACCAATGATGTCGTTCAAAAGTACAACTCGCCCGCAAAAAATAAGCCCTCACATGGCCAAATTGACGAAAAAATAAAAAGTTATGACTTTGGAAAGGAGGGGAGTGAAAAACGAACACGGAAAAATGGAAAATCCCAAGGTCATGAAGGGGTTAAAGGCATAGTAATCTTAGTGTATGTAAACTTTGGACTTTGCAGTAAGTACTAAAAATGCCTTAACACATTCTCTCTCATTATTCTGGCATTTGGCAAATATTAATAATTATGGTAATCCTAAATGACCTACAACGGGAAAGGTTTTGTCATGACTCAGCTGTCGGGTAACCTGATAATCAGGAGCTTCTTCCCTGTTCCTACCACTAGGGGGTGCCCTAGCTCGCCCTATTCCCTGGGATACTTCTGAAGGTGAAGATGCCGGGGGCCGCCACCCTTGCCTTATCTCCTGAATTAGCCCTCCGTCTGTTAGAGGGGCGCTACCGTGCACCGCAGTACACCAACCTGACGAACAAGGCAATACAAACAAGGGTAAACTGAATATACCAAGCATACAAATATTCACTCACATATAACAGAGGAATGCACCGGGGAGTGGAGTACGGGGAAAAACCAAAGTAAGAGGAGGGAAGGGGATTATCACATTTCAAAACCCACTCAACAGTCACATATAACTCCCCCAAAACTATTTCTCATATAAATACCTCTCCTCCAAGCCATGCAGCCAAACATACAGTAGCTCTGACATTGGTTTGAATCAGGTCCCAGGTTATAAAGGGGATGGGAGTGGCTAGCCGAGCTCAGATGAGAGCTCATACTCCCAGAGTTTTCAACATGGCCGATTAGCCCATGTTCTGCCAAAAGAAATCAACATTATTTAAAAAGGAGAAGCTTTTCTTTTCAGCGCAGGAGTAGGAACAATCAGATGCTGCTGTTTTCTGGCTCCTTTCTGTTGTGGTAACCCCGTAACAGGTTTATTCTGATTTCATGTTAGATATTGAGAAAAACATGCATATGTGTCTTTTTATATAGTGTATGTAAACTTCTGGTTTCAACTGCATATACTGTGTGCAGAATTGTTAGGCAGTTTGTATTTTTGATAATTCATTTTATCATTGAAAAACTCCAGTGAGGTCAATCCAAAAGGTAAATAAATCTGAAACTTGAATATAAGGCTAGAGTCACTCTAGTGTATTGCATCCAATGTGAGCGCATCGGATGCGATATGCTAATGACCCTCGGTTCCTGCTCTGCTGCGAGTGGGAGCTGAGTGTCATGTGTCTGTGCTCCGAGCCTCTCGCACAGAGCGGATCGGCGCACAGCTGCGGTGGAGGCAGAGAAACTAACTTCTCCATCTCCTCCATTGCCGGGGTCAGCGTATATCACACATCACTCGGATGATAGCCGAGTGATGTGCGTTGTGTCACTCACACCCACAGGCTTATATGGGTGTGAGTGAGCCGAGACTCGGTCAAGTGTCGGTGACAATCGTAGCATGCTGCAATTTCACTCGCACGTTGAAAACGGCCAAAGAAAAACGGTGATGGGAGCTGCCCCATATATTAACATAGGTCTGAGTGCTATGAGATTTTTTTATCGCATAGCACTCATCCGTATTATACGGTATTGTGACTCCGGCCTAAGGCTACGGTCACACTATCAGTATTGGGTCAGTATTTTACCTCAGTATTTCTTAGCCAAAACCAGGAGTAGGCCAAAAATACAGACTTGGTGACATGTTTCTATTATAGCTTTCCCCTCTGTTTGTTCCACTCCTGGTTTTGGCTTACAAATACTGAAGTAAAATACTGACCAAATACTGAACGTGTGAACGTTGCCTTAGGAATATATCTATGTGCAGAATTATAGGACAACTATTAGGGTTCGCTTACACTGCCATATAACACGGCCGAGTACAATGCCATGTTTTATCTGTTAGCACTTAGCCCAGTGTTATACTATTGTTCAGTGCAGATCTGCTATTACATTCGGCATGAGAAAAAAATGGCAGCAAGCTGTGAGGGGCTCCGATATTTGAATCCCACACACCCATTCAACCCATGTCATCCAAGTGCAGTCCAATGTACGCTCACAGAGACAACGGAGAAGATGCAGAAATTAAAGCAAATGTGTCAGGAAGATTTTGTAAAGTAAACTACAGGCATTGTCAGGCTGGCAGTGTTAAATTGATTAAAGTTATACCAGGTGTGAAAAAAATACATCTTTTGGTTCCTTTGTAATCAATCTTAGAAGTTTTCAGTTAATGAGATACCCATGTTTCGGGGCAGGACTGTAGGCCCAGTCTTATCTTCCTGCTCTAAGCCAGAGAAACCAAGAAGAGACCTGCCCACAGGCCCCCAGCACAAACAGTCTGACTCTCTCACTGTCTCTATTATGAGAATTGGGAGTGGGGGTGGAGAGAGCAAATGCAGAATTAGGAGTAGGGGTGGGAGAGCAAATGCTGAAATGGGAGTGAGGGTAGGGAGAGCAAATGCAGAATTGGGAGTGGAGGTGGGGAGAGCAAATGCTGAAATGGGAGTGGGGTGGGGAGAGCAAATACAGAATTGGGAGTGGGGGTGGGGAGAGCAAATGCTGAAATGGAGGTGAGGAGAGCAAATGCAGAATTAGGAGTGGGGGTGGGAGAGCAAATGCTGAAATGGGAGTGGGAGTGGGGAGAGCAAATGACGAATTGGGAGTGGGGGTGGGGAGAGCAAATGCTGAAGTTGGAGAGGAGGACAACAAATGATAACGAATTGAGGGTGGAGAACAAATGAAGAGTTAAGGGTGGGAAATAATAAATGATGATGAATACAGAGTGGGGGTGGGAGAGAGAGGACATGACAATGAATTGGGGCAGAGGAGTGCATGTAAAAATGAAGAATCAGGGGATCGGGAGGTACATAGTGGGGTGTTGAGGATGACGGAGTGTGACTGATAATGAATTGAGGGAAAGCGTACAGGTGCTAATTAATTTATATATGTATTGGTTGGGGAAGTGGCCATTTATAGTTAATGGGGGTGCAGTGGTGGATTACAATTTATATTTTGAAAGGTGGTTTGCATAATAACTAACTATATATTAATGGTGGGTGCACGTCAGTATTCAGCTGTGTAGTGTAGAAGTTGGGAAATGTTTGTGGCACCCCAGGAGTTCGGGTACCACAGTAATGCTGTCTTCCTCACGGGGAGGATAAAACTATGTCTGGAGACAAGTGAGATTTCCTTTGGTAGGTTTACACACACACACACACACACACACACACACACACACACACACACACACACACACAGACACACAACACCTTAACACCTTCCACTTCCAGGCTAGGACGGGGAGCTCCAAGCCCTGTTTCAGGGCAGCTTCCCTCAATAAAGATCTTGGTTTGGAGGCAGAGACAGTGCAGTTTGTAGTGGAAGTCTGTGTGTGAGGACAGACAGGAGTGGAGCACAGGGAGGAAAGTGAAAGCTCCAAGAGGCCACGAGCAGGCCTCTGAAGAGTATCAGCGCAAGAATCCGGGTACCGGGAACCCGAGGCTTCTGTGGGTTATAAAACGCAGAGCAGAATCGGAGGGTATTGTTCTACAAGGACTTTGCCCATAATTACCTGTGGCACAGCAGCACCTAGGAGCCTGGAGTCACCAAGAACAGACCCCAGTTCACACGGCCCGAGCTGCCTGCCATACAGGTACCTGTCCTAGGACAGCAGAACGATTAAAGACCTTGTTGAGACACTTAGTGGCAGCAGGGACTTAGAGACAGAAAGCGCAGAGTGGTAGGCTCCCACCTGACTTACCCTGGGGAACTCGCTTGTCTCTGGACTGCCCGGACTTCTCTACCTGCCCTGTGATCTGGTGCTCTGGACTGTGGACACTGAAGCCTTCAGTAAAGGTAAAGAGACTGCAACCTTGTGTCCTCGTTCTTATCTGCACCTCTCACCATATCACCATCTACACACCGGGAGCCCTGGGGATATACTTCACCTGTGGGAAGATGTACCATCTAGCTGCCATAACTTCACCCCAGCGGACCCCTTAAAGCAGCATCGGTCCCCACTGACTGAATACCTCAGGTGGCGTCACAAACATTCCCCTTAAAGACCTTTCCCTTTTACACGGACGTCCCAGGGCCACAGACCGGGTCAGCCATCGTGACACCCCCCTGTGAACCGAGTACCCCATGGCCCTGGCGGGGCGACTCATTTTGGTGTCATGAACAGGATCTACTAAACCCTGTGAATCGGGTCATGTGTGCCTAGAGACTGTGCCAGAACTGTGTCTGAACCGTACTTTATTGTGAGATTGTGAATTGCTGCCAAAATTCGCCATTGCCGCGCCGTGTGGAGCGCGAGGAGGAGGAGACATACCTTTGTGGGCAGAGCCAGCCGAAAAGAGCTCAAAGCCGAAAAAAGGGTGCCGCGCTGCAGCCTGGAGTGCTGGAAGTGAAGACGTCGTACAGCGGAGCCGCAAGAAAAGACGCTGCAAAGTGCCGGACGGAGCACTGGGGGAACCATCGCAGATTCCGGAGAGGAGATCTGACCACTACCAGGTTAGCGAGGGGAAAGAGCCATGTCCAGTCCGGAAGGGGAGTTGGCGGCAGTCGCAGCCGCAGACCTCATACCACCCCAGGCCCCACAGCGGACGCACCCGCAGGCCCAGAGATTCCCCGGGCCCCGCGGTAGACGCAGCTGCAGGCCCTGTACTGCCACCAGGCCTTGCAGAGCCCACAGCTCCCATAAGCCGGCCGGACACAGCTACAGTGGCCATCATGCCCCTCTCCATGCCGTACATACCTGGAGCAGCCTGGCTCCCACAATATTCTGGCGAACCACATATGTTCACCGATTTTAAAGAAAGACTCTGTAGCCTGTTGGAAGTGTATCCCCTGGCAGAGCATCAGAAGATTCATATTCTAACTGGCCAACTGTCTGGAGCGGCCCTGAGAGAGGTAAAATCCTGGCCGGATGTGGATAAAAGGACTTTTGACACCCGCACCGCTGCAGAGATAAAAATGAAGTTCTTCGAGTGTAAGCAAAAAGCACAAGACAGTATACGGAACTATGCACTTAATTTGCAGGAGGCACTCCGGGCTGATGAACAAGTAGATCCTAACAGCATACAGGATACAGATAAACTTTTGGGATACAAAGAGGTCACCATTAAAGTGGGACGGGTAGAGTTAAAGTCCCAAGGGATTGTGATTGTTGATATTGATCGACGTGAATGTAACCCCATGATGACCATTGGCACTTCCGAGGTTATTGTCTCGTTACAGTAGGTGGCCGAAACAGCTGGTTCCAGCGAACAGAGAGTCCTACAGAAAGAAATCAGGGCTCTGGTACAAAGACAACAGGTAGAACTGTCTTGTGGAGAAATTGGCAGAGTCACAGTGAGTGATCCAATCCCCATTGCAATACCCCCAGAAGTGAAATGTTGATATGGTGTTGGGCATCAATAGGTATCAGAGGTAACGACTACCAGGCGCTAGTAGAACCTGTGTATTCTGATAGGTCTACGATCCTGACAGCCAGAGGGGTGGTTGAAGTCCGCAAAGGGAGAGTACCAGTACGTGTTCTTAACTGTGGAGAGAAGAAAGTTCACTTAACCAGATATGCCACAATTGCCAAACTGTTTACTGTCAACAACAATGTAATACAGGCGGCAGAACCCTTGGTCCAGTCCACCCAGGTGGAGGACAATGGCTCTGCAGATCGAATGGAAGATTGGTGTAAAAAATTGCACGTGGGTACTGACTCTACACCTGCACACCAGAAACAAGGGGCTTACAGGGTGGTTCAAGAGTATGAACGAGTCTTCAGTAAACACCCACTAGACTTCGGGCAGGTAAAAGGGGTACAACATCACATCCCCACGGGCAGTCATCCACCCATCAAGGAAATGTACCGGCCTGTACCCCCAGCTCATTACCAGTGTGCCAAAAGTATGCTGCGAGAGATGAAGGAGGCTGGGGTAATCAGAGATAGTTGTAGCCCCTGGGCGGCTCCATTAGTCCTCGTCAGAAAGAAAGACGGCACCATGAGGATGTGTGTAGATTATAGGCAGATAAACCAGCTTACACACAAGGATGCACACCCATTGCCCAGAATAGAAGAGTCCTTAGCTGCTTTAAAATCTGCTAACTACTTCTCTACCTTGGATCTCACCAGTGGGTACTGGCAGGTTCCCGTAGCAGAGGCGGACAAGGAGAAGACAGCCTTCACAACACCGATGGGTCTCTCCAAGTTCAATTACATGCTGTTTGGACTGTGCAAAGCCCCAGGAACGTTTCAGAGGATGATGGAATGCTGTCTCGGACACAAGAACTTCAAAACTGTTTTGTTGTACCTGGACGACATCATTGTCTTCTCCAAGACGTATGAGGATCATCTGAAGCACCTGGCCGAGGTGTTTGAAGCCCTGTCCAACTTTGGCTTGAAGGTAAAACCCTCAAAATGTCATCTGTTGCAATCCAAAGTGCAATACCTGGGCCATGAGGTGAGCTCAGAAGGAGTGGCCCCAGATCCAGGCAAGGTCACCGTCATCAAGAACTGGCCAAAACCCAGTAAACTCCATGAAGTCCGACAGTTCCTCGGGTTGGTAGGCTATTACCGAAGATTTGTGAAAGACTTCACTAAGATAGCTGCACCTGTTATGACCCCAATGGCAGAGGGTCTCAGAAATAATTACTAAGTCTGCAAACACAAAAAACCAGCTCATAGGGCAGTGGTAACTGAGCTGACCATATATCTAATCCTAGCACCACAAATAGCAGCAGCCGGGGAACGTGCCTACGTTGGTTCTAGACGTCTCGCGCCAACCGGAGAACTAACTAACCCTAGAAGGGAAAAGAAAGACCTTTCTTGCCTCCAGAGAAAAGACCCCAAAAGTTGGATACAAGCCCCCAACAAATAATAACGGTGAGGTAAGAGGAAAAGACAAACATAAGAATGAGCTAGGTATTTAGCAAAGAGAGGCCCACTAGCTAATAGCAGAATATAGTAAGATGACTTATATGGTCAGCAAAAACCCTATCAAAATATCCACGCTGGATATTCAAGAACCCCCGAACCGTCAATCAAATTAGAACCCGAATCAATTAGTACAAGCTGGACAAAAATGAGAGCAAGCAAATAACCAAAAAAACAAAGAAGCAGGACATAGCTTAATTTTGCACGAACCCGGACCAGCAGACAGGAGCAAACAGAAAGGATCTGATTACAACGATGCCAGGCACTGGACTAAGGATCCAGGAAGCTTATATAGCAACTCCCCTGGACTAACGACCCAGGTGGGTGCCGAACTGAGGAAAGACAATCCCAGAGTCATATCACTAGTAACCACAAGAGGGAGCCAAAAAGTCTAATTCACAACAGTACCCCCCCCCTTAAGGAGGGGTCACCGAACCCTCACCAAGACCACCAGGGCGATCAGGATGAGCAGCGTGAAAGGCACGAACTAAATCGGCCGCATGCACATCAGAGGCAACCACCCAGGAATTATCCTCCTGACCATAGCCCTTCCACTTGACCAGATACTGAAGCCTCCGTCTGGAGAGACGAGAATCCAAGATCTTCTCCAGCACGTACTCCAACTCGCCCTCAACCAACACCGGAGCAGGAGGCTCAACAGAAGGAACCACAGGCACAACGTACCGCCGCAACAAAGACCTATGGAACACGTTGTGAATGGCAAACGACACCGGAAGATCCAAGCAAAAGGACACAGGATTAAGGATTTCCAATATCTTGTAAGGACCGATGAAGCGAGGCTTAAATTTAGGAGAGGAGACCTTCATCGGAACAAATCGAGAAGACAGCCATACCAAATCCCCAACACGAAGTCGGGGACCCACACCGCGGCGGCGGTTGGCAAAACGCTGAGCCTTCTCCTGTGACAACTTTAAGTTGTCCACCACATGATTCCAGATCTGCTGCAACCTATCCACCACAGAATCTACCCCAGGACAGTCAGAAGGCTCCACATGTCCCGAGGAAAAACGAGGGTGGAAACCAGAGTTGCAGAAAAATTGCGAAACCAAAGTAGCGGAACTAGCCCGATTATTAAGGGCAAACTCAGCCAACGGCAAGATGGTCACCCAATCATCCTGATCTGCCGAAACAAAACACCTCAAATAAGCCTCCAGAGTCTGATTAGTTCGCTCCGTTTGTCCATTAGTCTGAGGATGAAAGGCAGACGAAAACGACAAATCAATGCCCATCCTAGCACAAAAGGATCGCCAGAACCTGGAAACAAACTGGGATCCTCTGTCAGACACAATATTCTCAGGAATGCCATGTAAACGAACCACATTCTGAAAGAACACAGGAACCAGATCGGAAGAGGAAGGCAGCTTAGGCAAAGGCACCAAATGGACCATTTTAGAAAAGCGATCACACACCACCCAGATGACAGACATGCCCTGAGACACCGGGAGATCTGAAATGAAATCCATGGAAATGTGTGTCCAAGGCCTCTTTGGGACAGGCAAGGGCAAGAGCAACCCGCTGGCACGAGAACAGCAAGGCTTAGCTCGAGCACAAGTCCCACAGGACTGCACAAATGACCGCACATCCCGTGACAAGGAAGGCCACCAAAAGGACCTAGCCACCAGATCTCTGGTGCCAAAAATTCCCGGATGCCCTGCCAACACCGAGGAATGAACCTCGGAAATGACTCTGCTGGTCCACTTATCAGGAACAAACAGTCTGTCAGGTGGACAAGAGTCAGGTCTACCAGTCTGAAATCTCTGCAACACACGTCGCAAATCGGGAGAAATGGCCGACAAGATAACTCCCTCTTTAAGAATACCAACTGGTTCTGCGACTCCAGGAGAGTCAGGCACAAAGCTCCTTGAAAGAGCATCAGCCTTCACATTCTTTGAACCTGGTAAATACGAGACCACAAAGTCAAAACGGGAGAAAAACAATGACCAGCGGGCCTGTCTAGGATTCAGGCGTTTAGCAGACTCGAGATACATCAAATTTTTGTGATCAGTCAAGACCACCACACGATGCTTAGCACCCTCGAGCCAATGACGCCACTCCTCAAATGCCCACTTCATGGCCAGCAACTCCCGATTGCCAACATCATAATTCCGCTCAGCAGGCGAAAACTTCCTAGAGAAGAAAGCATATGGTCTCATTACCGAGCAACCAGGGCCTCTCTGCGACAAAACGGCCCCTGCCCCAATCTCAGAAGCATCCACTTCGACCTGAAAGGGAAGTGAGACATCAGGCTGGCACAAAACAGGCGCCGAAGTAAACCGGCGCTTCAACTCTTGGAACGCCTCCACGGCTGCAGGAGCCCAGTTAGCAACATCAGAACCTTTCTTGGTCATATCCGTCGAAGGTTTAACAACGCTAGAAAAATTAGCGATAAAACGACGGTAGAAGTTAGCAAAACCCAAGAACTTCTGAAGACTCTTAACTGACGTGGGTTGAGTCCAGTCATGAATAGCTCGGACCTTGACTGGGTCCATCTCCACAGCAGAAGGGGAAAAAATAAACCCCAAAAAGGGAACCTTCTGTACTCCAAAGAGACACTTTGAGCCCTTAACAAACAAAGCATTCTCACGCAAAACCTGAAACACCATCCTGACCTGCTCCACATGTGAGTCCCAATCTTCAGAGAAAACCAGAATATCATCCAGATAAACAATCATAAATTTATCCAGATACTTCCGGAAAATATCATGCATAAAGGACTGAAACACTGAGGGAGCATTAGAGAGCCCAAAAGGCATCACCAAGTACTCAAAATGACCTTCGGGCGTATTAAATGCTGTCTTCCATTCATCTCCTTGCTTAATGCGCACAAGGTTGTACGCACCACGAAGATCTATCTTGGTGAACCACTTGGCACCTTTAATCCGGGCAAACAAGTCCGACAACAGAGGCAAAGGATACTGAAATTTAACAGTGATTTTATTCAGAAGCCGATAGTCAATACAAGGTCTCAAAGATCCATCCTTCTTGGCCACAAAAAAGAATCCCGCACCAAGAGGGGAAGAGGATGGACGGATATGCCCCTTCTCCAGAGACTCCTTGATATACGAACGCATTGCGGCATGCTCAGGTACAGACAGATTAAATAGTCTTCCCTTAGGAAATTTACTACCTGGAATCAAATTTATGGCGCAGTCACAGTCCCTATGAGGAGGCAGAGCACTGGACCTGGACTCGCTGAATACATCCTGATAATCAGACAAATACTCAGGAACTTCCGAAGGAGTAGAGGAAGCAATAGACACCGGCGGGGAATCAGCATGAATTCCCTGACAGCCCCAACTTGACACAGACATTGCCTTCCAATCCAAGACTGGATTGTGGGTCTGTAACCATGGCAGACCCAAAACGACCAAATCATGCATTTTATGCAGAACAAGAAAACGAATCACCTCCCGATGTTCAGGAGTCATGCACATGGTTACCTGCGTCCAAAACTGCGGTTTATTTTCCGCCAATGGCGTAGCATCAATACCTCTAAGAGGAATAGGATTTACCAACGGTTCAAGAACAAAACCACAGCGCTTGGCAAATGACAGATCCATAAGACTCAGGGCAGCACCTGAATCCACAAACGCCATAACAGGGTAAGAAGACAATGAGCAAATTAAAGTCACAGACAAAATAAATTTAGGTTGCAAATTACCAATGGCGACAGGACTAACAACCCTTGTAAGGCGTTTAGAGCATGCTGATATAACATGTGTAGAATCACCACAGTAAATACACAACCCATTCTGACGTCTATGATTTTTCCGCTCATTTCTAGTCTGAATTCTATCACATTGCATTAAATCAGGTGTTTGTTCAGACAACACCACCAGAGGATTAGCGGTTTTGCGCTCCCGCAAACGCCGGTCAATTTGAATAGCCAGCGCCATGGAATCATTCAGACTTGTAGGAATGGGGAAACCCACCATCACATTGTTAATGGCTTCAGAAAGGCCATTTCTGAAATTTGCGGCCAGAGCACACTCATTCCACTGAGTAAGCACGGACCATTTCCGAAATTTTTGGCAATACACTTCAGCTTCATCCTGGCCCTGAGAAATAGCCAGCAAGGCTTTTTCTGCCTGAACTTCAAGATTGGGTTCCTCGTAAAGCATTCCGAGCGCCAGAAAAAACGCATCAATATTTGCCAATGCCGGATCTCCTGGCGCTAGCGAGAAAGCCCAATCCTGAGGGTCACCCCGTAAAAAAAAGATAACAATTTTAACTTGCTGAGCTGAATCTCCAGATGAACGGGGTCTCAGAGATAGAAACAATTTACAATTATTCCTAAAATTCCTAAACTTAAATCGGTCTCCAGAAAACAGTTCAGGAATAGGTATTTTAGGTTCAGACATTGGACTACTGGTAACAAAATCTTGTATGCCCTGCACACGAGCAGCAAGCTGGTCTACACTTGTAATCAAGGTCTGGACATTCATGTCTGCAGCAAGCACAAGCCACTCAGAGGTAAAGGGGAGGAAGAGAGGAAAAAAAAAAACCTCAGAATTTCCTTTCTTATAATCCCACTTCAGCAATGCATAAACATTCAATGTTGGCCTGGCATACTGTTATGACCCCAATGGCAGAGGGTCTCAGAAATAATTACTAAGTCTGCAAACACAAAAAACCAGCTCATAGGGCAGTGGTAACTGAGCTGACCATATATCTAATCCTAGCACCACAAATAGCAGCAGCCGGGGAACGTGCCTACGTTGGTTCTAGACGTCTCGCGCCAGCCGGAGAACTAACTAACCCTAGAAGGGAAAAGAAAGACCTTTCTTGCCTCCAGAGAAAAGACCCCAAAAGTTGGATACAAGCCCCCAACAAATAATAACGGTGAGGTAAGAGGAAAAGACAAACGTAAGAATGAGCTAGGTATTTAGCAAAGAGAGGCCCACTAGCTAATAGCAGAATATAGTAAGATTACTTATATGGTCAGCAAAAACCCTATCAAAATATCCACGCTGGATATTCAAGAACCCCCGAACCGTCTAACGGCCCGGGGGGAGAACACCAGCCCCCTAGAGCTTCCAGCAAGGTCAGGAATCAATTAGTACAAGCTGGACAAAAATGAGAGCAAGCAAATAACCAAAAAAACAAAGAAGCAGGACATAGCTTAATTTTGCACGAACCCGGACCAGCAGACAGGAGCAAACAGAAAGGATCTGATTACAACGATGCCAGGCACTGGACTAAGGATCCAGGAAGCTTATATAGCAACTCCCCTGGACTAACGACCCAGGTGGGTGCCAAACTGAGGAAAGACAATCCCAGAGTCATATCACTAGTAACCACAAGAGGGAGCCAAAAAGTCTAATTCACAACATGCACCACTACAAGACCTGTTAGTGGGCCAATCTGTTGTGAACTCTGTTTTTGGGCTCCCTCTTGTGGTCACAAGTGGTACTGTGTGAGTGCTGTCTTTGGGCTCCCTCTGGTGGCTCTTTGTGTCATTCTGCAGGTCTGAGGCTGGACCAGCTGTCTCGTTATCTGTTAGCTGGTTTCCTATTTAGCTCACCTGGACTTTCAGTGTTTGCCTGCTGTCGATGTATTCAGTGCTATTTTGATCTCTCCTGAATTCCCTCGCTATCAGTCTTGCCAAGAGAAGCTAAGTTTTCTGTTTGGTTATTTTTTGCTCATCAGTGTTCAATATGTTTCTTGGTTATTTACTTGTCCTTGTCCAGCTTGCTAATATGTGATTTCCTTGCTTGCTGGTAGCTCTAGGGGGCTGAGTTTCTCCCCTCACACTGTTAGTTGGTGTGGGGGTTCTTGAATTCTCAGCGTGGATATTTTGTATAGGGTTTTTTACTGACCGCACAGTTCCCTGCCTGTCTTCTGCTATCTAGTATTAGTGGGCCTCATTTGCTGAATCTGTTTTCATTTCTACGTTTTGTATTTTCCCCTTACCTCACCGTTATTATTTGTTGGGGGCTTCCTATATCTTTGGGGTCATTTCTCTGAGGCAAGTGAGGTCTTACTTTCTCTATAGGGGTAGCAAGTTTCTCAGGCTGTGTCGAGACGTCCAGGAATTTAGGCACGTTCACCAGCTACCTTCAGTGTGTTTGGTTAGGATCAGGTTTGCGGTCAGTCCAGTTACCACCTCCCTAGAGCTCGTTCTATCTTCAGTAACTTAGCTAGTTCATTCTGTGATCCTCAGCCACTAAGGATCATAACAGTACAGCAGGCCAAAAAGTGTTTAATGCATCGCAGAAGTGGGATAAGAGAAGTCCTGAGTACAATTTTTTTTTTTTTCCTCTCCCTTGGCTGCAGTCTGTCCAGCTTCTCTCATCCCCTTAATCTCTGGGTGGCTTTGAGTTCAGCTGTAGACATGGATATTCAGAGTCTGACTTCTAGTGTGGATCATCTTGCTGCAAGGGTGCAAAGCATTCAGGATTTTGTTGTTCACAGTCCTATGTCTGAGCCAAAAGTACCTATTCCTGAGTTGTTTTCTGGAGATAGATCTAGGTTTCTGAATTTTAAGAATAATTGTAAATTATTTCTTTCTTTGAGAACTCGTTCCTCTGGTGATTCTGCTCAGCAAGTTAGAATTGTTATCTCCCTGTTACGTGGCGACCCTCAGGATTAGGCTTTCTCCCTGGCGCCAGGAGATCCTGCATTGCTGAATGTGGATGCGTTTTTTCTGGCGCTTGGATTGCTTTATGAGGAACCTAATCTTGAGAACCAGGCAGAAAAGGCCTTGCTGGCTCTCTCTCAGGGCCAGGATGAAGCTGAGGTGTATTGTAAAAAGTTTCGGAAATGGTCGGTGCTTACTCAATGGAATGAGTGTGCCCTGGCTGCAAATTTCAGAGAAGGTCTTTCTGAAGCCATTAAGAATGTTATGGTGGGGTTCCCCACGCCTGCAGGTCTGAATGACTCAATGGCTTTGGCCATTCAGATTGATTGGCGTTTGCGGGAGCGCAAATCTGCGCACCATCTGGCTGTGTTTTCTGAACAGAGACCTGAGTCTATGCAATGTGACCGAATTCTGACCAGAATTGAGCGGCAAAATCATAGACGTCAAAATGGGTTGTGCTTTTACTGTGGTGATTCAACTCATGTTATCTCAGCATGCTCTAAGCGCGTAAAAAAAATCGCTAAATCTGTCACCGTTGGTACTATACAGCCTAAATTCATTTTGTCTGTTACTTTAATTTGTTCTTTGTCATCCTACTCAGTTATGGCTTTTGTGGATTCAGGTGCTGCCCTGAACCTGATGGATTTGTCGTTTGACAGGCGCTGTGGTTTTGTTCTGGAGCCTTTAGAATTCCCTATTCCACTGAGGGGAATTGATGCTACACCATTGGCTGAGAATAAGCCTCAGTATTGGACTCAAGTGACCATGTGCATGACTCCTGTACATCAGGAGGTGATTCGCTTTCTTGTGCTGCATAATTTGCATGATGTTGTCGTTTTGGGTCTGCCATGGCTGCAGGCCCATAATCCAGTTCTGGATTGGAAAGCTATGTCTGTTTCAAGTTGGGGTTGCCAGGGGATTCATGGCGATCCTCCTTTGGTGTCAATTGCTTCTTCCACTCCTTCTGAGGTCCCTGAGTTTTTGTCGGACTACCAGGATGTATTTGATGAGCCCAGATCCGGTGCCCTGCCTCCTCACAGGGATTGTGATTGTGCTATAAATTTGATTCCTGGTAGTAAGTTCCCTAAGGGACGACTTTTTAATTTGTCTGTACCAGAACATGCCGCGATGCGGAGTTATATAAAGGAGTCTTTAGAGAAGGGACATATTCGCCCGTCCTCCTCCCCTCTTGGTGCAGGATTCTTTTTTGTGGCCAAAAAGGATGGTTCTCTGAGACCTTGTATAGATTATCGTCTTCTAAATAAAATCACGGTCAAATTTCAGTATCCTTTGCCATTATTATCTGATCTGTTTGCTCGGATTAAGGGGTCCAGTTGGTTCACCAAGATATATCTTCGTGGTGCGTATAACCTTGTGTGTATTAAGCAGGGGGATGAATGGAAAACAGCATTTAATACGCCCGAAGGCCATTTTGAGTACTTGGTGATGCCTTTTGGACTCTCTAATGCTCCTTCTGTGTTCCAGTCCTTCATGCATGACATCTTCCAAGAATATCTGGATAAATTTATGATTGTGTATCTGGATGACATTTTGGTCTTTTCTGAGGTCTGGGAGTCCCATGTGAAGCAGGTCAGGATGGTATTTCAGGTCCTGTGTGCTAATGCTTTATTTATGAAGGGCTCAAAATGTCTCTTCGGAGTACAGAAGGTTTCCTTTTTGGGTTTTATTTTTTCTCCTTCTACTATTGAGATGGACCCAGTCAAGTTCCAGGCTATTCATGACTGGACTCAGCCTACATCTGTTAAGAGTCTTCAGAAGTTCTTGGGTTTTGCTAATTTTTACCGTCGCTTCATTGCTAATTTTTCTGGCATGGTTAAACCCTTGACGGATTTGACCAAGAAGGGTTCTGATGTGACTAATTGGTCTCCTGCGGCCGTGGAAGCCTTTCGGGAGCTGAAGCGCCGGTTTTCTTCAGCTCCAGTTTTGTGTCAGCCTGATGTCTCTCTTCCTTTTCAGGTCGAGGTTGATGCTTCTGAGATTGGAGCAGGGGCTGTTTTGTCGCAGAGAAGCTCTGATTGCTCTGTGATGAAACCTTGTGCTTTCTTTTCAAGAAAGTTTTCGCCTGCCGAGCGGAATTATGATGTCGGTAATCGGGAGTTGTTGGCTATGAAGTGGGCATTTGAGGAGTGGCGACATTGGCTCGAGGGAGCTAAGCATCGTGTGGTGGTCTTGACTGATCACAAAAATCTGATTTATCTCTAGTCTGCCAAGCGGTTGAATCCTAGACAGGCTCGTTGGTCGTTGTTTTTCTCCCGTTTCGATTTCGTGGTCTCGTACCTGCCTGGTTCGAAGAACGTGAAGGCTGATGCTCTTTCTAGGAGTTTTGTGCCTGACTCTCCGGGAGTTTCAGAGCCGGCTGGTATCCTCAGAGAGGGAGTGATTTTGTCTGCCATTTCCCCAGATTTGCGACGAGTGCTGCAGAAATTTCAGGCGGATAGACCTGACCGTTGCCCACCAGAGAGACTGTTTGTCCCAGATAGATTGACCAGCAGAGTTATTTCCGAGGTTCATTCTTCGGTGTTGGCAGGCCATCCTGGGATTTTTGGTACCAGAGATTTGGTGGCTAGGTCCTTCTGGTGGCCTTCCTTGTCGCGTGATGTGCGTTCCTTTGTGCAGTCCTGTGGGATTTGTGCTCGGGCTAAGCCTTGCTGTTCTCGTGCCAGCGGTTTGCTTTTGCCTTTGCCTGTCCCGAAGAGGCCTTGGACGCACATTTCCATGGATTTTATTTTGGATCTTCCAGTCTCTCAGAGAATGTCTGTCATCTGGGTGGTGTGTGATCGTTTTTCCAAAATGGTCCATTTGGTGCCCTTGCCTAAGTTGCCTTCCTCCTCCGATTTGGTTCCTCTATTTTTTCAGAATGTGGTTCGCTTGCACGGCATCCCTGAAAATATTGTGTCTGACAGAGGATCCCAGTTTGTGTCCAGATTTTGGCGGATCTTTTGTGCTAAGATGGGCATTGATTTGTCTTTTTCGTCGGCCTTCCATCCTCAGACGAATGGCCAAACCGAGCGAACTAATCAGACCTTGGAAACTTATTTAAGATGTTTTGTTTCTGCTGATCAGGATGATTGGGTGACTTTTTTGCCATTGGCTGAGTTTGCCCTTAATAATCGGGCTAGTTCTGCTACTTTGGTTTCGCCTTTTTTCTGCAATTCTGGTTTTCATCCTCGTTTTTCCTCGGGTCAGGTTGAGCCTTCTGACTGTCCTGGGGTGGATTCTGTGGTGGATAAGTTGCAGCAGATTTGGAACCATGTGGTGGACAATTTGAGGTTGTCACAGGAGAAGGCTCAGCGCTTTGCCAACCGCCGTCGCGGTGTGGGTCCCCAACTTCGTGTTGGGGATTTGGTATGGCTGTCTTCTTGGTATGTTCCTATGAAGGTCTCCTCTCCTAAATTCAAGCCTCGCTTCATCGGTCCTTATAAGATTTTGGAAATCCATAACTCGGTGTCATTTCGTTTGGACGTCCCAGCGTCATTTGCCATTCATAACGTGTTCCATAGGTCTTTGTTGCGGAGGTATGTGGTGCCTGTGGTTCCTTCTGTTGAGCCCCCTGCCCCGGTGCTGGTTGAGGGCGAATTGGAGTACGTGGTGGAGAAGATCTTGGATTCTCGTATTTCTAGACGGAGGCTTCAGTATTTGGTTAAGTGGAAGGGCTATGGTCAGGAAGATAATTCCTGGGTTGTCGCCTCTGATGTTCATGCCGCCGATTTGGTTCATGCCTTCCATGTGGCTCATCCTGATCGCCCTGGGGGTTTTGATGAGGGTTCGGTGACCCCTCCTCAAGGGGGGGTACTGTTGTGAACTCTGTTTTTGGGCTCCCTCTTGTGGTCACAAGTGGTACTGTGTGAGTGCTGTCTTTGGGCTCCCTCTGGTGGCTCTTTGTGTCATTCTGCAGGTCTGAGGCTGGACCAGCTGTCTCGTTATCTGTTAGCTGGTTTCCTATTTAGCTCACCTGGACTTTCAGTGTTTGCCTGCTGTCGATGTATTCAGTGCTATTTTGATCTCTCCTGAATTCCCTCGCTATCAGTCTCGCCAAGAGAAGCTAAGTTTTCTGTTTGGTTATTTTTTGCTCATCAGTGTTCAATATGTTTCTTGGTTATTTACTTGTCCTTGTCCAGCTTGCTAATATGTGATTTCCTTGCTTGCTGGTAGCTCTAGGGGGCTGAGTTTCTCCCCTCACACCGTTAGTTGGTGTGGGGGTTCTTGAATTCTCAGCGTGGATATTTTGTATAGGGTTTTTTACTGACCACACAGTTCCCTGCCTGTCTTCTGCTATCTAGTATTAGTGGGCCTCATTTGCTGAATCTGTTTTCATTTCTACGTTTTGTATTTTCCCCTTACCTCACCATTATTATTTGTTGGGGGCTTCCTATATCTTTGGGGTCATTTCTCTGAGGCAAGTGAGGTCTTACTTTCTCTATAGGGGTAGCAAGTTTCTCAGGCTGTGTCGAGACGTCCAGGAATTTAGGCACGTTCACCGGCTACCTTCAGTGTGTTTGGTTAGGATCAGGTTTGCGGTCAGTCCAGTTACCACTTCCCTAGAGCTCGTTCTATCTTCAGTAACTTAGCTAGTTCATTCTGTGATCCTCAGCCACTAAGGATCATAACACCAATCTAAGAAAACCAAGGGTAAGAATACCCCATTTGACTGTGATGACTGGCTGGAGAGATCCTTCGCTCGATTGAAGTTGGCTCTCACAAGAGAAGAAGTACTGGCCTACCCAGAATAAGACCAACCGTTTGTGCTGTACACGGATGCCAGCAACGTGGGATTGGGAGCAGTACTGTCCCAAGTATAAAAAGGCAAAGAGTGGGTAATCGCGTATGCCAGCTGGAAGCTGCACCCCACAGAAAGGAACCCTGAAAATTACAGCTCCTTTAAGCTGGAATTCCTCGCTATCGTCTGGGCAGTGACAGAGAGATTTAACCATTATCTAGCCTCTGCAAAATTTACAGTCTACACGGACAACAACCCGCTGACCCACTTAGAGACTGCAAAACTCGGTGCTTTGGAGCAGCAATGGATGGCTTGGTTGTCCAATTACGACTTCACCATCAAATACCATGCAGGGCACAAGAATGCCAACACAGATGCATGGTCCAGAATGCCCAACCTACCAGATGTGGGAGAGGATCCAGAAGAACTTGAAGAAGTAGAGCTGCCAGCGTTCCATCGCCCTGGAGCGACTCAATACTCTCATCACGTGAGAAACAGACGGAAAAACAAACGCAAAGCCACGCTGAATCCGTTGCCCCACCATGGATGGGCAGAAACGCAGGATAACGACCCCGCAATCTGTCTGGTAAAAGAACAGCTAACACAGGCAGACTCGCACTCTGGTCCAGATGATCCACAAGAGACACAGCGACCCTGGAAAGAAAAAGGCAAACTATTAATCTACGATGTTAAGCTGTGCAGAAGAAAAATTGATCCACGCACACATAAGCTAGTCTGGCAGATAGTGGTCCCAAGACGAGATGCGCCCATGGTTCTAGAAGCGCACCACAACGGAGCAGGACACTTTGGATGGAAGAAGTTGGAGATCCTGTTACGTGGAAGATTCTACTGGCCTGGCATGAGGAAAACCATCGAAAAGTGGTGCCGTGAGTGTGGCCCATGTAGTCTTAACCCCAGAAGATATCTCACCAGATACAGATAGGGAAACTGAGAGAAAAGAAAAGTACCACCAAGTGCAAGAATGCGTAGAGAGAAGTTTAGCACAAGCCAGACAAAAGCAAGAAAGAGTCTTTAAGCAACATGCTCCTGCAAGTCCCTTGTCACCAGGTGAACAAGTGCTCAAGCGTAAAAGGAGATTACACAAACTTGATGACCAGTGGGAAGCGGAACCTTACAGTATTCTACCTTCAAACTTCGACAACATGAAAGTCTGCCATATCAGTAAAGATGGAGGAGAAACATCGACGGCAGTATCCAGAGACCATCTCAAAATATGCCCTGATAAATTGAGAAACAGAGAAACAGACCCAGGAACATCTGGTCACACTGTGGCGATATTTGTTCCTTGTACGTTGTATTATTCAGTCACAATGTGTTGCTAATATGTGGTCTGGTCATGGTGTGTCGATATTTGTCCCTTGTATGAGGTATTATTCGGTTACTATGTGGTGGTAATATGTGGTACGGTCATGGTGTGATGGTATTTGTCCCTTGTATTTGGCATTGTATACTGAGTATGGGCCACTCATAGTCTAGCTGCTTCCTTCAGGTTCCCAAGCCTGTAGGCAAATCTACTGCCAACAATGTTTCAAGTTTGCACAACTTCTTCTAGGAAACTGTCCAAGCCCCTTATCTTGACAGAAAGCAGCTGTAGTGCCCCAATAACCGCCTTCAACACAATACAGCTGCAGTGCCCTAATGACCGCCATCGACACAATACAGCTGTAGTGCCCTAATGACCACCGTCAATACAATACAGCTGTAGTGCCCCAATAACCGCCTCCGACATAATACAGCTGTAGTGCCCTAATGGCCACCGTCAATACAATATAGCTGTAGTGCCCTAATGACCGCCATCGACACAATACAGCTGTAGTGCCCTATTGACCGCCCTCGACACAATACAGCTGTAGCGCCCTAATGGCCACCATCAATACAATATAGCTGTAGTGCCCTAATGACAGTCATCGACACAATACAGCTGTAGTGCCCTAATGACCGCCATCAATACAATACAGCTGTAGCGCCCTAATGGCCACTGTCAATACAATATAGCTGTAATGCCCTAATGACCGCCATCGACACAATACAGCTGTAGTGCCCTAATGACCACCCTCGACAACAATACATTTGTTTGAGTTACTGTGACCCCTTCAAGTACTGCAATATAATAATATGAATTTCAGCTCACAAGGTTTCACATTCCAACACTGGTGTAGGCAGAAGGAATGTCAATCTCCTGAGATGATCCTATGGCCCGGGAGCAGCAGTGATGCTTCTTTTTGGTTGCTATAACTACTACAAATGTAGATATATGCAGGCCTCTGTGCAGTCTCTCGTTCATGTAAATGAGCATAATATTATGCACATAATGGACAACCTCAGTTCATGGTTCTATCCTGATAGCTAAAGTCAAGCCACAATATTAAAGGAATCAAGGCACAGAATCATTCAACAGAATATATAGTCAACTGGAAAACAAAATAAGAATTTGATAGCACAAATACAAGACATGAATGAGCATGAATCAAGCTGTTGTTCAGAGGAGACATAATTAATTATATAGTGAGCGGCACTTGAGACATGTAAGAAACAAAAGAAAAAAGCAGTCAAATATATGGCAAATAAAATTATGATCAGCATTTATGGTAGATTCTGCAGTGTAGAATGAAGCACCAGTCTGCAGGTATGCCAGTCTATTTGTGACCATTGTTATTTCTTTAGGAGGGTTAGGACCTGTGTAAAACAGCATTCCAAGCCTGGCATCTTGTAAGTGCCGGGTGTTTCCTCAAAAGATGCTTTCACGCTGCACAATTATCATACAGTACAAACAGGCTGCTGATTACCCAAGGAACCATCAAAACACTTGTTCATTGGGTGAAATTATCTTTTACTTTGCTCAAAAGATTATCATTTGTGGTAGCGCATTGTCCTGTGTAAACAGGACCTTTTCTGCCAAAAACAATTGCAGCCTTTACACACTGACCAATTTGTTACTGATCATTTTGTGTGAATCTGAAGCCGCGATAACCTGAGGAAAAACAGACAATTATTACACAAATGATACACACGAATGAACCATAATTCCAAATAAAAAATAGAAATCCAGTTCCAAGAAGAGATCCAAGTTAAATCTTATTTGTATTAATTCAAAAACAATTAAAACAAGTATACCAACAAAATGTCATGAAGGGGACGCTGTAAAACATTATTACACAAATGCACAATTTAACTGCAAATTTAGAGTTATTCAGCAGGTAAATAGCAGAAAAATCTTGTCTGGTTGCCTAACTGCAGCTACAGGGAGAAAATGAACTTATATCCTCCCTGAAGCTGCTCCCTTCCAGTCATTGAAGCAGCCCAAACCAGGCAGCTCAGTATACTGTCAGCATGACTGTAATGCCTCTCCAGCACTTTGATTGATAGCTTGCCCTGCACACACACACTGCACAAATATGCTGCAGAGTTGTCACTGATGACCGAAAAAATTTTTATAAGAATTTTGTGTGTGTGGATTTTTCAGTCAGAAATATCCACATCAAGAAATCGATATGAACATACAGTATATGGGCCTCTGATAGCAGTTGCCTTGATTGCATGAAATGGAGAACCATAAACCAGCAATTTTCCTCAGCACCCACCGTGTTAATGAAAGAACGACTGCATTACAGCTACTTATTTATTTATTTGATTTACTTATATAGCGCCATTAATCCAAAAAGCGCTTCACAGACATCGGCTTTACGACTACTTGTGAGTCAGGGAATTCCCAGAAGAATTGTGATCAATTCACTTCATAAAATGTTTTTTTTCTGACATGTCAGGTATATAGTAGCTGTATTACCAGGCCTGCTGGAGTTCAGAAAACGAATGAACCATCTTTTTTTTTTCCCAAGAAACATCTACTAATAATTTTTATAGACCATGACAAATGATAGCAACTTTTCTGTAAGCCGCCGTTTCCATGGCTCTAATGAGCTTTATCCAGAAGTCCCTGCTGGATCAGTCCCCACCATCTCGCTGCTCCCTACACGCGGCCGCCAGCCTTCCTGGACGTCTCCAGCCTGATCCTTCATTCGTACATATTAAAATATCTGATAAAGCAATTACGTCTGCTCCAGTGATTCCCGCTAAGGAACAGTTCGTTATCACCTCTCATGATTATTGACACGTAAGAATACAGAACATACAGAATACGCTCATTTTGTTTCACATGAATGTAGGGAAGAAAAGAAAAGCTTTTCTTCGTAAATTCTGATGCAATCAGTTGATGCCATATTCTTATGTCAGCTCGTTACATAATCTCAGTAATTGCTGCTCGTTTGGTGGAGACTCACCCAGAATCCAGAGATATCTGGTCCAGATATTTCTGACGTTGTAACGGTAGCAACAGACCTAGACAAGCTCTCTGTTTCTATCTGTATTTACTAAGATGAAGGTCTATGGCACCTTGTCCATGAGTCCCATCTCATGAAAGGTTTTATTTTCACAGTGACAAAGGCAGAAACATTTTCTTTTGTATCCTCATAATTGAAAGGGGTTCTTGAGGTTTACATGGGCCGTTTGCCGATCAGTGCCATTTAAATGGGTGCTTTGTGTTTCCATCTATCTCTGCTCTTCTCTGGCCCTTTTCAAACCTGAGGTGTCGATCAAGAATTGGGGTTGGAAAGGAAATGGAAAACACGTGTACCAATGGTGAGGGTTGATGGATTGCTCCTTGACACTTCAAGGGTTAAATGCATGTGATGTTTGTGTATGTTATGAAAGGATGATACCCACTGGGGGCTGCAATTAGCTTAGACAGGGTTAACTGTAGTGGCCAGCGCAGTTTGGGAGAGGGAACTGAGAGTTAGTAGCAAGTCCAAGAGTGAGTCACTGTGTGGACAGCAGTGAGTGAAGTAGCAGGCCTAGGACAAGAAGTTGCTAGGGACAGCGTCGCCCTAAGGGTATGTGTCCACGGGACGTAATGGCTGTGCTTTGGACGCAGCGGATACCCCGCTCCACCCAAAGTGCCGCCCCCCTTGTACGCACGGTGATTCTGCATGTGTTCATTGAACACATGTGGAATCACCGTATCCTATCCATATCCTATCCTATCCATCTCCGAAAGATAAACAGACATGCTGCGGTCTAGAAAGACGTGCCGCATGTCCGGATGCGGCCCAGCAAGTATAGTGGATACGGGATTTCATAAAATTCCCTCCACTATTCTGTAACATCTGGATGCTGCCGCTGTGCGCAGCGTCCAATCCGCAGTAAATCCTGATGTAATACACTCAGTGGAAATATACCCTAAGACTCGGGGCAGTGGATTGTCGAAAATACCTCTCTGTGTGATTCTGTCTAAATGTCCTGGGGCAACCTCAAGATGGACGTCGGGGGCCTGGGACGCACTCAGCCTGTGAAGCTACAGGGAAAGATGGATTCAGACTACATGGGGTGGAAGGTATTGTAATCCAAATATACTGCTAGTGGTGGAGAAGACTTCCTAGGGCTAGGAAAGCCAGTTAGAGGGAAATTCTACCTATACTGAGAACCAGGGCGGAAGTTGTATCCAGTACCTGTGGGAAAGATGATAACCCGTTGGGCCTTATCCTCTACATCTGCCTGTAGGATGCCAAAGCGAGTGGGGACAGAAGCTCGCCCACGACTACCTCGTTTGGGCATCTTACAAAAGTAGGAAGGAAGGTACACTGAACTGTTTGGCCAGGCCACGGGTGCACCAAGCGCCTATACTTAGAACAGTCATTTTTTGTCATTGACATTACAATTTTATTACACCCCGATTAATAGCTAACCTCTAAAATAATTTGAACCATGAAATGAATGCACTTAGCATTACAAATACTACAAGTAGAACTTTTTTTTTGCATATTCAATACAAATCGTTCTATTATTGTACACTAGGACCAGTCACAGATGCTAATTTCCATGTAAAATGTGATATGCCTGACTCAGCCACTACATGCAAAATTATTGGCAAAACTCCATGGAGGAGATATTCATAATAGCCTCACAAGAGGGTATTGATTACCATCGTCATTAGTATTTCACTATACTCCAGTAGTCCAGCAGTTGTCCACATGGCAGTTATCCACATGGCTTATTATCACTACTGTAAATGGAGGTGTACGTTTAGTCCCATTGAGACACTGATTATACCAAGAATAAGTTGGTGTCTTCCCTAAACACAGGAGGTAAAACTTCAAAGTCTGTCAGCTCCAATATTGCTAATAAACTGTATATTTTAGGTTAATTGGCAGGTTAATGCTTTAGGAAGGTGCCCAGCCACTGTACTGAGAGAAAATAAACTTAACTTCTTCCTAGAGCCGCAGGCTTTCAGTCGTGCAGGCGTGGCTACAGTTGCCACTCACTGTACTGAGAGCGGCGGCTGTACGCTCAACCTGGCATTTAGTGACAGCTCAATGTGTCAGTGCAGAGCCAGCTGTCAGTCAATGGTGGGGCAAGGGACATACTTACAGCGGCCAATCTCAGTGCTGTGATCGGTGACTGTCATTGCTCCAGGTACGCCTGTAAGGCCGGCGTCACACTGGCGTTTTAAATGGTCGAGTGCAATGCGATAAAAAAATCGCATTGCACTCGGACCAATGTTAAGCTATGGGGCAGCTCCCACCAGCCGACTTTTTGTTGCCCGTTTTCCTCGGTCTGAGACAATCACAGCATGCTGCGATTGTCTCGGACCGAGGAAAACTCTCGGCTAACTCACACCCATATAAGCCTATGGGTGCGAGTGAGACAACGCACATCACTTGGATATCTTCCGAGTGGTGTGCATTATAAGCGGACCCCAGCAATGGAGGAGATGGAGAAATTAATTTTTCCGCCTCTTCCGCAGCGGTGCTCTTGTCCTCCCTGTGCGAGAGAATCGAAGCACAGACGCATGACACTCGGCTACTGCTCTGCTGTGACCAGGAGCCGAGTGTCATTAGCATCTCTCTCTCGCATCGGATGCAATATGCCAGTGTGACGCCGGCCTAAGACTGAAAGCTGGCGGCTCCCAGGAGAAATAAAGCTCGCTTTCTCCCAAGTGCTGTGTGTTACGGAACCCCCCATCACCCAGAATATGTTAGGCAGTTATATGTATGTATAATAGGTTCCATGTGAGATGCATGTCCCTAATGCATCAGCCCATAGGCTGCACCCCTGGGCAGAGGGGACAAGATATCCCCCTTCTGATCTTCCCCACCTTTGTAATTCCCACGTAAATATCAGCAGGCTCCGGCCACCTACAGCTATTGTAATGTATGTCTGGCCTGCCGCTTTTCAATTGGCCCGCCCTCTGTATCTGTGTGATATATTCTGTGTCCAGTGAGTAAAGTGTTGTCACACTGGAAATACATGGAGAAGCAGTGATCTTTTATATGCGCCCATGTAACCAAGCAATTCCAGCCAGCGTCCTTCATTCAGACTCCAGCCAAAGCAGAGTAGACCTCCTGAAACATGGGGTGGTACTGAAAGAGGTACTCCAGCATGGTAGACCCCGTTACACTGGTGGCAGCAGTGGGATTCCGCCTCCACAGCTCGAGCTTGTCTCCAGGTGGTCACAGGATATGTCTCAGCCAGAGGGGCAACCAAGAAGGCAGACAACATGGGCCCCAAGTCATTTCCCAGCAAGACGTCTGCAGGCAAATCCTCCATCAAGCCGACCTCAACAAGGCCATCCCCGACTCCCCAGTTCAGGTGAATCCTGGCAGTGGGCAGTCGATGTATGGCTCCCCCTGCTACACGGACTGCCACTGTCCGGTCCGTCTTCTCTTGGTCCCGGACGAGATGAGGCTTTACAAGGGTCAAAGTTGCCCCGGAATCCCTTAGACCCTGCATACGTTTCCATTAACCCACACCACCTGTCGATGCTGTTGTCGATTATCTGCCCGGGCTGCCTGCACGGGGTCTACTTCATGCAGCACTTCCTCCATCTCTTCCACCCCCTGGTTAGTCGTTGCCCCCAATGCCGGGTCAGCTTTCCCTTGGTAGCAGTGTACAGAGGCCCGGCTGAAGGTAGCTGTTCCTGCCTTTGGCCACTGGGTATGCTGAGTCCGGTTGGGACATTGTCTTTGCAGGTGGCCCAGCTGATGGCAGGTGTGGCATCGTGCCCCAGGGGGACTGTGGTAGGCCGGGTTTTTAGCTGGTCCCCCTACAATCTTCTGTGGTTTGGGGGCCTCCAGGTCCATGGGCGGACCCCTATTGACCATCTTTGATCCGGACAACTGAGGCCTCCTGGCATCATGATGCTCATCGGCCAGTTGAGCGGCCTCCTCAAGAGTCGTTGGCCGCCTGTCCCGAAGCCATTCCTGTGTCTCGGGGGTTAGTCCATTAAAGAATTGTTCTAACAAGAAGAGCTGGAGGACATCCTCCTTAGTGGTTGCTTGGCTCCCTTGTACCCACTGTAGCAGTGACCGCCGTAATTTACAGGCCCATTCAGCGTGGGTATTGGTTACTCGTTTTATAAGTCCGCTGAACTTTTGGCGGTATGCCTCTGGTGTCAGCGCATACCGGGCCAAGATCACTTCTTTGATCCGCTCATAGTCCATACAGTCCTCATCAGGTACCGTGCGATAGGCTTGCTGGCCAGAATCTGAACCCGTTTCTCCGGCTTCACTTGATGAAGGGCACACTGCCGCTAAAAGTCCTGCAGAAAGCCATCAATGTCTTCCTCTGCCTCCCCAACTGTCGGAAGGCATCTGGGTGCTGGGGGGTTCCGTAACACTGTGCTTTTAGTACAGCAGCCGGGCACCTTCAGTACTCTATTAAAGGTATGTCATGTATAATATTGCTAATAACCTGCAGATTATAGATTAATCTGCAAGTTAATAGCTTTCTGACGCCATGTGGCGCCTGCTCTGCGAGCCCCGCTGCCAGGAGGAAATTAACTTTATTCCCACCCTCAGCATTCGTCTTCCAGTCTAAAGGTACCTTCACACTGAACGATATCGCTAGCGATCTGTGACGTTGCAGCGTCCTGGCTAGCGATATCGTTGAGTTTGACACGCAGCAGCGATCAGGATCCTGCTGTGCCATCGTTGGTCGGAGCAGAAAGTCCAGAACTTTATTTCGTCGCTGGATCTCCCACAGACATAGCGGAATCGGTGTGTGTGACGCCGATTCAGTGATGTCTTCACTGGTAACCAGGGTAAACATCGGGTTACTAAGCGCAGGGCCGCGCTTAGTAACCCGATGTTTACCCTGCTTACCAGTGTAAATGTAAAAAAAAAAAAATACACTACATACTTACATTCCGGTGTCTGTCCCCCGGCGCTGTGCTTTCCTTTACTGTCAGCGCCGGCCAGCCGTAAAGCAGATTACAGCGGTGACGTCACCGCTGTGCTTTCCGGCCAGCGCTCACAGTCAGTGCAGGAAAGCACAGCGCCGGGGGACAGACACCGGAATGTAAGTATGTAGTGTTTGGTTTTTTTTACATTAGCACTGGTAACCAGGGTAAACATCGGGTTACTAAGCGCGGCCCTGCGCTTAGTAACCTGATGTTTACCCTGGTTACCCGGGGACCGGCATCGTTGGTCGCTGGAGAGCTGTCTGTGAGAGCTCTCCAGCGACCACACAACGACGAAACAGCGACGCTGCAGCGATCGGCATCGTTGTCTAGATTGCTGCAGTGTCACTAAATGTGACGGTACCTTTAGAGGTGGCGCTGGCAGTTTCAGTCAGTGCCGAGGACACAGTTACACCCCTCACTCTTTATACACAAAGCAGTGACTGAAACTGTGCTGGAGCCATCCCAATCACTGTAAGCCAAACGCTATTGGAGTGAATAAAGTTCATTTCCTCCCGGCAGCGGGGCTCTCAGTGCTGGTGCTGTATGGAGTCAGAACGCTACTAACTGCAGATTAACCCCATATCTGCAGATTAATAACATTATTTTACACTACAGGTTCCCTTTAACCTGCATATTAACCCTATATCTGCAGGTTAATAGTGTTATCGGACATTACAGGTTCCCTTTAAAAAAGATTCTGCTAACAATGGGTAGTAAGTGGAAATGTATTTACTTTTTGTCTGGTGTTCATAACAAAAAAAGTTAAAAACATATCTCCAGACCCATATTATTTTGTTTTAATATGTTGTTTAATTTATTTTTAGAAAAATAATACATCCGTGCTAGAGCAAAAACAGCAATTTCTTTCCAAGCCCCCTTGCCCGTTCTCTGCCCTTAGTTAAGTAGCTCTTCTATAAGAAGCAGTTGTTCACTGTGAGCATCGTGTCTGACAACCCAATTAAAATGCAACAAAAGAAAAGTTTATTTTACCAGATGAAAAAACCAAGACATTAAAAAACTCATAATGCCTCAACAGTATGAAGGTAAACTCAAGCCAAAATTAATATTTATGCTAAGAATCATTGCTTTCTTTTATTTATATTTTATTTTTGCTCATTCTGAAAGGGATCCTGGTCAATCTCACAGATGTCATATTATAATTTAAAACGGTTGTATATTAAATATTATCAAAGAGGACCTGTCACCAAGTTTTTGTTACTCCATCTGAGAGTAGCATTATATATGGGTAAAGACCCTGATTCCAAAGATGTATCACTTACTGGGCTGCTTGTTTGCACTTTTGATTAGAAACTTTTTTCTCTGCTGCAGATCTACCAGTTCTCTCAATGCTGAGCTCTGTATAACCCACCTACACCACTGATTGGTGGCTTTCTGTGTATGCTCTGCATAGGCAGAAAGTTGCTAATCAGTGGTGTGGGCGTGGTCCGGCTACCCGGCATCAGGCCAAGTAGTCCTTTAATGATAATCTGCTGATAAGACAATGATTTTATTAAAACTACGCTAAGCAGCCAAGTAAGTGACACATTGCTGGAATCAGGGTCTCTGTCTCTATGTAATGCTGCATTCAGATAAGGAAGCAAAAAAATGGTAATAGATTCCCTTTAATGTGTATTTTGATATGCATATTCATAAAACTTTACATTTAGAGAAAGTGGTGAATCCAAGGGGGATACAAAGATTACAGCCACAACCAGGAACTCCTTAATTACCCTTTAATCCCTTCATGACATGACATAAACTTAAGTCACATGTCATCTTTCCCTGTTGGCTGATATAATGAGTCGTCATGTGGCTCTAACAGGCACAAGTGGATCTCCGCCTGCGGCTGTTAACCTGTTAAATCACGGTGCCAATCTATGACAGCAGCATTTAGTATGGGCCAGCAGAGGAGTGTATCATTCCATGCTCCCATCGGCAACCTGGGACGTGATCACGTGGCACCGATGGGTTGTCCTGATAGCCAGGGTCTGCTGAAGACCCTGTGCCTATTTTACAATACTCCTGTGAAAGCCAGTATAACACAAGTGATCAGAATAAACCAGCTTCAAGTCCCCTAAGGGGCCTAAGAAATACAGTAAAAAAGTGAAAAAAAAAGTTTTAAAAAATATGAAAAGAATAAAAACCCACAAAAATTCAAATCACTCCACTGTTCTCCTATTAAAAATTAAACAATAAAAAATACACATATTCAGTATCACTGCGTTCATAAAAGTCCGACCTATAAAAGTATAATATAAATTAATCTGATAGGTAAATGGCATGACGTAAACAAAAAATCAAAACACCAAAATTACTGGGGGGTTTTGCTTGCTGCAATATTGAAATATAATACAATAAGAAGCGATCAAAACATTATATCTACCCCAAAATAGTATCAGTAAAAACATTGGCTCGTGATGCAAAAAATAAGCCTACACACAGCCCCATATTCAAAAAAATTTAAACTTTACGGGTGTCGGAAAATGGTGACAAAAGCAAAAAAAATCTTTTTACAAACTTCAGAATTTTTTTTCACCACTTAGAAAAAGAAAAAACCTATACATGTTTGGTATCTGCATACTCATACTAACCTTTAGAATTATATTGCCAGGTCAATTTTACCATATAGTGAACATGGAAAATTAAAAAAAAATACAAATTTTGAAATTGCACTTTTCTTTTGCAATTTCAATACACTTGGATTTTTTTCCCATTTTTTTCAGTGCAGCGTGGTAGAATGAAAATTGTCATTCAAATGTATAACTTGTCTCACAAAAAAAGCAAGCCCTCATATGGCTGTGGGGACAGAAAAATAAAAGTTATGGCTTTTGTACAAAGGGGAGGAAAAAAACTAAAAGACATACATTTCCATGTCATGAAAGGGTTAAAGGCAGTATTATAATATAGATTGTGTAATAAACCATTTCTCAATGTGTTGTTTATTGGGTTCTCACAATTTTCAAAAGCTCTGCTTACTGTCATATAGTAGGAATCCTCCTATCAGGACAGATTTTTATCCTCTCAGTATACACAATAGGCTGCAGTCAAACATAACATATAAAAAAAAATCGGTCTGTTTTTCACGACCGAGAATCGCACAAATGTTCCCTTAACAGTGATCCGTATGTTATCTGTGTGCAATGCGAGGATGCGATTTTCTCGCATCTAACCATCCGTGTGACATCGGTATGTCATCCGTATGGCGAATTTCTCACCGGCTTGCAAAATGGACATATAATAGATCCATGGCCTCAAATATTCGTGAAAACATATATACAGTCTCTCTCTCTATATACACTCACCGGCCACTTTATTAGGTACACCATGCTAGTAACGGGTTGGACCCCTTTTGCCTTCAGAACTGCCTCAATTCTTCGTGGCATAGATTCAACAAGGTGCTGGAAGCATTCCTCAGAGATTTTGGTCCATATTGACATGATGGCATCACACAGTTGCCGCAGATTTGTCGGCTGCACATCCCAAAGATGCTCCATACAAGGCAGGATGGATCCATGCTTTCATGTTGTTTCCGCCAAATTCTGACCCTACCATCCGAATGTCGCAGCAGAAATCGAGACTCATCAGACCAAGCAACGTTTTTCCAATCTTCTACTGTCCAATTTCGATGAGCTTGTACAAATTGTAGCCTCAGTTTCCTGTTCTTAGCTGAAAGGAGTGGTACCCGGTGTGGTCTTCTGCTGCTGTAGCCCATCTGCCTCAAAGTTCGACGCACTGTGCATTCAGAGATGCTCTTAGGCCTACCTTGGTTGTAACGGGTGGCGATTTGAGTCACTGTTGCCTTTCTATCAGCTCGAACCAGTCTGCCCATTCTCCTCTGACCTCTGGCATCAACAAGGCATTTCCGCCCACAGAACTGCCGCTCACTGGATTTTTTTTCTTTTTCGGACCATTCTCTGTAAACCCTAGAGATGGTTGTGCGTGAAAATCCCAGTAGATCAGCAGTTTCTGAAATACTCAGACCAGCCCTTCTGGCACCAACAACCATGCCACGTTCAAAGGCACTCAAATCACCTTTCTTCCCCATACTGATGCTCGGTTTGAACTGCAGGAGATTGTCTTGACCATGTCTACATGCCTAAATGCACTGAGTTGCCGCCATGTGATTGGCTGATTAGAAATTAAGTGTTAACAAGAAGTTGGACAGGTGTACCTAATAAAGTGGCCAGTGAGTGTATATATATGTCAGTGAGACACATATATACTATATTTATATACACATATACAGTACAGAGCAAAAGTTTGGACACACCTCATTTAAAGATTTTTCTGTATTTTCATGACTATGAAAATTGTACATTCACACTGAAGGCATCAAAACTATGAATTAACACATGTGGAATTATATACTTAACAAAAAAGTGTGAAACAACTGAAAATATGTCTTCTATTCTAGGTTCTTCAAAGTAGCCACCTTTTGCTTTGCTGACTGCTTTGCACACTCTTGGCATTCTCTTGATGAGCTTCAAGAGGTAGTCACTGGAAATGGTCTTCCAACAATCTTGAAGCAATTCTCAGAGATGCTTAGCACTTGTTGGCCCTTTTGCCTTCACTCTGCGGTCCAGTTCACCCAAACCATCTCGATTGGGTTCAGGTCTGGTGACTGTGGAAGCCAGGTCATCTGGCGTAGCACCCCATCACTCTCCTTCTTGGTCAAATAGCCCTTACACAGCCTGGAAGTGTGTTTGGGGTCATTGTCCTGTTGAAAAATTAAATTAAAGGATAAATTCTTGTAAAAAACTAATAAACTGGCGTGGGCTCCCACGCAATTTTCTCCGCCAGAGAGGGAAAGCCAGTGACTGAGGGAAGATATAAATAGCTTAGTGAGGGACCCCCCGGCTAAAAAAAATCTGCCCCCAGCCAACCCTGAAAAGGCGCATTTCTGGTACTTAGCCTCTCTCTTCCCACTTCCCTGTAGTGGAAGCATATGGGGTAACAAGGGGTTAATGTCACCTGTTTCTCCTTGCTCAAAGGTTGAGGTAGCGGTCCTGCTGCTGGGTTGTTGCCCTTCTACGGCCCCCTCCACATCTCCTAGTGTACTGGCCTGTCTCCTGGTAGCGCCTCCAACCTCTGGGCACTACGCTGACAGACACCGCAAACCTTCATGCCACAGCTCGCACTGATGTGCCATCCTGGATGAGCTGCACTATCTGAGCCACTTGTGTGGGTTGTAGAGTCCGTCTCATGCTACCACGAGTGTGAAAGCACAACCAACATTCAAAAGTGACCAAAACATCAGCCAGAAAGCATTGGTACTGAGATGTGGTCTGTGGTCCCCACCGGCAGAATCACTCCTTTATTGAGTGTGTCTTGATAATTGCCAATAATTTCCATTTGTTGTCTATTCCATTTGCACAACAGCGTGTGGAATTGATTGTCAATCAGTGTTGCTTCCTAAGTGGACAGTTTGATTTCACAGAAGTTTGATTTACTTTAAGTTATATTCTGTTGTTAAGTGTTCCATTTATTTTTTTGAGCAGTATATATACCTATACTATGTGTAGATACTTATTCTATCTATTCTATTTTAACCTGTCAGTGTGATTTTACTGTATACCGCACTGAATTGCCAGCTTTTCTAAATGACACCGGTGCGTATTTCTCGCAAGTCACACTGGTGGTCCGTGTGGTGTGCGAGTTTTTCTCGCACCCATAGACTTTCATTGGCGAGTCTTGGCCGATAAATTGTAGTATGCTGCGATTTCACTCGCACGGATAATACGGCCGAGAAAAAAAAACGATGATGGGAGCTGCCCCATAGATTAACATTGGTCCGAGTGCTATGCGATTTTTTCCCACATAGCACTCGTCTGTATTCCTCTCTAGTGTGACTCCGGCCATAAAAGTATATACTGAATGGTTGCACACAAATACATTGATATCCATGAAGAATTGATTAACATTTTGATGATACCATGGCCACTTTTCAATATTCTTGCATTTTGCAAACTGTATTGCTGATCTCAAGAGTGAATTTTCCTACTTTCAAGCTGTCATTAATACCTTGCAGCCAAAGTCTGGGTTCAAAACATCATTACTGATGTGATGTCACATATGGTTGGATCAGGGCACACATCACATAGCAGGGAGGAATTTATATAAGAGAAGGAACAATAGAGTGCCAAGATGGTATCGGGTAATACAGATCTGAAAATAAATACACTGAAACCATATTTAAGTACAAATGTGGGTTAGCCATTGCTTTCATAGAATAAAACCCCCTTCACATGTCCGTTTTTTGTGTCCGTATGCGGTCCATTTTAAAGGACTGCAAATAAGGACACATGTACACCCATTGTATTCAATGGTGGTGCGCACATGTCAGGTTTTTCACACGGACCGTGTGTCCGAGTGAAAAACTCGCAGACATGTCTGTTTTTTATGTGCATCATGGACAAAATGCGTGCCGTACACTAATGACACATGGATGACATCCGTGTGTCATCAGTGTGACACGTACTGATGCATGGGAAAAAGCAGTACAGTACGTGCTGTTTCCAGGTGCCGGTTGCTGAAGTCAGCTCTGAAATTGTCTCCTGGTCTCCCTGTGATCAGCGTGATCAGGCACCAATGATGGGCTGTATTCAGCACCCGCTGTGTACATCTTGTGTAAAATTAAGAATTACATTAAAAAAATGGTGTAAGCTTCCGCATAATTTTCTTAACCAGCAAGGGGGAAAACTCACGGCTGGGGGCTGAGGTTAATAATCTGGGAAAAAGGACAATATCCCAAAAGGTTCCCTGGCTATTAATAACAGCTCAGGGTTGTTTGCTTAGCCTTTACTGGTGAATTTAAGAGGGACCCCAGAAAAAAAATGACATTGGGTCCCCCTATAAGTTCACACTAGCAAAGGTTAAACAGACAGCTGTGGGTTGAATTTAATAGCCTGGCAAGGGGCCAGAGATATTGCCCCCCCTTTCCCAAACTATCAACATCATCCCTCAGCCACCTCAGAAATGGCGCACCCATAAGATGCGCCAAATATGATGCTCAACCTCACTCTTGACACTTGCCCTTGTGGTGACAAGTAAGGTGATACTTTTCAGGTTGATGTCAGCTATGTATTGTCAGCTGACATCAAGCCCAGGGGTTAGTAATGGAAAGGGTCGATAAAATGCCCCCATTACTAACCCCAGAGTCAAATTGTAAAGAAAACACAGTTTGAATGAAGTCCTTTATTTGAAATAAACACTCACCCCCCTCTTTTATCTGAAAAAATGAAAAATAACAAAGCAAAGTTATACTGACCTGTCTGACGGCAAGATAATCCATCGATGCCCATGTCCCCTGTGGAAGACAAAAATAATAAAAAACATATTCCTCACCTGTCCAACAAGAAGATAATCCATTTGCCCCTTGACGAGTCTAGCTCTGCTATATCTAGATGTCATGCTGAACGATGGCATGATGCAAGTGTTCAGCCTGGCATACAGAAGAAACAGTGTGCTACATGTGATAGCGCAGCATCAGTATCTCATAGTGACGTGAATAAAGTGAGCGGAGTTCACAGCCTCACTGACGTCATCGCTAGCATGAGAATTTTCTCACATCCCATTCGACGCTAAGTGCCAGATTTGGCACATCCATAAGCTGCTGAGGGATGATGTTGGTAGACTGAGAGGGGGCAACAATATCTCTGGCCCCTTCCCAAGCTATTAATATCAACCCACAGCTGTCTGTTTAGCCTTTGCTGGTTTGAATTTATAGGGGGATCCTATGTAATTTTTTTTCTGGGGTACACCGTAAATTCACCAGGAAAGGCTAAGCAAACAGTTGTGAGCTGTTATTAATAGCCTGGGAACCTTTTGAGATATTGTCCCCTTTCCTGGAATATTAACATCAGCCTTCAGCCTTTCCCTATGCTGGTTATGAAATTTACGCGGGAGCCCATGCCATTTTTTTAAATTTAATTCTTAATTTTACACATGATGTACACAGCGGGTGCTGAATAAAACTCCCATCATTGTCGCTTGGTCGCTCTAATCTCAGGGTGACCAGGTGACAATGATCAGAGCTGTCTTCAATACCCGGCACCTGGGAACAGTGCAAACTGTACTGATTTTCCCAAGCACCAGTACGTGTCACACGAGCACACGGACGGCACACGGATGTAACACACGGACAGCAAACGGATACTTGGATGTCACATAAGTACATACGAATGGCACAAGGACCCGGACCACAAATCTCACCAGTACTGTTTTTTCCAGTACAGGAATCACCAGAATGTGTGAAGTAGACCTTACATAAAAAGAGCCTCGCAATGCATTATTAAACAACTAAAACCATCATATCACATTCCAGCCTGCAGCATCTGCCTTAGGCACAAAGCATTTATCATTTGATGGGATTTGCTTAAAAAGCAAATCCCCATTCTCACTTGCTTTGACACTTGTAAAAGAAAAAAAGATTCATAATGAATGTGTAAAATACAATATGGTAACAATCTTTTAGGCCTTGTGACAAAGTCATTGGCAAGGTGCTGGAGGGGAAATATGTTTTGCTGAGGCAATTGGCCTCAGTGATTTGAAACCTAGAAGTTTTGCTTCAGCACACTAAGTGGTGAAACGAGTTAGGGTACCGTCTCACAAAACGATTTACCAACGATCACGACCAGCGATACGACCTGGCCGTGATCGTTGGTAAGTGGTTGTGTGATCGCTGGGGAGCTGTCACACAGACAGCTCTCCAGCGACCAACGATGCCGAGGTCCCCGGGTAACCAGGGTAAACATCGGGTTACTAAGCGCAGGACCTGATGGACACCGGAATGTGAGTATGTCCTTTTTTTTTTATTTTACATTTACGACGGTAACCAGGGTAAACATCGGGTTACTAAGCGCGGCCCTGCGCTTAGTAACCCGATGTTTACCCTGGTTACAAGCGAACGCATCGTTGGATCGGTGTCACACTCCAGCGACGAAAGAAAGTTCCAAACGATCTGCTACGACGTACGATTCTCAGCAGGGTTAATGATCGCTGCTGCGTGTCAGACACAGCGATATCGTATGGATATCGCTGGAACGTCACGGATCGTACCGTCGTAGCGACAAAAGTGCCACTGTGAGACGGTACCCTAAATCAACCATCTTGTTTAAGGGCTGGGTTTTTGTGAACAACCATAGACCGGGTGGGAGGTTGTTAAGTCTGTTTGGGAGAGAGCAACTCCAGGAAAGTGCTTGTGTTGGTGCCAAAACCGAACCATGTGTTTTTGATAACCATGAGTGGGCGGATGTTTTGAATGTGAGATACCATTTTGTTTTGTTTTCTTATTTGCCCAAAGTACCGTCTATATTTTACTTCACCTTGGTTTATTCCGCATGTACCTACCTTAACCACTTTACCCCCAGGGGTGGTTTGCACGTTAATGACCAGGCCAATTTTTACAATTCTGGCCACTATCCCTTTATGAGGTTATAACTCTGGAATGCTTCAACGGATCCCGGTGATTCTGACAACGTTTTCTCGTGACATATTGTACTTCATGTTAGTGGTAACATTTCTTTGATATTACCTGCGTTTATTTGTGAAAAAAATGGAAATTTGGCGAAAATTTAGAAAATTTCGCAATTTTCCAACTTTGAATTTTTATGCAATTAAATCACAGAGATATGTGCAGCGCCCCAGAGTCCTGGTCGTTGCAGTACTGATGCTCCGCCACTAAGGGGAGTGATAGTACGTCTGATGGCACTTAAGGAGTTCACCTGACCAGGTATCACAGACACCAATACACTTCATAGTCTGGCCTCCAGGGGGAGCAAAGGGCACTATGTATTAGGCCACTCCTCACAATCTGGTAAAACTGGGGGTTGGATAGAAAGTGAGACAGAAGCTGACTGGGTTGGAACCAGGCAACATCCTGTGGCAGAGGGTGTTGCAGGGGAAGATTCAGGGGGGTCCCTGTCAGGGGTGGGATCCTGACAGAGGCCTAGCGAACAAGAGAGAACGTTAAGGAACCGCGCCTGCACTACATCGCGGTGGTATCTCAAGAAAGGACAAGAAGCGGGGTTTATTGTGAAGAGTGAGAAACGAGATCATAGCAAAAAGGAGATAACACCAGTAGGAGTCGTGCTGTAAGATCGAGGCAACATCCTACTGAGGCGCGAAGCCGGTGGCCGGAACGCCGAGGAAGTATTGGGCTCCAAGCATTACTTCAAACCAACGGCAGGACAGTTAATTATAGGTTGGCTGTCTCACCTAAATCACCTAAGCAGACATAGGGGGCAACTGTGGGAGAGGGGCGTCACTAGGGTCCCGGAAGAACTCCAGGCCTACCCGTCATACGGGTGCGTCCTAGCCATATCATCTGGGGGACGGAGAAGACCATCAGAACAGACATAGGTTGTGGGAAAGAACATCAGAAACAGACACAACAGTTATGAGGACTATCCCGTGGTGCTCAGCAGGGAAGTACTACAACACACAGGCGCTAGAAGGAAGGCACAGATTTTCACCTGCAAAGGGAACTCTGGAGGTGCCATCGGACCGGCCGGTCTCAGACAGCCCTGTTAACCGTACTCCGGATTGAGGATCTTGAAGCCTTCAGTAAAGAGGTAAAGAGACTGCAACCCTGTGTCCTCGTTATTCACCGCGAACTGCACCACGCACCACCACCTACACCTTTCATTGGACGCCCCTTAGCAGGGACACGGACCGGGTCGAGCCACCATGACAACCCCAGAACTGAGACAGAGAGGCCCGGTACCGAGTACCCCGTGGCCCTGCGTCTGGGGGGCGCTCCAAACTTGGCGTCACGAACAGGATCTACTTAAGCCTGAAGACTGAGGTCATGTGTGCCTTGGAACTGTGATTTATTGTGCTTGAACTGAGACTTATTGCAAGGACTGTGGATTGCCACTTGCCGCCAAAAGTTCCTGCCAAAACCGCCGCCATTGCAGCGCCACGGGGAGCGCAGAAGAAGAAGAAGGGCATGCCATGGGAGGAGACTATCCAAGCGGCGCCAAAAGTGGCGACCGCCCCCTCCGACTACTGCTGCGAGATAACGACCTGCCAAGAAGCAGAGGAGAACCGCCCCCTGAATTGCAACGGCGGGAACGGGAGGAAGAAGAAGCTACGCCCTCAGAAAATGGAGGGGCAACGTGCATGTGCCACCGAAGATCCCGGAGCAGGGATGGAGACCAGCGAGTCCCAGAGCGACGGCGAAGTGATCCCGGCCTGTCCTCGACTACCGGAGACGGACCCGGACCCACCGCAGCTGGAGGACCCGGACCTCTTGGACCCACAGGCGGCAGAGCCGAGCCAGCCTATCCTGAATGTGGAGCCAGCCGATGCGAAGCAATGGAGGTCGGAGCTGTGTCAGGAGACCGCCCTGGAAGAACCGCGGTCCGGGCTGCAGCCGATTCCAGTGTCCTTGTCAACGGAACGGATCGTCATCAGTGGAATCACATCAGACGAAGGTATGGAAAGCGTCCCTGCTCCCCCGACCGATCCTGCTCCCGTGACCACTCCCCAGCCCGACAATAACCGAATTTTCACCGCCGAGCTAGTAATACTGACCCCAGGCACCATGGAGAAGCTGGTGCCCCCGTTACCAACAAGATGGGGAGACCGCTAGATGTGAGCTCAGAGGGGGTGACCTTCCAGTGGGATACCCCACGGATCGGGCCAGATGGGGCCAGGCAGGAGGGCCTCAGCATTGCTGCGCTCACCTGGGAACAGTATAAGCAATGCTTAATTCGACAATGGCAAAACCAGAGACAGAACCAAATGACCCACCGAGAGTACAGAGACCAAAGACTGAACACAACCGGAGAAACTCGGTCAGGCAGGGGACTGTACTAGCCTTCCACCCGAAGCGGGGTTGGGGCTCTATACAAGAACCGGGACTGCCGACAGAAATCTTCTTTACCAGCTACAATGTGAAAACCCCGACCCGCAATCGATATGACAATCAGCTACCATGTAAAGGGGACCAGGTGACCTACACTCGCCACTGGAGTGTGCAGGGGTAGTGCGCCCGGGACGTCCAATGATGCGAGCCGGTGGTAGCGCCACCTGCTGTCCCGACTATGGCTAACCAGGATTTGACCAATGCCACTACTGTTGCCACGGTGTGTATTATCGCCGCTACTGAACTTGCAACCACAGCCGACATTCGAATCCAGACACCAGGTGATCTGACTGCACCTGGGAGACCAACCAATGATACTGATTCTGCATCCGCCGAGGACAGAGGACCGCAGCCTTCCCGGTCGGTGAGTGTCCGTCACCAATTGATGCAGTGTAACCTTCTGTGAGGATAAACCTCGGAACCACGAGTATGTAAATAGTTAACTGTTCGTCTTCTGTGTTTTCTGCTGCTAGTACCCGACCAGGCTTGTTCTTAAAGGGGTCCCTTTGTTTACCCGGGATCCCTATTACTTTTATTTTTGCTTTTGTTTTCCCTTTTGCTCCTTTAAACCCCCTATTTGGAAAAGACTGCCGAATCATGGACGGGGAATGGTTCACAAACTGTGATGTAAATAGTTCGCACCCTATTAAGGGTGCCTACTACTGGTTTTACAAAAAAGAGAACTCTTTGCGAAGACACTGTTCCTCCTGGAAACAGTATAGGAGGTCCTGCCTTATACGGACTTGCAACTTGAGCAATTGCACTACCTCGAAGAGACTTGGTCCCCTCTTAAAGGGGAAGTTCACCAGTTGCACTTAATATACAATGTTGCCTTAAGAGAAAGTGAATAATGTTTTACATAACAAGTTATATGTAGCCAGCTAGTTAGTTATAGAAAATGTTTGATAATGTTGCTAGAAATTGAGGACAGGAAGTGAACCCGTAGGGATTAGTGGGTGAGTCCTCCTAGGAGCCATAGAGAGATGGCTCAGTAGTCCTGTGCTAAGAAAAGAGGCAGTAGGCCTGGGCAGATAGACAGGTGGTCCTGCATAAGACAAATCAAGAAATCAAGAAGAAGGTGTTGCACTTAGAAGAGAGAAATGAAGAAAAGTTAATTTATATTTTAGGAGTTTTATAGTAAGCCTTTAGTGGATCCAGCTTATACGTCCTTAGAGGCAAAGTTAAATTATGGGTAATAAAAAGCTATTTATAGTGTGTTATTTAAAATATTTAACTATGTTTGTTTGTAACGGTTAAGAGTCCTCACCTCCCATAAAGGGAAGCACTGTTATTATTTCCTATCACTTGTTTATTGCATTCCAAAATTTGTATGTCTTTTGCTGACATGTATTGTTGTTTTCTTCCCAGTACGGGAGTACTGGATTTAACCGGGGGAAGTGCAGCACCCCAGAGTCCTGGTCGTTGCAGTACTGATGCTCCGCCACTAAGGGGAGTGATCGTACGTCTGATGGCACTTAAGGAATTCACCTGACCAGGTATCACAGACACCAATACATTTCATAGTCTGGCCTCCAGGGGGAGCAAAGGGCACTATGTATTAGGCCACTCCTCACAATCTGGTAAAACTGGGGGTTGGATAGAAAGTGAGACAGAAGCTGACTGGGTTGGAACCAGGCAACATCCTGTGGCAGAGGGTGTTGCAGGGGAAGATTCAGGGGGGTCCCTGTCAGGGGTGGGATCCGGACAGAGGCCTAGCGAACAAGAGAGAACGTTAAGGAACCGCCCCTGCACTACATCGCGGCGGTATCTCAAGAAAGGACAAGAAGCGGGGTTTATTGTGAAGAGTGAGAAACGAGATCATAGCAAAAAGGAGATAACACCAGTAGGAGTCGTGCTGTAAAATCGAGGCAACATCCTACTGAGGCGTGTAGACGGTGGCCGGAACGCCGAGGAAGTATTGGGCTCCAAGCATTACTTCAAACCAACGGCAGGACAGTTAATTATAGATTGGCTGTCTCACCTAAATCACCTAAGCAGACATAGGGGGCAACTGTGGGAGAGGGGCGTCACTAGGGTCCCGGAAGAACTCCAGGCCTACCCGTCATACGGGTGCGTCCTAGCCATATGATCTGGGGGACGGAGAAGAACATCAGAATAGACATAAGTTGTGGGAAAGAACATCAGAAACAGACACAACAGTTGTGAGGACTATCCCGTGGTGCTCAGCAGGGAAGTACTACAACACACAGGAGCTAGAAGGAAGGCACAGATTTCCACCTGCAAAGGGAACTCTGGAGGTGCCATCGGACCGGCCAGTCTCAGACAGCCCTGTTAACCGTACTCCGGATTGAGGATCTTGAAGCCTTCAGTAAAGAGGTAAAGAGACTGCAACCCTGTGTCCTCGTTATTCACCGCGAACTGCACCACGCACCACCACCTACACCTTTCATTGGACGCCCCTTAGCAGGGTCACGGACTGGGTCTAGCCACCGTGACAACCCCAGAACTGAGACAGAGAGGCCCGGTACCGAGTACCCCGCGGCCCTGCGTCTGGGGGGCGCTCCATATGTAACACAAAATACTTAATAAGTAACATTTCCCACAAGTCTACTTTACATCAGCACAATTTTGGAACCAACATTTTTTTTGTTAGGGAGTTATAAGGGTTAAAAGTTGACCAGCAATTTCTCATTTTTACAACACCATTTTTTTTTAGGGACCACATCTCATTTGAAGTCATTTTGAGGGGTCTATATGATAGAAAATACCCAAGTGTGACACCATTCTAAAAACTGCACCCCTCAAGGTGCTCAAAACCACATTCAAGAAGTTTATTAACCCTTCAGGTGTTTCACAGGATTTTTTGGAATGTTTAAATAAAAATGAACATTTAACTTTTTTTCACAAAAAATTTACTTCAGCTCCGATTTGTTTTATTTTACCAAGGGTCCCAGGAGAAAATGGATCTCAAAAGTTGTTGTACAATTTGTCCTGAGTATGCCGATACCCCATATGTGGGGGTAAACCACTGTTTGGGCACATGGCAGAGCTCGGAAGTGAAGGAGCGCCATTTGACTTTTCAATGCAAAATTGACAAGAATTGAGATGGCACGCCATCTTGCGTTTGGAGAGCCACTGACGTGCCTAAACATTGAAACCCCCCACAATTGACACCATTTTGGAAAGTACACCCCCTAAGGAACTTATCTAAATGTGTGGTGAGCACTTTGACCCATTAAGTGATTCACAGAAGTTTATAATACAGAGCCGTAAAAATAAAAAATCATATTTTTTCACAAAAATGATATTTTCGCCCAATTTTTTATTTTCCCAAGGGTAAGAGAAGAAATTGGACCTCAAAAGTTGTTGTACAATTAGTCCTGAGTACACTGATATCCCATATGTGGGGGTAAACCACTGTTTGGGCGCATGGGAGAGCTCGGAAGGGAAGGAGCGCCGCTTGACTTTTCAATGCAAAATTGACAGGAATTGAGATGGGACGCCATGTTGCGTTTGGAGAGCCACTGATGTGCCTAAACATTGAATATGTGGGGGGAACCACCGTTTGAGCGCATGGCAGAGCTCGGAAGGGAAGGAGCGTCATTTGGAATGCAGACTTAGATGGATTGGTCTGCAGGCGTCACATTGCATTTGCAGAGCCCCTAATGTACCTAAACAGTAGAAACCCCCCACAAGTGACACCATATTGGAAACTAGACCCCCAAGGAACTTATCTAGATGTGTTGTGAGAACTTTGAACCCCCAAGTGTTTCACTACAGTTTATAACGCAGAGCCGTGAAAATAAAAAATCCTTTTTTTTCCACAAAAATTATTTTTTAGCCCCCAGTTTTGTATTTTCCCAAGGGTAACAGGAGAAATTGGACCCCGAAAGTTGTTTTCCAATGTGTCCTGAGTACGCTGATACCCCATATGTTGGGGTAAACCCCTGTTTGGGTGCACGGGAGAGCTCGGAAGGGAAGGAGCACTGTTTTACTTTTTCAACGCAGAATTGGCTGGAATTGAGATCGGACGCCATGTCGCGTTTGGAGAGCCCCTGATGTGCCTAAACAGTGGAAACCCCCCATTTATAACTGAAACCCTAATCCAAACACATCCCTAACCCTAATCCCAACAGTAACCCTAACCACACCCCTAACCCTGACACACCCCTAACCCTAATCCCAACCGTAAATGTAATCCAAACCCTAACTTTAGCCCCAACCCTAACTGTAGCCTTAACCCTAGCCCTAACCCTAGCCCTAACCCTTGCCCTAACCCTAGCCCTAACGCTAGCCTTAACTCTAGCCCTAACCCTTGCCCTAGCTCTAACCCTAGCCCTAACCCTAATGGGAAAATGGAAATAAATACATTTTTTTAATTTTTAATTTTTCTCTAACTAAGGGGGTGAAGAAGGGGGGTTTGATTTACTTTTATAGCGGGTTTTTTAGCAGATTTTTATGATTGGCAGCCGTCACGCACTGAAAGACGCTTTTTATTGCAAAAAAATTTTTTGCGTTACCACATTTTGAGAGCTATAATTTGGTCCACAGAGTCATGTGAGGTCTTGTTTTTTGCGGGACGAGTTGACGTTTTTATTGGTGACATTTTCATTCACGTGACATTTTTTGATCGCTTTTTATTCTGATTTTTGTGAGGCAGAATAACCAAAAACCAGCTATTCATGAATTTCTTTTGGGGGAGGCGTTTATACTGTTCCGCGTTTGGTAAAAATGGATAAAGCAGTTTTATTCTTTGGGTCAGTACGATTACAGCGATACCTCATTTATATCTTTTTTTATGTTTTGCCGCTTTTATACGATAAAAACTATTTTCTAGAAAAAATTATTATTTTTGCATCGCTTTATTCTGAGGACTATAACTTTTTTATTTTTTCTTTGATGATGCTGTATGGTGGCTCGTTTTTTGCGGGACAAGATGACGTTTTCAGCGGTACCATGGTTATTTATATCCGTCTTTTTGATCGCGTGTTATTCCACTTTTTGTATGGCGGTATGATAATAAAGCGTTGGTTTTTGCCTCGTTTTTTTTTTTTTACGGTGTTCACTGAACTAGTTAACTAGTGGGACAGTTTTATAGGTCAGGTCGTTACGGACGCGGCGATACTAAATATGTGTACTTTTATTGTTTTGTTTTTTTATTTAGATAAAGAAATGTATTTATAGGAACAATATATATATATTTTTAAAATTTTGGGGGGGATTTTTTTTTTACACATGTGAATTTTTTTTATTTTTTACACTATAACATTGCCCCAGGGGGTATATCATGTTATAGTGTAAGATCGCCGATCTGACACTTTGCTGTGCACTGTGTCAGATCAGTGATCTGACATGCACAGCTCCTGGCTTCCCGGCGCCTGCTCTGAGCAGGCACAGTGAAGCCACCTCCCTGCAGGACCCAGATGCCACGGCCATCTTGGATCCGGGCTTGCTGCAGGGAGGAGGAGGTAAGAGACCCTCGGAGCAACGCGATCACATCGCGTTGCTCCGGGGGTCTCATGGAAGCACGCAATGTGCCGGGGGTTAATGTGCCGGGGGCGGTCCGTGACCGCTCCTGGCACATAGTGCCGGATGTCAGCTGTGATAATCAGCTGACACTCGGCCGCGATCGGACGCGCTCCCCCCGTGAGCGCGGCCGATCGCATGTGACGTACTATCCCGTCGGTGGTCATACGGGCCCACCCCACCTCGACGGGATAGTACGTCTAATGTCAGAAAGGGGTTAAAGAGACAGTGTTCCCGTTTCTACCTCCGCGTACCGCTGAGTGAGTTATATACATAAAGTACCGTCCCCCAAAAAATAAAAGGGAAGGATGATCAGCTTGACCCAGAAAATATTATGGTTTGGGAGAAGGCAGGATTACATTATAGTGCAACCAGTCACCCGCGTGTAACATAGTGCCAATAAAAGTGATGAGAAAGTTCTGTAAAAAATCACAGCCCCCCATCCTTTTGTAAATCTGTTCAATTAACTACTACAATCATTGTAAGTTCTTGTATGTATCAATATATGGTAGGGTTTCACTCTCTCTGGTAGGCATTACGCCTTAGGTAGCATTCACACAAACAATGCAGTTTTAGTCCATACACATGCAGTTTTTATTGCTTTCCACAGGTTGCACAGCACCAAAACAACAAAATCATAAACATAAATCCCTAGCCTTGTCCACGCGCTTACTAGGCAGTATACACCCTGACTACTTGAGACACCGCTGAGCAAATCCCAGTTCAGTCAAACAAAAATGTATGGTCCATAGCAACCACAGATACTTGGCGTTTGGTGCACATGGGCTATGCATATTCTTCTCAGAGAGATTCTGGATGAAAACCTCTTCCAGAGTGCTCTGGACCTCAGACTTGGCTGAAGGTTCACCTTCCAACAAGACAATGACCCTAAGCACACAGCTAAAATAACAAAGGAGTAGCTTCAGAACAACTCTGTGACCATTCTTGACTGGCCAGCCCAGCCAGAGCCCTGACCTAAACCCAATTGAGCATCTCTGGAGAGACCTGAAAATGGCTGTCTACCAACGTTCACCATCCAACCAGACAGAACTGGAGAGGATCTGCAAGGAAGAATGGCAGAGGATCCCCAAATCCGGGTGTGAAAAACTTGTTGCATCATTCCCAAGAAGACTCATGGCTGTACTAGCTCAAAAGGGTGCTTCTACTCAATACTGAGCAAAGGGTCTGAATACTTATGACCATGTGATATTTCAGTTTTTCTTTTTTAATTAATTTGCAAACAATTACTACATTTCTGTTTTCTCGGTCAAGATGGGGTGCAGAGCATACATTAATGAAAAAAAATGAACTTTTAGAATTTACCAAATGGCTGCAGGAGTGAAAGGGGTCTGAATAGTTTCCGTACCCACTGTACATATATATATATATATATATATATATATATATATATATATATATTTACATGTATTATATTGCATGCCCATTTTATAGCAATGCCCAATATACTAGGGTTATAGGGTTAAACCCTTGCTCTGCATGCTTTGATTAGTAGAAAGCATGACTTAGGTGTTCATCTAAGTCAGTCTGCTGGGGAGGCTGAGCAGAATGGATGTGTCTTGAAGTTGGAGAGAGAAACAAGCCAGGATATCTCTGTACTTGGACGCATTCATGTTTCCTTCAATGGCATCTAGTTGTCCTGTCCCTGCAGCTGAAAAACACCTCCATAGCATGATGCTGCCACCATCATTTTCTGTAGGGGATGTGGTATTTAAATTGTTCCTTTTTCTCCCCAACCCCTGTTTGTATATATTGTATTTCATTAATGTGTTCATATGCGGTGGTACTGCTACACATAAAGTGTATTACCACTGTGTTGATGAGTACTGCTACACCTTATGTGTATTGCTCTGTCTTAATGTATAATATGTGTTATGCCAATGTTTGTCAGGGAAAATAAGCACATCAGGGTCAGTTTAGTGTTAGGGGAGTAGTATCCCTAGTTGGCCACTAGATGGGGGCATCATAGTAAATAGTTAGCATAAGAGGGGCACGGTGGGGGTAAGGTAGTGAGGGCTTCCTGTTTTAGCTCAGTTGGGGCCTGGGCACCCATACAGCTCACAGAGGGCTAGCTAGCACATTGTGCCCCACAACGTTCTTCTAGGAAGAGTGGGCCCAGCAGTAGTATCCAGGGGGCCAGAACAAAGAACAGAGAGTACAGTGGCTACAGAATCAGCAGTGCAGTATAAGTGGGATGGCAGCTGCTGGAGAGAAGAAGGCTGAGCAAAGTGGGAAAAAGTGCACCAAGATGTGGCAGGTTTTTTGCATGGGCCACTATTCTGAGGACCGGGTCGAGACGACAGGGAATACTCCCATGAAAAGCAGAAATACTGGACATTGTGGACACTGAGGGGGGATCATATAGTATGGAGCGTCCTGAACGCAGGCTTAGCGAAAGCCAAGGGTCAGAGACACCGATGCCTTATGCTGTAACAGTGTGTGCCCTGGATGACAAGCTGTTGAGTAAACATGTTGAAGTTGAAGTGAAACCGGACTGCAACTCTTCATTCTTGGAATTGTAACACCCCAGGTAACCGGTTGTTACAGTGGTATTGCTTTCCTCACAGCGAGAGTGATGCCATGCTTGGCAGCAAGGAAAGATCCCTTCAACAGGTATTCACACACATGCAACATGTTCTGACTCCAGGCCAGAATTGGGAGCTCTGAACCTGGTTTCAGGGGAGCTTCCCTAGATAATATATATTCTGGCCTGGGGAGGAGTTAGTCAGTCTGTCAGAGGGAGAGGCAGAGAGAGGAGTCTGTAGGAGAGGAGAGTAGAGTGAGAGGAAATTTGGGGCCGTGCTGCCCCGTAAGGTGCTGCAGCTCCTGGAAAGGAAAGAAAGGAACAGAACAGTTTGTAGTGACAGTGAAGGAGGAAGAGAAGCAAAGAAGAGTGAAGAGCCAGAGGGAAGCTGCGACTGAGCTTCCTCCATGCTGAAGCGCAGAATTCCAGTAGCCGGAAGACCGAGGTTGTGGGGATAACTTCATGCGACACGGCAGAAACCGGCAGACAACAGATTGCAGGTCTCCTGTCCACCATTAACACCCAAAGGCACAGTAACAGATAGAGCCTGGAGTCTGAGAGACCCTGTAAAAAGGCTCGAAGTTACCTGTCATATGGATATTGTCCTACCTAAAGGGGGAGAGAGAGAAAGTGAGAACCTTGTGGGAGGTCTAAGGCAGCAAGGGACTACAACGCAGCGCTAGAAGGAAGGCTTCCAACCCCACCTGGCTAGGGGGATTCCTGGACCGCTTCCAAGTCGGCTGGACCATACCACTACCTGTGATCCGGTACCCTGGACTGTGGCTGCCTTGCACCAGTAAAGAGGTAAAGAGACTGCAACTTGTGTCCTGTTTCTTTCTACACCATCTACCATCTGTCCCTACCACACCGGGAGCCCTGAGGACTCAGCTTCACCTGTGGGAAGCCATACCATCCTTGCTGCCATAACATCACCCCAGTGGACCCCTTTAAGCAGCGTCAGTTAACCCTGACCGAATACCACATGTGAAGTCACGAACAAACTTTATTCAACAAACCCCTTTAAACATCTTTCCGTTTAATTTGGATGCCCAGGGCCACGGACCGGGTCGCTGCTACCGTGACCACCCCTTTAATGATCACCGGACCCTGTTCTAAGTAACCCCTAGGCCCTAGTGGGGCGCTCCAGAATCGTCCGCAGAGGTAACAGTCCCGTACAGGGAAAACCCTGATGACGTAGAGGAGCAGCACCGAGGTACTTTAAAGGGACGGGACCAGCAGGTGATACAAGGATTGCTGTCAGCTATGACTATCACAAAGGTATATCTTCTTCTCATCAGATCAGAGAATCTTATGTCTCATAGTCTGGGAGTCCTTCATGTGTTTTTTAGCAAACTCTATGCGGGCTTTCATATGTCTTGCACTGAGGAGAGGCTTCTGTCGGGCCACTCTGCCTTAAAGGCCAGACTGGTGGAGGGCAGCAGTGATAGTTGACTTTGTGGAACTTTCTCCCATCTCCCTACTGCATCTCTGGAGCTCAGCCACAGTGATCTTGGGGTTCTTCTTTACCTCTCTCACCAAGGCTCTTCTCCCACGATTGCTCATTTTGGCTGGACGGCCAGGTCTAGGAAGACTTCTGGTGGTCCCAAACTTCTTCCATTTAAGGATTATGGAGGAAGGTAGTCTCCATAGTCCTTAAATGGAAGAAGTTTGGGACCACCAGAAGTCTTCCTTTGGTGGTCCCAAACTTCTTCCATTTAAGGATTATGGAGGCTACTTTGCCTTTAGGAACATTGAATACTGCAGAAATTCTGTTGTAACCTTGGCCAGATCTTTTCCTTGCCACAATTCTGTCTCTGAGCTCCTTGGCCAGTTCCTTTGACCTCATGAATCTCATTTGGTCTGACAAGCACTGTGAGCTGTGAGGTCTTAGGGTACCGTCTCACTATACGATTTACCAACGATCACGACCTGCGATACGACCTGGCCGTGATCGTTGGTAAGTCGTTGTGTGGTCGCTGGGGAGCTGTCACACAGACCGCTCTCCAGCGACCAACGATGCCGAGGTTCGCTGGTAACCAGGGTAAACATCGGGTTACTAAGCGCAGGGCCACGCTTAGTAACCCGATGTTTACCGTGGTTACCAGCGTAAAAGTAAAAAAAACCAAACCGTACATACTGACCATCTGATGTCCGTCAGGTCCCTTGCCGTCTGCTTCCTGCTCTGACTGAGTGCCGCCGTACAGTGAGTGCAGAGCGCAGCAGTGACGTCACCGCTGTGATCTGCTCTCACTTTCCGGCCGGCAGACAGACAGAGCGAGAAGCAGACGGCAAGGGACCTGACGGACATCAGATGGTGAGTATGTACGGTTTTTTTTTTTTTACTTTTACGCTGGTAACCAGGGTAAACATCGGGTTACTAAGCGCGGCCCTGCGCTTAGTAACCCGATGTTTACCCTGGTTACCAGCGAACACATCGCTGGATCGCTGTCACACACAACGATCCAGCGATGACAGCGGGAGATCCAGTGACGAAAGAAAGTTTCAAACGATCTGCTACGACGTACGATTCTCAGCAGGGTGTCTGATCGCAGTAGCGTGTCAGACACTACGAGATCGTAACGATATCGCTAGAACGTCACGAATCGTGCCGTCGTAGCGATAAAAATGCCACTGTGTGACGGTACCCTAATATAGGCAGGTGTGTGCTTTCCAAATCAAGTCCTATCAGTTTAATTAAACACAGCTGGACTCCAATGAAGGAGTAGAACCATCTCAAGGAGGATCACAAGGAAATGGACAGCATGTGACTTAAATATGAGTGTCTGAGCAAAGGGACTGAATACTTATGACCATGTGATATATCAGTTTTACTTTTGTATTACATTTGCAAAAATTTATTGAATTTACCAAATGGCTGCAATGAAAAAAAGAGTGTTAAATTTAAAAGGTTATGAATACTTTCCGTACCTACTGTATATATATATATATATATATATATATATGTGTATATATGTGTATGTATGTATATATAGTATTGTGTTGTGCAGCATACCTCTGCCAGCAACCCATAAATCATTCCCTTTCACTGCAGGATGAGTCAGACGTTAGTCATAATGATGTTGTTACTCTGCCTGATATGACTGGACTTTATTATGAGACTAGTGACGCAGGCTGTTTGCTGGTTGCTGGTCCCACGTGTATATTAACGCATTGCCTGCCAACAGTTGACGAAAGGTACTGCTATCTTACTGTAAATGAAAATTGGGTATTGGTGTACACACCATATAAGATATATTCGTCTCACCTCAGGCTTTAGTCTATTTGACTGTCAATGACTTGGTTTTCTTTATTTCCCATTGTGAAGATGATGATTTCTTTTCTTCCACAGCCTCCTTCGCCTTAGCTGTCTTTTCAGTGTTTATTATTGTAGGCTATATGGCTATATTATTGTAAACGTTTTATTACAATAATTCATATATACAGATGAGTAGATTAGTGTTTATACAGGACTGCTGATTGCATGATACCACACATTGAGGATGCAGGTAATACTTCCTTTCCAGATGTAATTATCTAGCTGTGAAGCCAATGACAAACATTATCTGCTCTCTTGACCCTTTCACTGCACAAAGCATAAATTATAAACTACTTTTCCCCTATATTATAGCTCTTGCAGTGTGCATTACATTGTGTGTCCTCAGAAAATAGAAACACAGAAATGATCCATGTTACAGAACTATTGTTTTGCGTAATACAGCGTCAGTTTTAGACAAAGGGTGGCCATGTGCAAAACGTAAAAAGTGGGACCCCAAATGCTAACATGTTACACCATCACACAGGAACATTTAGACTATGTGCCCACGTTGCAGAAATGCTGCAGAAATGTCTGCAGCATTTCCGCAACTCCCTACCGTGGGTAAAACGCATACGGAAATTCGCATGCATTTTCCCGAGAAAAACACAAGCGTTTTTAGATTGCAGAATGCTTGCGTTTTGCTGAGCGATGTTTCAAATCTCTTCGAAAAATGATTGACGGGTTGGTCACACTTGTCAAGCATAGTGCTTGACAAGCGTGACCAACTTTTTACTATTGATGCTGCCTATGCGGCATCAATAGTAAAAGATAGAATGTTAAAAATAATTAACAAAATAAAAAAATATGGTTATTCTCACCTTCCGACGGCCCCCGATCTCCTCAGCGGCGCTCCCGGTACGTTCTGTTCCCGGGGATGCTTTGTGCGAAGGACCTTTGTGACGTCACGGTCGCGTGACCACAACGTCATCCCAGGTGATTCGTTCAATGCATCCCTGGGAACGGAAGCATCCGCTTGCACCGCTGAGAGGCGGGAGGACTCCAGGGGCCATCAGATGGTAAGTATATCCCTATTTTTTTTTTTTAATTCTTTTTTTTACGGAAATATGGTTCCCAGGGCCTGAAGGAGAGTCTCCTCTCCTCCAGACCCGGGTACCATCCGCACATGAAGTGCTCACTTTACGCATGGTGGGCATAGCCATATGTGTAAAGTGAGTGTTTCAATGCAATCCTATGGCTGTAGAATCGCCGCGATTCCGCAGAAATAATGAACATGATTTTACCGCTATGCGATTCCGCAGAGGGAAAATCCACAGCATGGGCACAGCAACTGCGGAATCCCATAGGATTGCATGGGAATGCGGTTTTTATGCGCTTCTGCTGCAGCACAAAATGCAGCAGAAATGCATAAAAAAATGCAACGTGGGCACACAGCCTTATGATGCATTTACACAAATAGATTTCCGACAGGAGGACCAGAGAATAGTGCTGACTTTGCCACTGAGGAAAATCAAAGTGCAGAAATTTCAGGTTGCTTGTAGGTAAAAAACTGATAAAAAAAAAAAGTAATAAAGGTATATGGAGAAAATTAGTTTGATCCTTCTTAGGCTGCCGTCACACTAGCAGTATTTGGTCAGTATTTTACATCAGTATTTGTAAGCCAAAACCAGGAGTGGGTGATAAATGCAGAAGTGGTGCATATGTTTCTATTATACTTTTCCTCTATTTGTTCCACTCCTGGTTTTGGCTTACAAATACTGATGTAAAATACTTACCAAATACTGCTAGTGTGACGGCAGCCTTAGGCTAGGTTCACATTAGAAATGGCCGGAGCAAGGCCGTCCCCTCCCCCGAACCACGGCCTGGGCGAAGGCCAGCATGACAGTGGTTTGGAGGTTGGGGATATAGGGTAATTAAGGGGAGGGTTACTGTGGGGGGTAGTATTAAAGATCACGTTGGTGGGGCCTGCTAGTTCCTGCTCTCCGAACCCCTGGAATCATCCGACTTACCATGGCTGCTGTGGACAGGGTTTTGGAGGGCCTCAGGGCTGCGGCTGCTCTGCACCCCGATGGCTGGCTGGAAGCGCAGGTGTCCGGGATCCTCAGAGGAAGCGCGGGGACAGCAGCGCTTGCTTCACCGCCGGAACGGCGTTCCCGTCGGTCCAGGCCCCCTGAGCGGTTGTCGCCGGACATGGCTCCCCGGGCCCCCCGCAGGCCAGGAGCCTGGAATTTGTGCTCTTCATCATTTCTTTAGATTGTCGGCTGAGCTGCGGGAGGATTTGGCAGTATGGAATACATTTTTGTCAAATTATAATGGACGCTCCTTGATTATGGAGGATGTGATTGACAGTGACATGTTGGAGTTGTTTACGGACGCCGCCGGTGGGATTGGTTTTGGAGTGTATTTTCGAGGCCAGTGGTGTGCTGAAAAGTGGCCTGAGGCTTGGGTCACTGCAGGTTTGGTTAGGAATATCGCGTTGTTAGAGATTTTTCCCATTCTGGTGGCAGTCCATTTGTGGGAAAAGGAGTTTTGTGACAGGCGTGTGTGTTTTAATTGTGACAATATGGGTGTTGTATGCGCAATCAATGGCCTGACGGCGTCATCACCTCCAGTAGTACGTGTGCTGAGACAGTTGGCATCCCATGTGCCGGGTTCACGGAATTGCATTGCTGACTCTCTTTCTCATTCACAGTTCGACCGTTTGCGGTCTTTGGCTCCAGAAGCAGAGGTCGTTGGCTTGAAATGCCCTGTGGAGCTCTGGCAGGTGGTATTCGAGACGCTAAGGGATTGATAAGGTCGTCGCTGGCTCCTAGGATGTGGGAGGCTTATCAGGCGGTTTGGTTATTTTGGGAGGGCATATTGGCGAAAGGGTCGTATGGGCCGAGCGTGCAGGATCAGGTGGGTGCGTTGCTATCCTGGTTGAGTATGGGGGCCTCTGAAGGGTTGTCGGTGGCAAAGGTGTCACGGATTATGGCAGCCTTAGCCTTTGGTTTCAAATTACGAGGGCAGCAAGATATGTCTAAGGTCTTTTTGGTTAAGCAGGCTGTTAAAGGATTTCGCAGGAGATGTAGTCACGGAGATAATAGGCGACCTGTTTCTTTTGGCTTGTTGGAACAATTGGGAGGGGTCTTGCCTTCTGTGTGTACATCGGATTTTGAATGCTGTTTGTTCAGGTTGGGTTTTTCGTTTGCCTTTTTTGGGGCGCTGAGGCTGGGGGAACTGGTGTCTCCCAGTAAGAGCGTGATGGGGGGTATTTTAGCGAAGGATGTGCTGCTATCTTCTGATTGTGTTGAGTTTTGGTTGCGTAGATCTAAAACCGATCAGGAAGGTCGAGGTAAGAGGGTCGTTCTGGGTAAGGTTGCCGGTTCGACCATGTGTCCGGTGAGTTGTATGGTGAATTTTTGGATGCTGCAGCCTAATTGGGATGGGGCTTTGTTGTGTCATGCCGATGGTACATTTTTGTCCAGGTATCAATTTACGGTGGTTTTCAAGAAGGCGGTTCAATTGCTGGGCCTGGATAATTCGTGCTTTGCGCCTCACTCTTTTAGGATTGGGGCGGCGACGGAGGCCGCATTGGGCGGTTTGGGGGTGGATGTTATTCAGCGGATTGGTCGGTGGCGGTCCAATAGGTATCGCAGTTACGTTAGGCCGCAGCGAGTGATCGCGGAACAGTAATTCTTCGTGATCTTTTGGTGCTTTCATGTTTTGTTTTAGGTTTTTCTGAGTTGTTGTGTTTCTGTTGTTTCAGGGTCTCTGCCGTTATTGGTTTGGATCTTCGGTCATTCGTTTTTTCATTGGGGAGCTTTGCATGCCGACATGCGGAAGGAGGGTAGACAACTTGGTTTTGAACGAACATTGGCGGTCGTACGTTGGCTTGGTTTTAGGGGAATGCTATGGAGCAGGGTATTGCGGGAAGTGCACAACAGCGTGATTTTGGATAGGGCTCCGGATATTTTGGTTTTGCATGCTGGGGGAATGATTTAGGGGTGCGGCCTTTCTGGGAATTGGTTAGAGATGTTAAGCAGGATTTGTTGCATTTGTGGGTTATGTATCCCGGCCTAACTGTTGTCTGGTCGGAAATTGTGCCACGGACGCGTTGGCAGAATATGCGGTCTTGTGTCAAGATCAACAAGGCCAGGATAAAGGTGAACAGGGCAGTGTCGTCTTTTGTGTCACGGAATGGGGGTGTAGCCGTTTGGCATTTTGAATTAGAAAAAGGGGAAGGTGGGTATTGGTTGGCTGACGGCGTTCATTTGAATGCGGTTAGCAGTGATTTTTGGGCTCTGGGTCTACAGGATGGGATTTAAAGGGCCATAGCTTTTAGGTATGGTGGGGTCTCGGGCCTTTGAGAGGTTCAATGGCCCTCATTGTGGCGGCTGGGGGGAGTCCTTGGAGTTGGTGGAAATTGGTTTGGGGGATCCATTGGCATATTGGTCCCCTGTTTTTCGGAGTTCAACAGGTTTCGGATCTGGTGAATTGTGGAGGGGATTTTCGGCTGGGGTGGTCGAATCCCTGAGTAGTTTATCGTGAACAGTTAAACCTTTGAGTTTATTGGTGCTCCCGAGCCAGGGTGGTAACGGCTGGGAGTAAATCGGTGTTACTGTTATGTTCATGATAATGTTTTGGGGTATTCGCCAGATTCTTTGTAGCTTCAAGGACTCCTCCTAGTATAAGAGTTAATATAGTGTGTAATAATTTATTTGATGTGTTAAAATAAAAGGCTGCTGTGGACAAATTATTCCAAATAAATTATTGCCATGTGTTTTTTGTGTGAATGGAAATATGGGTATTGGGCAATTGTTGTGTAGCGGGGAGGTTACAAGGGTGGGTTGGGGTAGGGGGCCCCTGGTATGCCAGGGACTCGACAATGCCAGTGTCAAGCATTTCTGTGCTCAGCGTATCATATGCATGCGCAAACGCATGCTAAAACGCATGCTTACACCTGCGCATCATCTTGCACATGACACAAACAAAAACGCTGTGTGTGCATGCGTTTAAATGCGTTTTGGCCCCGCAGGCGCAATAAGAAAGACATCAAGTGATGTCAGTGGACGGGCAGCGTTAACTGCGCATGCCCAAGGCCTAAGATCACAGCGCAGGTGCTGGGAAAATTCAATAACGCTGAGGAGGCGGCGCCCTGTAAACATGAGGAAGTAACTCACGGCTGTGGTGCGTCTGTATTAGGGGGGAAAGACCTGCCCCCAGACGATTTCAAGGTATGAGGGACAAATTTGATAAACGATTCTTTCAGCAGTAGCACGAACAAGAACTAAAAGAGCCACCTCGTCAGAATGCAGCATTAGTGCTGCACAAGTTGGCTCTTTTAGTTACAAATACATGGGGGGGGGTGACAGGTTTCCTTTAACACTGTTCACAAATAGATTTCCACCTGTTAAACAAGCACCAATCAACTATATTCCATTTATTTGGCGCTTGTTTGTCAGCCTCTTTACACAGAAGAACGATGGGAGCAGAATGATCACTAATACCATTGTTCTGTCCCTATTAGTGGTGAGCATTCCGATACCGCAAGTATCGGGTATCGGCCGATACCGAGTTCCGATATGTTTGTGGTATCGGAAATCGGAAATCGGAATCGGAAGTTCCCAGTGTATGGTTCCCAGGGTCTGGAGGAGAGGAGACTCTCCTTCAGGCCCTGGGATCCATATTCATGTAAAAAATAAAGAATTAAAATAAAAAATATGGATATACTCACCCGTCCGGCGGCCCCTGGACCTTACCGATTGTAACCGGCAGCCTCCGTTCCTAAGAATGAGGAGTTTAGGACCCTCGATGACGTCGCGGCCTGTGATTGGTCGCGTGCCGCTCATGTGACCGCTCACGCGACCAATCACAAGCCGCGACGTCATCGCAGGTCCTAAACTCCTGAGGGTCCTAAACTCCTCATTCTTAGAAACGGAGGCTGCCGGTTACAATCGGTAAGGTCCAGGGGCCGCCGGACGGGTGAGTATATCCATATTTTTTATTTTAATTCTTTATTTTTTACATGAATATGGATCCCAGGGCCTGAAGGAGAGTTTCCTCTCCTTCAGACCCTGGGAACCATCCAGGATGGCTTCCGATACTTGTGTCCCATTGACTTGTATTGGTATCGGGTATCGGTATCGGCGATATCCGATATTTTTCGGGTATCGGCCGATACTATCCGATACCGATACTTTCAAGTATCGGAAGGTATCGCTCAACACTAGTCCCTATACAATGTCATGTTGCCGTCCGCACATGTCCTGTTTACATCGGTCAAGGTGCAGCTCAGAACCATATTTTGATCCAGAATAAATGACTCAAGCATCCGATTAATGAACATTTTGCGCTTTTTTGGATGATTGCTGACATATTTACCTACAAACTCTCGTCAGCATTTTCAAATGTGTGTGAATGCCACACACATGACTGCTACACACTCTGTATGTTACACAAATACTTTATGTTACACACACACTCCATGCTATACACAAACATGCACACTTAGTATATAGGTGTATGCCTATGAGAAATTAAGAAAATTCACGTGTGGTATTTTACATACATACACTGTATGCTACACACAAACTGCATGTTACGCACACTGTATGCTATATACACATTATACATACAGTTGTGGCCAAAAGTATTGACACCCCTGCAATTCTGTCAGATAATACTCAGTTTCTTCCTGAAAATGATTGCAATCACAAATTCTTTGGTATTATTATCTTCATTTAATTTGTCTTAAATGAAAAAACACAAAAAGAATTGTCCTAAAGCCAAATTGGATATAATTCCACACCAAACATAAAAAAGGGGGTGTACAAAAGTATTGGCACTGTTCGAAAAATCATGTGATGCTTCTCTAATTTGTGTAATTAACAGCACCTGTAACTTACCTGTGGCACCTAACAGGTGTTGGCAATAATTAAATCACACTTGAAGCCAGTTGACATGGATTAAAGTTGACTCAACCTCTGTCCTGTGTCCTTGTGTGTACCACATTCAGCATGGAGAAAAGAAATTGCAGGGGTGTCAATACTTTTGGCCACAACTGTATGTTACTCAAACTACATGTTACACACATTGTGGGTTATGTACATACAATATAGATTACACACACACATACCTCCCAACTTTTGAAGATGGGAAAGAGGGACAAAGTTGCGCGCCGCGGCAAGTTTTAGGCCACACCTCTGACCACACCCATTCATAACTAGTCACACCCATATCCACGTCCCAACCACACCCATTTAGCACTGCTGATCACACTGTTTCATAAAGAATAATTATAAACAAAAAAAATGGCCACACAGTGCTCCATACTTTATAATGGCCACACATGATGCTCAATACTGTATAATGGCCACACAGTGCTCCATACTGTATAATGGCCCCACAATGCTCCATACTGTATAATGACTGCTGTAATAATTATAGGGGATAACTCAGGAGACTCTTTGCGTGGAACAAGACAACTACAGGACACAGTTTTATAAGTGGTAAAGTCTATATTATCACACGGTGATTCAAACAGGTGCAGAGAGAAACTCAAGTCCACAACACTTGGTGCAAATAATAAACGCAGCTTAGCTGTCTATAGGAAACTTCAGAGGAAAATGCAATCAAGCAGAAAGTCTATGAAGCACAGTTATTCTTGAGGATACTTGACGCAAATAAATCCTTGTCTTAGTCCAGGCACAGATAGATATGCTTATTAGGCAGTTCAAATCATATCTTAGCTCAACCAGGGAGGCCTGGTTAATAGTCTCAGGTTATTACTAAGCAGCAACAGCTTACATGACCAGCAAATGCAGATGGAAGTAAACATGAAAAGCAGATGAAGGAGGATTACTGTTAACTTGTGTATGCAGCAGGAACTCAGAGCAGAGTAGCAGGATCACCACACAGGTTCACAGGAGCAGGTGTATAGCCAGGGAGTAATCAGGGGTCAGGAGCTGGATGCAAGGCAGAATACTCTAGCACAGACTGAAGGCTGGGGTGGAGTTTTATAGCAGGAGACACAGTGCACATGAGACCAAAGACACCATCTTGAAAAAGGGCAGAGTCCTGACATTACTCCCTCCTTAGAAGCGGCCTCAGGACGATCCTGGACCTGGTTTCTCAGGGAATCTCTGATGAAAACGAGAAATCTTCTGTTGGGCATTGATGTTTTCCACAGGTTCCCAAGAGGTTCCCAAGAGTCTTCCTCAGGGGGATATCCCTGCCATCTTATCAGATATTGGAGCCGATTCCTGCGAATCCTGGAATCAATAATTTCCTCCACCAGGAATTGTTCTTGCCCATCAATCACCACAGGCTGCGGAGGTGGCACAACATGTCCCTGGAAGGTATTAGGAGATACAGGCTTTACTAAAGATACATGAAAAACTGGGTGTACCTTCATTGTCTTAGGCAGCTTCAGCCGGCAGGCCGCAGAGCTCACAATACCATTGATCTTGAAAGGGCCAATGAATTTATCTTCAGATTCTTAGTTGCTAACCACACGGAATCTCCTACCTTGAACATGGGTGCAGGTTTACGGAATCTATCAGCCGATCTCTTATAACGTTCTTGATCTGTGGTCAAGTAGCGTTGAGCGAAACGGATCAGTCATTTTCATAAATCGGCGACTTTTAGGCAAAGTCGGGTTTCATGAAACCCAAACCGATCCTAGTGTGGGATCGGCCATGCGGTACACGATCAGAGCGCCAAAGTCGCGTTTCGTATGATGCTGTTACCACCGTTTTTCATCCAATGAAGGAGGACGCAGAGTGTGGGCAGCGTGATGACATAGGTCTCTGTCCCCACCATCTTAGACAAGGGCATTGCAGTGATTGGCTTGCTGTCTGCGGCGTCACAGGGGCTATAAAGGGGCATGCACGCCGACCGCCATCTTACTTCTGCCGATCTGAGCATAGGGAGAGGGTGCTGCAGCTTCGTCAGAAGCAGGGAGAGAGTTAGGGAGGGAATATTAACCCCCAAACCGCTTGTGCTGTAGCGATTTTCACTGTCCAACACCACCTTTTTGTCCAGGGACAGTGGAGGTCGTATTTTAGTGCATCAGCTGCATAGCTGTGTGCACGGTGCTGTGCAAACCAACTGCTTTTTTCAAAGCAAAAATCCTGTTGCTCCTTTCTGCACAGTTACCTGTCTTGTTTATTTGTCCACACTTTTTTGTTCTGAAGTCCTTTTTATTGCTGCCATACGTGTCCTGAGATCATTGTAGGGACTAGGGAGCGTGTTATTGCAGTACCTTTTTTTTTTTCTTTATAATAATTCCAGCCACTTTCTGCCACGTTCATAGTGTTGTGTTATACCACAGGGCCAGAGTTAGGGTTCAGTGTCTCCCCCCAAAAAATGGAGATTCAAATTCTCACACAGTGTATATTCAGCTGTACTGCTAGTGCGTCGTATATCAGGCAGCCACTTTCTACCACGTTCATAGTGTTGTGTTATACCACAGGACCAGAGTTAGGGTTCAGTGTGTCCCCCCAAAAAATGGAGATTAAAATTCTCATACAGTGTATATTCAGCTGTACTGCTAGTGCGTCGTATATCAGGCAGCCACTTTCTGCCACGTTCATAGTGTTGTGTTATACCACAGGGCCCGAGTTAGGGTTCAGTGTCTCCCCCCAAAAAATGGAGATTCAAATTCTCACACAGTGTATATTCAGCTGTACTGCTAGTGCGTCGTATATCAGGCAGCCACTTTCTGCCACGTTCATAGTGTTGTGTTATACCACAGGGTCAGAGTTGGGGTTCTGTGTCTCCCCCCAAAAGCAAGTCATCTTTCAAGCAAGCTACGTGTCAGCAGGTGGGGCAAAAGAATGTGAAATCCATGATTGGTTAATTTAAATGAAGGTTAGCTAATCAACATTTTTGGTAGCCAGACGTGTCCTTTTTTCGGCCAGTATTGAACCAGCAGCACTGAACACTCTTTCTGAAAGCACACTGACAGCAGGGCAATCGAGGTCCTGTAATCCATATTCTGGCAATTCAGGCCAGGTGTCTAGTTTAGATGCCCAGTAGTCAAAGGGGAATGACCTGTGAGGAAGAACATCGATAAGGGCGGAAAAGTAGTTTGTAACCATACTGGACAAATGCTGTCTCCTGTCACTTTGAATCGATGCAGCTGTCCCTGTCGTGTCAGCGGTCATTGCGAAATCAATCCACAACCTTGTCATAAAACCCCTCTGTCCAACACCACATTGGATTTCTGCACCTCTAGCACCTCTGCCATGTTGCCCCCTGCAGCTCGTGTGAGAACCATCACCGTCGCTGTGTGCTGGGAATGCCTGAACCAAACGGTCTACAAGAGTTGCTTGTTTGGTAGCCAATATTTGACCTAGGTTCTCATGTGGCATGATATTTTGTGGCATATTCATCCCCATCATCCTCATCCTCATCCTCTTCATCCGCCAATTCGTCCTGGACAGTTCCCTGAGCAGACAATGGCTGACTGTCATCAAGGCTTCCCTCCTCCTCGGCTGCAGACGCCTGCTCCTTAATGTGCGTCAAACTTTGCATCAGCAGACGCATAAGTGGGATGTTAATGCTTATGATGGCGTCGACCACTGCACACCAGACAACTCGATGTCTGCCATCCAAGTGCCTGCCCGTGTATCCTCCCACAAATTAATTACAGCACACCTCTTTTCGCACAGCCTCTGAATCATGTGCAGTGTGGAGTTCCACCTTGTTGCAACGTTGATTATTAGGCGGTGCTGGGGAAGATTCAGCGATCGCTGATGGTTCAGCATACGGCTGGAGTGTATGGGCATCCGGCGGATGTGCGAGCAAAGTCTTCGCACCTTCAGGAGCAGGGCTGGTAACTTTGGATAATTTTTGATGAAGCCCTGCACCACCAGGTTAAAGGTGTGAGCCAGGCAAGGTATGTGTTTCAGTTCTGAAAGGGCTATGGCAGCCATAAAATTCCTTCCGTTATCACTGAATACCTTGCCTGCCTCAAGATGTACTCTGCCCAGCCATGACTGAGTTTGTTGCTGCAAGTACTCCACCAGTACTTCCGCGGTGTGTCTGTTGTCGCCCAAGCACTTCATTTGAAACACAGCCTGCTGACGCTTACCACTAGCTGTTTGATAATGGGACACCCCGTGTGCAACACTGGCAGCTGCGGATGGAGTGGTAGGGCGACTGCGCAAGACAGCATAGGGGGTGGCAACACCATTCGTCTCCCTTTTCTAGTACGTAGGCACTCATCTCTTTGCACAAGCAGGTCCCCTGATGATTGGCTTGGAGGAAACGCGTCGGGACTGACTACAGGGAGAGTGCAGGGCATGATATTGCAGGGGTAGCTGTGGACTGCCCTTGTAAGGGCGGGAGCTCTGGGGTTAGTGTATTTGTAGCCCCATAGGGAATGACAGGGTATTGTCATCCCTACTTATCAAGATCCGGATCACCCCTTGACCAGAGGCTTTTCCGGTGCTCCAGCCCTTTTCATCTTGAAACCGGTGAGATTGTTCCTTTACTGTTACACCGTGTTAATCACTAGCAATAATTTTGCTGCATTTTTTAACAAATAGTGATAATTCTCTTGCATGTAACCATATGTATGGAGTATGGCCCTGCCACTTATATGCTAGCGCTCTTGGTAGTTGTGGCTTCATAACCATACTTTGGTCAGCGTTCACTCCGCAATAGACTAATGCAGGCGGAGTTGCTTGGAATCCTAATTGGGGTTTTTGGTTAGGTCTCATTGCAGGACCCTACCCCATTTTTAATATTTTGGGTGACATTTTTTTCACTTTTTATCTATTTAATATGAGTAAAAGTTATGTTTTAGTCCATTTCTGCTGTTTTTCTTGTTATCTATTTGGACATATCTGCTGAATTTACATATTTGGTATAGAATTTGCTATTTTCTGCGACTGCGCTCTGTGCTCGAGCTTTCGCTTCTGGAGGAGGAGGAGGAGGAGTGGCGAACGCCTTATGCCAACTTTTTCCTTAGACTGTGGGATAGGCTGAACTGTCCCACTATGGCTGCCCCCTGTGGACCCTGCATCCTACACATTAACCCAGTGCGCCGTGATGGACATGTAACGTCCCCGGCCATGCCTACTGGTCCATGCATCTGTTGTGAGGTGCACCTTTCCACTGACTGATTGCCTCAAGGCATGGACAATGCGGTCTTTGACATGCTGGTGGAGGACTGGGATGGCTTTTCTCGCAAAGAAGTGTCGACTGGGTAGGTCATAGCGTGGTACTGCGTGGGCCATCAGGTCTTTGAAAGCTTCACTTTCAACCAAACAGTAGGGCATCATCTGTAATGAGATTAGTATAGCAATGTGGGCGTTCAAATCCTGTGTACGTGGATGAGAGGATGAGTACTTTCTTTTCCTAACGAGAGTCTCTTGTAGGGTGAGCTGGACTGGAGAGCTGCATATGGTGGAACTAGCGGTGGTGGTGGTGGTGGTGGTCTGGTAGACATGGCGGATTGAGAGAGAGTTTGTTATGGTATTCTTGTTGTTGGCCTACATACAGTCTTTCCTACCAATAACCTTGTGATTCCCTGACTGCTTTGGCCTTACGACGATACCTCCACATTTGCTGCTGGTGGTGTCCAAACCGGTGGGCTTACAATAAGGGAAGCAATGTAGCATTGCTGACTACCTTCATTCCGAGCAGGTGCACCAACGGTACGGGACGTTTGGTAGTTAGTCCTGGCTTGCAACTGCATGCTGGTTAAATGTCTAAGCATGCACGTTGTATTTAAATTTTGAAGATTCTTCTCTCTGCTAAAGGTCTTTGAGCATTTCTTACAGATAACTTTTGACTGATCATTCTGATCTTGGTTAAAAAATTGCTACACTACACTCTTCCTACTATCGAAAACCTTTTCAGGAATTGTGCGCTGTGCTACTTTCACCGAATGGCCACGCTCTCCTAAAACTGTTTTTGTTTTTCGCAAACATTTTTGGCATGATACGGGCCTGCCAGATGACAGCTGTTGCAATGTAGATGGCTGCTGCGGATCATCCTCCTCCGCTTCTGAGCTAGTGGCAGCCGCACCCTCTTCCCCCAATGGCTGCCAATCTGGGTCAACAACTGGGTCATCTATCACCTCCTCCTCAATGTCATGTGCACCTTCCTCAGTGTCACCGTGTAAGGTGCTATAGCGTTCGGGACAGGGCACCATAGTCTCATCAGGGTCACATTCTGGCTCAGTAAACTGCGAGGGCAATGTAGTGATCAGAGTCAATGGAACAGCATCACAATCTAGCTGTGGCTGTGCATCAGTGCACTCCATGTCCGATTCTTCTTGTAATTGGCAGTGTACAATTTCCCTTTCTAACCCAGGCACGGTATGTGTAAAGAGCTCCATGGAGTAACCTGTAGTGTCGCCTGCTGCATCCTTCACTTTTGGTTTGGGAGAAGGACACAAGGAAATGTCTTTTTCCTGACCGGGAGCATCCACTGACGACTGGCTGCTCTTACATTTAGAACTTTGGGAAGAGGAGGCAAAAGAGTTAGAGGGTGAGTCAGCAAGGAAAGACAACACTTTTTCCTGCTGCTCCGGCTTTAAAAGCTGTTTTCCTACTCCCAGGTAAGGGAGCCTTCGAGGCCTTGTGTAGCCAGACGATGACGCAGGCTGAACACCTCCAGCCTTAGGTTCTACTGTGCTTTTGCCACTACCACGAGATGCAGCACCACCAGCACCATCAGTACCAGCTGGCAACCCCCGCCCACGGCCTCTTTCACCAGACTTCCTCATTTTTTGGGGGGAGACACTTAACCACAACTCATATTACACCGTCGTTATATGAGGGGCCCTGTGCCAGTACCGCCACCCACAAGAGAGTGTTCCCCCCCAGCTTGAACAGTGCTCTACCACTTGCAATACTACCTCTCCCAGCTCCACCACTGTGTAGTCTGTGCGGGTAAAACCTGAAATGGCACTGCCAATACGAATTATTTGAAATGATAGATGATAGTTAAAATATACAGGGGCCCAGGCCTCTATTTAATACTTTGCGCCTACTACCACTGTCTTTATTATTTGGGCGTAATAACGGTGTCTGCCGCTGCTTTTTTTTTTCCTTCACTGAATAAAGCTGAACTTCAACTGTTGTCCCGTTTCAAATATTAAACTGCATTTGGCCTACTTGTTGGGTTGGGGCCTACTAACGGTGTCTGCCGCTCCTTGGTGTTCTCCTGGTTTATTTTTCTTGCGCTTCAATCTTCAGGCTTTCGTTTAAATATTTTTTATATTAAACTGCATTTGGCCTACTTGTTGGGTTGGGCCTAGTAACATTGTCTGCTGCCGCCTCTTGTTTTCCTCTACTAAACAAAGCTGAGCTTGAAGCTTCAGGCTTTCGGCCTGTAACAACAATATGAAACTACATTTGGCCTAGTTCTTGGTTTGGGCCTAGTAACGTTGTCTGCTGCTGCCTCGTGTTTTCCTCTACTATACAAAGCTGAGCTTCAATCTTCAGGCTTTCGGCCTATATTTAGAATATGAAACTGCACTTGGCCTACTTGTTTGGTTGGGCCTACTAACGGTGTCTGCCGCTGATTGTTGTTCTCCTCCACTGAACAAACCAATGCCGCCTGTTTACTCCTGTTACCAATTTTTAACAGCTTTTAGCCTATTTTTTTTATTTTGGGCCTATATCTGTGTTTCCTCCTCATTCCTGCCCATTGCCCAGCCACTGCTAGATGAGTCTGCTGGTACATTGACACAGACCACTACATTCCCCTTGCACTCTACACAGCCTGAATCTGACCCTGCTGAAACTCAGATTCCCCTTCCCGCATACTATACCACCTTACATGGGGACAAAGAGGAAGGTGCAGATGAAAGTGCAGGTTCCTTCAACAGGTGGGGGGGCATACTCATAGGCGACATCACTGGCACAGGGCCCCTCATAGTACGCAAAAGTGTCTCTGCCGGTGGGAGGCGCCCCCGCCGTCAATCACAACGCCGTACTTTGAGGGGCCCTGTGCCAGTGGCAATGCTAACGAATGTGCCCCCCCCCTGCTTGCTCAGGATCACAGCACTTGCAAAGTTGAAATACTTACCTCTCCCTGCTCCACCACTGTGACATAGTCCGCGTTTCCTGGGCCCACGAAAAACTTGAGACAGCCCTACTCCCCCCACAACTGTTGCCAAATGACCCCCAAATTTTCAATGGCTAACTATTATTATAAGGTAAATTAAGATTGACAAGCTTAAGTAACAATAATTGATGTTTTTGGCATTAAAATGGGCTCTGTTGGTGTTTTCCTGTCCTCCACTCACTGCCGACTTTGATTCTCCATTGACTTGCATTGGGTTTTGTATTTCGGTCAGATCCCCGACTTTTCGCAATAATCGGCCGATTTCACCCGACCCGACTTTTGACAAAGTCGGGTTTCACAAAACCCAACACGATCCTGAAAAAGTAAAAGTCGCTTAACCCTAGTGGTCAGGGATTCCTTCAGAACCTCCAGATTCTGTCTCATCGCAGTCAGCCTTTCCTCCACTGCCGGAACCGGAGAATTAATTGGAGACCTAGGTAAAATACACAGATGATAACCCAGATTGGCAAAGAAAGGTGTAAGTTTAGTGGAGGCGCTCTGAGAATTATTATATGAAAATTCGGCTAACAGCAACTACTCCAACCAATCATCCTGGAGATGGCTGACATAACATCTTAGATATTGTTCCAGCGTCTGGTTGGTACGCTCAGTCTGACCATTTCTCTGGGGATGGTAAGCAGAAGAGAGACAGACATTAATATTGAGTGCAGAGCAAAACCCCTTCCAGAATCTTGAAGTGAACTGTACTCCACGGTCAGAGATGATCTCATCCGGAACCCCGTGCAACCGAAAGACGTTCTGTATAACCAAGATCACTGTATCTTTAGCTGAGGGGAGGCCGGTGCACGGAACAAAATGAGCAGCTTTAGTCAGGCGATCAACTACCACCATGATTGTATTCATGCCCCTGATGTAGGCAGCTCCACAATAAAGTCCATTGATATAGACCCCCAAGGGCGGGACGGAACAGGTAATGGTTGTAGAAGACCCGTAGGTGCCACATGAGGAGTCTTGTAACGGGCACATACCTCGCAAGAGAGAACATAGTCCTTGGTATCCTTCAGGCAAGTTGGCCACCAGAAGAATCGGCTCAGGAACTCTTGTGTCTTCTGTACCCCCCTGTAACCAGCCAACTTGGAGTCATGTACCAACTTGAGGATCTGCAGACGGACGACCTCCGGGACGTAGATACGTTGATCTCTGAACCACATGCCACCCTTAAAGACAAGATTAATATCCACAGCTGGGTTGGCCAGAAATACATCACCTTCATAGCACTGCACTCCTTCCACAAGTCCTGATCATGGATAACTCCGATGAAATTGGCATCAGATAGAATGGTCTTGGACGGGGCTCCAGGTACAGAATCCGCAGCATGGATTCGGGATAAAGCATCAGCCTTCCCATTACGATAACCTGGACGGTACGAGATAACAAAGTTAAATTGATTTAAAAATAAGTTCCAACGAGCCTGACAAGGAGAAAGACATCTAGCGGATCTAAGGAACTCTAGATTGCGATGGTCAGTTAGCACTATGATCTGTTGTGCAGCTCCTTGCAGATGATGCCTCCATTCTTTGAAAGACGCAATAATAGCCAGCAATTCCTTGTCTCCCACGTCGTAATTCTTCTCTGCTGAGGTTAGTCTACGGGAAAAGAAAGCACAAGGATGTAGCAGACCCTTCTCTCCAGTTCTTTGGGAGAGAATAGCCCCCAAAGCATTATCAGAAGCGTCCACCTCCACAATGAAAGGAAGTGTTGGATCTGGGTGTACCAACAGCGGTGCTGATGTGAAACAGATCTTAAGCCGATCAAAAGCTTCTTGAGTCTGTGATGACCACTTAAAGGGCTTTTCCTTCTTTGTCAAGGAAGTAATGGGACGGACAATATCAGAAAAATTTCGAATGAAGCGTCTGTAGAAATTTGCAAAACCAATAAAACGTTGGACCTCCTTAACGTTCTTGGGTACCGGCCAGTCAAGGATAGCCTGAATCTTACCAGATTCCATGTTCAGCCCCTGGGGAGAGATGATATAACCTAAGAACTGTATCTCAGAACAATGGAACTCGCATTTCTCCAGCTTAATATACAGATGGTTCTCTTTCAGATGTCTTAAAACAGTTTTGACATGTTCTTCATGATCCTGTAGAGAGTCAGAAAAGATTAGTATATCGTCCAAATAGATCACTACAAACTGGTCCAACAAATCTCTGAAAATGTCATTAGCAAGGTGTTGAAATGTTGCAGGGGCGTAACAAAGCCCGAAGGGCATCACAAGAGATTCAAAGTGTCCATACCGGCATCTGAATGCTGTCTTCCACTCATCCCCTGGATGAATACGCACCAAATTATAAGCCCCACGAAGATCCAGTTTAGAGAACACCTTAGCATGGCGGACTATTTCTAGTTATTCGGGAATCAGAGGCAAAGGGTAACGGTTTTGTACAGTTACCTTATTGAGTTCTCGATAGTCAACACAGGGTCCCAGGGTCCCATCCTTCTTCTTTACAAAAAAGATAGGTGCCCCTGCTGGTGAGGAAGAAGGACGTATGAAGACTTTGGCCAGATTTTCATCAATATACTCTTTTAAGGCTTGAAGCTCAGGTGCCGCCAAAGGATATACATTACCAAAAGGAATGGCTGCCCCGGGAAGCAGCTCAATGGGACAGTCATAATGCCTGTGTGGAGGAAGCTGATCTGCATTCTTCTTGTCACAGATGTCAGAAAACTCTTTATAAGCTGGAGGTACAGAAAATACCTGTACATGTGGTTCCGTAGCCGTGGACTCAGGGACAGCTTCTGTTAACGCTGAGTTGCTCCTTGTTGGGAAGATAATCTCCTTGGTCTCCCATTTGATAATTGGGTTCTGAGAACACAACCAAGGAATGCCTAAAATCACAGGAAAATGAGGAGAAGAAATTAGCAAGAAAGAAAGTTGCTCCTGATGATTAGGCTCCAACAAAATTTCAAGGGGTACGGTCTCCTGATCCACAGGCACAGGGATTAAAGGTGACCCATCCACTGTTTCCATGGTAATTGGAGAGGCTCTTTGCTGAATTTTAATACCATGTTCCTTGGCAAATGCGATATCCCTGAAATTGCCACCTGCACTGAGTCAATCATCGCTGAACTGGAAATCCACTGTCCTGAACATAGGATCTTAATAGGGAGAGAACAGTGAGAGTTCTTTTCCTTCAGCTCCTTGGGGGGTGAAGTCATAGAAAGTGAATGGAATACAGCGTTTAAAGGCAGGCTACATTCAGAGATGTCAGATTCATCATCACAGTTGTCATACTCCCCTACTGCTGCTAGCACCTTGTTAGGCCGTCTAGGACACTTAGGACAATTGATCAAGAAGTGGTCAGACTGGCCGCAGTAGAAACATAGACTTTCACGAAGGCGATGCTCCCGGCGCTCATTGATCTCGCCTCTGAACGGAATCAATTTGCATGGGCACCTCCTCCACCTCCCGAGAGGTTTTACCTGCAGGCTCTTTGGAAGGATATGAAAAGTTAGAAACACGTTATATGCAGCAAACTTCTCCTGCCTACGCTCAGTAAGGCGAATGTCTATGCGCACACAATGCTGTATAAATGTCTCTAGCTCTTGTGGTGACTCAGAGCGGGCTAGTTCATCTTTTACAATACTAGACAGACCCCTTTTAAAAATAGGCAGTTGTGCATAACTGTCCCAATTGGTATCTACCGCCAATCTCCTGAATTTAGTGGCATACTCAATAACAGAACGTTTAGCCTGGCGTAAAGACAACAAAGCAGATTCAGCAGTTGCACGGCGATTAGGATCATCAAACATTAATGCCATAGCAGCCAAGAAATCATCCAAGTCATTTAACCGTGGGTCACGAGACTCAATCATCAGATTCGCCCAGGTGAGCGCTCGTGAGGTCAGTAGCCTTATTACACACAATACTTTGGATCTATCAGTAGGAAAACGGTCAGCTTGCACATCAAAATATAGCATACATTGATTCACAAAGCCACGAAATTTGTCACGATCACCATTAAATCTGAATGGGGGTAACTTAGGTGGGCCAGCTAGTGGCGGTTGCCCAGAGGGTAAAGTCACTTGTGCAGCTATTTGCGTGCTTATGTCCTGAAAAGCCGCCTATACTGGGACTCTATGCCAGCAAGTTTGTTTTCCTGGGCTGCCATGCGGTTGCTCAAGTCCTGCAAAATTTGTCCAAACACTTGTTGATTGTGTTCAAAGCTTCCAAACTTCTTTTGCAGACCTTCCACATCTTTCTGCAGTGATCTAATTATGGAAAACACCTGCTCTAATTTGTTTTCTGCAGTCATTGTTCCAGCAGTCTTTTTTTTTTGGCTAGAGTACCCTGTAATAATTATAGGGGATAACTCAGGAGACTCTTTGCGTGGAACAAGACAACTACAGGACACAGTTTTATAAGTGGTAAAGTCTATATTATCACACGGTGATTCAAACAGGTGCAGAGAGAAACTCAAGTCCACAACACTTGGTGCAAATAATAAACGCAGGTTAGCTGTCTATAGGAAACTTCAGAGGAAAATGCAATCAAGCAGAAAGTCTATGAAGCACAGTTATTCTTGAGGATACTTGACACGAATAAATCCTTGTCTTAGTCCAGGCACAGATAGATATGCTTATTAGGCAGTTCAAATCATAACTTAGCTCAACCAGGGAGGCCTGGTTAATAGTCTCAGGTTATTGCTAAGCAGCAACAGCTTACATGTCCAGCAAATGCAGATGGAAGTAAACACGAGCAGCAGATGAATGAGGATTACTGGAAACTGGTGTATGCAGCAGGAACTCAGAGCAGGGTAGCAGGATAACCCCACAGGTTCACAGGAGCAGTTATATAGCCAGGGAGTCACCAGAGGTCAGGAGCTGGATGCAAGGCAGAATACTCTAGCACAGACTGAAGGCTGGGGTGGAGTTTTATAGCAGGAGACACAGTGCACATGAGACCAAAGACACCATCTTGAAAAAGGAAAAAAAAAAAATCGCTATCGGCCATTTTCTTGTAGCCGATGGAACTGTTTCTGTTTTTCCGGTCTTCATTTCGTCATTTCTGGCCCACCGCTCGATTTGGCGGTGGGTTCGGTGCGGCCTGATGACGTACTCCACGTGGCTGAGACGCCATGGATGTCAGTCTACGGCTCTTCATTTATAAATGGGGAACATGGTGAGTGGATCATATTCGTACAGCTCCTCTATTTTCTATGTGGCTGTTCTACCCCTGTTGAACCCCCGTCATTCCCAATGGGGGGGAAACGCGTCGGGCACTGCATGGGGACTGCGTGGCAATAGCTGGTCACGGTAATCTGTATCTAACCATCCTCATCTCAGGTAGTTGTGGGACGAAAAACGATGGGAGTTCCCTGCGAGTGGATAAGTATACTATTTACATCTGCTCTTGTTTGTTTGCATCAGTAGGACGATTGAGTCTCTTAACTTATTTATGTATGTTAATTAGGGAGCTCTCTTTAAAAGTGTCATCCACGAGGGGTTGGCAGTATGTCCCCACTACCTGGAGGATTTTTCTGATGTTTATTTATACCTGTGTCTTGCCGTGGCAGAATGTTTGCTGGCTATTAGCCTGTTGATTATTAGATCATAGAAATTCTAGAAATATATTTATATAGGCATTTTCGTTTGAGTATCTATTTTGGTTATTTTCTAGCGTTATATGGCAAGACAAGGCTATACCTCTTTAGGCAATAGAGGAATGTAAATAATACACTTTATATTTGCACTTTGTAAGGCATTCTTGTGCTTGTTATATATATAAAAATTCATTCAGACTAACGTGTATCTGTACACTCTAGTTACCCGTGTATTCTTATGGGTCTAGTCATTTTACTGCCTATTTAGTCATAGTACTTCACAGATACTCCCTCTGGGCGGTAGTATTCTGAATACCATTCACATTATTTGTTGTTGTTTTGATTATTTTTTATGGTTGTTTTTTCCATTTTTTTCTTTTTTTCATCTCTCTACGGGTATCAGTGGTGTATTGTGACATCAATCTTTTATCTTTCCTAAACTTAGGGATAGTAAGGGACCCTAGGGTCAGCCACCGTTGAGTGGGGGCACCTACCGCAACAAATTAGGGTGCCTACCTCCACTGTCAGGCAGGTGGCATTATAGAGATTGTCTTTAGGGCTCACCAGTTTTCCTTGTTTGTAGGTACATCTTAGGGTAACAACAGGGTGAGCCGTCGAGGAGTGGGGGCGCCTACCGCGGTAAAGTAGGGTGCCTACCTCCACTGTCAGGCAGGACTCATTAGTGTATGACGTAGGGTGGCATAGGTACATTGAATGCCTTCTTACTTGATCTATCATTTTTATAAATAAAGTCTATTTTTAAATGTCCTAATAAAAGTTAAATTTTAGGGATCCTTGGTTCTTTTCTTGGTTTGTTTATTGTTCTAGGGTTCCGACATATTGTAGTTTGGTTTCTTTTGATCTTGAAAAAGGGCAGTAATGCACAAAAGGTAAAAAATGTTCAGAGTCCTGACAACTGCACATGATGCTCTATACTGTATACTGGCCGCACATGATGCTCCATACTGTATAATGGCCACACATGATACTCCATACTGTATAATGGCCACACATGGTGCTCCATACTGTATAATGACTGCACATGATGCTCCATACTGTGTAATGACTGCACATGATGCTCCATACTGTATAATGACTGTACATGATGCTCCATACTGTATAATGACCACACATGATGCTCCATACTGTGTAGTGACTGCACATGATGCTCCATACTGTATAATGACCGCACGTGATGCTCCATGCTGTATATTGGCCGCACATGATACTTCGTACCATATAATGGCCACACATAGCTACTCCTACTCACGTGGCTGCGCTCCGTAAACCTTGCACACACGGCTCCGCTCCGTACACGCGGCTCCACTCCACACACCTCATGCAGACACGGCTCTGCTCCGTACACCTCGCACACATTCAGCTCCGCTCCATACACCTCGTACACATTCAGCTCCGCTCCATACACCTCGTACACATTTAGCTCCGCTCCATACACCTCGTACACATTTAGCTCCACTCCATACACCTCGTACACATTTAGCTCCACTCCATTCACCTCGTACACATTTTGCTCCACTCCATACACCTCATACACACACGGCTCCGCTCCATACACCTCGTGCACATTCAGCTCCACTCCATACACCTCGTACACATTCAGCTCCACTCCATACACCTCATACACACACACGACTCCGCTCCATACACCTCGTACACATTTAGCTCCGCTCCATACACCTCATACACACACGGCTCCACTCCATACACCTCGTACACATTCAGCTCCGCTCCATACAACTCGTACACATTCAGCTCCGCTCCATACACCTCATACACACACGGCTCCGCTCCATACACCTCATATACACACAGCTCCACTCCGTACACCTCATACACATTCAGCTCCACTCCATAAACCTCGTACACATTTAGTTCCACTCCATACACCTAGTACACACACGGCTAACTGCACAGACTTCTTCATACCTGATACGTCGATCTGCAATCACAGCAGCAGAGGCCAGTAACAGAGGAGGCTGTGAGTGTGTCCATCCCACCCTGCTCTGCCCCACTCATTCCACGCACGATTAGTTTACTAGCCAGGCATGATTAGCAGTCCACTGGTCTGCTGCTTATTGCGGCACCCAGGGCTGTGTTCGGCAGATAAGCCCTTGAGGTGGTGACTGACTGTGTTGTAACTTATGTACCTCAAAGAACAGAAGTTTCCCCTCTCAGTGTCTCCCTCTCTGAAGTTCTGTACCGCACGCACACTGGAGACTCACTCAGGAACATACCAGAAGGGGAAGGAGCGTAGCCTAACACAAGGGGGTGTGACAAGTACCTCAAAAATGTCCCCTCTCTCTCCCTCTGAGCTGTACCGCGCACACTGGAAGAAAAACAGACTGCAGGTGAAGGGGCACGGCTTAACACAAGGGGGCGTGTCGGCTGCTTCTCCTGCTGTCTGCGGGAAGCAGAGCGTCCCGTGCTGGACAGCGGGGCAAAGCATCAAAACCGGGACAGTCCCGCACAATGAGGGACGGTTGGGAGCTATGCACACACTGTATATTACACACACACACACTGCAGGTTACTGTCACGGGAAGACTAGGTGGGCACGAGCAAATAACCCGGGCCCCTGCAATTTCCCTCAGACTAGGGAAATCCTGACTGACCCTCTACCTAGAGTTTACACCAATGGTGTGCATGTCTAGGCCTCGAACCTCACCCTGTCTCCTGTTTCAACCCTAGGCTGAAACCACTGCCCGCCACCCAGTGAAACGATAATACACCAATACCCACAGTTAGCACAGACAAGGATAACGGAAAAAATATACTCCACGCCGCAGTCACTCAGGAATACACAATAAGTGCACAGGGCAAAATAAATACAAATATAGGAAGGAGTAAATAAGACAAAGGGAAATACACCACCAGCAACGATACTCCAACTACTAGTTCACCACTCCAGACCGAGATAACAACGCACAAGACAGAAGCTATAATCGGCGATGCCCAATGTTCAGGAGAACTATTTAAAGGCAGTGGGCATGGCCCAGCTTCCAATCCGAGCACCAGGTAAATTAACCCCGGACCAGCTAGATAAAATCTAGCCGACGCCAATGAGCGCATAGTGGTAAAAAGCGGAATTACCGCTGTCTGTCGAACGACCTGGTCTGAACAGCGTCCGACATGACAGTACCCCGCCTTCTACGAGGGACCCCAGGGCCCTCACGGCTTATAGGACCCGGCTTGTCCGGATGGCGGCGGTGAAAAAACCTGACCAGCCGATCCGCATGAACGTCCGAGGCTGGTACCCAGGACCTCTCCTCAGGCCCATAACCACGCCAGTGTACCAAGTACTGTAAAGTGCGGCACACTACACGAGAGTCAATCACCTTGGACACTTCAAATTCCAAATTACCATCCACCAAGACTGGAGGTGGCATAGGCACCGTGTCCACGGAACCCACCACCTTCTTTAAAAGAGACCTGTGGAACGCGTTGTGTATCTTATACACCGTAGGAAGCTCCAATCGGTACGCTACTGGGTTAATGACGGCGGTGACCCTAAATGGACCAATAAACCGTGAACCCAATTTAAGGGATGGTATTTTGAGTCTTATGTTTTTTGTGGATAACCACACCCAGTCATCCACACTCAGGTCCGGACCTGGCACACGCCTACTGTCAGCCACACGTTTGTACCTAGCACCCACACTCAACAGGCGCTGTTTAACTCTCCTCCAGACTGATGATAATTGTGCTCCTAACTGGTCTTCCTCCGGGAAGCCGGAAGAGCCCCCCTGACTCAAAGTACAAAATTGAGGATGAAGTCCGTAAACACAAAAAAACGGAGACTCCCCAGACGACTCCTGGCGGTGATTATTGATGGCAAACTCAGCCAAAGGAAGAAACTTTGACCACTCCTCCTGGTTATCTGAAACAAAGCAGCGTAAGTACTGTTCCAAATTTTGGTTCATACGCTCGGTCTGACCATTAGACTGAGGGTGAAACGCCAAAGAATGAGACAACTTGATCCCCAGCCGTGAACAAAATGCTTTCCAAAATTTTGCCACAAACTGAGACCCCCTATCAGAAACGATGTCAGACGGAACCCCATGAAGTCTGACCACCTCCTGCACCAATACCTGAGCCAGAGCATTAGGTAATGAAGGCAAAGACACAAAGTGCGACATTTTTGAGAACCGATCAACAATCACCAAGATGACCGTGTTCCCAGCTGAGGAGGGCAAGTCAGTGATAAAATCCATGGAGATTTCCGTCCATGGCTTACTAGGTACCTCGAGAGGAAAGTGTGCCAACAGGACGAGAGCGAGGCGTCTTAGTCCTGGCGCACGTGGTGCAAGCTGACACGTATGAGACCACGTCCTGTCGGATCTTGGGCCACCAAAACCGACGTGACACCAACTCCCTAACCCCTGGATGGCCAGCCAGGACAGCATCATGATGCTCCGCCAAAACCTTTAAGCGGAGATGAAGCGGTACAAACGTTTTGTTGAAGGGAAGCTCAGAAGGTACCTCCTCCTGGGCCTCGGCAATCTCAGCCTCAACCTCGGTAGTGAGAGCCGAAACCACAACACCCTTTTGGAGGATGGGTACTGGATCTTCCCGAGGCTCTCCCCCCGGAAAACACCTGGACAAAGCATCCGCCTTAGTGTTTTTAGAACCAGGTCTGTAAGTGACAACAAAGTTGAACCGCGTGAAAAACAATGCCCAGCGAGCCTGCCTGGGAGACAGACGCTTGGCAGACTCCAAATAAAGCAAATTCTTATGGTCGGTAAGAACAGTAACCTGATGAACCGACCCCTCCAAGAAGTGTCGCCATTCCTCAAAGGCCAATTTGATTGCCAACAACTCTCTGTTGCCGATATCGTAGTTACGTTCGGCGGGCGACAGTTTCTTGGAAAAATAGGCGCATGGACGCAAACCGCTCAAGGATGAGCCTTGTGACAGCACCGCCCCCACACCAACCTCAGACGCATCGACTTCTACAACAAAAGGTTTCGATACATCTGGCTGCACCAGAACGGGAGCCGAAAAAAAACTGTTTTTAAGAGATTCAAATGCACACACAGCAGCCTCAGGCCAAACGGAGAAATTGGTACCCTTTTTAGTCATGTCAGTCAGCGGTTTAGCAATGATAGAAAAATCCTTGATAAACTTCCTATAGTAGTTAGAAAACCCAAGGAACCGCTGAAGTGCTTTTAGGTTATCAGGCCGTTCCCAATGCAACACCGCTTGCACCTTAGCGGCGTCCATTTTAAACCCTGAAGCAGACACAATATAGCCCAAGAAAGGCAACTCCTGTACCGAAAATACACATTTCTCCAGTTTTGCATATAGCTTATTCTCTCTGAGAAGCTGTAACACCTGCCTGACATGATCTAAATGAGTATCACGGTCGCAAGAATATATGAGGATGTCATCTAGGTACACAATAACGAATTTCCCCAAAACATGTGAGAACACATCATTTATGAAATGTTGAAACACTGCAGGTGCGTTAGTCAACCCAAATGGCATCACCAAATTTTCAAAATGACCCTCAGGGGTATTAAAAGCCATCTTCCACTCATCACCTTGACGGACTCTTATGAGGTTGTATGCCCCCCTGAGGTCAAGCTTGGTAAACCACTTAGCACCTGCCACCTGGTTGAACAAATCCGGTATCAATGGCATAGGATTTGGATCACGAACCGTAATCTGGTTCAACTCCCTGAAATCCAAACACGGGCGTAATCCGCCATCTTTCTTCTTCACGAAGAAGAACCCTGCTGCCACAGGCGAGGATGAAGGCCTGATGTGCACTTTGCTCAAACTTTCAGCAATGTAATCCTTTAACGCTTGTCTCTCCGGACCGGAGATGTTAAACATCCTTGCTTTAGGCAATTTGGCCCCTGGTTTAAACCTGATAGTACAGTCATAGGGACGATGTGGCGGCAACTCTGAACAACCCTTCTCAGAGAACACATCCACAAAATCCAGAAGTGACTCCGGAACGCTTGAAGTCACAGCAGACACACATGTGGCCAGGCAATTCTCCTGGCAGAACTCACTCCACTGAACTATGTCCGGAGTTTTCCAGTCAATTACCGGGTTGTGCATAGACAACTATGGAAAACCCAAAACCACCTGAGCAGGAAGATTCCTGAGCACCTTACATGTAACCTGCTCGGAATGTAAAACCCCAATGTGGAGTTTCACCTCAGCCACAAATTCAGTAATCTCCCCCTGTGAGAGAGGAGCAGCATTGATGGTGACCACGCGGATAGGGTGAGGCAGTTTTTCAATCCTAAAACCTGCTGTGTGCGCAAACTCCTCATCAATGAGATTTGTGGCTGAACCACTATCCACAAAAACAGGAATTGGCAGCTCATTGCCAGCGATAATAACCTTAGCAGGAAGCATGCATTGAGAAACCACCATGTAGGATATACATAAGCTCAGATTGGTCTCCTCCACACCCTCTGAGCTTAGAAGTTTTCCGCCGTTGCGTTTTTCTTAGACAGCAGAGGACAGATGTTAATAAAATGACCAGTTTTACCACAGTAAAAACAGGCTCCCTGCTTCCTGAGCTCAGGGGCTCGACGCTTCACATGTGACACCCCTGCGATTTGCATAGGCTCCGTGGGCTCACCTGCAGCAACCTCACGTGAACCTAAACCCTCTCCCATAGGCGATGTCTCATGCTCCCCCTGACGCAAACGGCGATTAATGCGGACAACCAGACTCATAGCGGAGTCTAGAGAAGTAGGAGTCTCGTACATCAGAAGGGCTTTTTTAACCCTTCCAGAAACCCCATTGTTATGGTTCTCAATGGCAAGAGAACATAGCCCAGCAAACATAAGAACTAGCTCTTGGAAGGATGGAAACTAAACTGACCATGAACTAAACCTGCCGCACAACTAACAGTAGCCGGGTAGCGTAGCCTGCGTTTTATCCCTAGACGCCCAGCGCCGGCCGGAGGACTAACTAATCCTGGCAGAGGAAAATATAGTCCTGGCTCACCTCTAGAGAAATTTCCCCGAAAGGCAGACAGAGGCCCCCACAAATATTGGCGGTGATTTTAGATGAAATGACAAACGTAGTATGAAAATAGGTTTAGCAAAATTGAGGTCCGCTTACTAGATAGCAGGAAGACAGAAAGGACACTTTCATGGTCAGCTGAAAACCCTATCAAAACACCATCCTGAAATTACTTTAAGACTCTAGTATTAACTCATAACATCAGAGTGGCAATTTCAGATCACAAGAGCTTTCCAGACACAGAAACGAAACTACAGCTGTGAACTGGAACAAAATGCAAAAACAAACAAGGACTAAAGTCCAACTTAGCTGGGAGTTGTCTAGCAGCAGGAACATGCACAGAAAGGCTTCTGATTACAATGTTGACCGGCATGGAAGTGACAGAGGAGCAAGGCTAAATAGCGACTCCCACATCCTGATGGAAACAGGTGAACAGAGAGGATGATGCACACCAGTTCAATTCCACCAGTGGCCACCGGGGGAGCCCAAAATCCAATTTCACAACAGTACCCCCCCCTCAAGGAGGGGGCACCGAACCCTCACCAGAACCACCAGGGCGATCAGGATGAGCCCTATGAAAGGCACGGACCAAATCGGAGGCATGAACATCAGAGGCAGTCACCCAAGAATTATCCTCCTGACCGTATCCCTTCAATTTGACCAGATACTGGAGTTTCCGTCTGGAAACACGGGAGTCCAAGATTTTTTCCACAACGTACTCCAACTCGCCCTCAACCAACACCGGAGCAGGAGGCTCAACGGAAGGCACAACCGGTACCTCATACCTGCGCAATAATGACCGATGAAAAACATTATGAATAGAAAAAGATGCAGGGAGGTCCAAACGGAAGGACACAGGGTTAAGAATCTCCAATATCTTGTACGGGCCGATGAACCGAGGCTTAAACTTGGGAGAAGAAACCCTCATAGGGACGAAACGAGAAGACAACCACACCAAGTCCCCAACACAAAGCCGAGGACCAACCCGACGCCGGCGGTTGGCAAAAAGCTGAGTCTTCTCCTGGGACAACTTCAAATTGTCCACTACCTGCCCCCAAATCTGATGCAACCTCTCCACCACAGCATCCACTCCAGGACAATCCGAAGATTCCACCTGACCAGAAGAAAATCGAGGATGAAACCCCGAATTACAGAAAAAGGGAGACACCAAGGTGGCAGAGCTGGCCCGATTATTGAGGGCAAACTCCGCTAAAGGCAAAAAAGCAACCCAATCATCCTGATCTGCAGACACAAAACACCTCAAATATGTCTCCAAGGTCTGATTCGTCCGCTCGGTCTGGCCATTAGTCTGAGGATGGAAAGCAGACGAGAAAGACAAATCTATGCCCATCCTAGCACAGAATGCTCGCCAAAATCTAGACACGAATTGGGTACCTCTGTCAGAAACGATATTCTCCGGAATACCATGCAAACGGACCACATTTTGAAAAAACAGAGGAACCAACTCGGAAGAAGAAGGCAACTTAGGCAGGGGAACCAAATGGACCATTTTAGAGAAACGATCACACACCACCCAGATGACAGACATCTTCTGAGAAACAGGAAGATCCGAAATAAAATCCATCGAGATGTGCGTCCAGGGCCTCTTCGGGATAGGCAAGGGCAACAACAATCCACTAGCCCGAGAACAACAAGGCTTGGCCCGAGCACAAACGTCACAAGACTGCACGAAGCCTCGCACATCTCGAGACAGGGAAGGCCACCAGAAGGACCTTGCCACCAAATCCCTGGTACCAAAGATTCCAGGATGACCTGCCAACGCAGAAGAATGAACCTCAGAAATGACTTTACTGGTCCAATCATCAGGAACAAACAGTCTACCAGGTGGGCAACGATCAGGTCTATCCGCCTGAAACTCCTGCAAGGCCCGCCGCAGGTCTGGAGAAACGGCAGACAATATCACTCCATCCTTAAGGATACCTGTAGGTTCAGAATTACCAGGGGAGTCAGGCTCAAAACTCCTAGAAAGGGCATCCGCCTTAACATTCTTAGAACCCGGCAGGTAGGACACCACAAAATTAAACCGAGAGAAAAACAACGACCAGCGCGCCTGTCTAGGATTCAGGCGTCTGGCGGACTCAAGATAAATCAGATTTTTGTGGTCAGTCAATACCACCACCTGATGTCTAGCCCCCTCAAGCCAATGACGCCACTCCTCAAAAGCCCACTTCATGGCCAAAAGCTCCCGATTCCCAATATCATAATTCCGCTCGGCGGGCGAAAATTTACGCGAGAAAAAAGCACAAGGTCTCATCACGGAGCAATCGGAACTTCTCTGCGACAAAACCGCCCCAGCTCCGATTTCAGAAGCGTCGACCTCAACCTGAAAAGGAAGAGCAACATCAGGCTGACGCAACACAGGGGCGGAAGAAAAGCGGCGCTTAAGCTCCCGAAAGGCCTCCACAGCAGCAGGGGACCAATCAGCAACATCAGCACCCTTCTTAGTCAAATCAGTCAATGGTTTAACAACATCAGAAAAACCAGCAATAAATCGACGATAAAAGTTAGCAAAGCCCAAAAATTTCTGAAGACTCTTAAGAGAAGAGGGTTGCGTCCAATCACAAATAGCCTGAACCTTGACAGGATCCATCTCGATGGAAGAGGGGGAAAAAATATATCCCAAAAAGGAAATCTTTTGAACCCCAAAAACGCACTTAGAACCCTTCACACACAAGGAATTAGACCGCAAAACCTGAAAAACCCTCCTGACCTGCTGGACATGAGAGTCCCAGTCATCCGAAAAAATCAAAATATCATCCAGATACACAATCATAAATTTATCCAAATAATCACGGAAAATGTCATGCATAAAGGACTGAAAGACTGAAGGGGCATTTGAAAGACCAAAAGGCATCACCAAATACTCAAAGTGGCCCTCGGGCGTATTAAATGCGGTTTTCCACTCATCCCCCTGCTTAATTCGCACCAAATTATACGCCCCACGGAGATCTATCTTAGAGAACCACTTGGCCCCCTTTATGCGAGCAAACAAATCAGTCAGCAGTGGCAACGGATATTGATATTTAACCGTGATTTTATTCAAAAGCCGATAATCAATGCACGGCCTCAAAGAGCCATCTTTCTTAGCCACAAAGAAAAAACCGGCTCCTAAGGGAGATGACGAAGGACGAATATGTCCCTTTTCCAAGGACTCCTTTATATATTCTCGCATAGCCGCATGTTCAGGCACAGACAGATTAAATAAACGACCCTTAGGGTATTTACTACCCGGAATCAAATCTATGGCACAATCACACTCCCGGTGCGGAGGTAATGAACCAAGCTTAGGTTCTTCAAAAACGTCACGATATTCAGTCAAGAATTCAGGAATCTCAGAGGGAATAGATGATGAAATGGAAACCACAGGTACGTCCCCATGCGTCCCCTTACATCCCCAGCTTAACACAGACATAGCTTTCCAGTCAAGGACTGGGTTATGAGATTGCAGCCATGGCAATCCAAGCACCAACACATCATGTAGGTTATACAGCACAAGAAAGCGAATAATCTCCTGGTGATCCAGATTAATCCGCATAGTTACTTGTGTCCAGTATTGTGGTTTATTGCTAGCCAATGGGGTGGAGTCAATCCCCTTCAGGGGTATAGGAGTTTCAAGAGGCTCCAAATCATACCCACAGCGTTTGGCAAAGGACCAATCCATAAGACTCAAAGCGGCGCCAGAGTCGACATAGGCATCCGCGGCAATAGATGATAAAGAACAAATCAGGGTCACAGATAGAATAAACTTAGACTGTAAAGTGCCAATTGAAACAGACTTATCAAGCTTCTTAGTACGCTTAGAGCATGCTGATATAACATGAGTTGAATCACCGCAATAGAAGCACAACCCATTTTTTCGTCTAAAATTCTGCCGTTCACTTCTGGACAGAATTCTATCACATTGCATATTCTCTGGCGTCTTCTCAGTAGACACCGCCAAATGGTGCACAGGTTTGCGCTCCCGCAGACGCCTATCGATCTGGATAGCCATTGTCATGGACTCATTCAGACCCGCAGGCACAGGGAACCCCACCATAACATCCTTAATGGCATCAGAGAGACCCTCTCTGAAATTCGCCGCCAGGGCGCACTCATTCCACTGAGTAAGCACAGCCCATTTACGGAATTTCTGGCAGTATATTTCAGCTTCGTCTTGCCCCTGAGATAGGGACATCAAGGCCTTTTCCGCCTGAAGTTCTAACTGAGGTTCCTCATAAAGCAACCCCAAGGCCAGAAAAAACGCATCCACATTGAGCAACGCAGGATCCCCTGGAGCCAATGCAAAAGCTCAATCCTGAGGGTCGCCCCGGAGCAAGGAAATCACAATCCTGACCTGCTGAGCAGGATCTCCAGCAGAGCGAGATTTCAGGGACAAAAACAACTTGCAATTATTTTTGAAATTTTGAAAGCAAGATCTATTCCCCGAGAAAAATTCAGGCAAAGGAATTCTAGGTTCAGATATAGGAACATGAACAACAAAATCTTGTAAATTTTGAACTTTCGTGGTGAGATTATTCAAACCTGCAGCTAAACTCTGAATATCCATTTTAAACAGGTGAACACAGAGCCATTCCAGGATTAGAAGGAGAGAGAGAGAGAAAGGCTGCAATATAGGCAGACTTGCAAGAGATTCAATTACAAGCACACTCAGAACTGAAGGAGAAAAAAAAAAAAAAAAAACTTCAGCAGACTTCTCTTTTCTCTCCTTTCTCTGTCAATTAATTTAACCCTTTGGGGCCGGTCAAACTGTTATGGTTCTCAATGGCAAGAGAACATAGCCCAGCAAACATAAGAACTAGCTCTTGGAAGGATGGAAACTAAACTGACCATGAACTAAACCTGCCGCACAACTAACAGTAGCCGGGTAGCGTAGCCTGCGTTTTATCCCTAGACGCCCAGCGCCGGCCGGAGGACTAACTAATCCTGGCAGAGGAAAATATAGTCCTGGCTCACCTCTAGAGAAATTTCCCCGAAAGGCAGACAGAGGCCCCCACAAATATTGGCGGTGATTTTAGATGAAATGACAAACGTAGTATGAAAATAGGTTTAGCAAAATTGAGGTCCGCTTACTAGATAGCAGGAAGACAGAAAGGACACTTTCATGGTCAGCTGAAAACCCTATCAAAACACCATCCTGAAATTACTTTAAGACTCTAGTATTAACTCATAACATCAGAGTGGCAATTTCAGATCACAAGAGCTTTCCAGACACAGAAACGAAACTACAGCTGTGAACTGGAACAAAATGCAAAAACAAACAAGGACTAAAGTCCAACTTAGCTGGGAGTTGTCTAGCAGCAGGAACATGCACAGAAAGGCTTCTGATTACAATGTTGACCGGCATGGAAGTGACAGAGGAGCAAGGCTAAATAGCGACTCCCACATCCTGATGGAAACAGGTGAACAGAGAGGATGATGCACACCAGTTCAATTCCACCAGTGGCCACCGGGGGAGCCCAAAATCCAATTTCACAACACCCCATGAATAAACTGACTCCGCAGCGCTGGATCATTCCACTGTGTATCGATCGCCCAGCGACGAAATTCAGAACAGTAATCCTCTGCAACTCGCTCCCCCTGGCGAATAGTGCGTATCTTAGATTCTGCTAGAGCCATTCTGTCAGGCTCATCGTAAATATTTCCAAGAAAGGAAAAAAAACTATCCACAGAGTCAAATGCAGCAGAATCAGATGGCAAAGAAAACACCCATGCTTGGGGATCCCCGCTTAACAATGACAACACCAGGCCCACACGCTGAGCCTCATTACCTGAGGAGATCGGGCGCATACGGAAATATAGTTTGCAAGCTTCACGAAAAGAAACAAATTTACTGCGTTCCCCAGCAAATTTTTCAGGCAAAGGAAACTTAGGCTCAGCAACTCTACCTGTCGCTCCAGCTTGCATATTAGATACTGCTAGTCCTTGTTGCTGCACTGCCCCCCTCAACTCAGTGACCTGTAGGGACAGCGCCTCCAACTGGCGGGTTATGGAAGTCATGGGTATATGACAAAACAACAAAAAAAAAAAGGAAACCCCTTTTTTTTTTTTTTTTTTTTTTAAGGCCGATTATAATGTCACGGGAAGACTAGGTGGGCAAGAGCAAATAACCCGGGCCCCTGCAATTTCCCTCAGACTAGGGAAATCCTGACTGACCCTCTACCTAGAGTTTACACTGATGGTGTGCATGTCTAGGCCTCGAACCTCACCCTGTCTCCTGTTTCAACCCTAGGCTGAAACCACTGCCCGCCACCCAGTGAAACGATAATACACCAATACCCACAGTTAGCACAGACAAGGATAACGGAAAAAATATACTCCACGCCGCAGTCACTCAGGAATACACAATAAGTGCACAGGGCAAAATAAATACAAATATAGGAAGGAGTAAATAAGACAAAGGGAAATACACCACCAGCAATGATACTCCAACTACTAGTTCACCACTCCAGACCGAGATAACAACGCACAAGACAGAAGCTATAATCGGCGACGCCCAATGTTCAGGAGAACTATTTAAAGGCAGTAGGCATGGCCCAGCTTCCAATCCGAGCACCAGGTAAATTAACCCTGGACCAGCTAGATAAAATCTAGCTGACGCCAATGAGCGCATAGTGGTAAAAAGCGGAATTACCGCTGTCTGTCGAACGACCTGGTCTGAACAGCATCCGACATGACAGTTACACACACACGGTAGAGGACATACCAGGCTTCTTCCTCTGTAGTTCCTCCATATTCCAACAAGGGGCAGACTTTTGGTCACATGGCCATAATGTCACCAAAGGTTATTTTACACATCTAATTTTGGAACCTGCATTGATAATGCAGGACTGGTATTATCAGTGCAGTTTATAGCTTGTAAAGCCAGGGGTCGTTTTGGAGATGTCGACTCTGACCAATTGCCAAATTTGCCCCAGCCCAGTTGCTTTATTACTATTATACAATGCTTCTATTCATCTGAACACCATGGTGTTTTGCACTATTATAGTGTTGCCATTTATATAATATATTCATACATTCCATACTTTGACATAAATGTGGAAAAGTAAAAAGTATTTTCCAGGCACACAGATTATTAAAACATGTTAGCCTATGAGAAGTGAGGAAAATTCATCACGTACTTTCTGTTAAAATTCTGCTCTGTTCCTTAGTTGTCATATATGGCCATGTGACCTCCAACTTCATACTTCCAGCTAGTGTCTTTTCAAAGCGCAGAGTAAAAAGATTTCCTGTCTGTGCTGTAAGGCTATGTGCACACGTTGCGGATTTACTGCGGATCCGCAGCGTTTTTTTCCGTGCAGAAACGCTGCAGATCCGCAAGTGATTTACAGTACAATGTAAAAAATTTTCAATGGGAAAAAAAATACTGTGCTAATGGTGTGGAAAATTCCACACGGAAACAATGCGGATTAAAAGAAGGAGCATGTCATTTATTTGTGCGGATCTGCAGCGTTTTTGTACCCATTCCATTATAGAAATCCGCAGGGGTAAAAACGCATGAAATCCACACAAAATCCACATAAAAAGCGCATCAAATCCGCACCTGCGTTTTCTGCCAAGAGATGCAGAATCCGCACAAAAAATTCCAGAGGCAAATTCGCAACATGTGCACATAGCCTAAAGGAAACAGACTGCTAGTCAAACACAGCCCTGCATACAGGAGCCTGCAGTTCTTAGAGCAGGGTGTTTTGAATGGTTACATCATGGGAGGACACATGGGTAGTGATCCTCTGCCAGTGAGTGACTGGTAATGTTCACAGGAAAGGAGAGCAGAAGCTACAGATGCAGTGTAGGCTCCACAGATTTATCAATTATATGACTAATTGCACCCATACGTATTTGTGGTTACATATTATTAATCTTTGTACATCAAAGGTGGGATGCAGTAATCTCAAGAGAGTGCATATTACATGAATTAGCGGAGTGTAAGGAGAGAGAAACAGGGTGTAGAGATTTATCCATCTTGAGACTGCTTATAAGTCTCTAGTTGGTGCTTTTTAGGAACAGTGGGTGGTCACTGAGTATGGGAGTGTGGGGGGCATATACAGCTCTAGCAGAGAAGTCAGGGAATATTAATAATAATAATATTTATTTTTATATAGCACCAACATATTCCGCAGCGCTTTACAGTTTGTCACATTATCATCGCTGTCCCCAATGAAGCTCACAATCTAAATTCCCTATCAGTAAGAAATGGCCGGAGCAAGGCCTCCCAACCCCCTCACCCAAGGCCTGAAGCGGAGGCTAGCATGACAGTGGGTTGGAGGTGGGTATTTAGGGAAATTTAGGGGAGGGAACTACGGAGAAGGGTTTTATGGGTCAGTTGGGGGAGGGGCCTGGCAGTTCCCGCTCTCCGAACCCTGAAGCAGCAGCACGTACCATGTCGGCGGTCGATAGGGTGTTGGAGAGCCTCAGGGCTGCGGCCGCCTCGCACCCTGATGGCTGGTTGGAGGCACAGGTTTCCGGTATCCTTGGTGGGGGCGCGGTGGCGACGGCTGCTGCGGCTCCGGAGCGGCGGTCACGGCGATGCAGGCCCCCGGACAGGCTGTCACCTGATATGGCTCCCAGGGCCCTCCGCAGGCGCAGGAGCCCCTCAAGGGACCCTCCAGGCCGGGCGCCGGTGAGTAGCATGGCCAGCAGGCCCCGGCCTGGGAGGAATCCTACTGCCGGGCGGGCGCCGGCGGCGGCTGCTAGGCCTCTGCCTCGTGGTAGAAGGCGGAGCCAGCGCGCGCCGGACGACAAGCAAGGCCCAGCAGTGCGGGAGGCCGCAGCGGCGATGCTCCTGTCGTGCGGCCTGCCTCTCCAAGCCGGAGCATCTCGGGAGGCACAGTACGAGCGGACGGCTCAGGGCAGGCATGTCTTGGGCCGGTTCTGTCACCATCTGCAGGGATTTACCCTGCGCAGTTCAACGCCAGCGGCGGTACATCTGGGCCGGCATTGGGCGTTCAATGGCACTTGGCAGGTGCACCGGGATCGTCCAGCACTGCAGTGGGAAGTGGATTGGCAGCATTTTCTCCAGCGGCGGTACCAGACCGTTTGTCCGAGGGGCGAAGAGCGCAGCAGGTTTCGCTAATGCCGGATGGCGCGTCGGAGAGATGTCTGGAGACTGGCAGTCCGGCTGGAGGGGTCACAGCCTCCTCGCAGCCTGGTGAGTGTTTGTCTGTGTTTACTCCTTGTTTGCAAAATGTTTCCGTACCGTTTGCTGGTGGTGCGGGGGGTAGTGTGTCCGGTGTGGAGGCGGTTAGCGGGTCTGCGTTTGCGGAAGGTGCTAGTGTGCGTGCAGTGCTAGATAACGTGCAGGCTTTGTTGGCTAGGTTGGATAGAGGCTTGTTTGAGCAGAGGCAGCTAGCGGCGTGGGTAGCCCCTTGCGGGCCCTCTGTGGGTATGGCAGCATCAGTGGCGGTGCCAGCGTCTCCGATTTCTGTGTCGGTTCAGACGGAAAAGGAGAAGGAATGCAGGGTTCATTTGGATGATAGGGCTCATGGTGAGGTTTTCGTCTGTTTTGAGGGTCCGTTGGGGGCCCATCTTAAGAAAGAGGTGAAAGAAAAGATTGGTAAGGATGAATATGTGGAGATATTTTCGTTGCTGCCGCTAGAGAAATTTCATTTGGACAAGGGCAAGAAAGAGGACAGCAAAAAAGAGGAGGAAGAAAAACGGAGGTGGCGTTTGATACCGCAGAAATTTTCCAATTGGCTTCAAGCGTTTGCGATATTTGCCAGTGTAATTGCTGAAAAGGCGCTAGAGAACAGCGCTGGTTTATTTTGTTATATGGATTCCATAGGTGAGGCCTATAGGGTGTATGGGGGGCAAGCGTGGCTCAGGTATGATGAGCAATTTAGACAGCGTAAGGCTATTCGGCCCGCCATCAGATGGGATCAGAAGGATATCGGTTTATGGTTGAGGGTCATGACACAGTATAAATTTGGGCATTCCTTTCAAGGGGGATCCGGAACCTCTGCTCAGTCTAGCCAGGCCGGCGAGTCCGGTTCCTCGGCCCATTCGAGTAATTCAGGAGAGCGTAAGCCAGGACTGTGTTGGCAGTTTAATGAGGGTCAATGCAAATTCGGGGCCAACTGCAAGTTTAAGCATCTCTGCTCCCACTGCAGTGGTTCCTCCCATGGGGCCGCAAAGTGTTTTAAAAAAGGCAAGCCCAAGTCCGGGGCTGGTAATTCCCAAGGGGGTGACTCCGGTGAGTTTGGAAAAGATGGCCCCGTATCTAGGTAGATACCCCGATAAGGAAAAGGCTGAATTGATATTTGAAGGTTTTAGGGATGGTTTCATGATTCCGGTGCCCAATTTTGTTATACCTCAAGGGGTTAAAAATTTACGTTCGGCTTTATTGCACAGTGCGGTGGTCACTGAGAAATTAAGCAAGGAAGTGTCATTGGGACGTATGGCAGGCCCGTTTGAGGTGGCTCCGTGGTCTGATTTGGTGGTATCGCCCCTGGGCGTCGTGCCCAAGAAAGAGCCTGGGAAATTTCGGCTTATTCATCATTTATCCTACCCGCGGGGGTTGTCCGTTAATGATGGTATAGCACCGGAGCTTTGCTCGGTGGTATACATGTCGTTTGATGAGGCAGTTTCTTGGGTTCGTAAGTCCGGAAAAGGGGCGCTCTTAGCTAAAACGGATATTGAATCAGCATTTCGGTTGCTGCCTGTTCACCCTTCCAGTTTAAGATTGTTAGGTTGTTTTTGGAATGGGGGATTTTTCGTTGACAGGTGTTTACCGATGGGTTGTTCCCTATCTTGTGCGTTATTTGAATCTTTCAGTTCATTTTTGGAATGGGTCGTTCGTGATGTGTCTGGTTGTGATTCTGTCATTCACTACCTAGATGATTTCTTGTGCATCGGCCCAGCGGGGTCTGACCGTTGTAGCAGGTTGTTGAATGCAGTTCAGTGGGTGGCCAGTCTTTTCGGTGTTCCGTTAGCTCCTGGAAAAACGGAGGGCCCTGATACGTGTCTTTGTTTCTTGGGCATTGTTATTGACACGATGCAGTGGGAATTTAGGTTGCCAAAGGAAAAGGTGGAGGGTCTTCGGGCCGAAGTGGCCAGGGCTTGTCGATTGAAAAAAATTGTCTTTGCGTGAGGTGCAGTCACTGTTGGGGAAGCTTAATTTTGCGTGTCGTGTTTTGCCCATGGGGAGAGTTTTTTCCAGAAGGTTGGCTAGTGCCACTGCTGGTGTTCGGGCCCCTCATCATTTCATCAGACTGTCGGCAGAGGTGAGGGAGGATTTGGTTGTCTGGAATACGTTTTTGGCTGATTATAATGGGCGCTCCTTGATTATGGATGATTTGACGGACAGCGACACGTTGGAGTTGTTTACGGACGCCGCAGGTGGTATTGGTTTTGGAGCATATTTTCGGGGGCAGTGGTGTGCTGAACATTGGCCTGAGGCTTGGATTGCTCCAGGTTTGGTCAGGAATATTGCCTTGTTAGAGATTTTTCCTATTCTGGTGGCGGTCCATTTATGGAAAGAGGATTTTCGTGACAAGCGTGTGCGCTTTAATTGTGATAACATGGGTGTTGTGTGTGCCATTAATGGGCTGGCGGCGTCGTCACCCCCGGTGGTACGTGTTCTGAGGCAGTTGGTTTTAAAATGTTTAGCGCTAAATGCTCATGTAACGGCATCTCATGTGCCGGGTTCTCGAAATTCCATTGCTGATGCCCTTTCTCGTTCACAGTTCAACCGTTTTCGGTCCCTGGCCCCGGAAGCGGAGATCGTCGGCCTGAAATGCCCTCCGGAGCTTTGGCAGGTGGTATTCGAGACGCTGAGGGTTTGATTCGGTCGTCGCTGGCTCCTAGGACTTGGGAGGCTTATCAGGCAGTGTGGTTGTCTTGGGAGGGTGTATTGGCGGCAGGGCATTTCGGTTCGAGTGCTCAGGATCAGGTGGGAGCGTTGTTATCCTGGTTAAGTGTGGGGGCATCTGAAGGGTGGTCGGTTGCAAAGGTGTCTCGTACTATGGCGGCCTTAGCATTTGGTTTCAAATTAAGAGGGCAGAGGGATTTGTCCAAGGTCTTTTTGGTAAAACAGGCGGTAAAGGGTTTTCGTAGGTGTCGTAGTCTCGGGGATGCTAGGCGGCCGGTTTCTTTTGCTTTGTTGGAACAATTGGGAGGGGTTTTACCTTTTGGTTTGTTTGTCAGATTTTGAATGCCGTTTATTCATGTTGGCTTTTTCGTTTGCCTTTTTTGGGGCTCTTAGGCTTGGGGAGCTGGTGTCACCCAGTAAACATGTTTTGGGGGGCATTTTAGCGAAGGACGTGCTGTTGTCTTCCGATCGGGTGGAATTTTGGTTACGGAAGTCAAAAACTGATCAGAAAGGTCGGGGCCGGAAGGTGGTTTTGGGCAAGGTAGCTAGTTCGGCAATGTGTCCGGTGAATTGTTTGGCTAGCTTTGTTAGCCTGGGGCCTAGTAGGGTGGGAGCTTTATTGTGTCATGCAGATGGTACCTTTTTGTCCAGATATCAATTTACGGCGGTCTTCAGGAAGGCAGTGCAATTACTGGGGTTGGACAGTTCGTGCTTTGCGTCCCACTCTTTTCGGATTGGGGCGGCAACCGAGGCCGCAGTGGGCGGTTTGGGGGCTGAGGACATTCGCCGTATTGGTCGGTGGCAGTCCAATAGGTACCGCAGTTATGTTCGGCCGCATCGGGTAACCGCTGAATGTTAATGCCTTTGTAACTGCTGGTACTTTTGTTTGTCGGTTTGCTGAAGTGTTTCTTATTTTCTTGTTTCAGGGTCTTTGCCGGTATTGGTGTGGATCTTCGGCCACTCGTTCGTTCATTGGGGAGCTTTGCGCGCCGACATGAGGAGAGAGGGTAGACAACTTGGTTTTGATCGAGCGGTGGCTGTGGTTCGGTGGCTTGGTTTCTGGGGAATGCTCTGGAACAGTGTTTTAAGGGAGGTGCACAACAGCGTGAGTTTGAACAGGGCACCGGATTTTTTGGTTTTGCACGCCGGGGGGAATGATCTGGGGATGCGGCCTTTCCGTGAGCTGGTGAGGGACATAAAGCAGGATTTGTTGCGGCTGTGGGTATTGTATCCCGGCATGACTGTTATTTGGTCGGAAATTGTGCCACGTACGCGTTGGCGGAATATGCGGTCTTGTGTGAAAATTAACAAGGCTAGGGTGAAGGTAAATAGGGCGGTGTCGTCCTTTGTGTCCCGGAATGGGGGAGTGGCCGTTCGGCATTTCGAACTGGAGAAGGGGGAAGGTGGTTTTTGGTTAGCTGACGGCGTGCATTTGAATGCGGTCGGTAGTGATCTTTCGGCTTTGGGCCTACAAGAGGGTGTCGAGAGGGCCATGGCTTTTCGGTTTGGTGGGGTCTCGGGCCTTTGAGGTGTTCATCGGCCCTCGTTGTGGCGGCTGGGGGGAGTCCTTGGAGTTGGTGGAAAATTGGTTCGGGGGATCCGTTGGCTTTTCAGAGTTTAACTGGGTTCGGATCTGGTGAATTGTGGTGGGGACTTTCGGCTAGTGTGGCCGAATCCCCGGGTAGTTATCGTGAACAGTTAAACCTTTGAGTTTATTGGTGCTCCCGAGCCAGGGTGGTAACGGCTGGGAGTAATTCTGTGTTTACTGTTATGTTCACAGTTATTGTATGGGTATTCGCCAGATTCTTTGTAGCTTCAAGGACTCCTCCTAGTAAAAGATAGTGTCTACATTGTGTGTAATTATTATTTATTTGTTGTGTTAAAATAAAAAGGCTGCTGTGGCCAAGTTATTCCAAAAGTAATTATTGTCATGTGTTCTTTGTGTGAGTTGGAGTGTGGATGGGGGCTGGGGTGGTGGATGGGGAGGTGGTGATAGGTGGGTTTTGGAGGGTTTTGGAGGGAGACAAGGGGGGTTCACCCGGGATACCCAAAGTATCGACAATGCCATTGTCATGTGTTTGGAAAGTGGGAGGAAACTGGAGAACCCGGAGAAAACCCACGCAAACACAGGGAGAATATACAAACTCCTTGCAGATGTTGTCCAAGGTGGGATTAGAACCCAGGACTCCAGAGCTGCAAGGCCACCGTGCTGCCCTTTTTTTATTGTCTTTTGGAAAAAGTAGTTTAGGCACAGAGGGGCATCTGGCAGGGAGTTCAGAGAGAAAACTACAAAGGTGGATTCAGGAGCTGATGGTAAGCTTTTAGAAAAAAAAAAAAGGAAAATAAAGGTAATAAGGATGTTTGAAGTCTGATTTCAGTGACAGCTAGATCATTTTTTGTTCCATAAAAAAGCAGGCCTGTTTTAAATATTATATGACCCTAAGTTTTAAAAAAAATCTCCTCACCTCCTACACCGGCATTGTAGCAGGTAGCAGCATTGATAGTGCTATTGTTATGTTACACCGAAACGCGCGTCGGGGTGGGCGCATCCAAGGGAGTCCCTGCACATTTGCAGGTAATGTTTGAATTAGGTAATCTATCTATATATATTATTGTCTAAGGGTTTTTCTGTCTGTCCTGGAAATCCCGCGTCTCTGATTGGTCGAGGCCGCCTGGGCCTCGACCAATCAGTGACGGGCACAGTATCGACGTAGAAATTCCGACGTAGCTGTCATAATGGAAATCCCGTGTCTCTGATTGGTCGAGGCCATGATTTGAGTATAGGGTTATTACTATATCTACAGTATATATACTAGGCACCAGCACTTTATTCACTGTAATAGTCTACCCTATTTATCACATGTTCTGCCATTATTTTGCTATCTTCAACAATACCTCATTTTGAGCAGTATTTATTAACTTTTTTAAGTATCCATGCACTATATTGGTATATTTGCCAAAGTTATTACTTCTGCACATTGGCACTATCAGTATCCACTGCACTGAATATATATTTTTTTTTTCTATGTATAATTTTCTTATTTACTCTTATCTGGCTGCTCCTATGCTATTGCAGCGCTCCTAGGATCCTGGTCATTGCAGTAGTGTCGCTTTCCTCCCGGGGAGAGTGATGCTATGTTTGGAGGCAAGGAAGGATAACTGCATCCAGGTATCACAAACATGCAACACATTTCATACTCCAGGCCACTAGGGGGAGCTTCTGATCTTATTTATTAGGTGACTCCCCATATATATATAACTGGTAGTCTGTAGGAAAGTTAGTTAGTTCCAGACATAAGTCTGAGGAGGACAGAGGGTCCACGGAGCAGTGCATGCCCTCAAAGCTGCAGCTCCCAGAAAGAGACATTTTGAAGGCAGAATTGTATTGCAGTGAGCGTGAAGGAAGGCAAAGCAAAGGAGAGGATACCAGAAGGGGACCAGCCAGCCCTGAACAGGCTGCCTCCTTCTGAGGCGCAGAACACCGGTAGCCAGAACACCGAGGTAGTAAGGACCTCTACGCCTTACTTCAGAGACCGGCAGGACAGCTAATTGCATGTTACCTGTCCACACCTATACCCAGGAGGCACGGTGATACCCCACAGAGCCGGGTTATCTAAGAGACCCTATAAACAGGCTCAAGTCACCAGTCATACGGGTTTTGTCCTATCCTATATGGGGGACAGAGAGAGACACTACATCTGTGAGGACCTTATTTGAAGCTTATGCAGTAAGGGACTACACCACTACAGTGCAAAGGAAGGCTATTGATTTCCACCTGGACAAAGGAGACTCTGGACTTGCCTCTGGACCGGCCAGACTCTGCCTGCCCTGTGGTCTGGTGCCCTGGACTGTGGATGCTGAAGTCTTCAGTAAAGGTAAAGAGACTGCAACCTTGTGTCCTCGTTCTTCACTGCGCCATTCACCATTCACTATCTACATACTGGGAAGCCCTGGGGATATTCTTCGCCTGTGGGAAATTATACCATCTAGCTGCCATAACATCACCCCAGCGGACCCCTTAAAGCAGCGTCGGTCACCCTGACCGAATACCACACAACAGGCGACACAACAGAAGTATCGCAATCTTTGAGCTACAAACATACTATTTAGTACTCTCACCAACTGACAGGTAAAAAACTCCCGATACCATCGTTGAATATGCCCTTCTATGTGTCTTATTCCACCATACATCTCTATCCTATGTGTCCCAAACAGATTATACTTGCGGTACCATAAGGAAAGGCCACCTGCCTATGATTAACAATATTATGTAAGGTAAATCCTCCTAATATTGTAGAATAGGTTGCTTCTCATCTACGGTCCTCACTAACACCTTTTATTCTTTATAGATATTCTATATGCTACGAGGATACTATTTATGCTATACTACTATTCACCTTGCTAAGGTAAACCTCACTTCGGTTTCTTCTCGAGCCCTACGTCCTTCGAACTGTATGAAATCACCTTCAAACCACGCGGAATGATACCTTCACCTATAGGATGGGGATTTTTTCTCACCTGAGACAGGATGTAATACCTGTACTATGCTATGTCCTATATGTATATATGTATATATTGCTTTTGATATATTTTTTCTCTCTCTCGGGTTGTTGTGTGCTACGATTTTGTATGTAATGTATGTATATATTGGATGTACAGTTGCTTACACTTATTCTATTCTTTCCAGCGACCACTTGATAAAGACTCGGGAGGAGTCGAAACTTTGTCAGTTGTCAGTTTGACTTCTGGTCGCATTTTGCATTGTTGAATGATATGTTCATAGCACTTCAATAAATTCCAAATTTCCCATAAATGATATCCTTAGAGTGTGTGGTGTATTAAATTTAGTCTTAGTGTGTTAGGACATCCCAGTCCTCTACACCTGCACCTCGCCTTATGTTAACCTTAGTGCACACCAATTTTTTCTCTATCCGAATACCACAGGTGGCGTCACGAACATAAACTTTATCTCTTTAAAGACCTTTCCCTTTTATACGGACGTCCCAGGGCCACGGACAGGGTCAGCCACAGTGACATCCCCCTGTGAACCGCAGGACCCGGTACCGAGTAACCCCACGGCCCTGACAGGGTGCTCCAACTATAATCATCTAAGTGATTTTTTACCAACTAGTTGATATATACATATTTATGATCTTATCTATTTGTGCACATTTATTTTGTCCCTTGTGTTATGCCCTCTTTTTTCTTCTGGTATTCCCCACTTTTTACCAATCTGATATGATTTTTCAATAAAATATATTATTTATCATATATTGGACTATTTGTCAGTTTTTCTCTCTTTTTGCATGGTATGTTCACACATTTGATTATGTCCATGTGAGCACATATCACTACCTATAGATTCATAGTGGTCTCCACTCACCTATGATCCACGGCTATTTATTTTATGTGCTCTACAGCTATGACTCTGAGGTTTCCCCTTTTCCATTATTAAAGTGTCTAATAGTAAGGCCCCATTCAAAAGTGTTAGATTTGTCAGATGTTGGAATAGAGTCATTAACAAATCCAATGTCAGATCAAAAGACAATCTAGATCCTCCAGGATTTTCAAACCACTATTCACATGCAGTAGAAAAAATCAGCAAAATTTGTCACCATTCCAATAAATTTTTAAATATAGCAAACGAGTACTCCCAATATGTCAGAGATGTGCACTTATATCATTCTGGGGAACGTTGGTTTCCTAAATATGCTTATACACTGAGTGATCCTAATTTTAAGCGTGCCGAAAAATGATTGTTCTCGGCAGCAAATTTTCCTGTGTAAACAATGGTATTCTATAAACACAGAAATTTCTAAATAATTTGTTTTTATTAAGATCTTTCTGCTTCCTCAATCTGCTTATTCACTAGGTGAAATCATTTTTAAGCTAAGGCTACTTTCACACTAACGTTGCTTGCTGTACGTCGGAATGCGTCGTTTTGGAGGAAAAACGCATCCTGCAAAGTTGCCCGCAGGATGCGTTTTTTCTCCATAGGCTTGCATTAGCGACGCATTGCGACGTATGGTCACACGTCGCATCCGTCGTGCGACGGATGCGTCGTGTTTTGGTGGACCGTCGGCACAAAAAAAGTTACATGTAACTTTTTTTGTGTGTTGTGTCCGCCATTTCCGACCGCGCATGCGCGGACGGAACTTCGCCCCCTCCTCCCCGGACATTACAATGGGGCAGCGGATGCGTTGAAAAACTGCATCCGCTGCCCCCGTTGTGATTAATTAACACACTGTCCATCGGTACGTCGGGCCGACGGTTTGTGACGACCCGTACCGACGAACTAGTGTGAAAGTAGCCTTACCGAAAAATCCTTGTTCTAAGCAGCACATTGTCCTGTGTAAACAATGGTATTCTATGTGCACAGAGAGATCCTAATGATTAGTGAGTATTCTGGGTGCATGGCAATGACTATGGAGTTAGTAATGGGGGTGTCTTATAGAGATCTCTCATTACTTACCGCTGGGCTTGATGTCAATGGCCATAAAACAGCTGACATCAACCCCACCACTATTACCCCACTAGCCACCACACCAGGTCAAGTGGAAAGAGCAGAGGCTAAGGCTACTTTCACACTTGCGTCGTGCACTGCACGTCGCTATGCGACGTTGCAGCGCACCGACGCAAGCAGTGAAAGCGCCGCACAACGGGGGCAGTGGATGCTGTTTTTCAACGCATCCGCTGCCCCATTGTGAGGTGCGGGGAGGAGGGGGCAGAGTTCCGGCCACGCATGCGCAGTCAGAATTGCTGGACACGACGCACCAAAAAACGTTACATGCAACATTTTTTGGTGGCGACGGTCCGACGCAACACGACGCAACTGTCGCACAACGGTTGCGACGTGTGGCAATGCGTCGCACTGCGTCGCTAATGCAAGTCAATGGTGAAAAAACGCATCCTGCAAGCACTTTTGCAGGATGCGTTTTTTTTTCAAAACGACACATAGCGACGTGCAGTGCACGACGCTAGTGTGAAAGTAGCCTAAGCGTCAAGATTAGCGCATCTAATGGATCCGCCATTTCTGGGGTGGCTGAGGGCTGATGTTCTTAGTCTGGCAAGAGGCAAACATCACTGGCCCCTTCTTAGACTATTAATATCAGTCTGCAGCCGTCTGCATAGCCTTTGCTTGTTAGTAAATATATGGGATCCCCCACACCAGTTTTTTTTGGGGGGTCTCCCCTATTTTAACCAGTAAAGGCTAAGCCAACAGCTATAAGCTGAAATTAATAGCATGGCAACCTTTATGGCTATTGGCTCATTCCCAGAATATTAACATCAGCCGTCAGCTTTCTCTCAGCTGGTTATGAAAACTACGGGGGATCCACCTCTTTTTTTTTTTTAATTATTTATTTAACATGCACTAGACAAAGAGAGCAGCAGCTGACGACAACTGTCATCAGACTCGCCTGGTCTTGTTCATCGCAGGGAGACCAGTCGACAATGAGGATAGTTGTAGCTAGCGCTAGAGACAGACGGTGTGTGCTGAAAACAACTGTCATCAGACTCGCCTGGTTTCTCTGATCGCAGGGAGACTAGGCGACAATGATGACAGTAGGATTCAGCACCTGGTGCCTGGGAACAGCATAAACTGTATTGCTTTTTCCCCAGCGCCGGTACGTGTTACACTGATGACACACGGATATCATTTGTGTGTCATCAGTGTGCAAGTGTGCAGCACACATTTTGTCCATGCTGCGTTAAAAAAAAGGACATGTCTGAGGGTTTTTCACGTAGACAGACGGTTCGTGTGAAAAACCAGACATCAATACAATGGGTGTGCGTATGTCTGTATTTGCGGTCCTTAACAACAGACTGCATACGGACATTCAAAACGGACATGTGAAGGGGACCTAATAGTGTATATACAGTCCTATCTGTGGGGAGAATGTATTAGAGCTGGGGTAGAAGAAAAGATGATAGGTTGCGGGAAAAAATTCAGTATAACGTTTGCTTTATTGAAATCCCTGCTTATTCTGGGGCATAGGTGTGAATAGGTCCCAATTAGTGATTGACAGCTATCTGTATGCACACTTATGCGGAGAAGACTGACAATCACTGATGAGGACTGCTCACTGGACTGCTCAGCAAAAAATAAGGGATTTCTTTGAATAAAATACCAGTTATACTAGTACAAATAGAAAATATTTTCCTGAAAACCTACATATCAATCTTCTCAGCTCCTCTTGCTTTATAATATGCCGCTAGCACATGATACTGCATATTCAATATGACAGGTTCCTTTTAAGCAGTGTTTCTCTCCAGCAACATTGGTATTATGTTTCCACAACACTGACATTATTTATCAATGAACTGTCATCATTGTCTACATTGCCGATTCACACTCTGTCATTGTCTTGTGCTGTAAATCTCCTCACTCTCTCTATATATATTTATATATATATATATATATATATAACAAAAATATTGGCGCCTTTACAATATGAAGCTATAGGAGCTTTTATGACGTCCCGTGCTAAATCTATAGACATGATTTTGCAATCAACCCCCTATTTGCGGCTAAGATAGATTCCACAAGTTTTGTACAAGATTTTGGATTGTGTCTGTAGGGATTTTTGCCTATTCATCCAGCACAGTATTTGTGAGGTCAGACAGTGATACCGGACAAAGGGCCTGGATAGTAAGCTCCGTTCTAGTTTGTCCCAAATGTTTTGTATGGGGTTGAGGTCTAGGCTCTGTGCACCCGGTCAGGTTCTTCCACACCAAACTTGCCCTACTATGCCTATATGGACCTTGCACTGGGGAAAAGTTATGCTGGAACAGAAAAGGGCCTTCCCCAATCTGTTACCATGAAGTTGGAAAAGGTTTTTCCTTGTGAAGAGCGCCAAGTCAGCGTAAGGAGACTTGGAGTGCTCCTCTGGAAATCACTGCTGGTGTAGCTTTCCCTGCCTTCAGATGTATATTTAATCCAGAGGAAATGAGAGACAATTTCTCTTGATTACTAATATGTCCAAAGGTGGGGACAGTGATGCCATCGCTAACTGGGTGCAGGGCTCACGTGTCATAACAACCTCACATGAGTCCCGGAACAGGAGCGCCAACACCGTTAGAACAGCGCACCCACATGAGGTGAGAATAAGTGGTTTTATTTTCTCAGGGGCAAACATTCAGAACGACAAGGGGTTGTCCTAGCAGCGGACAACCCCTTTATATAACCAAATAGCCTCTTCAGAGAGGAAGATGACAGGAACTCTAGTGCCACTTTTTACAGGTAGCAGTCCTAAATGTTAATATCGACCCTCTAAAGGGCCTTTGCCACATGAAAAAGAATATGAAGCTGTAACACCCCAGGGTCCTGGTTGTTACAATGGCATTGCTCTCCTCACGGGAAGAGTGATGTCATGCTTGGAAGCGAAGGAAGATCTCTTTCACCAGGTAAACACAAGCATACAACATGTTCACACTCCAGGCCAGAAGGGGGAGCTCTGATCCAGCTTGTGGGTGGCTCCCCTATATAAATATTCTGGTCTGGAGGGAAAGTCAGTTAGAGAGTTCCTGTCAGGGAGTGCCAGAGAGGAGCTTGTCAAGGAACATCAGCTTAGGCGGAGCCGGTAAGGAAGGAGTATAGCTGAGCAGACGTGGGAGTCTGCAGCTCCTGGCAGAAAGAGAGATAAAGGACTGAGGGGCCGTGCAGCCACTATAAAGAGCTGCAGCTCCTGGACACAGATAACACAGAAAGATGAACAGATTTGTAGTGAGCGTGCAGGAGAGCTAAGCACCGGAGAGTGACACCGGGGGAGGACAGCTGCGATTGGGCAACCTCCCTGTAGAGCGCAGATCCCAGTAGCTGGAAGACCGAGGTTGTGTGGGACTCCAAGACTTACAGCAGAAACAGGCAGGACAGCTGGACTACACGTAACCTGTCCGCCCTAATACCCAGAAGACACAGTGGTGCATAGAGCCCGGGTCGTGATAGAGACCCTGTAAAAAGGCTCGAGCCACCTGTCATACGGGCCTGTGTCCCTACTTTAAGGAGGACAGAGACAACTGTGAGGACCTTGATAGAAGCCACAGGCAGCAAGGGACTACACCAAAGCGCTAGTAGGAGGCTTTCAACTCCACCTGGTAAAGGGGACTCTGAACTCTCTTCCAAGCCAGCCGGACCCTGCCTGTACCTGTGATCTGGTGCCCTGGACTGTGGTTACCTGAAGCCTTCAGTAAACCAGGTAAAGAGACTGCAAACCTGGCCTGTGTCCTCAGGTCTTTACTAAACCACTCACCATCCTCATCTATACACCGGGAGCCCTGGGGACCAACTTCACCTGTGGGAAGTTATACCATCTTAGCTGCCATAACATCACCCCAGAGGACCCCTTTAAGCAGCGTCTGTTCCCACTGACTGAATACCACAGGTGGTGTCACAAACACAAACTTTATTCAAACCCCTTTAAAGACATTCCCTTTTACTTGGGTGACCAGGGCCTCGGACCACCATGACATCCCCTTTAAGTACCGGACCCGGTACCGAGTACCCCACGGCCCTGGAAGGCGACTCAAAGCCAAATCAGAAACTCAATTTGCAGGCAAATATTTGGGGGGCCCTAATCAATGCAAAGCAGAAGAACAATTTGGCTGAGAGAGAAGCCTCTAATAGGGGACCTAAGGGTAAAATGTCTACCCGTGGAAAGTGCCAAGGTGGCATAAGGAGACTTATATCTCACTCTATGAAGCAGGTATTTGCATATTTAAATTCCCAGGGGATCATTGCAGAGTTTATTAGTCTCCTTATGTTGACTTGGCACTCTCCACAAGGAAAAGTTTACCCCTTTCAGAGGCCTCTCACCCACCCAAATTAGTTCCCCTGCTTTGCCTGGGTGAGGGGAAAATACCCTAAAACACGTCTGCAAACATAGTTACTGGTTTGGCTTTTCTATCCTAAGTCATTTGTAAAGGCCATTTATAGGGTTGACTTTTTTTGATTGGTACTTCCAATGTGTGATACTAGAATCCGTCTTTTTTCTCTCTGAAGAGGCAATTTGCATACACAAAGTTAGAAGAATAAAATCATCCAAAATGTCTTGGAATGCTGAGGCATTAAAATTTTCTTTCACTGGATCTAAGGATTCTAGGCGAACCCTTGATAAACAATCCCATAGCATTATCTCTCCTCCACCAAACTTTACATTGGTACAATACAGTTTTTCAGGTAAACTTTTCCTGACATTCACCAACCTCAGTCTTATCCAATAGACTAGTGGATAAAGAAGTAGTATTTGTCACTCCACAAAACACGTTTCTACTGCTCCACTGCACAGTGATGGTATGCTTTACACCACGCCTTCCAATACTTTGCATTGCGTTTGGTGATGTATGGCTTTCATGTAACTGTTTGGCATGAAGCTCCTGTAACACCCCAGGTAACCAGTTGTTACAGTGAGGTTGACTTCTTTTCGGGGAGGGTAATATCATGCTTGGAGGCAAGGAGGATTCCCTTTACCAGGTAACGCACCTACATACAACACATACTGAATCCAGGCCAGAAGGGGGAGCTCTGAACTCAGATTCAGGGGAGCTTCCCCAGCTTTAGGTGTTCTGGTCTGGAGGAGGAGTTAGAACAGTCTGGAGAGACAGTGGAAGAGTGAGGATTGAGAGCAGAGAGTGGGGCTGTGCCTGTGCAGCCAGGACTGAACTGCAGCTCCAGGAAAGGAAGATAATCTGAAGAGTTGGATTGTAGTGAGCATCAGAGGAAAGAAGCACAGGAGCAGGAAAGGGCTTAGAGGGAAACTGTGACCGGGCACCCTCTGAGCCGAAGCGCAGGAACCATGCACCGGTAGCCCGAGGCTGTGTTGTACTCCAGCTCGCACGGCAGAATCGGAGGGCATAGGACTTTATGTAATTTGCCCGCACCCACACCTGAAGGTGCTGCAGTACACTAGGAGCCCAGGTCGTGATAGAGACTCTATTAAAAGGCTCACACTGCTCACCATACGGGTAACTGTCCCAGGACAGAAGAGAAAGGACTTTGTATGGACGCCACAGACAACAAGGACCTCTCATAAGACCGTGAGTAGGAAGGCTTATGGACCTCACCTGGGAGAGGGATCACCTTTGCCTCCAGGCCGGCCGGACCATATCACCACCTGTTCCTGGTACCCTGGACTGTGGCCTGCTACCACCAGTAAATCAGGTAAAGACGTTACAACTCTGTGTCTTCCATTTATTTGCCGGCATACACCATCCCTGCGCAGCACACCGAGAGCCCTGGGGACCCCGCTTCACCCGTGAGAAGCGTCACCATCTTTGCTGCAGTAACATCGCCCCAGAGGACCCCTTTAAGCAGCGTCAGTCCCCTCTGACCGAGAACCAAAGGTGGTGTCACGAACACAAACTTTATTCCAAATCCCTTAAAAGACCTTTCCCCTTTTGTTTGGGCACCCAGGGCCACGGACCAGGTCGCAGCCACCGTGACATCCCCTTTAATTGCGACCGGACCCAGTACCGAGTATCCCCACTGCCCCGGCAGGCAACTCACTCCCATTCATTCAGAAATGTTAGAAAAGCCAATATGCATGGCTATGTGCCTGATTTATACAACTGTGGCAATGAGACAATTATATTTAGGTTTTTTTGCTTTATGTATTTTTTTGACATACAGAGGGAGCTATTTTTTGTAGGGTGTTGCTTTTCTTATGTTTCCTCTTATATTGCATACTACTGAGGCTGACATCTTTGATTTGATGTTGATATTTATCCTACCATTTTGTATGTATAAAACGTATGTTTTCTACTATATTGTTTATACCGGCAAAGGACAACAATACACCGTGTTCCAAATTATTATGCAAATTGGATTTAAGTGTCATAAAGATTTAATTGTTTTGTTTTTCAAATAAACTCATGGATGGTATTGTGTCTCAGGGCTCAATGGATCACTGAAATCAATCTTTAACACGTGATAATTAATTTTCCGGGTGATTCTAATTAAAGGAAAACAACTTAAAAATGATGCTCCACATTATTAAGCAGGCCACAGTTTTCAAGTAACATGGGAAAGTAAATGGATCTCTCTGCTGCTGAAAAGCATCAAATAGTGCAATGCCTTGGTCAAGGGATGAAAACATTAGATATTTCCCGAAAACTTAAGCGTGATCATCGTACTGTTAAGAGATTTGTGGCTGAATCTGAGCACAGACGTGTTCGTGCTGATAAAGACATAATGAGGAAGGTTTCTGCCAGGCAAGTTCATCGGATTAAGAGAGCAGATGCTAAAAAGCCATTACAATCCAGCAAACAGATATTTGAAGCTGCTGGTGCCTCTAGAGTCCCTCGAACCTCAAGGTGTAGGATCCTTCAAAGGCTTGCTTTGGTAATAAAACTACTATTCGGTCACCCCTAAACAGTGTTCACAAGGAGAAACAGTTGCAGTGAGCCGACATACATGAAAACTAATTTTCAAACTGTCTTGTTTACTAGGGTTGAGCGAAACGGGTCGGCAATTTTCAGAAGTCGCCGACTTTTGGCAAAGTCGGGTTTCATGAAACCCGACCCGACCCCTGTGTGGGGTCGGCCATGAAGTCGGCGATCTTCTGAATCTGGAATCGGAATTCCGATACCGATTCCCGATATGTTTAAGATATCGGGAATTGGTATCGGAATTCAGATTTAAGTGTAAAATAAAGAATTAAAATAAAAAATATCGCTATACTTACCATCTGATGCGCCCTGGTACTAAGCGGGAACCTTCCTTCCTTAGAATCAGCCTTCCAGGACCTTGCGGTGACGTCGCGGTGACGTCGCGGCTTGTGATTGGTCGCGCGGCCGCCCATGTGACCGCTCGCGCGACCAATCACAAGCCGCGACGTCACCGTGACGTCACCGAGGGTCCTGGAAGGGCTGATTCTTAGGAAGGAAGGCTGCCGGAAAGAAGCAGGGCGCGTCCGAGGGTGAGTATATACCTAATAGGAATATACTCACCCTCGGCTTCTTTCCGGCAGCCTTCCTTCCTAAGAATCAGCCCTTCCAGGACCCTCGGTGACGTCACGGTGACGTCGCGGCTTGTAATTGGTCGCGCGAGCGGTCACATGGGCGGCCGCGCGACCAATCACAAGCCGCGACGTCACCACGACGTCACCGCAAGGTCCTGGAAGGCTGATTCTAAGGAAGGAAGGTTCCCGCTTAGTACCAGGGCGCATCAGATGGTAAGCATGGCGATATTTTTTATTTTAATTCTTTATTTTACACTTAAATATGGATCCCAGGGCCTGAAGGAGAGTTTCCGCTCCTTCAGACCCTGGGAACCATTGGAAACCCAATGCACTGCATTGGGTTTCGAGTTTCGGCCGACCCCGACCCCGACTTTTTTATAGGATCGGCCGATTTCACTCGACCCAACTTTTGAAAAAGTCGAGTTTCGTGAAACCCGACCCGATCCTATAAATGTAAAGGTCGCTCAACCCTATTGTTTACTAATAATAATAATAATAATCTTTATTTTTATATAGCGCTAACATATTCCGCAGCGCTTTACAGGTTGCACATATTATCATTGCTGTGCCCGTTGGGGCTCACAATCTAAATTCCCTAACAGTATGTCTTTGGAATGTGGGAGGAAACCGGAGTACCCGGAGGTTTACTGATGAGTGTCAAACAACCCTGGATTGTCCAGATGGATGGAGTAGTGGATGGTTGGTGGATGGCCACCATGTCCCAACAAGGCTGCGATGTCAGCAAGGAGGTGGAGGAGTCATGTTTTGGGCCGCAATCATGGGGAAACCGCTGGTAGGACCCTTTAAGGTTCCTGAAGGTGTGAAAATGACCTCTACAAAGTATATAGCGTTTCTGACTGACAACTTTCTTCCATGGTATAAAAAGCAGAAACGTGCCTTCAGGAGCAAAATCATCTGCATGCATGACAATGCACCATCTCATGCTGCAAAGAATACCTCTGAGTCATTGGCTGCTATGGGCATAAAAGGAGATAAACTCATGGTGTGGCCACCATCTTCCCCTGACCTCAACCCTATAGAGAACCTTTGGAGTATCATCAAGCAAAAGATCTATGCGGGTGGGAGGCAGTTCACATCAAAACAGCAGCTCTGGGAGGTTATTCTGACTTCATGCAAAGAAATTCTAGCAGAAACTCTCCAAAAACTCACAAGTTCAATGGATGCAAGAATTCTGAAGGTGATATCAAAGAAGGGTCCTATGTTAACATGTAACTTGGCCTGTTAGGATGTTTTGGAGTTAAATAGCTTTTTTTGTTCAGTGAACGTGACCTTCTAATGCTGCATATTCCACAAATGAGCATTTTCAGTTCTTTAAAACATATCAAATGTCTAGAAATTCTACTGTGCCTAATAATTTGGAACAGTGCATTTTGAGTTTTTATTCATTTTGGAGATTATACTGTTATCATTGGGAGGTTTCTTCATGAAAATTTGATATATCCTCTAGCAGGTGATGACTTTTATTAGACTGACTGTAATTTGCACCGACCATTTAGGAATATCCGAGAAAAATATCATTTGCATAATAATTTGGAACATGGTGTAGATAAAATTAAGATTGAAATTACTCCAAGTACTCTTGGCTTTTTTCAGAGATTCATTTATCAGTGTCAGACAGTTTATATGTAACTATAAGAATCCTATTGGCAGTGGGAAAATTTTATTTGAAAAATTGAAGGTTCCCCTTTCTTACTGTCTATTAGGCTAAAGGTTCAAATGGCCCATGGATTAAGATTATCGTCCTGAAAAACTAGTATACTTTTTAAAGAGCCATAAATGCTATGCTACAGTGCCCACACCTCTCTTTGAGCATATTAGAGGCATATTAGGGCTCCCTGCTCTCTTTATGCACCTCTATTTTGTGTTAAATGGCTATGTGTTAATTAAGCTATATCTACAATTCATAAAAGTTTACACATCAGATACAATTGGACCATGTACCTCTCTGATATTATTATTATCAGTCTCCTATTATCTGTGTGACCCTGCGTTGTAATTGACAGCATAGTCAGTGTAGGGAAGAGGAAGTGCATCTGAATTTAGCTGTGTCACATTACAAACCCCTCTATCAGATGTCCTGATTACTGAGTGTATCAATAATCCCACTTATGTCAGCTGCGCTCAAGCAACTTGTAATCACTCTGCAGTGAAATCAGGGCTGTCATTACATCTCTTTTCTGGACTACTCCTTTGAGAGATTAATTGAGATTCTGCTCTACTCTCACTGAAATGTGATTACGAGTTTAATACAATGAACACTAGTATGATTACTGACACATCTCCAAACAGGCAGTGTTGGCGAGGGGCAATACAGCAGGGGTGGCTATGCTAGGTGAGGAGGAGAGCTGACAGAAGGATTTGCAATATGACACAGTTAAACTCTGCTGTACTGTCCATTCGCCCACACTGCTTGTTTAGGGTTGTGTATGTATTCACGCAGGAGGTTAGACCAGGAGATCAGGGCTGTATCATTACATCTCACACAGTGAGAAACCTCTTCTAAGTTGGGGAGGGGGCATGTTCTTCTTTTCTTTCAATTTTTCTGCCTGCCCATGATTAGTCATCATCATATAGGGAGAGGTACACACCCCCACTGAAAATTGTCTGATAACACCCAATTAGACTTTTTTAAAAAAAAGCTAACTCATTAGGTGCCAAATAGTTTGATCGCTAATATCTCCACAACGGAGAGGTGAAATTACAAAAAATAAACAAAACATGTTTTATTTTGCTATGCAGCCACTATTACATTGTGAATAAAGCTAAAGTGGTATTTGCCTTTAATACCTGCTCTTGAACCTTTGCACTGCTGTCCCCACACATGCCACTGATTTTTCTTTTGAAATCTCAAGACAACATTGGTACTGTAATACTCAGTGGAAAATCTGCTGCAAAGGCGATCTGTGTGAATGTACCTTTAAGGGTGAGTTAAATCGGAGAATCAGAGTGGGTTCACGAACAGCGAGTTTTACTGCCATGAACTATATTTTGGGTAGGTAAATGAATGCAATAATTTTATATGACATTTGCTCCATTACAAGTGTTTTAACATGATGATTGGCAGAAAATAAATGCTTCAAATATACAGAATGCTTTATTTTATTTTTTTACAGTACCACACGATACACAACAAACAGTAACAAAATAATTCAGTGATTAAAAATAAATCTTGAGAGAGAAACCTGAATGTATAGCGCCAGGAGTTGGTAGTGAAAGTAATGTAAGTTGTATCCCATATATGTTGTATCCCAATTATCTCATGAAGCAGATGCATAACTGTGAGAATACAGCTGAGGTTGCGGACATACCACAAATACATGGGTACGACAGATCAGCCCTAGGAAGGAGTGAAAATGGTAAATTTCAAAGCAAGGGAAATGATATGTGAAGTCCAGATGATGGTAATCCATGTGAAACAGATCAATAAACAGTAGGTTTTAATATATACCACGCAACACAATGCTGAACACAAGATTCAGCCATGCATTGGCTAGTGCTTAGTGTTATACATGACACTATTTTCAAAGAAATGGTTAATAAAAGCCAAACGCAAACCTCTGTCATCATCTCTAATTATGAAAATCTGGGTTATTATATTTAATTGGAGCTCCATTCTGCAGTAGACAGAGTAGGTCTAAGTAGGTCAGTGCTTTCTCTCATAAGGTTACATATTTTATCTTTCTTTATTTTAAAATAATATAAAAATAAATACTGTATAGCAAGTCTTGTGTTATCGCGATACGTATTTTCCACAAAAAAAGAGAAAATATGAGCAAAGGGATGAACATTTAACATGTTATTTTGTCCCCTGCTGATATGAAATTCATTTTCGATTCAATAAAAAATAATAATAATTTGTGTTTTCATTTCAATAATCACTGTTTTATCATCGAAGAGTTGAAGAGATTAGAAAAAAAGTTTGTTTTAATCTTCAAGAAAAAGTGCCAAACTTGTCCATTAGTTAGTTGTCTCTGGTATTGAAGCTTATGGAAATGGGGTAAGCAAATGCTGTTTTTCTAATCTCAAAAACTCCTTTATGAAAAACAATGTTTCAACTTTTGAAAAAATGCATGGCTCCATTCAGTGGTATTGAGATATAGACATAGAACCAGATCTTTGGTCTATTTGGATTATTTTTTATTTTCCGTAGAATACTGCAAGTGCCTCCGTATACACATTTTGTATTTCCACAGAATCTCACATATAACAATATAGGTATTGTCTACAAAGGTATAATAATGTAAGTTTTAAATAATCATAGTATTTTCTAAAGAACGGACAAAAGAAAAAAACGCAAATTCATTGCTAAGAAAGTTCTGATTTATGGAGACTTGAAACTGAAACGTCCTGGACCTATCAATCTTTAAATAGTCCTTCTCAATTTCATATAAGATCCCTTCAATTTCAGAAGTAATGAATGAGTGTCCAATGGATACAAAACAGTCATACTATCGCAATGACTATGAAGCAATAATGCATGATTATCCTGACACTGGGTCATCAGAAAGCCATTCCTATAACTGGAAGAGAAACCTTAGCCCAGTCCACTTGAACCACAAAGCCACAAAAGAAAAATAGTAAAAAGAGAATGACGTCGTTGGGAAACACAAACAAATTACATATTCTCCATGGATCTTTTAACACTGTGATCTCTCCCTTTTTCTGCTTTCTCCTGGTTCATGTACTCCAAGACCTTCATAAGCATGTCCTCATCTATATACTGTTTATTTTGTGTGTCATCGGTTTCCCTTGGTAGAGTTAGCCTTCGATTACTGTTGGCTGCAGTCTCTAAATCCTGATAACCTCGCATGCTCAGATACCCCCTTAAAGCCTTTTCGTACTGCTTTTCAAGCTCCTGAATGTCACCTGGTGAGTAAAGCGTAGGGATTTTTTTATTTTGATTGTTGCCAAGAAGTTCTGGATATTTGGCCAGCATCCTAACTACATAGTCAGCCAAGTCTTCTTCCTTCTCTGATCTGGGATCGTACTCAATTTGTCTTTTTTCTAAGTCATTTGGCCAGATGACTTTATGTCCTTTAGGTTTGCCAAACATGGAGTAAGGTCTTAATGAACCACTGTTTTGGTTAAATCGATTAAGGTATGGATACTTTTGGCTTGGCAACTTATCTCCTCCCATGAGGTTCATCATATCTTCTAGTGTTAGATCTTCAGGACCATTAGGCAGTACAGCAGTTGTGGGATGCTTTACAAATCCTTGCTTACTTTTATACACATCCGTTTTATCAGTCATAGTTTCTGAAACCTCATCCAGATCTTCAGGTACTTCCACCTCTTTTTCAGATTCCAACCTACCTGGAAACTTCCTGCTATCTTCATCCTGTAGCATGTCAATAAGATCCTCAGGAGGGATTTGTAAGTTTCTAGACAGATCAATCAGTTGGTAAATAGCTTCAGGGTCTAGATTTTTTCCTGAGAACTTTAGTGATCTCTTATCTATATTCTGTTTACCCTTTTCCTGTCTGTTTAGCCACATCTTTAAATACGAGTTCATTAACTTTGGCAGGTTTTCTGATTCTTGTTCTTTATTTTCTTTTTCGGGCTCCTCATCCTGTAAACCCAACAATCCAGAACGTTTCATCTCCTCTTCCATGTCGTCTGTCTTCTCTACCTCTTCTTTACTTTCCTTTAATTCTTCTTCTGTTTGGCTCTCAACTTTCTCTTCAATTGGGTTCCAGTCTTCACCTCCTGCTACATCTTCATAAGCAATGTTGTTGGCTTTATACATGTCATCCTCATCATCCTTGTAAAGTTTTTGGTCTTCATCTAATTTTTCTCTTTTATGGTTCACCTGGCCTTGAAGTTTCCCTAGTTCCTGGAAGACAGACTGTAGAGTAGCTAAATTTTGAGGAGTATACTGACCTTCAACAATTTCATTGGTCCTTTTCAATGGGTTGTCCCGAGAGTAGTCATCATATAATCTTGAAGATAATTTATTAGTTTTTGGTCTTCTCTCAGACCACTTACTTGAGTCGTAATCTTCAATAAGCTCAGGAGGTAAACTTTTGTCCAAGTTGCTATATGATTTGCTTTTGTCTTGTGGAACCACCTTTGCCTCTTTTTCAGCTTGCATCAAGGCTTCCAACATTGCTTTCATCCACTCAGACTCGTCATCATTGAGAAGAGGTTTGGCACTGTCTGGTGAAAGGGCATGTACATCCTTCTGCTCAGAGGGAAATGGTGCCCCTTGGTAGGAGGTATAGTCAGGGAGGCTTTCGGTTCTGCTTCCTTGCTTCCTGAGATTTTCAATGTACTCCAGTGCCTTTAACATATCTGGGCTTGGCAGCCTTTGTAAACTCTTCATTCTGTACTCTGGATCTGATTGTGGCACTTGGTAGTATGGAAATGGTGCAGCATCAGCAAAGGACATAAGGATGATTAAAAAGCACAGGGATAAGCATCTTGCAAGATAGTAGCTCCTTGGAGATGCCATGTTGGTCAGTGATTCCTGCAAAACAAATTGAGATGAATATGCAGCAAGGAATGAATGAGATTACAACGATTACAGAACATCAAATATATCATTACCCTGAGTCCATCATGTCATTAGATGCACTTTAATATCATTAGAAATGCAAAACACAAGTGATAGAAGGGGCAATGCTTCAATAAAGTGCTGTACTGGAGACTGCTTCCAAACATCACATTTCATGAATTTTTGTCAGTGTCTGATCTCTGACTGCGAAATCACAATCTACTTATAGAAACATCTTAATGTATCTGTATTTATAGATGCAGGTTGGCCGAAATAATTTTTACCTTGACTTTAGATTTATGTATTAAAGCAGCACAAAGAAATGTAATGCTGAGGCAAGTTTAATCTTGGCTTTCCTCCACTAAGGCTTTTCAATCTTGATTTACTAATAAAAGCCAATACCACCCACACGCTCTGTGATCATTAATACCACATTCAACAAGAATGATGTATCTGAGATAATGATACATTGTTTACCCCACCTTCCTCTACGGCTATCTAATCTAGTTTTATACCTAATTGCTGCAAATTAGACCAAATCCTGAATTTAGAGCAAAATCTGACCCATAATAATGTACTAGCAATATTGAATAAGCATCACTAGTTACCCTATGGCATTATAACTGTGGTAGATCTATGACTGGCATCCAATGTGGTCTGGAATCCTCCTATTCTTTTCTCATTATTTATATAAATAATAAGTCTGCTTTCACATATATAGCCATAACATAAGGGATTTATTACAATATTTCACCAGATTGCAGATGTATACGGAAGTGACGCCTCATTTATCATTAAAAAAATCACAAATCTGATCGTAATACAGTGGGAAGGAAATGGTCTGTTTTAAGAAATACGAAGTAATATATTGGATGAATCCGATGCTATGTATTACTAACGTGTGTACCTCTTAGGTGCAATTACATACGCAGGCGTCACTGAATTATGGATGATGAATGATTGCCATTGATAATGTGCGGCAGACAGTCAGCTGTGCTTTATAATAATACACATATAGGATATACGCCTATATTTACTGCTGACGTAATCCGTCGTGTAATCGCAAATCTCATTACATTCTCCTCCAGGATGGACACAGTTAAATGCTAATAAGATTGGATAAAGAAGCTGCGGCTTTATCTGTGCCCCTTGGACGATCTTACATGGACATTTACAGGGCTGTAGATACTACAAAAAAAAATAAGAGGCAAAGTGCATCAATCCTCAATACCAAAACGTCTCATATATTAATATTGACAGGACATTAACCCTGAGACACAGACTGACGCGTTCCTGGCGTACAAAGTGCGCTTAGTTATAGGCTGCATAGGACTCCATCTACTGATTTAGGACAAGAATGTAAAATCACTTTATAATTACTCATTCTCTGTACTTTGGGTTCATGCGTCTGACGGCAGCCATTACTACAGTGATTGTACTGGGCATGGTTCACTATACGGACAGAAGTGATCCATACCAGTGAGGTAACACATCCCAGTCCCCAGCATCTGCCCATTGTCTACAGCTGCGGCTCAGTAACTTGTACAGCATAGCAACAGGCGCTGCCACCTCCCACACCCAAGTTATGGAGAAGAGGGCTATGGACAAACAGCAATGTCTACACCTCATCCCCAAAACTCAGGTACACAGAAATGACCCCTGGGCAAGTGATGAAGTCATACCTAACCCTTATAAAAGTCCAGGAGCATTTCTAGAACTTGCTTCCTAAGCCCCAGGGGGTCTGCACCCAATGCCCAGTGCCACAGCCCTGCCAGCCCCCCAGCTGCTGCCTACCTGTGTGCTTCAGGCAGAGGGCTGCTCTCAGATCATCGCTCCCTCCCAGGATGGAGAGATGTGTTTCAGCACCAGAACAGCTCCCAGTGCTTAATAGGGCGCATCACGTGACCCTTATGACGTCACTCGGTGTGCACAGAGCTCAGGGGAGTGAGACGCAGGCAGAGTTAACTCTTTCCCTACCCTCTGCCTACACGGGATTGACACGATCTCACAATCACGGAATAGATGAGGTTGGCTCGCAGCCACAGTGAGCTGATGACACAGATATCTGGCTGAATCAGGAGTCTAGACTGCAGGATAACAGATATTAGTATTTAGCTGCTACATGTATCGCATCCCAATATGTGCTGTAAGGGTTTTACAGCTCTAATTAACCCTTAATGGGAGCACCATTGTTTGTTTAGGCACTGATCCGGCAATAAGAGATTTTAGATGTTTTATTGGAGCTTGTTTTGATTAATGGGCGTTTTTGCGGCGTTATTACGAACCTGTTGCTTATGATAAGACTCAAGATGCAGCTCTCAGAGACAAGCACATCATCTGCTAGTTGTAGGGTTCAGTCATGACATGCGGGCTGTAAAGTGAAATGTAAAGCAGCTAAAGATGTGCAGGTTACATGAATGTGCATGGAAAGGTGACATGAAACATGCTTAAAGGGAACCTGTCAGGTCCCATGTGCCCCCAGAACCACCAGGAGTTGTGTGTGCGTATGTAGACATGCTGCCTAACAGTCCCTTTATTACATAAAGTATTTCTAAAGTCCTTTATGATATGTAAATGAGGGCTTTGACTAGTCAATGGGGCGATGGTGTCTGCAGACTAGTCGGCCCTAGACTTCCCATCATCCACAGTGCGCCTCTCTGAAGCCGGCATGCGTACACCGGGATTCAGGGAATAAATTTAGTGAGGGAAAGAAGCCATGCGCACACCCGAGGTAAGTATAGCGCTAGCGATGATACAGGTGTGACGCTCCAGGGTCCTGGTTGTCACAGTGGCATTGCTTTCCTCACGGGGAGAGTGATGTCACGCTTGGAAGCAAAGGAGGATAACTTTCACCAGGTAACCACAATGCACACAACATGTTCACACTCAGACCAGAAGGGGGAGCTCTGATCCTGCTTATGGGTGGCTCCCCTATATATATATATACATTCTGGTCCGGAGGGAAGGGCAGTCAGAGAGAGGAGGTAGTTGGTGATAGACAGCAGACTGGAGTAGTCTGAGACAGAGAACAATATGAGGGGCCGTGCAGCCATAGTTGCAGCTCCTGAAGAAAGAGAGAGAATACAGAAAGAAGAACAGTGCTAGAGAGCGTGCAGGAGAAGGAAGCACAGGAGAGTGATACCAGGAGAGCATAGCAGTGATTTGGCTACTTCCCTGGCAGAGCACAGATTCTGGTAGCCGGATGACCGAGGCTGTGTCGGACTCTGGGAGGCACAGCTGAAAAGGCAGGACAGCTGGATTATTACAATTAACCTGTCCGCCCTAATACCCAGGAGATACAGTGGCGTACAGAGCACGGGTCATGATAGAGACCCTGTAAAAATGCTCGAGCCACCTGTCATACGGGTTTGTGTCCCACCTTTATGGAGGACAGAGAGAACTGTGAGGACCTTGATAGAAGCCACAGGCAGCAAGGGACTACAGCACGGAAGCACTGGTAGGAAGGCTTTCATCTCCACCTGGTAAAGGGGACCCTGAACTTGCTTCCAAGCCAGCCAGACCCTGCCTGTCCTGTGATCTGGTACCCTGGACTGCGGTTGCTTGAAGTCTCCAGTAAACCAGGTAAAGAGACTGCAAACCTATGTCCTCATTCTTTACTGCATCACTCACCATCCTCATCTATACACCGGGAGCCCTGGAGACCTACTTCACCTGTGGGAAGTTATACCATCCTAGCTGCCATAACATCACTCCAGAGGACCCCTTTAAGCAGCGTCGGTCCCTACTGACCGAATACCACAGGTGGCGTCACGAACAGCCTATTAGTTACGCCCTTCTATTAGATCAGGCGGGCTGCCCAGCGCTATCCAAGTGCATCCCATGTGAACAGACACCACAGTTTACAAGACCAAATGCACCTCACATTTTTTATATGTGTGTTTTTTGCACTTTATTTTTCAGGGTGGTCTTGTAAACTGTGGTGTCTGTTCACATGGGATACACTTGGATAGCGCTGGGTAGCCCACCTGATCTAATAGAAGGGCGTAACTAATATGCTGGTAACCTGGATGCTGTGCATTACCATAGTGTGAACAGCACCACATACAAGTCTTCATTGTGCATTTATATACCAAGCAACCGCCCCCTCCATGGATTGGTAGGCTGTGAGCGGTTGTCTCATCGTTATTCTTGCACCTGTGTTGCCACCATCTTAACTATATGGGTCCACTGCATCCTGATGCATTTGTTTGGAGGCCTGGGCAGGTAAACATCTCTGCCTTTTTGCTGTGTTTTTGAACTTTTGGAGGATTTTTAAGTCCTCTTTATGTTCTACTGCTGTTCATAACCAGGGAACACCAGACTGGGGAAGACTTTTTCTCTTGTAGGTTTTAATGTTTTGTGGCCAATGTGAACATGCGTTTAACTTCTGCATGTGTCAGGACTCTGAACATTTTTTACCTTTTGTGCATTACTGCCCTTTTCCAAGATGGCGTCTTTGGTCTCATGTGCACTGTGTCTTCCTGCTATAAAACTCCACCCCAGCCTTCAGTCTGTGCTAGAGTATTCTGCCTTGCATCCAGCTCCTGACCTCTGATTACTCCCTGGCTATATACCTGCTCCTGTGAACCTGTGTGGTGATCCTGCTACTCTGCTCTGAGTTCCTGCTGCATACACCAGTTTCCAGTAATCCTCCTTCTTCTGCTGCTCGTGTTTACTTCCATCTGCATTAGCTGGACATGTAAGCTGTTTCTGCTCTGCAAAAACCTGAGACTATTAACCAGGCCTCCCTGGTTGAGCTAAGATATGATTTGAACTGCCTTAAAATCTTATCTATCTGTGTTTGGACTAAGACAAGGATTTATTTGTGTCAAGTATCCTCAAGAATAACTGTGCTTCATAGACTTTCTGCTTGATTGCATTTTCCTCTGAAGTTTCCTATAGACTGCTAAGCTGCGTTTAATATTTACACCAAGTGTTGTGGACTTGAGTTTCTCTCTGCACCTGTTTGAATCACAGTGTGATAATATAGACTTTACCACTTATAAAACTGTGTCCTGTAGTTGTCTTGTTCAACGTAAAGAGTCTCCTGAGTTATCCCCTATAATTATTACAGCATGTGTACCAACTCAAGTTAAGCTCATTTTTTGTGTTTTTTTTCTTTGTATTGTTGCGTTCTGTGCAAGCCGGGGTGTGGCCTCCCTGTTTCTGAGCTAGAGATTGTATATAAGTCTTCCCCAGTCTGGTGTTCCCTGGTTGGGCCCAGTCCTTTTGTCTGCCCTTATTCATACTGAGGTCAACATTGACACATGGTAAGGTTTTAATATTAGACAGTGTAGGACTGTCCCGATCAGAGTTACCTTGACGCGGTGGGATGGCTTATGTGCTATTTTTTTATCAAAAAACAGTATTACTAAAAACTCTGTGTTATTTAAATGCACTTTTGCTTTTTTACTTAGTTACATCAGGGTTTTTGCTTACTTTTTCTCTTGTAGGTTTTAATATTCTAATTGGAGTAAGGGTTTAGGAATAACAACTCTTTAAAGGGAACCTGTCACCTCCAAAATCGATGGTGAGGTAAGCTCACCATCATCAGGGGCTTATCTACAGCATTCTGTAATGCTGTAGATAAGCCGCCGATGTTACCTGAAAGAGGAAAAAAAGACATTAGATTATACTCGCCCAGGGGCGGTCCCGCTCCAATGGGTGTCTCAGGTCCGGTACAGCACCTCCCATCTTCATTCCATGACGTCCTCTTCTGGTATTCACGCCACGGCTCCGGCGCAGGCGTACTTTGTCTGCCCTGTTGAGGGCAGAGCAAAGTACTGCAGTGCGCAGGCGCCGGAAAGGTCAGAGAGGCCCGGCAACTGCGCACTACAGTACTTTGCTCTGCCCTCAACAGGGCAGACAAAGTACGCCTGCGCCGGAGCCGTGGCGTGAAGACCAAAGAGGATGTCATGGAATGAAGATAGGAGGTGCCGGAGCGGACCTGAGATGCCCATCGGACAGGACCGCAGCGGGACCGCCCCTGGGTGAATATAATATAACCTCTTTTTTTCCTCTTTCAGGTAACATCGGGGGCTTATCTACAGCATTACAAAATGCTGTAGATAAGCCCCTGATGACAGTGGGCTTACCTCATCATCGATTTTGGGGGTGACAGGTTCCCTTTAGTAATGTAGTTGCTCATTTTGAAAGAACCAAAAGTAATTGGACAGTTATCTCAAAACTCTTTTATGGGCTATTCCCTGGTTAATCTATCATCAATTAAGCAAGTAAAAGGTCTGGACTGACTCTAGGTGTGGCATTTGCATTTGGAAACTGTGGCTTTGAGCCCATAACATCTGGTCAAAGGAGCTCTCAATGGTAAATAAGTAGTCCATCATTAGGCTGAAAAAAAGAAGAAACCCACCAGAGAGATAGCAGAAATGTTAGGACTGGCCAAATCAACATTCTGCAACAAAAAGAGCGCACTGGTGAGCTTGGGGACTCAAACAGACCTGGATGTACCTGGAAGACAACAGTGGTGGATAATAGCAGAATCCTTCACATGGTGAAGAAAAACCCCTTTGCAACATCCACCCAAGTGGAGAACACTCTCCATGCAGTAGGTGATTCAGTATCTAAGTTTACCATAAAGAGAATACTTCATGAGAGCAAATACAGAGGGTTCATCACAAGGTGCAAACCATTAATCAGCCTTAAAAATAGAAAGGCCAGATTAGAATTTGCCAAAAAAAATCTAAAGAAGCCAGCCCAGTTGTGGAAGCGCATTCTTCAGACAGATGAAACTAGGAACAACCTGTATCAGAATGATGGAAAGAAGAAAGTATGGAGAAGGCTTGGAACGGCTCATGATCCAAAGCACACCACACACTCCGTAAAACATGGTGAAGGCAGTGTGATGGCTTGGGCATGCATGGCTCCAGGGCCGGACTGGCCATTGGGCAGTTCTGGCAAATGCCAGAAGGGCCCGTGCCAGTAGTGGGCCTCTGCACGCCGACTCACCCTTCCCTCCCCCAGCGCTGCCGCCGCCGCATCCAACTATACCGGCGTCTATGACGCCGGTACAGTTGAATGCAATGATTGAGGAGAGAGCGTCACCTGACGCTCCCTCTCCCATCATTCCCGGGTCTGCCTCTCACACTGCGGGTGCGCACGCACTCACTGTGTCCCAGGCAGTGCAGCGGCAGCTGCCAAGACAGGAGCAGGGACCAACGTGGGCACGAGGAAAGGTGAGGAGTGTGTTGTTTTTTTCACTGGACTGTGGGGCCATTCTAGGGGGGAGGAGAGATGTGGGCTCTGCTGTATACTACTATGTGGGCTGTGCTGTATACTACTGTGTGGGCTCTGCTGTATACTACTGTGTGGGCTCTGCTGTATACTACTGTGTGGGCAGTGCTATATACTGTGTGGGCAGTGCTGTATACTACTGTGTGGGCAGTGCTGTATACTACTGTGTGGGCTCTGCTGTATACTACTGTGTGGGCTGTGCTATATACTATTATGTGGGCTCTGCTGTATACTACTATGTGGGAAGTGCTGTATAATACTATGTGGGCTGTGCTGTATACTACTGTGGGCAGGGCTGTATACTACTGTGTGGGCTGTGCTGTATACTACTGTGTGGGCTGTGCTGTATACTGCTACGTGGGCTGTGCTGTATACTGCTACATGGGCTGTGCTGTATACTGCTATGTGGGCTGTGTTATCTGCTATGCGGGTTATGCTATATACTATGGGGGGTATATTATATTCTATGGGGAGGCCGTGTTACATACTATGTGGCTGTTATATACTGTTGTGGGGGTATATTATATTCTATGGGGGAGGCTGTGTTATATACTATGGGGGCTGCATTATATTCTATGGGGGCTACATTATATATTATGGGGAGGTGGGCTGTATTATATTCTATGGGGTGGCAGCATTATACTTTGGGGTGGCTGCATTATACTCTGGGGTGGCTGCATTATATTCTGTAGGGTGGTGGCTGCATTATACTATATATGGGCTGCATTATACTGTATCGAGGACTATGGGGAATACGTTATACTATATGAAGAACTATGGGGTGCATTATACTATGGGAAGTGAATTGTACTACATGGAGCACTATGAGGAGTGTATTATGCTATATGGAGGACTATGAGGAGTGTATTATGCTATATGGAGGACTGAGCAGTGTATTTTAATATATGGAGGACTATAGGGAGTGTATTATACTATATGGAGGACTGTGGAGCACATTATAATATATGGAGGGCTATGGGGTGTATTTTACTAAACAAGTAAAATGCTGCATATTCAGATTGTTTTTGCCGGAACAAAAATCCTTGTTCTCAGCAGCACATCGCCGGTGTAAACTGTAGATGTGCTGCTGATAACATGATACTGTATGGTGATCGGTTAGTGATCTGTTAGTGATCGTTCTGTCCCATCATTGTTCCTCAGACGGTGGAAAGAGGCCGGGAAACAAGCGTTGAACAACTTCAGTATGGTCGATCAAACTCATTTAGCGGCCTGAACTCAGCGCATGTAAATACAACCGAAATGCTTTTGTGTGATGTGCAATATGTTAGCATTTGGGTTCCCATTATGAACTTTGCCTAGGCGTAGGGCCCCACTTTGCCTAAAACCGGCCCTGCCTACAAGTGTACAAAGATATTATACAGTCACCATGTGACAAGTGGGCCTGTGTAACTTCAAATGCCAGGGCTGAATTTTAGTCCCAGTCCGGCCCTGCATGGCTCGCAATGGCGCTGGGTCACTAGTGTTTATTGATGATGTGACTGAAGACAGAAGAAGCAAGATGAATTCTGAAGTGTACAGGGCAATACATTTTGCTCAGATTCAACCAAATGCAGGAAGGTTGATTAGACGACGCTTCACGGTACAGATGGACAATGACCCAAAACATTCTGCAAAAGCAACTCAGGAGTTTTTTGTAAGGCAAAGATATGGAACATTCTGCAATGGCCGAGACAGTCATCAGATCTCAACCCCCATCATTCATTCCTCTCACATACTTAAAAAGAACCTATCAGCAGGTTTTTGGTACCTCATCTGAGAACAGCCTGATGCAAAGAGAAGCTGAATCCAACTTACTGGGTGCAGCCGTTTTAATACAATGAGTTTTTAGATTTAGAATGAAGCAGAGCTGAGAAAGCTACGGTAATCCCTGTATAAAATCCTCAGACAGTGAGCTGATTAGTTGCCGGACTAGTCCAGCAATATTAACCCCTTCCCGACCTTTGACGCATACGCTGCGTCATGAAAGTCTGTGCCTTCCCGACCTATGACGCAGCATATGCGTCATGGAATGATCGCGTCCCTGCAGATCGGGTGAAGGGGTTAACTCCGATTTTACCCGATCTGCAGAGACAGGGGGAGTGGTGCTTCAGCCCAGGGGGGGTGGCTTCACCCCCCCGTGGCTACGATCGCTCTGATTGGCTGTTGAAAGTGAAACTGCCAATCAGAGCGATTTGTAATATTTCACCTAAAAAACTGGTGAAATATTACAATCCAGCCATGGCCGATGCTGCAATATCATCGGCCATGGCTGGAAATACTTAAGTGGACCCCCCCCACCCCACCGATCGCCCCCCCAGTCCTCCGTTAGTCCTCCGGTCCCCTCCGTCCGCCTGCCGGCTCCCCCGTCCTCCTGTCCGCTCCCTCCTTGTGTGAATAAAGCCCCCCTGTGGTCCGATCACCCCCCCTGTGCTCCGACACCCCCCCCCCACCACCCCTTCATACTTACCGATCCTCCCGGTGTCCGGCCGTTTCCTCGCTGGGCGCCGCCAACTTGGAAAATGGCCGGCGCATGCTCAGTGCGCCCGCCGAATCTGCCAGTCGGCAGATTCCTTACAGGTACATTTTGATCGCTGTGGTAGGTTCTATCACAGCGATCAAAATAAAAAAAATAATAAATAACCCCCCCCTTTATCACCCCCATAGGGACAATAATAAAATAAAGAATTTTTTTTTTTTCTTTTTCCACTAGGGTTAGGGTTAGAACTAGGGTTAGAACTAGGGGTAGGGTTAGGGGTAGGGTTAGGGTTACGGGTAGGGTTAGGGGTAGGGTTATGGCATGTGCACACAGAGCGGATCGGCCGCGGATACGCAGCGGATCGGCCGCAGATCCGCAGCGGATCGGCAGCGGATACGCAGCGGATCGGCCGCGGATCGGCAGCGGATCCGCAGCGGATCCGCAGCGGATACGCAGCAGATACGCAGCGGATCGGCCGCGGATACGCAGCGGATACGCAGCGGATACGCAGCGGATTGGCCGCGGATTCGCAGCGGATTGGCCGCGGATCCGCAGCGGATTGGCCGCTGCGAATTCGAAGCAGTTTTCCATCAGGTTTACAGTACCATGTACACCTAAGGAAAACCAAATCCGCTGTGCCCATGGTGCGGAAAATTCCATGCAGAAACGCTGCGTTGTATTTTCCGCAGCATGTCAATTCTTTGTGCGGATTCCGCAGCGTTTTACACCTGTTCCTCAATAGGAATCCGCAGGTGAAATCCGCACAAAAAAACACTGGAAATCCGCTGTAAATCCGTAGGTAAAACGCAGTGCCTTTTACCTGCGGATTTTTCAAAAATGGTGCGGAAAAATCTCACACGAATCCGCAAAGTGGGCACATAGCCTTAGGGTTAGGGTTGGAATTAGAGTTAGGGTACCGTCTCACAGTGGCACTTTGGTCGCTACGACGGTACGATCCATGACGTTGTGTCTGACACGCAGCAGCGATCAGGGACCCTGCTGAGAATCGTACGTCGTAGCAGATCGTTTGGAACTTTCTTTCGTCGCTGGATCTCCCGCTGTCATCGCTGGATCGGTGTGTGTGACAGCGATCCAGCGATGCGTTCACTTGTAACCAGGGTAAACATCGGGTTACTAAGCGCAGGGCCGCGCTTAGTAACCTGATGTTTACCGTGGTTACCAGCGTAAAAGTAAAAAAAAAACAAAAAAACGTACATACTCACATTTCGGTGTCCTTCTGACTGTCTGCCGGCCGGAAAGTGAGAGCACAGCACAGCAGTGACGTCACCGCTGCGCTCTGCTCTCACTGTATGGCGGCACTCAGTCAGAGCGGGAAGCAGACGGCAAGGGACCTGAAGGACACCGAAATGTGAGTATGTACGTTTTTTTTTTTTTACTTTTACGCTGGTAACCACGGTAAACATCGGGTTACTAAGCGCGGCCCTGTGCTTAGTAACCCGATGTTTACCCTGGTTACCTGGGACCTTGGCATCGTTGGTCGCTGGAGAGCGGTCTGTGTGACAGCTCCCCAGCGACCACACAATGACTTTCCAACGATCACGGCCAGGTCGTATCGCTGGTCGTGATCTTTGGTAAATCGTTATGTGAGACGGTACCCTTAGGGTTGGAATTAGGGCTAGGGTTGGAAATAGGGTTAAGATTAGGCTTGTGGTTAGGGTTAAGGATAGGGTTAGGGTTGTGTTGGGGTTACAGTTGTGGGTAGGGTTGGGATTAGGGTTAGGATTAGGGTTGGATTTAGGGTTACGGGTGTGTTGGGGTTAGGGTTGTGGTTAGGGGTGTGTTGGGGTTAGGGTTGTGATTATGGTTATGGCTACAGTTGGGATTAGGGTTAGGGGTGTGTTGGGGTTAGTGTTGAAGTTAGAATTGAGGGGTTTCCACTGTTTAGGCACATCAGGGGTCTCCAAATGCAACATGGCGCCACCATTGATTCCAGCCAATCTTGCGTTCAAAAAGTCAAATGGTGCGCCCTCCCTTCCAAGCCCCGACGTGCGCCCAAACAGTGGTTTACCCCCACATATGGGATACCAGCGTACTCAGGACAAACTGGGCAACAACTATTGGGGTCCAATTTCTCCTGTTACCCTTGCAAAAAAAAAAAATTACTTGCTAAAACATAATTTTGAGGAAAGAACAATTATTTTTTATTTTCACGGCTCTACGTTATAAACTTATGTGAAACACTTGGGGGTTGAAAGTGCTCACCACACATCTAGATAAGATCCTTTTGGGGTCTAGTTTCCAAAATGGGGTCACTTGTGGGGGGGTTTCTACTGTTTAGGCACATCAGGGGCTCTGCAAATGCAACGTGACGCCCGCAGACCATTCCATCAAAGTCTGCATTTCAAATGTCACTACTTCCCTTCCGATCCCTGACGTGCGCCCAAACAGTGGTTTACCCCCACATATGAGGTATCAGCGTACTCACAACAAACTGAGCAACAAATATTGGGGTCCAATTTCTCCTGTTACCCTTGTGAAAATAAACAATTGCTTGCTAAAACATCTTTTTTGAGGAAAGAAAAATTATTTTTTATTTTCACGGCTCTGCGTTGTAAACTTCTGTGAAGCACTTGGGGGTTGAACGTGCTCACCACACATCTAGATAAGTTCCTTGGGGGGTCTAGTTTCCAAAATGGGGTCACTTGTGGGGGGTTTCTACTGTTTAGGCACATCAGGGGCTCTGCAAACGTAACATGATTCCCGCAGACCATTCCATCAAAGTCTGCATTCCAAATCGTCACTACTTCCATTCCGAGCCCCGCCATGTGCCCAAACAGTGGTTTACCCCCACATATGGGGTATCAGCGTACTCAGGAGAAACTGGACAACAACTTTTGGGATCAAATTTTTCCTGTTACCCTTGGGAAAATTAAAAAATTCTGGGCTAAAAAAATATTTTTGAGGAAAGAAAACACATTTTTTATTTTCACGGCTCTGCGTTATAAACTTCTGTGAAGCACTTGAGGGATCAAAGTGCTCACCACACATCTAGATTAGTTCCCTTGTGGGTCTAGTTTCCAAAGTGGGGTCAATTGTGGGGAGTTCCTACTGTTTAGGCACATCAGGGGCTCTGCAAATGCAACGTGACGCCCGCAGAGCATTCCATTAAAGTCTGCATTTCAAAACGTCACTACTTCCCTTCCGCTCCCCGACGTGTGCCAAAACAGTGGTTTACCCCCACATATGGGGTATCAGCGTACTCAGGAGAAACTGCACAACAACTTTTGGGGTCCAATTTCTCCTGTTACCCTTGGGAAAATAAAAAATTGTGGGTTAAAAAATCATTTTTGAGGAAAGAAAAATAATTTTTTATTTTCATGGCTCTGCGTTATAAACTTCTGTGAAGCACTTGAGGGATCAAAGTGCTCACCACACATCTAGATTAGTTCCTTGGGAGGTCTAGTTTCCAATATGTGGTCACTTGTGCGGGAGCTCCAATGTTTAGGCACACAGGGGCTCTCCAAACGCGACATGGTGTCCGCTAATGATTGAAGCTAATTTTCCATTCAAAAAGCCAAATGGCGTGCCTTCCCTTCCGAGCCCTGCCGTGCGCCCAAACAGTGGTTTACCCCCACATATGGGGTATCATCGTACTCAGGACAAACTGGACAACAACATTTGGGGTCCAATTTCTCCTATTATCCTTGGGAAAATAAAAAACTCCGGGCTAAAAATCATTTTTGAGGAAAGAAAAATATTTTTTTATTTTCATGGCTCTGCGTTATAAACTTCTGTGAAGCACCTGGGGGTTTTAAGTGCTCACTATACATCTAGATTAGTTCCTTGGGGGGTCTAGTTTCCAAAATGGGGTCACTTGTAGGGGAGCTCCAATGTTTAGGCACACAGGGGCTCTCCAAACGCGACATGGTGTCCGCTAATGATTGAAGCTAATTTTCCATTCAAAAAGCCAAGTGGCGTGCCTTCCCTTCCGAGCCCTGCCGTGCGCCCAAACAGTGGTTTACCCCCACATATGGGGTATCATCGTAGTCAGGACAAACTGGACAACAACATTTGGGGTCCAATTTCTCCTATTATCCTTGGGAAAATAAAAAACTCCGGGCTAAAAATCATTTTTGAGGAAAGAAAAATATTTTTTTATTTTCATGGCTCTGCGTTATAAACTTCTGTGAAGCACCTGGGGGTTTTAAGTGCTCACTATACATCTAGATTAGTTCCTTGGGGGGTCTAGTTTCCAAAATGGGGTCACTTGTAGGGGAGCTCCAATGTTTAGGCACACAGGGGCTCTCCAAACGCAACATGGTGTCCACTAACGATTGGAGCTAATTTTCCATTGAAAAAGTCAAATGGCGCGCCTTCCCTTCCAAGCCTTGCCGTGCACCCAAACAGTGGTTTACCCCCACATATGAGGTATCGGCGTACTCAGGAGAAATTGCCCAACAAATTTTAGGATCCATTTTATCCTGTTGCCCATGTGAAAATGAAAAAAATGAGGCTAAAAAAAATTTTGTGTGAAAAAAAAGTACTTTTTCATTTTTACGGATCAATTTGTGAAGCACCTGAGGGTTTAAAGTGCTCACTATGCATCTAGATAAGTTCCTTGGGGGGTCTAGTTTCCAAAATGGGGTCACTTGTGGGGGAGCTCCAATGTTTAGGCACACAGGGGCTCTCCAAACCTGACATGGTGTCCGCTAACGATGGAGATAATTTTTCATTCAAAAAGTCAAATGGCGCTCCTTCCCTTCCGAGCCTTACCATGTGCCCAAACAGTAGTTTACCCCCACATATGAGGTATTGGCGTACTCAGGAGAAATTGCCCAACAAATTTTAGGATCCATTTTATTCTGTTGCCCATGTGAAAATGAAAAAATTGAGGCTAAAAGAAAATTTGTGTGAAAAAAAAAGTACTTTTTCATTTTTACGGATTAATTTGTGAAGCACCTGGGGGTTTAAAGTGCTCACTATGCTTCTAGATACGTTCCTTGGGGGGTCTAGTTTCCAAAATGGGGTCACTTGTGGGGGAGCTCCAATGTTTAGGCACACGGGGGCTCTCCAAACGCGACATGGTGTCCGCTAAAGATTGGAGCCAATTTTTAATTCAAAAAGTCAAATGGCGCTCCTTCCCTTCCGAGCCCTGCCGTGCGCCCAAACAGTGGTTTACCCCCACATATGAGGCATCAGCGTACTCAGGACAAATTGGACAACAACATCCGTGGTCCAGTTTCTCCTTTTACCCTTGGGAAAATAAAAAAATTGTTGCGAAAAGATCATTTTTGTGACTAAAAAGTTAAATGTTAATTTTTCCCCTATTTGTTGCTTCTGCTGCTCTGAAACACCTGAAGGGTTAATAAACTTCTTGAATGTGGTTTTGAGCACCTTGAGGGGTGCAGTTTTTAGAATGGTGTCACTTTTGGGTATTTTCAGCCATATAGACCCCTCAAACTGACTTCAAATGTGAGGTGGTCCCTAAAAAAAATGGTTTTGTAAATTTTGTTGTAAAAATGAGAAATCACTGGTCAAATTTTAACCCTTATAACTTCCTAGCAAAAAAAAAATTTGTTTCCAAAATTGTGCTGATGTAAAGTAGACATGTGGGAAATGTTATTTATTAACTATTTTGTGTCACATAACTCTCTGGTTTAACAGAATAAAAATTCAAAATGTGAAAATTGCAAAATTTTCAAAATTTTCACCAAATTTCCGTTTTTTTCACAAATAAACTCAGAAATTATCGACCTAAATTTACCACTAACATGAAGCCCAATATGTCACGAAAAAACAATCTCAGAACCGCAAGGATCCGTTGAAGCGTTCCTGAGTTATTACCTCATAAAGGGACACTGGTCAGAATTGCAAAAAATGGCAAGGTCATTAAGGCCAAAATAGGCTGGGTCATGAAGGGGTTAATCTCTTAGTGATTGAATCCTTCACAGTTAGTAAACAGCAGCACTTTGCACTTTGACAAGTGACACCTCCCTGAATTCGGTGTCTCAGGTTCTATCTCCTGCTGTCTTCACTTTATAGCAAAAACATGCTGACAGATTCCCTTTAAGACAAAACTCAAGACAGAAAGACCCACAAACAAACAACAACTGAATACATCTGCAGTAAAGGCCGGCAAAGCATCACAAAGAAGCAAACCCAGCGTACAGTAATGTCCATGGATTCCAGGCTTCAGGCAGTCATTGCCGACAAAGGATTCTCTACAAAGTATTAAAAATTGACATTTTAATTATGGTAAAGTTAATTTTTCCAATTACATTTAAGCCCCTGAAATAAGGAGGCTCCATAGAAAAATGGTTGCAATCCCTAAACGTTTCACAGGATATTTGTGATAAATCCCTTTAATTAAACTGAAAGTCTCCAATTACATTTCAGTTGTTTCATTTTAAATAAAAATAGTGGCGTGCAGAGCTGAATTCACGATGAGTCAGTCAGTGTCCAAATATTTCTGGACCTAAGCGTAACTGAGAAATGAGTGGCTGCTGTTTCCATTGTGCAATGTGCAATAAGAAGTAGGGAATGGCAATAATTTGTAGAAAAATATACATTATTCTATTTTCCTTATTAAAAAAAAAAAAAAAAAAAGCTTTAATGAACCATATTTTCAGGGTTGGAAATCATTTTTACACTTTTTTGCTACATTTTCAATACACTATTAATTTTGCTCCAAATGGCCAAGAGGAGAGTGTCCTTAATTTCCTGTTTCCTAAGTAATGCCCAATGCAGAAAAATTCTCACATAGACACATATTGAGAAGAAAATCATTTCCTTTTTATTAGATTGTTTCACTTAATAGTGGAAAATAAGCCAGGTTAGCAGATATATCAGGAATAAAAGGCCACAAACGGACGTTACTCTGAATAATACAACCCTACAAAATTACAGGATTCCTACTAGGCAGCATGGTGGCTCAGCAGTTACACTGCAATGTGGCTCAGTGGTCAGCACTGTTGCTTTGCAGCACTGGGGTTCTGGGTTCAAATCCCACAAGGACAACATCTGCAAGGAGACTGTATGCAGGGGTGGACATTAGACAGCTTGGGGCCCCTGTGCAGGAAATGTGTCTGTGCCCCCCTCCTTTTAAGGAGACAAAGCGCTCGCTCTCTCTCTCTCTCTATATATATATATATGTATATACACATACACTAAGGGACTGTGCTATACATAAGCGAGTACACTTTATACTGAGGGACTGTGTTAGACATAATAATTGATAATAACGTCTTCCTCCACCTCCCCCTGTTCCTAAATCCATTATAAATCCCCCTTCCTCCCATCCCAATCCCCACGCCCCTCATTGTCCTTCTCCCCCTGCATCCCATTATTGCCCTCTTTCCCACCCCCATGATTGCCCTCTTCACCACCTCCAATATTGCTTTCTCCTTGCCACCCCATTATTGCCCATTCCACCACCTCCATCAATGTCTCCTCCCCACCACCCCCATCATTGTCCTTTCCACTGCCACCATCATTGCCTTCTCCCACACCACCACATCATTACCCATTCCACCACCTCCATCATTTCCTCCTCCCCACCACCCCATCAATGTCCTTTCCATCGCCATCATCATTGTCTTCTTCCCCACCACACCCATCATTGCCTTCTCCCCCACCACCACACCATTACCCATTCCACGACCTCCATCATTTCCTCCTACCCTACCACCCCATCATTGTCCTTTCCACTGCCACCATCATTGTCATCTCCTCACCACCCCACCATTACCCATTCCACCACCTCCATCATTTCCTCTTCCCCCACCCCCATCTTTGTTCTTTCCATCACCACCATCATTGCCTTCTGCCCCATCACCCCCATCATTGCCCTCTCTGTCAACCCAATCATTGCCTTCTGCCCTATCACCCCCATCATTGCCCTCTCCTCCACCTACACAGACACACACATCACCATTCACCTCTCTGCATACACACACAGCACCATTCACCTCTCTGCATATACACACACACACACAAACGGCACCATTAATCTCTCTACATACACATACACACAGCACCATTCACCTGTCTGCACACACACACACACACACACACACACAAACACACACAGCACCATTCGCCTCTCTGCATACACACACAGCACCATTCACCTGTCTGCACACACACACACACACACACACACACACAGCACCATTCGCCTCTCTGCACACACACAGCACCATTCACCTCTCTGCACACACACACAACACCATTAACCTCTCTGCACACACATACACATACACACACAGCACCATTCACCTCTCTGCACACACACACACAGCACCATTCACCTGTCTGCATACACATACACACACAGCATCATTCACCTGTCTGCACACACACACACACCTCACCTCTTCTTGTACGGTATCCTGAAGCCGCACCATCGCCGGCAGCTTCCTTTCTCGCTCAGCTGTGGCGCTGAATGATGATGTCATTCAGCCGCTACTGTGTGGGACAGGAAGTGCAGGAAGGAAGCAGGACAGATCCATTCCCTGCAGCTCCGCTCCGCTGCCATTCTCTCTTGCAGGCAGCGGAGCTGCAGGGATTGCTCCCTGCCCCCTGCACATGAGGGCAATCTGGCCATGGGCCCCCTGGAGCCTCGGGGCCGCATAAACTGGCCAGATTGCCCTCATTATTAGTATGTTCTCCCTGTGTCTGCGTGGGTTACTCCGGGTTCTCCGGTTTCCTCTCACATTCCAAAGACATACTGATAGGGAATGTAGATTGTGAGCCCCAATGGGGACAGTGATGATGTCTGTGCAGAATATGATAGTGCTATATAAGCAATGCATAATAAATAAAAAAGGCTTCACAAGATGAAAATAATAGAGAAGGAGAAAAATATAAAGGTTTTGATGTCCTTACTTCATTATTTTTATTATTTTTAAGTTCCTTGTTTATCATTTGTTTCCTAAATTAATACTTCCGTTGTTTTCAACAATAACATAAAAAATGCAAATAACTTTTTTCAGAGAAAAATATTCTAAACCACACATTGTAAACTACATAGGATAATGTCCCCTCACAGGATCTTTACCATTAACTATAATAGGTGCAAGGGTTTGTAGTTGGACCTAGGCTCTGCAGCATAGGGGGCCCAAAGGGTCTCTTTGGCCCATATGTGAAGACCAATATAATGAAGGAACCATGAAAAATGGGGGTTTTGTTAGAGATTTTGCATTGGGGCCCGTGCGTTTCAAGTTACGCCATTGTCCAGATTACGCACACTCCACAAGATTAAAATTTCAACTCCAAAAAAAGAAAAATTCTGGTATCACAAAAATCATCGTATCGACAGGCATGGTAATGATATATAGATAATGAAAAAATGGAAACTATATTTTCAAAACATCTTGATTTATTCAGTATTGAGTATGATCGTCGTGCACACAAATCCACGTACTTGCACACATGGCTGCTATTAGTGAGGTTACTAATGGTTGTCTGAAGATTGTTCTATCACGCTGAATGCACTTGGGCAAATCATCAAGATCCGCTGCTGGCAGCTCCTTTTGCAATGGTCGACCAATGATGTCCCAGATGTGCTTGAAGGGAGGCAAGTCTGGAGACGCTGCAGGCCATGGTAGTAAATTTAGGTCACACAGGCTGCTAACAGTAGCACAAGCAACATGTAGTCCAGCTTTGTCATGTTAAAATATGACTCGTGGGACACTTTCATGTTATCACGAGAAGGACAGGCTCTACATGGCTTTAATCATGTGATCTCCAGAGCAATCTCTGGATCTATTCCAGCCTCCATTCTATCTTAATCTGCACCATTATAATCATTAAAAGTGGTGGCATGAGGTCAATGGAATATCTGTATTGGATGTCTGGCTCGTAACCCAATGTCGTGTAAACGCCTTCTGGTGGTTTGTGTAGGCACTGTTTGATGCCTTAGGCTCAGCATATGATGTCTAATTTCATTTGCAATACAGAATGGATTACTATGCACCATTTTTGCAATCTGATGAGACCACCTGGGCAATATATGAAGAGACTTTCATGACGGAATTTCACACAGGCATTACACCAACAGCTCGGTGTTAAATTTGGTAATGGAACCAGTCTCCCTGGAGCCATTTTTCAACATGACAAATTCAGGCTCCATGTTGCTAGTGTTACTGTGAGCATTCTGTTTGGCCTAGACAAGCAACCATGGCCTGCAGTGTCTCCAGATCTTTCTGCCAGTTCTCCCTTTCTCCAAATTAGGTTTTCTATTACATATTGCTTCTTGAAGGGGTTCTCAAGAAGATTAGATAAAAAGAAAAAATTTGTTTTGTTTTCCGGAAACTGCTGCTTTTACCCATTGACTGTGTTTGTGTTGCATATGAGCCATACCCAAGTGAATGAGGATAAGCAGAAAACCAGACAAATATCATAAATAAAAGTGCTGATGTTTGGGGTTTGGGTATGTGCATACAAAATCTTTTTCAGGCAGATTTCACCTGGAACTCGAGTAAAAAAGCTCCACAAAACCGTTGTAAAAAAATTAATATTATGCACAGCACCGTAATAACGACATTGCTGTTGTTACTTCTTTTAACCTATTCCAAGGTCAGAAACCACAAAGTGGTTCAAAAAAAGCAGCATTTGCATTCTTCAGGCAGCTAGGAAGATGCTCGCTAATGATAGTTAAAATAACTGAAAAAAAGACAATGGAAAAACTGACAGCAAAGCCTCTTCAGGAGAAAGACGGCAAGCTTTTTCTTGAAGCGACTATGCCTAGGTAAAAGGTGGTGGCTCCGCCATCAGCATAAAGATATTGTGTGCACATAGTCTTTCTTGGAAAATATAAAAAAAAGCAGTTTTCCCTACCCTAGGGTAACCTCCTTAAAGGGGTTGTCCAGCCTAAAATGAAAAGTCTGCAGTCATTCAGTGCGACTGCAGACTTGTGAATCCTCCCAGCGCACCCACTGCGCATTGCGAGGATTCACCATTGTCTGCCCCGGGAACAGAGGTCAGGTATCAGATATGCATACTCCCGGGCAGAACCCGTCTAGTGGACGCAGCTTCTCTCAAAACACTAGACGGCCACGCACAGAGTGACTGCAGACTTTTAATTTTAGACTGGACAACCTCTTTAAGGGGATGTGCATACAACGCTTTGTTTCAGGCGGATTCTGATCTGTAAAAATCTTGAAAAAGCAATAACTACAGTAAATGCTGAAAAGAATGAACGTATGAATTTTTATGAAAGAACAACCTGCTATTCATATGTTCAGTCTTCTGAGCATCTTTTAACCGATTCAGTTTTGTAAAAGATGCCAAGCGGCTGAAAGCATCACGCTGACCAGTCTTAGGACGTTTTCTCTCTTAAGACACTCCATACTTTGTTATAGCAGTCATGCCTGAGAAAGGCTGAACATGAGAAGCTGAAACATCACATGTATCTGGGTGAATACATTTCTCCTTTTTCACTTATTTCCATTGGAATGCTGCTTCTAGTCTCTTTTTTTCTATACACACATGGTCAAAATTGTTGGTACCCCTTGTTTAATGACAGAAAAACCCACAATGGTCACAGAAATTACTTGCATCTGACAAAATAATAAATAAAAGATCTATGAAAATGAACAAAAGAAAGTCAGACACCGCTTTTCAACCAAGCTTCCACAGAATTTTAAAAAAAATAAAACTCATGAAATAGGCCTGGAGAGAAATGATTGTTCTCTTAACTAAATATTTTGTTGCACAACCTTTTGAGGCAATCACTGCAATCAAACGATTCCTGTAACTGTCAATGAGACTTCTGCACCTCTCGACAGGTATTTTGGCCCACTCCTCAAGAGCAAACTGCTCCAGTTGTCTCGTGTTTGAAGGTTGCCTTTTCCAGACGGCATGTTTCAGCTCTTTCTAAAGATGCTCAATAGGATTTAGGTCAGGGCTCATAGAAGGCCACTACAGAATAGTCCAATGTTTTCCTCTTAGCCATTCTTGGGTGTTTTTAGCTGTGTGTTTTGGGTCATTATCCTGTTGCAAGACCCATGACCTGCGACTGAGACCAAGCTTTCTGACACTGGGTGGCACATTTCTCTCTAGAATCCCTTGATAGTCTTGAGATTTCATTGTACCCTGCACAGATTCTAGGCACCCTGTGCCAGATGCAGCAAAGCAGCTCCAGAACATAACAGAGCCTCCTCCATGTTTCACAGTAGGGACAGTGATCTTTTCTTGATATGCTTCATTTTTCCGTTTGTGAACATAGAGCTGATGTGCCTTGCCAAAAAGTTCAATTTTTGTCTCATCTCTCCATAGGACATTCTCCCAGAAGCTTTGTGGCTTGCCAGCATGTAGTTTGGCAAATTCCAGTCTGGCTTTTTTATAATTTGTTTTTCAACAATGGTGTCCTTCTTGGTCGTCCTCCATGATGTCAACTTTGGCTCACACAACGACGGATGGTGCGATCTGACACTGATGTTCCTTGAGCTTGAAGTTCACCTTTAATCTGTTTAAAAAAATTTTCGGGGTTCTTTTGTTGCCATTCGTATTATCCATCTCTTTTATTTGTCATCAATTTTCTTCCTGCGGCCATGTTCAGGGAGGTTGGCTACAGTCCCATGGATCTTAAATTTCTGAATAATATGTGCAACTGTAGTCACAGGAACATCAAGCTGCTTGTAGATGGACTTATAACTTTTACCTTTAACATGTTTGTCTATAATTTTCTTTCTAATCTCCTGAGACAACTCTTTCCTTCGCTTCCTCTGGTCCATGTTGAGTGTGATACACACCATGTCACCAAACACCACAGTGAGTATCTGTAGCCCTATATACAGGCTCACTCACTGATTCCAAGATTGTAGACACCTGTGATGCTAGTTAGTGGACACACCGTGATTTAACATGTCCCTTTTGTCACATTATTTTCAGAGGTACCATCATTTCTGTCCAGGCTATTTCAAGAGTTTTATGGGTTTTTTTAAATTCTGTGGGAGCATGGTTGAAAAGCAATGTCAGACTTTCATTTGTTCATTTTCATAGATCTTTTATTTATTATTACTTTTGTCAGATTCAATTATTTCTGTGGCCTTTGTGAGTTTTTCTGTCATTAAACGATGGGTACCAACAATTTTGACCACATTTGTATTTGGAGGTTTTCGGCTGGTTGCTTGTGGAGGTATTGCACTAACAACAATAGGACTGCACTGATATTTTTCCATGTACCATATTTATAATAGAAGTTAATTTGTAAATTGTGAGCCCTCGTGGGCAGGGTCCTCTTTCCTCCTGTACCAGTGGTGACTTGTATTGTTTAAGATTACTGTACCTGTTTTTTGTTATGTATAACCCTCCTCACATGTAAAGCGCCATGGAATAAATGGTGCTATAATAATAAATAATAATAATAATGGGAAGGCTGTCAAGAGATGTCCAGAAGTCGCCCGGCATTTTTTTGAGGATTTTGCCAGCATATTTGCTTGAAAAATTGCTAGTGATTTCTTCATTGTTGAATGAAGTTAAAAAACAATTGGAAAAATGGCAGTGAAAAAATGAAACAAAAATACTGGAAGAAATGATAGAAAGAATTACCAGCAGTCAAAAACACCGAAAGAATGGTCAGGAAACCGCTAAAATAGTTGTTTAAGGAAAAAATATCACAGTCGTTTTACTAAAGCAGATTCCTCTTTAAAAACTTGACTGGTTCAATGCAACTGAAAAACACGTTGTGTGCACATGCTCTTATGATCATCCCTATATCCTTGTAGTGTTCTTCCCACACAGCAGTATATTTCTCTAACTAAAGTGCCACACAGCGGAGGACATATTTCAATACTATCACACTTTATGTGCTCCTTATTTTTATAGCCATGTCTTTGTGCTCAGATAATGTACTACAGGGCAGTAGTCATGGTCGAGGGGCTGCGTTCCCACAACCTGGTATTCCACAAATAAATTGTGTCCCAGTGCACCTACTATGTAGGGGACATCACACTGACTTGCCGGCCATAGGTCTCCACTGTCTTCAGTTCTGAATGCTCAGGAACAGTCGCACACAACTCAGGAGGCACCCAGTTCATTTCAACATTTAACAGTATGACAGTTGCAGTACATCAGATGGTATCATGCGGCATCGTGCACAGCACCCTTCATTTCCTGGTTCAGTAACACAGTACATTTCTGGCTTTACTTTCCTTTCTGCCTAAACTATCTCTGCGGTAACAGTTCCTGTCAGCCCCAGAGATTTTCCATCAGACCTCGCAGTATTACCGAGATACAGAACCTTTCCCTACACTTATAATGCCTATCATTGTCTAATTTGCTCTGTCGTAAACTTTACAATATATCCTATACTTTCCATACACCTAAGCTGAGTGCATGTTACTCACAATGGGCATTACCTTTACAGTATTTTAACAGCAGCATCAGTACCTCACAGCACTACATATTAGTTACAATAAAATGACGTCTCCTTTCACATCCTTACATTCCTCCCTCCTAAAATATGGTCGTCTCCGACCATAACGGTATCTTTAAAACACCAATACACATACAATAAAATCCACATAAATAACATTAATGCTGTGTGTCTTCCAGGATTTTAAAAGTGTCCTTTACCATTCAGCAGTGACCCGGCGGTCCTGGTCAGCACCGATACCGGTCCCACTCAGTTCAGACTGGGTATCTCGGACTGGGTATCTCGGTTCGGACCGGGTAGTATTTTATCAAACCAGCCCTTTGGCCCACACAAGTAACAATTGCCTAATCTTTGCAAATGTTGTCTTTAGGGGAAGTAGCATATGATGTCTCCTTTTACACCCTTACACAGGTCTAGCATTGAGATGCAACAAACTCCCTCTCAGGTGAAACTGTACACATTTAGATACACAGTGATATCCTCATATGCTGCACATTCATGATCATAGCTACAAAGACTTTCCATAATTTATAGTAATAACTGCACAAATTCACCACTTCCATAAACGGCTCATTATCTGGATCAATGTTATTTCCCAAATGCAACCATAGCTTTATAAAAACACTAAAGATGGTAAATACACAAAAGAATTGCAAAAATGCTAAATGGCGTAGCAAGAAAAAAAAATCAAAACTCCAGAATTACTTTTTTTTTGTCGCAGCAACATTGCAATAAGATACAATAACAGATCAAAACATTATATCTACACCAATATGGTATGAATAATAATAATAATAATCTTTATTTTTATATAGCGCTAACATATTCCGCAGCGCTTTACAGTTTGCACACATTATCATCGCTGTCCCCGATGGGGCTCACAATCTAAATTCCCTATCAGTATGTCTTTGGAATATATAATGAATATAATCATCAGCTCAGCTTGCAAAAAAATAAGCCCTCACCCAGCCCCAGATTCTGCAAAATAGGCAATTGGAAATTTTTTCACATTTTTAGTACACTATATGGTAAAATCAATGATGTTGTTCAAAAGTACAACTTATCCCGCAAAAAACAAGCCCTCACACATCCATATTCATGGAAAAATAAAAAAGTTATGGTTGTGGGAAGAAAGGGAGCAAATAGCAAAAATGGAAAATCGCAAAGTCATGAGGGGGTTAAACAATTGTAGTAGCTAAAAAAAAAGACGAAATTTCAAAATTTACTAGCTGTTAAAATTCTGCTCTGTTCCTGATCTGTCATGAGGTGATACTTTACTTTTTGCTACAGTGCATTCATAGCTTAGAGAACAGAGATTTTCTGTCTGTGCTTGGAATGAATCAGTGAGGGAGAGCTGGGAAAGTAATCTTATCAGTGTGTGACGTTAGCCAGAGGGGATGGTGTTGGGTGTTCTGGAGTGCTAGATTGCATTATAATAGATGAATATGGAGCGCCCCCAGACGCAGGGCCGCGGGGTACTCGGTACCGGGCCTCTGTCTCAGTTCTGGGGTTGTCACGGTGGCTAGACCCGGTCCGTGACCCTGCTAAGGGGCGTCCAATGAAAGTTGAAGTGGTGGTGCGTGGTGCAGGTCGCGGTGAATAACGAGGACACAGGGTTGCAGTCTCTTTACTTCTTTACTGAAGGCTTCAAGGTCCTCAATCCAGAGTACGGTTAACAGGGCTGTCTGAGACCGGCCGTTCCGATGGCACCTCCAGAGTTCCCTTTGCAGGTGGAAATCTGTGCCTACCTTCTAGCGCCTGTGTGTTGTAGTATTTCCCTGCTGAGCACCACGGGATAGTCCTCACAACTGTTGTGTCTGTTTCTGATGTTCTTTCCCACAACTTATGTCTGTTCTGATGTTCTTCTCCGTCCCCCAGATGATATGGATAGGACGCACCCGTATGACGGGTAGGCCTGGAGTTCTTCCGGGACCCTAGTGACGCCCCTCTCCCACAGTTGCCCCCTATGTCTGCTTAGGTGATTTAGGTCAGACAGCCAACCTATAATTAACTGTCCCGCCGTTGATTTGAAGTAATGCTTGGAGCCCAATACTTCCTCGGCGTTCCCGGCCACCGGCTACGCGCCTCAGTAGGATGTTGCCTCGATCTTACAGCACGACTCCTACTGGTGTTATCTCCTTTTTGCTTTGATCTCGTTTCTCACTCTCCACAATAAACCTCGCTTCTTGTCCTTTCTTGAGATACCGCCGTGATGTAGTGCAGGCGCGGTTCCTTAACGTTCTTTCCTGTTCGCTAGGCCTCTGTCAGGATCCCACCCCTGACAGGGACCCCCCTGAATCTTCCCCTGCAACACCCTCTGCCACAGGATGTTGCCCGGTTCCAACCCAGTCAGCTTCTCTCTAACTTTCTATCCAACCCCCAGTTTTACCAGATTGTGAGGAGTGGCCTAATACATAGCACCCTTAGCTCCCCCTGGAGGCCAGACTATGAAGTGTATTGGTGTCTGTGATACCTGGTCAGGTGAACTCCTTAAGTGCCATCAGACGTACCATCACTCCCCTTAGCGGCGGAGCATCAGTACTGCAATGACCAGGACTCTGGGGCGCTGCACTCCCCCCCCGGTTAAATCCAGTACTCCCGGACTGGGAAGAAAACAACAATACATGTCAGCAAAAGACATACAAATTTTGGAATGCAATAAACAAGTAATAGGAAATAATAACAGTGCTTCCCTTTATGGGAGGTGAGGACTCTTAAACGTTACAAACAAACATAGTTAAATATTTTAAATAACACACTATAAATAACTTTTACTACCCAGCCAGGTATTCTACTAAGTGCAAATTCTGAACAATAATTTAACTTTGCCTCTAAGGACGTATAAGCTGGATCCACTAAAGGCTTACTATAAAACTCCTATAATATAAATTAACTTTTCTTCATTTCTCTCTTCTAAGTGCAACACCTTCTTCTTATTTTCTTGATTTGTCTTATGCAGGACCGCCTGTCTATCTGCCCAGGCCTACTGCCTCTTTTCTTAGCACAGGACTACTGAGCCATCTCTCTATGGCTCCTAGGAGGACTCACCCACTAACCCCTACGGGTTCACTTCCTGTCCTCAATTTCTAGCAACATTATCAAACATTTTCTATAACTAACTAACTGGCTACATATAACTTGTTATGCAAAACATTATTCACTTTCTCTTAAGGCAACATTGTATATTAAGTGCAACTGGTAAACTTCCCCTTTAAGAGGGGACCAAGTCTCTTCGAGGTAGTGCAACTGCTCAAGTTGCAAGTTCGTGTAAGGCAGGAACTCCTATACTGTTTCCAGGAACAGTGTCTTCGCAAAGAGTTCTCCTTCTTGTAAAACCAGTAGAGGGCACCCTTAATAGGGTGCGAACTATTTACAACACAGTTTGTGAACCATTCACCATCCATGATTCGGCAGTCTTTTCCAAATAGGGGGTTAAAAGGAGCAAAGAGGGAAAACAAAAGCAAAAATAAAAGTGATAGGGATCCCGGATAAACAAAGGGATCCCTTTAAGAACAACCCTGGTTGGGTACTAGCAGCAGAAGACACAAAAGACGAACAGTTAACTATTTACAGTATATGGAACTTTAGGGCTTCATTCTTATTGATCAGGGGGTGGCCTCCTCTTAGGCCTTACCTGGCAAGTGGCCCTCTGTGGTTTGGGAAAGCCCAATCCCCGACCAGGCAACAGTGGCGCCCCCTCCTGGGCTACCCGTCTCGGCCGAGAACGGGCGCGACCCACAGGCACACGGTGGGTCGGGACATCCTTGTGGTCCGCAGCGGTGGATCCTGCTACCTGTTCCGCAGTGGGTTCGACCTCCGGAGTCCCAGCGGCAACCTGGAGAGTGGCGCACCGCTGAACGCCCCGGGCCATCCAGCCGGCCTCCCTCCGCCACCGGGTATAGGTCACAGCATCTCCGGGTTCCAAGTCGCGGCCCGCATCGTACCTTCCACCGCAAGGCTCCACCTCCTCCCGGTCAACACGGACCTGCAGCGGCTCTCCAATCTCTTGAATAACTCCCCTTCCTTCCCGGGAGTTGAAGAAAACCACCACACCCCAGTGCGACGGTGGGACCTCGGTAGCACCTGTCAGGTCGACTTGGGCCACGGGTTGGGGCCTATTCCTCCATGCTGTCATCAAGCGCCGCAGGTGCTCCGCCACCGGCAGGATTCTCAGGCCCTGCGTCTGCAGCTCATGCTCTGCCGCGGTCGGGATGGGTAGGACGTGGGACACTGGAGACAGGCAGATCTCCACAGGCTAGCCCAACCGGGAGATCACACGGTCTTTGGCCTCCCGGCGGCGTGCTACCCGCCGGGCCTCAGCTGCAGCCACCCACTCCTCAGACGGCGGCCAGTTGAGTTTTCCCAGCGGTGACTCCGTGAGGGCCAGTTTCTGCAGCGATGGCGAGTCTGGGGCTGCTACGGGTGGTACAGCATCGTGCTGGGTCGGGTCGTCCCCATGCGGTGCTTCCGACGTCGCCATCTTTGCCTCCTCCTCGGTGTCTCTTTTCCGCGCTCTCTTTCGGGGGCGGTCCCGTCTCCATTGTCCCCACCCTCCATAGATGATGAGAAGGCGGACCTCAGCAGCTGACGGACACGTCCTCAGGATGCAGTAATACTTAGACTGGGCAGCCATGATTTCTCGCGCTCCTCAGCTCAGTTACGCCCACTTCACGCCCCTCTTCTTCTCCTGCGCTCCTCTTAGCACTGCAATGGCGGCGGTTTTGGTGGGAACTTCTGGCGGCAAGTGGCAATCCACAGTCCGTGCAATAAGTGACAGTCCAAGCACAATAAATCACAGTTCCAAGGCACACATGACCTGATTCTTCAGGCTTAAGTAGATCCTGTTCGTGACGCCAAGTTTGGAGCGCCCCCAGACGCAGGGCCGCGCGGTACTCGGTACTGGGCCTCTGTCTCAGTTCTGGGGTTGTCACGGTGGCTAGACCCGGTCCGTGACCCTACTAAGGGGCATCCGATGAAAGTTGAAGTGGTGGTGCATGGTGCAGGTCGCGGTGAATAACGAGGACACAGGGTTGCAGTCTCTTTACCTCTTTACTGAAGGCTTCAAGGTCCTCAATCCAGAGTATGGTTAACAGGGCTGTCTGAGACCGGCCGTTCCGATGGCACCTCCAGAGTTCCCTTTGCAGGTGGAAATCTGTGCCTACCTTCTAGCGCCTGTGTGTTGTAGTACCTCCCTGCTGAGCACCACGGGATAGTCCTCACAACTGTTGTGTCTGTTTCTGATGTTCTCTCCCACAACTTATGTCTGTTCTGATGTTCTTCTCCGTCCCCCAGATGATATGGATAGGACGCACCCGTATGACGGGTAGGCCTGGAGTTCTTCCGGGACCCTAGTGACGCCCCTCTCCCACAGTTGCCCCCTATGTCTGCTTAGGTGATTTAGGTGAGACAGCCAACCTATAATTAACTGTCCTGCCGTTGGTTTGAAGTAATGCTTGGAGCCCAATACTTCCTCGGCGTTCCCGGCCACCGGCTACGCGCCTCAGTAGGATGTTGCCTCGATCTTACAGCACGACTCCTACTGGTGTTATCTCCTTTTTGCTTTGATCTCGTTTCTCACTCTCCACAATAAACCTCGCTTCTTGTCCTTTCTTGAGATACCGCCGCGATGTAGTGCAGGCGCGGTTCCTTAACGTTCTTTCCTGTTCGCTAGGCCTCTGTCAGGATCCCACCCCTGACAGGGACCCCCCTGAATCTTCCCCTGCAACACCCTCTGCCACAGGATGTTGCCCGGTTCCAACCCAGTCAGCTTCTCTCTAACTTTCTATCCAACCCCCAGTTTTACCAGATTGTGAGGAGTGGCCTAATACATAGCACCCTTAGCTCCCCCTGGAGGCCAGACTATGAAGTGTATTGGTGTCCGTGATACCTGGTCAGGTGAACTCCTTAAGTGCCATCAGACGTACCATCACTCCCCTTAGCGGCGGAGCATCAGTACTGCAACGACCAGGACTCTGGGGCGCTGCAAACACATTATATGACTTATTGCTCCCCTTCTGTACAATGAGCCTATGTATTATCAGTGTCAGCACATATAAAGTTACTGACTGCATGAGAGTGTCAGGATAGCGCATACTTGGTGAAGTGTGAATAATATTAGCAAGAGAAACTGTGTATGCAGAAATCTATTCATCCTGAGACTGTCCTGGAGTCTCAGGACGGTGCTTTTAGGTGGAGTGGGCCAATGCTAAGAGTGGTAGTGTGGTCTCTGTAGGACAGACACAGCTCTGCCTTTTGGGAAATGTAATCTAAAGGGAGAGTTGGCAGGAAATTCATGATGTAACTAATAACAAACCGTAAGGATGTCTTCAGGGGTCTGAAGAGGAGCTAAAAATGAAAGGTAAGAGGGGGCTTTGGGGACTCATTAGATTGACAACCAGACTGCTTTTTTACACCTGGAAAACCCCTAAAAGGAAACAAGTTATTTATGCCCCACAATAATGGGCATAAAGTTTAAATGACAAAAAATTGCTTTTTTTCCATGTCTCTCAAAAAAGTTATTAAAAGTTGAAAAGTTCCACGTTCCCTAAGATGGTGTCATAGAAAACTAAAATTCACCCTGAAAAAAAACCCAAAAAACTTCTATACGTGAAATACAAATGTTATAGCTGAATAAAATTGGCAAAAATGTAAAAATAAAATCTCTATATGTCTATATAATAAAATAGGCTTGGACTTAAAAGTCCAACCAGGAATCTATCTGGTTTGGCAATACAGCACCAATTAAATAAAGTTGTAAACCAACTTTAAGGTGCCCACGATCCGGATCTAGCATTACTTTGGATGCAGAGCATGTTTGCTGTATCCAAAGCGCTGCTGTCTATTGAATGCAGGTGAATCCGCATGTGTTCACTGGACTATGCGGATTCACAGCGTTCAATACATTCTGTTGTTGAAATTTCTTTTGTGGAGACTAGCCTCTCCGCCAGAGAAATTGACATGCTGGGGTCTGGAGAGATGCATGTTCGTCTCTGTGGGTAATCTGTGGGCGTCTGGGGACGCATAGTGGGCATGAGATTTCATGAAATGCCATCCACTATGTTGTAACATCTGCTGTACAAGTAATAATAATAATAATAATAATAATTTTATTTATATAGCGCCAACATATTCCGCAGCGCTTTACAACTTATAGAGGGGACTTATACAGACAACAGACATTACAGCATAACAGAAATCACAGTTCAAAACAGATACCAGGAGGAATGAGGGCCCTGCTGCTCGCAAGCTTACAATCTATGAGGAAAAGGGGAGACACAAGAGGTGGATGGTAACAATTGCTTTAGTTATTTGGACCAGCCATAGTGTAAGGCTCGGGTGTTCATGTAAAGCTGCATGAACCAGTTAACTGCCTAAGTATGTAACAGTACAGACACAGAGGCTATTAACTGCATAAAGTGTATGAGAACATGATGGAGGAACGTGATTATGTTGTTGTTTTTTATTAATAGGCCACACAGGGATAATTAGGTTAATGCGTTGAGGCGGTAGGCCAATCTGAACAAATGAGTTTTTAGTGCACGCTTAAAACTGTGGGGATTGGGGATTAATTGTATTAACCTAGGTAGTGCATTCCAAAGAATCGGCGCCGCACATGTAAAGTCTTGGAGACGGGAGTGGGAGGTTCTGATTATTGAGGATGCTAACCTGAGGTCATTAGCAGAGCGGAGGGCACGGGTAGGTTGGTAGACTGAGACCAGAGAGGAGATGTAGGGTGGTGCTGAGCCATGGAGTGCTTTGTGGATGAGGGTAGTAGTTTTGTACTGGATTCTGGATTGGATGGGTAGCCAGTGTAATGACTGGCACAAGGTAGAGGCATCGGTGTAACGGTTGGCGAGGAATATGATCCTGGCAGCAGCATTCAGGACAGATTGGAGCGGGGAGAGTCTGGTAAAAGGTAGGCCAATTAGTAGAGAGTTACAATAGTCCAGACGAGAATGAATAAGTGAGACAGTAAGAGTTTTCGCAGAGTCGAAAGTAAGAAAAGGGCGAATTCTGGAAATGTTTTTGAGATGCAGATAAGAAGAGCGAGCCAGTGATCGGATGTGGGGGGTGAATGAAAGCTCGGAATCAAGGATGACTCCAAGGCAGCGGGCATGTTGCTTTGGAGTAATGGTGGAACCGCACACAGAGATGGCAATGTCGGGCAAAGGTAGGTTTGTAGAGGGAGAGAACACGAGGAGTTCAGTTTTTGACAGGTTCAGTTTCAGATAGAGGGAGGACATGATGTTAGAGACAGCGGTAAGACAATCACTGGTGTTTTCTAAAAAGGTCGGCGTGATAACAGGAGAAGAGGTATATAATTGGGTGTCGTCAGCATAGAGATGGTACTGGAAACCAAATCTACTGATTGTTTGTCCAATAGGGGCAGTATACAAAGAGAAGAGGAGGGGGCCTAGGACTGATCCTTGAGGAACCCCAACAGTAAGGGGAAGGTGAGAGGAGGAGGAACCAGCAAAACAAACAGTGAAGGATCGGCCAGAGAGATAGGAGGAGAACCAAGAGAGAACGGTGTCCTTGAGGCCGATGGAGCGGAGCATAGTGAGGAGGAGCTGATGATCCACAGTGTCGAATGCTGCGGAGAGATCCAAGAGAATTAGCATGGAATAGTGACCATTAGATTTAGCTGTTAGTAGGTCATTAGAGACTTTAGTGAGGGCAGTTTCAGTAGAGTGTAAAGAGCGGAAACCAGATTGAAGAGGGTCGAGAAGAGAATTATCTGAGAGATAGCGGGTAAGACGGGAGTGGACCAGGCGTTCCAGGAGTTTAGAGATGAAGGGAAGATTAGAGACAGGTCTATAATTAGCAGCACAGTTTTGGTTGAGGGATGGCTTTTTAAGTAGTGGATGTATGATGGCATGCTTACATGAGGAGGGAAAAATACCGGAAGTGAGGGAAAGGTTGAATATTTTTGTTAGGTGAGAGGTGACAGCCGGGGAAAGGGACTGGAGGAGATGCGACGGAATGGGGTCGCTGGTGCAAGTGGTCGGGCGAGAAGATGCAAGGAGCCTGCTTACTTCTTCTTCTGTAACTGGTTCAAAGTCAGAGAGTGAACTAGATGCAGTGGGGGAGGGAGGACAGTGCTTGGTATGAAGAGATTGGGAAATGATTTCCTGTCGAATGTGGTCAATTTTTTCTTTGAAGTAATTGGCCAGATTGTCAGCGTGGAGATCTGTGGTTGGGGCCTGCTCTCTTGGGTTGAGTAGGGACCGGAAAGTGTCAAAGAGACGTTTAGGGTTATTGGACAGCGAGGTGATGAGAGTGTTGAAATAGGTTTGTTTGGAGAGGTGAAGGGCAGAGTTGTATGTTTTTAACATGAACTTATAATGGATGAAATCTTCGGGCAGATTAGATTTTCTCCACAGACGTTCGGCGCACCTGGAGCACCGCTGCAGGAAACGTGTTTGCAGCGTGTGCCACGGTTGTCGCCGTCTGTGCCGAGTTGTTCTATGTATAGGAGGTGCAGCTTCTTCCAGGGCACTTTGCAGGGTTTCATTGTAATGCTTCAGAGCAGAATCAGGACAAGAGATGGAGGAGATTGGGGCCAATGAAGACTGCAAGTTCTTCATAAGTTTCTGGGTGTTAATGGCCTGTATGTTTCTATAAGTGTGGAAAGTGGGGATGACCTGAGCGGGATGGCAGTTCTTGATAGAGAATGAAAGAAGGTTGTGGTCAGAGAGCGGGAGAGGGGAGTTTGTGAAATCATCCAGTGAGCAAAGCCGGGAGAAGACCAAATCAAGGGAGTTTCCATCATCATGTGTTGGAGAGTTAGTATGCTGCGAGAGGCCGAAAGAGGAGGTTAGAGATAAAAGGTGAGAAGCAGATGGGGAGAGGGGAGAAGCAATTGGGATATTGAAATCACCCATGATGAGGGTGGGGGTGTCATAAGAGAGAAAGTGTGGAAGCCAGGTGGCAAAATGATCCAGGAACTGGTGAGAGGGGCCGGGAGGACGATACACCACTGCCACTCGCATGGAGAAGGGGACGTAGAATCTGACAGCATGGACCTCAAAGGAAGGGAATACAAGTGAGGGTACTTGGGGGATAAGTATGTAGCATCCAACCTGCAGCAACTCCGGATCATGGGCATATACCCTAAAAGTTATTTTAATAAATTGATTAATTTGCAAATATTTTGTGTTACTTTTAGTTAACCAAAATTAAAGTTGACCTCCCTATACCAGTGATGCACAATATGCCACTCGCGGCCACTTGCAGACTGCTATGTCATTCTGGGCATCTCACAATTACCTGGTTACATATATGCTTGTCTTTGTCTGTTCACATGTATTTTCAATGTCAAAAAGAAGAGAAGCAGTGGCTATGCGTGTGTGAGGCTATCTTCAGTGTCGTTTTCTGGGAATAGTACAGAACTCGTCCTTTACAGAACCTCATGTAAACTATAATGAAGAAATATAAATGCTTGGTCTGGACATCTCTATCTAGGGTGCGGATGACGGAGTGGGGGACCAACCTTCTCATGACAGGACAGTTCTGAAGGTGGAATGGGCACCTTGGCATTGGTTCAATCTGGCCCTCACACCAGAAAAGGTTGTTCCTTGCTGTTCTAAGCTTTGTGGCCAACCTTTCAACTAAACTGCAAATATCAACATCTCTCCCAAGACAGCAACTTGTGCAGACCTCTCATTTGTACTGCGCTCTTTTACGTCATCACAATGAATATAGAGTCTGAGCGTATGCAGAGATTCGGAGACAGAAAGAGCAAGGGCATCTGACTCATCTCTCTCCTGAGAACAGGTCTCATCTGCTATGAATGAGAGCGAAGGGAGGGAGAGGAGCCACTGTAGTCATGCTTCCTCTTGTCTCAAAATAGCTTGATGTAGAAAAAGATATTTACGGATCCTGCCAATTATTATCTCTGCAAGGTATCTGTGATAAATGGAATATTAGACACAAGGAGAAAAAATCTCAAGCTATTGTGTTCATGTTCTTCTACTCACGGTAAAGGCATTGACTGGTGTAACAACGGTGCTTGACTAGGCATGTTTTGCGCAAGTATGGTACACAACTCTTTTGATGAACTACATTTCAGTTTAAAGTTTCCTCTAAAACTAGAGGCATACTGTGACTCTTCTGGGCCTAAATGCAAAATCTTTAACAGGGTTCTCCACATACCCTTTATAATGTTGGGGCCTTGCCAACTTCTGCCTTCCTATAACAATGCCCCTGGGGTTGAGTCTAATATACTGGAGCAATATTGCATGATTCTGGATGTCCTTGTCCTTGATTTATCAGCATATAACCTTTCTCTTATGTTAGTATATTACTTAGATGGTTTATCCCAATAACAACATTTTTGACTTATCTACAGGATAAACTGCATAGAAAATGGGCAAAATAGCTGAAAGAAAAAAACAGGTCCATATAGAGTAAGTGCGTATGTGTAAAGGTTACGATAATGTCATTAGGTATGCTAAGGCAATCCTTTGGTGTTGAGATCTGGTAAACATACTTGAAGACTATAAAGGAGCGTGGAGCCCATGTTCCTTATCCTTTGCCAAAAAAAGGTAGAGCCATGGGTGAACACAATGCAGAGGATGCAGGACCAACTAGGATCTAGAGTAAAAAGTTCAAAAAAATTAAGATAATTTAAGCAGTTTTGATAATTTCTGCATGAGCTACAACCAGTGGTGAAGTGTATGTAGACTCCCCATGTTCCTGCGGTAAGGCCCTAGGTCAATGCAAGTGAGTTATGTGACTCATTTACTACCAATCTCCGCCACTTTACTTATTAGCCCTGCAGTTTATTAAGAAATTTCATGCTCATTACACAGATGAGAAATTGTGATTCTCCAGTTTTACATATTAAATGTGGACTTGCACGATTCCAACTGAAGCAGAAAGCTGGAGTAGTGAATCTCGTTGTAGTAATAACAATAAGAATAATAATTTTTATTTCTATAGTGCTACCATATTCCGTAGCACTATACAATTCAGTGGGCACATGTCTATACGATATCATGAACAAGATGACAGGCAGTATCTGTACAAGTACAGGTACACTTTGCTACTGAGTTTATGGAGGGTGAGAAAACAGATGACAGTGTCATGCTGCTCCAATGCAGGTAGGTGCAAACTTCACTAGATGGCAGTAGAGAGGAAGCAGGTCTGCACCTAAACAGAGCAAACATGCAGTGCAACAGTGAGGCTACCACAGGTGGCAGCAGAATAGTCAAAAACAAGCAGGGTCAAATTCTAGACTGTAGCACAGTACCAAAGAAATAAGCAAACTCGCGGTCAGAGACAAGCCAGGGGGTCAGTAACAGTCGGAGCAGATAAGCCAAAAAACAAAGGACAGAAACAGGTCAGGGTATACGCCAAGTCAAACTAGGGATTCTGATCCTGATCTGCAGGACACAGCGGGGCTAAATAGCAAACCTGAGACCAGACTGAGGCTGAGAAAAGTTAACCCCTGACATGATCAGACTGGGGAAAGGGAAGACAGGACTCAAAACCCGATCTGGATCATGACAGATAGCAGGTACCAAATTCTGAAGAAAAAAGTGAAGAAAATTTAGGAAGGAAGAACAGAGAACACTTTGGTCTATTACCACACCTCACTAACCTATCTAAAGGAATGCGTTTTTAGAATACAATTAAAAATGTGGATACTGGGAATTAATCATATTGTCTGGGGTAATGCATTCCAGAACACTGGCGCAGCAGAAAGAAGTCTTGAAAATGGGAGAGTGAGGTTTGGATTATTGAAGATGTTAATTTAGGTCATTAGTGGGACAGAAAACATGGGTGGATTGGTAGACAGAGATGAGTGAGGAGATGTAAGTTAGTGCAGGACTATGGAAAGCTTTGAGGGTGAGGGTGATAGGTTTATATTGTATTCTGTAGTGGTTGGGCAACCAGTGCAATGACTGGCACAAGGTGGAAGCATCGGTGTAGCAGCTGGACATAAATATGACACTATTTACCTATCGCCATATAGTCCTAGATATGCCACAACATAATAATGTTGTTTAGTGCATCCCGGGCTACATAGATAAGAAGAAGATACAATGATGGTCTATACGTATATATCAAAATGTAACAAATTTTATTAAATATCTCAAAAAAATATATTACACAAAATCACATGGACACATTAATTTCCGTGAGTAAGTACAAAGAGGGCAAACCGAGACAGAAAAACATCCACCATAGCAAGACTAGACAGGGGCGCCTATAGGCCAATGGCACTAGAGATGGAAAACATGAAAAACCTAAATAAAAGGAAGCATTTATATATCTATAGTAGGATATATAAATAGGTATGAACAGTTGTATTGAGATAACGAATTGCATCAACGCAAAATGGAGAGGCTGTTATTGAGTTACACCATCAATGTGACTTCAGTCCCATTTGCAATACACATATGATAAGTATTTTATAAGCTCTTAGCTAAATACAACTTCAACTCGTGAGTGGATCGCAAAAGGTCATAGCATAAATAAATATTCATGTAGTACCTGTGGCCATAGCTAAGGCTGGTGTATCTTCCCTGCTGTCAGGCTGGTGGGCACCTCAAAGCGCGTTTCTCCACTAAGGCTTCGTCAGGAGGCGTGGCTAACATAAGGAAAAGGAGCTCCCTTTATAGTGCCGGTTGTTAGAGTATATAGAGGACTGGTGTGTAAATGGGGCGTTAGTATGGCTATAGGCTATGAGGTCTGCATATTCAGAGCCATGAATTACCCTAAAATATAACAGAGTTTTACTGATGCAAGGACCTTTTAGGAGATCCGCAAATAGAAAGTTTCCAAAATGGTCACGTGATTAGGTCACATGTGCCAGATAATGGTGAATTAACACATGAAGGACCTTTGAAGGCTTCAACCAACAGCAGTGCTAGATGGGATCACATGTAATTGTTTACTAGAATGATATAATGCTACACCAATCGGCACGCCCTCCCGTGATGCCCTGCTCTCACCACGGCCGATCCAGGCAACCGGCACAGCGGGGCTAAATGGCAAACCTGAGACCAGGCTGAGGCTGAGAAAAGTTAACCCCTGACATGATCAGACTGGCAAAAGGGAAGACAGGACTCAAAACCCTGTCTGGATCATGACAGATAGCAGTTACCAAATTCTGAAGAAAAAAGTGAAGAAAATTTAGGAAGGAAGAACAGAGAACACTTTGATCTATTACCACACCTCTCTAACCTATCTAAAGGAATGCGTTTTTAGAATACAATTAAAAATGTGGATACTGGGAATTAACCATATTGTCTGGGGTAATGCATTCCAGAACACTGGCGCAGCAGAAAGAAGTCTTGAAAATGGGAGAGTGAGGTTTGGATTATTGAAGATGTTAGTTTAGGTCATTAGTGGGACAGAAAACATGGGTGGATTGGTAGACAGAGATGAGTGAGGAGATGTAAGTTAGTGCAGGACTATGGAAAGCTTTGAGGGTGAGGGTGATAGGTTTATATTGTATTCTGTAGTGGTTGGGCAACCAGTGCAATGACTGGCACAAGGTGGAAGCATCGGTGTAGCAGCTGGACATAAATATGACACTAGCTGCATTCAGGAAAGATTGGAGAGGGGACAGTTTAGTAAAAGGGAGACTGGTTAGTAAATAATTGCAGTAGTTCAGAAGAGAATGAATAAGAGTGATAGTAAGAGTTTTTGCAGAGTCAAAGGTAGGGAAATGTTAAATTCTAGCAATGTTTTTGAGGTGCAGGTAACATGAGCGAGTGAGCTAAAGAAAGATCTGAGTGGGAATTATAGTAGAGCTACCCACAGAAATATAACATGAGGTTTAGGTAGGGTAGCAGAGAGAGAAAACAGGGGAGGAGTTTCGTTTTAGATAACTAATGGTAGAAACAGTGGATAGATAATCACTGGCATTTTGTAGTAATGTGGGGTGTTACATAGTTACATAGTTATTATTAAGGTTGAAGGAAGACTGTAAGTCCATCTAGTTCAACCCATAGCCTAACCTAACATGCCCTAACATGTTGATCCAGAGGAAGGCAAAAAAAAACCATGTGGCAAAGAGTAACTCCACCATGGGGAAAAAAATTCCTTCCCGACTCCACATACGGCAATCAGACTAGTTCCCTGGATCAACGCCTTATCAAGGAATCTAGTGTATATACCCTGTAACATTATACTTTTCCAGAAAGGTATCCAGTCCCCTCTTAAATTTAATTAATGAATCACTCATTACAACATCATACGGCAGAGAGTTCCATAGTCTCACTGCTCTTACAGTAAAGAATCCGCGTCTGTTATTATGCTTAAACCTTCTTTCCTCCAGACGTAGAGGATGCCCCCTTGTCCCTGTCTCAGGTCTATGATTAAAAAGATCATCAGAAAGGTCTTTGTACTGTCCCCTCATATATTTATACATTAAAATAAGATCACCCCTTAGTCTTCGTTTTTCCAAACTAAATAGCCCCTAGTGTAATAACCTATCTTGGTATTGCAGACCCCCCAGTCCTCTAATAACCTTGGTCGCTCTTCTCTGCACCCGCTCCAGTTCAGCTATGTCATGTATATAATGTGGGGTGTTGTCAAGAGATGTTTATAATTGGGTGTTTTCAACATAGAGATGTACTGAAAATCAAATTTACTGATGGTTTATACAAAAGGAATGTTGTGCAAAGAAAAGAGGAGAGGAACTAGAAATGAACACTGAGGAACACCAAAAGTAAGTGGAATGGAAGGGGAAGTATATAAATCAAAAGATACACTGAAAGAGTGGTCAGAGAGTAAGGCTATGTGCACACGCTGTGGACTGGTGTGCGTTTTTCCTGCGGATTTATCGTGGATTTACTGCGGATTTACCGCGGTTTTTGTGCAGATTCTACTGCTGTTTTCTATTATGGAGCAGGTGTAAAACCGCTGCGGAATCCGCACAAAGAATTGACATGCTGCGGAAAATAAACCGCTGCGTTTCCGCGCATTTTTTTCCGCAGCATAGGCACAGCGGTTTCTATTTTCCATAGGTTAACATGGTACTGTACACCGCATGGAAAACTGCTGCGGATCTGCAGTAAAAACCGCAACATGTGCACATGGCCTAAGGAGAACTGAGAGAAAGCGGTATCCCAGAGGCCGAAAAGCAGAGCACAGTGGGGAGGAGCTAGTGTTCCACAGTGTCAAATGCTACAGTGAGATCCCAGAGAATCAGCAGGGAGTAGTGACCATAAGGCTATGTATACACGATGCGTTTTTGATGCTTTTTCGCAGCATATTTTTTATGCACGTAAATGGTCCAAAAACGCAATGGAATACTTATGCAAGATAATGCAATGACAATCCTGGAGTGTTATGGACATGATCAGTAAATTTCAATCCGTATTTGCAGCATTTTATTGTCTGCAGCATGTCAATTCTTTTTGTTTTTCTGCAGTATTTTTAAATCATTGACATGAATTGAATCAGTCAAATCAGCAGCAAAAACACAGATGCGTATTTGCTGCAGATTTGCTGCCAGAAACGCTAAGAATTGTCAAAGGAAATGATGTCAGAAGAAGAAAGAGTGTGTGGGCAGAGAATATGTGTGCATGTCTGTGTGTGTGTGCCCATGCGACGAACAGCCCATAGTGATTGTGCTTAGGCGTTGTCTGATGGGACTTGTCAGGACTCTGAACATTTTTTATTACCTTTTGTGCATTACTGCCCTTTTCCAAGATGGCGTCTTTGGTCTCATGTGCACTGTGTCTTCCTGCTATAAAACTCCACCCCAGCCTTCAGTCTGTGCTAGAGTATTCTGCCTTGCATCCAGCTCCTGACCTCTGGTGACTCCCTGGCTATATACCTGCTCTTGTGAACCTGTGGGGTTATCCAGCTACTCTGCTCTGAGTTCCCGCTGCATACACCAGTTCCAGTAATCCTCCTTCATCTGCTGCTCGTGTTTACTTCCATCTGCATTTGCTGGACATGTAAGCTGTTGCTGCTCTGCTTAAACCTGAGACTTATAACCAGGCCTCCCTGGTTGAGCTAAGATACTATTTGAACTGCCTTATAAGCATATCTATCTGTGTTTTGGACTAAGAAAGGACTTATTCGTGTCAAGTATCCTCAAGAATAATTGTGCTTCATAGACTTTCTGCGTGATTGCATTTTCCTCTGAAGTTTCCTATAGACTGCTAAGCTGCATTTAATATTTACTCCAAGTGTTGTGGACTTGAGTTTCTCTCTGCACCTGTTTGAATCACCGTGTGATAATATAGACTTTACCACTTATAAAACTGTGTCCTGTAGTTGTCTTGTTCCACGCAAAGAGTCTCCTGAGTTATCCCCTATAATTATTACAGGATACTCTAGCCTTAAAAAAAAGGAGACTGCTGGAACAATGACTGCAGAAAGCAGATTAGAGCAGGTGTTTTCCATAATTAGATCACTGCAGAAAGATGTGGAAGGTCTGCAAAAGAAGTTTGGAAGCTTTGAACACAATCAACAAGTGTTTGGACAAACTTTGCAGGACTTAAGCAACCGCATGGCAGCCCAGCCTGGGCGAATCCAATGATTGAGTCTCGTGACCCACGGTTAAATAACTTGGATGATTTCTTGGCCGCTATGGCATTAATGTTTGATGATCCTAATCGCCGTGCAACCGCTGAATCTGCTTTATTGTCTTTACGCCAGGCAAAACGTTCTGTTATTGAGTATGCTACTGAATTCAGGAGATTAGCAGTAGATACTAATTGGGACAGTTATGCACAATTGCCTATTTTTAAAAGGGGTCTGTCTGGTATTGTAAAAGATGAACTAGCTCGCTCTGAGTCACCACAAGAGCTAGAGACATTTATACAGCATTGTGTGCGCATTGACATTCGCCTTACGGAGCGCAGGCAGGAGAAGTTTGCTGCATATAACCGTATTTGTAACTTTTCCCTTCCTTCCAAAGAGCCTGCAGGTAAAACATCTTGGGAGGTGGAGGAGGTGCCCATGCAAATTGATTCCGTTCAGAGGCGCAAGATCAATGAGCGCCGGGAGCATCGCCTTCGTAAAAGTCTATGTTTCTACTGTGGCCAGTCTGACCACTTCTTGATCAATTGTCCTAAGTGTCCTAGATGGCCTAACAAGATGCTAGCAGCAGTAGGGGAGTATGACAACTGTGATGATGAATCTGACATCTCTGAACGTAGCCTGCCTTTAAACGCTGTATTCCATTCACTTTCTATGACTTCACCCCCCAAGGAGCTTAAGGAAAAGAACTCTCACTGTTCTCTCTCTATTAAGATCCTGTGTTCAGGACAGTGGATTTCCAGTGCAGTTATGATTGACTCTGGTGCAGGTGCCAATTTCATGGATATCGCATTTGCCAAGGAACATGGTATTGAAATTCAGCAAAGAGCCTCTCCAATTACCATGGAAACGGTGGATGGGTCACCTTTAATCTCTGGGATCAGGAGACCGTACCCCTTGAAATTTTGTTGGAGCCTAATCATCAGGAGCAACTTTCTTTCTTGCTAATTTCTTCTCATTTTCCTGTGATTTTAGGCATTCCTTGGTTGCGTTCTCAGAACCCAATTATCAACTGGGAGACCAAGGAGATTATCTTTCCAACAAGGAGCAACTCAGCGTTAACAGAAACTGTCCCTGAGTCCACGGCTACGGAACCACATGTACAGGTATTTTCTTTACCTCCAGCATATAAAGAGTTCTCTGACATCTGTGACAAGAAGAATGCAGATCAGCTTCCTCCACACAGGCATTATGACTGTCCCATTGAGTTGCTTCCTGGGGCAGCTATTCCTTTTGGTAGCGTATACCCTTTGGCGGCACCTGAGCTTCAAGCCTTAAAGGAGTATATTGATGAAAATCTGGCCAAAGGCTTCATACGTCCTTCTTCCTCACCAGCAGGGGCACCTATCTTTTTTGTAAAGAAGAAGGATGGGACCCTGAGACCCTGTGTTGACTATCGGGAACTCAATAAAGTAACCATACGAAACCGTTACCCTTTGCCTCTGATTCCCGAATTACTGGAAAGAGTCCGCCATGCTAAGGTGTTCTCTAAACTGGATCTTCGTGGGGCTTATAATTTGGTGCGTATTCGTCCAGGGGATGAGTGGAAGACAGCATTTACATGCCGGTATGGACACTTTGAATCTCTTGTGATGCCCTTTGGGCTTTGTAACGCCCCTGCAACGTTTCAACACCTTGCTAATGACATTTTCAGAGATTTGTTGGACCAGTTTGTAGTGATCTATTTGGACGATATACTAATCTTTTCTGACTCTCCACAGGAACATGAAGAACATGTCAAAACTGTTTTAAGACGTCTGAAAGAGAACCATCTGTATATTAAGCCGGAGAAATGCGAGTTCCATCATTCTGAGATACAGTTCTTAGGTTATATCATCTCTCCCCAGGGGCTGAACATGGAATTTGGTAAGATTCAGGCTATCCTTGACTGGCCGGTACCCAAGAATGTTAAGGAGGTCCAACGTTTTATTAGTTTTGCAAATTTCTACTGACGCTTCATTCGAAATTTTTCTGATATTGTCCGTCCCATTACTTCCTTGACAAAGAAGGAAAAGCCCTTTAAGTGGTCATCACAGGCTCAAGAAGCTTTTGATCGGCTTAAGATATGTTTCATATCAGCACCGCTGTTGATACACCCAGATCCAACACTTTCTTTCATTGTGGAGGTGGACGCTTCTGATAATGCTTTGGGGGCTATTCTCTCCCAAAGAACTGGAGAGAAGGGTCTGCCACATCCTTATGCTTTCTTTTCCCGTAGACTAACCACAGCAGAGAAGAATTACGACGTGGGAGACAAGGAATTGCTGGCTATTATTGTGGCTTTCAAAGAATGGAGGCATCATCTGCAAGGAGCTGCACAACAGATCATAGTGCTAACTGACCATCGCAATTTAGAGTTCCTTAGATCCGCTAGATGTCTTTCTCCTCGTCAGGTTCGTTGGAACTTATTTTTAAATCAATTTAACTTTGTTATCTCGTACCGTCCAGGTTCTCGTAATGGGAAGGCTGATGCTTTATCCCGAATCCATGCTGCGGATTCCGTACCTGGAGCCCCGTCCAAGACCATTTTATCTGATGCCAATTTCATCGGAGTTATCCACGATCAGGACTTGTGGAAGGAGTGCAGGGAGGCCTATGACGGTGATGTATTTCTGACCAACCCACCTGTGGATATTAATCTTGTCTTTAAGGGTGGCATGTGGTTCAGAGATCGACGTATCTACGTCCCTGAAGTCGTCCGTCTACAGAACCTTAACTTGGTACATGATTCCAAGTGTGCTGGCACAGGGGGGTACAGAAGACACAAGAGTTCCTGAGCCGATTCTTCTGGTGGCCAACTTGCCTGAAGGATACCAAGGACTATGTTCTCTCTTGCGAGGTATGTGCTCATTACAAGACTCCTCATGTGGCACCTACGGGTCTTCTACAACCATTACCTGTTCCGTCCCGCCCTTGGGGGTCTATATCAATGGACTTTATTGTGGAGCTGCCTACATCGGGGGGCATGAATACAATCATGGTGGTAGTTGATCGCCTGACTAAAGCTGCTCATTTTGTTCCGTGCACCAGCCTCCCCTCAGCTAAAGATACAGTGAACTTGGTTATACAGAATGTTTTTAGGTTGCATGGGGTTCCGGATGAGATCATCTCTGACCGTGGAGTGCAGTTCACTTCAAGATTCTGGAAGGGGTTTTGCGCTGCACTCAATATTAATGTCTGTCTCTCTTCCGCTTACAATCCCAAGACAAATGGTTAGACTGAGCGTACCAACCAGACGCTGGAACAATATCTAAGATGCTATGTCAGCCATCTCCAGGATGATTGGTTGGAGTTGCTGCCGTTAGCCGAATTTTCATATAACAATTCTCAGAGCGCCTCCACTAAATTTACACCTTTCTTTGCCAATCTGGGTTATCATTCGTGTATCTTACCTAGGTCTCCAATTAATTCTCCGGTTCCGGCAGTGGAGGAAAGGCTGACTGCGATGAGGCAAAATCTGGAGGTTCTGAAGGAATCCCTGACCACAGCTCAAGAACGTTATAAGAGATCGGCTGATAGATTCCGTAAACCTGCACCCATGTTCAAGGTAGGAAATTCCGTGTGGTTAGCAACTAAGAAGCTGAAGTTAAACGTTCCTTCACAAAAACTTGGACATAAATTCATTGGCCCTTTCCAGATCAATGGTATTGTGAGCTCTGTGGCCTGCCGGCTGAAGCTGCCTAGGACTATGAAGGTACACCCAGTTTTTCATGTATCTTTACTAAAGCCTGTATTTCCTAATACCTTCCAGGGACGTGTTGTGCCACCTCCGCAGCCTGTGGTGATTGATGGGCAAGAACAATTTGTGGTGGAGGAAATTGTTGATTCCAGGATTCGCAGGAATCGGCTCCAATATCTGATAAGATGGCAGGGATATCCCCCTGAGGAAGACTCTTGGGAACCTGTGGAAAACATCAATGCCCAACAGAAGATTTCTCATTTTCATCAGAGATTCCCTGAGAAACCAGGTCCAGGATCGTCCTGAGGCTGCTTCTAAGGAGGGAGTAATGTCAGGACTCTGAACATTTTTTATTACCTTTTATGCATTACTGCCCTTTTCCAAGATGGCGTCTTTGGTCTTATGTGCACTGTGTCTTCCTGCTATAAAACTCCACCCCTGCCTTCAGTCTGTGCTAGAGTATTCTGCCTTGCATCCAGCTCCTGACCTCTGGTTACTTCCTGGCTATATACCTGCTCCTGTGAACCTGTGGGGTTATCCTGCTACTCTGCTCTGAGTTCCTGCTGCATACACCAGTTCCAGTAATCCTCCTTCATCTGCTGCTCGTGTTTACTTCCATCTGCATTTGCTGGACATGCAAGTTGTTGCTGCTCTGCTTAAACCTGAGACTAATAACCAGGCCTCCCTGGTTGAGCTAAGATATTATTTGAACTGCCTTATAAGCATATCTATCTGTGTTTTGGACTAAGCAAGGACTTATTCGTGTCAAATATCCTCAAGAATAATTGTGCTTCATAGACTTTCTGCGTGATTGCATTTTCCTCTGAAGTTTCCTATAGACTGCTAAGCTGCATTTAATATTTACTCCAAGTGTTGTGGACTTGAGTTTCTCTCTGCACCTGTTTAAATCACCGTGTGATAATATAGACTTTACCACTTATAAAACTGTGTCCTGTAGTTGTCTTGTTCCACGCAAAGAGTCTCCTGAGTTATCCCCTATAATTATTACAGGACTACTACTTCCATCCAGCCAAGTTTATTACAGAGACAGCATGAGCCAATGATGGGAGAATAGTTACATCATCCGGCGCCTGTGTTCAATTGTAAAAAAAATAAAAACATTTACATAATTACATACATATTCAAATACAAAATACATACTTACTGAACGCCTAATCCCCGATGCACGTGTTTTCTGCAAACAATCAAAAATAATAAACCAGCATATACTCACCTTTCTGCGGTAGTCCATTTAATACCGAGTGTCCCACAGTGATGTCACCCGGCCTCCGACGATACACTGACAGGAGGTGATCGCTCCCGCAGTGTATCACTGAGCCGCCGTGAGAGTTCACAGGAGTTCATCAGCTGATCAGCTCCGGTGCTCTCACTTACGGCCCCGCTGCGTGGGAAAGTTCTCATAGCGGTAGAAGTGAGAGCACCGGCGCTGATGAACTCCAGTGAATTCTCATGGCAGAGCAGTGATACACAGCGGGAGCGATTACCTCCTGTCAGTGTATTGCCAGAGGCCGGGTAGAGCGGTCACATCTCCCGATGTGAGTGTTCTACATGTGAGATCGTTGTGGGATTCTTGTTATTAAGTGGACTACGTCGGACAGGATAGTATTATATGTTGGTTTATTATTTTTTGATTGTTTGCAGGAGACAAGAGCATCGGGGATTAGGCGTTCAGTAAGTATGGTAAATTTAGATTCAATAAAGGAGTCTGTGTGATTATTTCAAATAAAGAACTTTATTCTGGCCGTGTCTTTATTTACCATATAACTATAGGATTAGTAATGGATAGGTGTCTTATAGATGCCTCTCCATTACTAACCTGTGGGCTTGATGTCACCTGACAATACAAACTTGACATCAACTCCACAAATATGAACCCCACTTGCTACCGCTACAAGGCAAGTGGGAAAAGCAAGGCTAAGAGCCAGAATTGGTGCATCTATATCCGTGGCCCCTTCCCAGGTGATTAATTTCAGTCAGCAGCTGTCTGCCTAGCATTTGCTGGTTCAATTTTATAGGGGGACCCCATGTAAAAAAATTTCTGGGGTTCCCCTGTAAATTAGACAGTAAAGGCTAAGCAAACAGCTGTGAGCTGATATTAACAGCCTGGTAACCTTTATGGCTATTGGCTTCTTCCCAGAATACTAATATCAGCCCTCAGCCATCGGCTTTCCCTCTGCTGGTTATGAAAATTATGCGGTAGCCCACACAATTTTTTTATTTTTTTTTAAATATATAAATATTGAGTTTCATCTAGATTTCTGACAGTTGCTATTTTGTTACAGCATATGTAGGTTAATTATGTTAATGCTCCTACATAGGCTAGTGACTGTGTGTGTGTGTGTGTGTGTGTGTGTGTGTGTGTGTGTGTGTGTGTGTGTGTGTGTGTGTGTGTGTGTGTGTGTGTGTGTGTGTGTTTATTTAACTCTTTATGCACCATTTTATTAATGAGGGTATCTGGCTGACACCTGTCCATGACTAAACCTCAGGCTTGGTATTATATATATACTAGATTGTGGCCCGATTCTAACGCATCGGGTATTCTAGAATATGCATGTCCCCGTAGTATATGGACAATGATGATTCCAGAATTCGCGGCAGACTGTGCCCGTCGCTGATTGGTCGAGGCAACCTTTATGACATCATCGTCGCCATGGCAACCATTATGACATCTACGTCGATACTGTGCCCGTCGCTGATTGGTCGAGGCGAATTCGCGGCAGACTGTGCCCGTCGCTGATTGGTCGAGGCAACCTTTATGACATCATCGTCGCCATGCTGTGCCCGTCGCTGATTGGTCGAGGCCTGGCGGCCTCAACCAATCAGAGACGCGGGATTTCCAGGACAGACAGACAGACAGACAGACGGAAAAACCCTTAGACAATTATATATATAGATTAACTTATATTTGTTTTGTGTGTGTAAACATTATAAATTTGAATATGGTATGTAATGACATTAAGGTCTTTAACCCCTTAATCCCATATGGCGTTCTATCCCGTCGAGGTGGGGTGGGCCTTAATTCCCACCGACGGGATAGTACGTTATATGCGATCGGCCGCGCTCACGGGGTGGAGCGCGACCGATCGCGGCCGGGTGTCAGCTGACTATAGCTGCTGACATCCGGCACTATGTGCCAGGAGCGGTCACGGACCGCCCCCGGCACATTAACCTCCGGCACACTGCGATCAAACATGATCGCAGTGTTCCGGCGGTATAGGGAAGCATCACGCAGGGAGGGGGCTGCCTGCGGGCTTCCCTGAGACCCTCGGAGCAAAAAAAAAAAAAATTCCTAAATAAAGAAAAAAATATATATATATTATTCCCATAAATACATTTCTTTATCTAAATAAAAAAAAAAACAATAAAAGTACACATATTTAGTATCGCCGCGTCCGTAACGACCCGACCTATAAAACTGTCCCACTAGTTAACCCCTTCAGTGAACACTGTAAAAAAAAAATTTAAAAAATGAGGCAGAAACCAACGCTTTATTATCATACCGCCGAACAAAAAGTGGAATAACACGTGATCAAAAAGATAGATATAAATAACCATGGTACCGCTGAAAACATCATCTTGTCCCGCACAAAACGAGCTGCTACACATCATCATCAGCAAAAAAATATAAAAGTTATAGTTTTCAGAATAAAGCGATGCCAAAATAATTATTTTTTCTATAAAATAGATTTTATCGTATAAAAGCACCAAAACATAAAAAAATTATATAAATGAGGTAATCATACTGACCAGAAGAATAAAACTTCTTCATCCATTTTACCAAACGCGGAACGGTATAAACGCCCCCCAAAAAAGAAATTCATGAATAGCTGGTTTTTGGTCATTCTGCCTCACAAAAATCGGAATAAAAAGCGATCAAAAAATGTCACGTGCCCGAAAATGTTACCAATAAAAACGTCAACTCGTCCCGCAAAAAACAAGACCTCAACTGACTCTGTGTACCAAAATATGGAAAAATTATAGGTCTCAAAATGTGGAGAAGCAAAAACTTTTTTGCTATAAAAAGCGTCTTTTAGTGTGTGACAGCTGCCAATCATAAAATCCGCTATAAAAAACGCTATAAAAGTAAATCAAACCCCCCTTCATCACCCCCTTAGTTATGGAAAAATACTAAAATAAAAAAAATGTATTTATTTCCATTTTCCCATTAGGATTAGGGCTAGGGTTAGGGCTAGGGTTGGGGCTAGGGTTGGAGCTAAAGTTAGGGTTAGGGTTGGGGCTAAAGTTAGGGTTAGGGCTAAAGTTAGGGTTAGGGTTGGGGCTAAAGTTAGGGTTGGGGCTAAAGTTAGGGTCAGGGTTTGGATTACATTTACGGTTGGGATTAGGGTTGGGAGTGATTGGATTAGCGTTTCAGTTAGAATTGGGGAGTTTCCACTGTTTAGGCACATCAGGGGCTCTCCAAACGCGACATGGCGTCCGATCTCAATTCCAGCCAATTCTGCGTTGAAAAAGTAAAACAGTGCTCCTTCCCTTCCGAGCTCTCCCGTGCGCCCGAACAGGGGTTTACCCCAACATATGGGGTATCAGCGTACTTGGGACAAATTGGACAACAACTTTTGGGGTCCAAGTTCTCTTGTTCCCCTTGGCAAAATAAAAATTTGGGGGGCTAAAAATCATTTTTGTGGGAAAAAAAGGATTTTTTATTTTCACGGCTCTGCGTTGTAAACTGTAGTGAAACACTTGGGGGTTCAAAGTTCTCACAGCACATCTAGATAAGTTCCTTGGGAGGTCTAGTTTCCAATATGGGGTCACTTATGGGGGTTTCTACTGTTTGGGTACATCAGGGGCTCTGCAAATGCAACGTGACGCCTGCAGACCAATCCATCTAAGTCTGCATTCCAAATGGCGCTCCTTCCCTTTCGAGCTCTGCCATGCGCCCAAACAGTGGTTCCCTGTTATGACCCCAATAGCGAGGGTCTCAGAGGAACAAGTAAGTCTGCGAGGTACAAAAATCCAGCTCATAGGGCAGTGGTAACTGGGTTGACCATATATCTACTCCTAACGCCAACACTAGAAGTAGCCGGGGAACATGCCTACGTTGGTCGCTAGATGTCTCGCGCCAGCCGGAGGTCTAACTACCCCTAGAAGAGGAAAACAAAGACCTCTCTTGCCTCCAGAGAATAGACCCCAAAAGTAGGATACAAGCCCCCCACAAATAATAACGGTGAGGTAAGAGGAAATGACAAACACAGAGATGAACTAGGTTTAGCAAAGAGAGGCCCACTTACTAATAGCAGAATGTAGTAAGATAACTTATATGGTCAACAAAAACCCTACAAAAATCCACACTGGAGATTCAAGAACCCCCGAACCGTCTAACGGCCCGGGGGGAGAACTCCAGCCTCCCTAGAGCTTCCAGCAAGGTTAGGATACAGATTATGTACAAGCTGGACAAAAATGCAAACAAAAACAAATAGCAAAAAGCAAGAAAGCAGACTTAGCTTAATTTAGCAGGAACCAGGATCAGTAGACAAGAGCACAACAGATTAGCTCTGATTACAACGTTGCCAGGCATTGAACTGAAGGTCCATGGAGCTTATATAGCAACACCCCTGACCTAACGACCCAGGTGAGCATACAAGGGAAGGCAGACATTCCCAGAGTCAAATCACTAGTAACCACTAGAGGGAGCCAAAAAGATAAATTCACAACAGTACCCCCCCCCCCTTAGTGAGGGGTCACCGAACCCTCACCAAGACCACCAGGGCGATCAGGATGAGCGGTGTGAAAGGCACGAACCAAATCGGCCGCATGCACATCAGAGGCGACCACCCAGGAATTATCCTCCTGACCATAGCCCTTCCACTTGACCAGGTACTGAAGCCTCCGCCTGGAGAGACGAGAATCTAAGATCTTCTCCACCACATACTCCAACTCGCCCTCAACCAACACCGGAGCAGGAGGCTCAGCAGAAGGAACCACAGGCACAATGTACCGCCGCAACAAGGACCTATGAAATACGTTGTGGATGGCAAACGACACCGGAAGATCCAGGCGAAAGGATACAGGATTAAGGATTTCCAATATCTTGTAAGGACCAATGAAGCGAGGCTTAAATTTGGGAGAGGAGACCTTCATAGGAACAAATCGAGAAGACAGCCACACCAAATCCCCAACGCGAAGTCGGGGACCCACACCGCGGCGGCGGTTGGCAAAGCGTTGAGCCTTCTCCTGTGACAACTTCAAGTTGTCCACCACATGACTCCAGATCCGCTGCAACCTATCCACCACGGAATCCACCCCAGGACAGTCAGAAGGCTCCACATGTCCCGAGGAAAAACGAGGATGGAAACCAGAGTTGCAGAAAAATGGCGAAACCAAGGTGGCGGAACTAGCCCGATTATTAAGGGCAAATTCAGCCAACGGCAAGAAGGTCACCCAATCATCCTGATCAGAAGAGACAAAACACCTCAAATAAGCCTCCAGAGTCTGATTAGTTCGCTCCGTCTGTCCGTTAGTCTGGGGATGGAAAGCGGATGAGAACGACAACTCAATGCCCATCCTACCACAAAAGGATCGCCAGAACCTGGAAACAAACTGGGATCCTCTGTCCGACACAATATTCTCAGGAATGCCGTGCAAACGAACCACGTTCTGGAAGAACACAGGAACCAGATCAGAAGAGGAGGGCAGCTTAGGCAAAGGAACCAAATGGACCATCTTGGAGAAACGATCACATATCACCCAGATGACAGACATGCCCTGAGACACCGGAAGATCAGAAATGAAATCCATAGAGATGTGTGTCCAAGGTCTCTTCGGGACAGGCAAGGGCAAGAGCAACCCGCTGGCACGAGAGCAGCAAGGCTTAGCTCGAGCACAAGTACCACAGGACTGCACAAATGACCGCACATCCCTAGACAAGGAAGGCCACCAAAAGGACCTGGCCACCAGATCTCTGGTGCCAAAAATTCCCAGGTGCCCTGCCAACACCGAGGAATGAACCTCGGAAATGACTCTGCTGGTCCATCTAGCAGGCACAAACAATCTGTCAGGTGGACAAGAGTCAGGCCTACCAGCCTGAAATCTCTGTAACACACGTCGCAGATCTGGAGAAATAGCAGACACGATAACTCCTTCCTTAAGAATACCCACAGGTTCAGCGACTCCAGGAGCATCAGGCACAAAGCTCCTAGACAGAGCATCGGCCTTCACATTCTTAGAACCTGGTAAATACGAGACCACAAAGTCAAAACGGGAGAAAAACAATGACCAGCGGGCCTGTCTAGGATTCAGGCGTTTAGCAGACTCGAGATACATCAGATTTTTGTGATCAGTCAAGACCACCACACGATGCTTAGCACCCTCGAGCCAATGACGCCACTCCTCAAATGCCCACTTCATGGCCAACAACTCCCGATTGCCCACATCATAATTTCGCTCTGCCGGCGAAAACTTCCTCGAGAAAAAGGCACAAGGTCTCATAGTAGAGCAACCAGGGCCTCTCTGCGACAAAACGGCCCCTGCCCCAATCTCCGAAGCATCCACCTCAACCTGAAAGGGAAGTGAGACGTCAGGCTGGCACAAAACAGGCGCCGAAGTAAACCGGGGTTTCAACTCCTGGAAAGCCTCCACGGCAGCAGGAGCCCAGTTAGCTACATCAGAGCCTTTCTTGGTCATATCCGTCAGCGGTTTAACAACGCTAGAGAAATTTGCGATAAAACGACGGTAGAAGTTAGCAAAACCCAAGAACTTCTGAAGACTCTTAACTGACGAGGGTTGAGTCCAATCATGAATAGCTCGGACCTTGACTGGATCCATCTCCACAGCAGAAGGGGAAAAAATGAACCCCAAAAAGGGAACCTTCTGTACACCAAAGAGACACTTTGAGCCTTTTACAAACAAAGAATTTTCACGCAGAATCTCAAAAACCATCCTGACCTGCTCCACATGCAAGTCCCAATCATCAGAAAAAAACAGAATATCATCCAGATAAACAATCAAAAATTTATCCAGATACTTCCGGAAAATGTCATGCATGAAGGACTGAAAAACTGAAGGTGCATTAGAGAGCCCAAATGGCATCACCAAGTACTCAAAATGACCTTCGGGCGTATTGAATGCGGTTTTCCATTCATCGCCCTGCCTAATGCGCACAAGGTTGTACGCACCACGAAGGTCTATCTTGGTGAACCACTTGGCACCTTTAATCCGGGCAAACAAATCTGACAACAGCGGCAAAGGATACTGAAATTTGACAGTGATCTTATTTAAAAGCCGATAGTCAATACAAGGCCTCAAAGATCCGTCCTTTTTGGCCACAAAAAAGAATCCCGCACCAAGAGGGGAAGAAGAAGGACGGATATGCCCCTTCTCAAGAGACTCCTTGATATATGAACGCATCGCGGTATGTTCAGGTACCGACAGATTAAACAGTCTCCCCTTAGGAAACTTACTGCCAGGAATCAAATCTATTGCACAGTCACATTCCCTATGAGGAGGCAGTGCACTGGACTTAGACTCGCTGAAGACATCCTGATAATCAGACAAATACGCCGGAACTTCCGAAGGCGTAGAAGAAGCAATAGACAAGGGCAGGGAATCTCCATGAATTCCATGGCAGCCCCAACTTGACACTGACATAGCCTTCCAGTCCAAGACTGGATTATGGGTCTGTAACCATGGCAAACCCAAAACAACCAAATCATGCATTTTATGCAGAACAAGAAAACGTATTACCTCCCGATGTTCGGGAGTCATGCACATGGTAACCTGTGTCCAAAACTGCGGTTTATTTTTTGCCAATGGCGTAGAATCAATACCCCTAAGAGGGATAGGATTTTCCAATGGCTCAAGAACAAATCCGCAGCGCTTGGCAAATGACAGATCCATAAGCTCAGGGCAGCACCTGAGTCCACAAACGCCATGACAGGATACGATGACAGTGAGCAAATCAAAGTTACAGATAGAATAAATTTAGGTTGCAAATTACCAATGGCGACCGGACTAACAACCTTAGTAAGACGTTTAGAGCATGCTGAGATAACATGTGTAGAATCACCACAGTAGTAACACAAGCCATTCTGGCGTCTATGAATTTTCCGCTCATTTCTAGTCAGGATTCTATCACATTGCATTAAATCAGGTGCCTGTTCAGACAACACCATGAGGGAATTTGCGGTTTTGCGCTCCCGCAACCGCCGGTCGATTTGAATAGCCAGGGCCATAGAATCATTCAGACCTGTGGGAATGGGAAAACCCACCATCACATTCTTAATGGCTTCAGAAAGGCCATTTCTAAAATTTGCAGCCAATGCACACTCGTTCCACTGGGTCAGCACGGACCATTTCCGAAATTTTTGGCAATACACTTCAGCCTCGTCCTGGCCCTGAGACATCGCCAGCAAGGCTTTTTCTGCCTGAATCTCAAGATTGGGTTCCTCATAAAGCAAACCGAGCGCCAGAAAAAACGCATCAATGTCAGCCAATGCCGGATCTCCTGGCGCCAGCGAGAAGGCCCAATCCTGAGGGTCGCCCCGTAAAAAAGAAATAACAATTTTTACTTGCTGAGCGGAGTCTCCAGATGAACAGGTTCTCAGGGACAAAAACAATTTACAATTATTCCTGAAATTTCTAAATTTAAATCGGTCTCCGGAAAACGGTTCAGGAATCGGTATCTTAGGTTCTGACATAGGATTTCTGATAACACAATCTTGTATGCCCTGCACACGAGCAGCAAGCTGGTCCACACTTGTAATCAAGGTCTGGACATTCATGTCTGCAGCAAACACAAGCCACTCAGAGGTAAAGGGGAAAAGAAAAAAAAAATGAGAGAGAGAAAAAAAAAACCTCAGAACTTTCTTTCTTATAATCCCGCTTCTGCAATGCATTTAACATTTAATACTGGCCTGGCAAACTGTTATGACCCCAATGGCGAGGGTCTCAGAGGAACAAGTAAGTCTGCGAGGTACAAAAATCCAGCTCATAGGGCAGTGGTAACTGGGTTGACCATATATCTACTCCTAACGCCAACACTAGAAGTAGCCGGGGAACATGCCTACGTTGGTCGCTAGATGTCTCGCGCCAGCCGGAGGTCTAACTACCCCTAGAAGAGGAAAACAAAGACCTCTCTTGCCTCCAGAGAATAGACCCCAAAAGTAGGATACAAGCCCCCCACAAATAATAACGGTGAGGTAAGAGGAAATGACAAACACAGAGATGAACTAGGTTTAGCAAAGAGAGGCCCACTTACTAATAGCAGAATGTAGTAAGATAACTTATATGGTCAACAAAAACCCTACAAAAATCCACACTGGAGATTCAAGAACCCCCGAACCGTCTAACGGCCCGGGGGGAGAACTCCAGCCTCCCTAGAGCTTCCAGCAAGGTTAGGATACAGATTATGTACAAGCTGGACAAAAATGCAAACAAAAACAAATAGCAAAAAGCAAGAAAGCAGACTTAGCTTAATTTAGCAGGAACCAGGATCAGTAGACAAGAGCACAACAGATTAGCTCTGATTACAACGTTGCCAGGCATTGAACTGAAGGTCCAGGGAGCTTATATAGCAACACCCCTGACCTAACGACCCAGGTGAGCATACAAGGGAAGGCAGACATTCCCAGAGTCAAATCACTAGTAACCACTAGAGGGAGCCAAAAAGATAAATTCACAACAGTTCCCCCCCACATATGGGGTATCAGCGTACTCAGGACAAATTGTACAACAACATTTGGGGTCCAATTTCTCCTGTTACCCTTGGGAAAATACAAAACTGGGGGATAAAAAATAATATTTGTGGAAAAAAAAATATTTTTTATTTTCACGGCTCTGCGTTATAAACTGTAGTGAAACACTTCGGGGTTCAAAGTTCTCACAACACATCTAGATAAGTTCCTTGGGGGGTCTATTTTCCAATATGGGGTCACTTGTGGGGGATTTCTACTGTTTAGGTGCATCAGGGGCTCTGCAAATGCAGCGCGACGCCTGCAGACCAATCCATCTAAGTCTGCATTCCAAATGGCTGTAACAACTCTGCTGGCATCACGGCATGGCCTCGCATTTCTCACACTATCTTACCCACTGCTCCAGGTCATGATGTGGTTTCTGTTTCTTGCCAGCTCCATGTTCTGTGTCTCTGCTCTCTGCATGCTTCATAGTTCTGTGTATAGAGGGGCGGCGCCTGAACTCTCTGGTTCTTATAGGAATCAGGTGCATCTGTCCAATCTGTTCCTGACCAATTGCCAGGAGACCTCCAGTATTTAGTTCAGCTCCACCCAGTGGTCTGGGCCTGTGCAATGTGTTAGCTCAGTTAGTGTCTTGCTTCTGAGTTTGCCTGGCCTTGCTCTGAGTTACTCCCTCTCTGGAGGATTCTCTGTGTTATTTCCTTGGTCTTGTTGTCCGCCCACCAGGAGGCAGAATATCCTGGTCCCAGTGTCTTTGTCCTTGTGTCTTGTTCCATTGCCTTGTCTGCACTTAGTCTTACCTCGGTCTCCTAGTCTTTGGCTTCCTTCCCTGTTGTCTTTCCTTGCATTCTCAGTCTGCTTACACTCCGCACTCTTGCAGCTCTGCCTGCTCTGAACCTTTGTGACTTTACCTCTGCTCCTCACTTCTGCGTTTCTGCTCCTTTCTACTCAGCTTATCTTCTGCTGTTGCAGTTATCCCTTGCTGCAGCTTCTCTCCACATTCTTTGTGGCTCTGCTCAGCTTTGCTGCAGAGACCCCTCCCGCAGCTCCTCTCCGCTCCTTGCGGTTCTACCTGGCTCCGCTCCTTGCGGTTCTACCTGGCTCCGCTCCTTGCGGTTCTACCTGGCTCCGCTCCTTGCGGTTCTACCTGGCTCCGCTCCTTGCGGTTCTACCTGGCTCCGCTCCTTGCGGTTCTACCTGGCTCCGCTCCTTGCGGTTCTACCTGGCTTCGCTCCTTGCGGTTCTACCTGGCTCCGCTCCTTGCGGTTCTACTTCTCCTGCACTTGGCTCCGCCGCCAGCTCTTGGCTCCACCTCCTGCCTGTCTGCACTTGGCTCCGCCTCCAGCTCTTGGCTCCGCCTCCTGCCTGTCTGCACTTGGCTCCGCCTCCAGCTCTTGGCTCCGCCTCCTGCGGTTTTGCACTTGGCTCCGCCTCCTGCATTTCTGTTCTTGGCTCTAGCTCCTGTGCTTTCGCTCTGCATCCGCTCTTGCGGTCTTTATCTACTTATTCCTAGGTCCTCGTGTCTGAACAGGTTCTTACCCGTTCTACATACCTGCCTGCAGACCGGTCCCTACCGGTTCTTCCAGTGTACCAGTCTTGTCCACCAGTCTTTCCAGAGAGCCAGCCGTGCCCGCCTGCCTTTCCAGAGAGCCAGCCGTGCCCGCCTGCCTACCAGAGAGCCAGCCGTGCCCGCCTGCCTGACAGTGTTCCTGTTGTACCCGTCTGCCTGCCTATGTGCCAGCCGTGCCCGCTTGCTTGTCTATGTTCCGTTCCCCGGTGGGATCAGCAGCCACAACCAGACTCCACCCTGGAGTGGTACCTGGTAGCTTCCTATTGCACAAGTCTGACCTCACCATCAGAGGCTCCAGCGAACACCTAGGAAGCTACTTAGTTACGCCCCTTCCAGGGAGGTTTGGTCTGTGGCACAGTGGGGCCACACACCTCCGCACGCCCGCGCCAACCAGTCTGGGCGCGAGTATGACAGTTTGCACAGGCCATGGCCTCCGCTGTATCCCATGTCCTACCGCTCGCAGAGCATGATGAACTTTTTTCCTGCCCGTATGAGCAACCTGAAAAATTTGTTCCACCAAGGGTGGTTCAGATTGAAGAGACCTCTGACCCAATTATTGTCTCTAATGCTCTCTTCAAGCAACTTCAGGCCTATGAGGAGGAGCACTACCCAGCTGACCCACCTAGGTTCTATGGGAATCCTGAAGAATGCCAGGGGTTCCTGAAGCAGTGCTTACGCTACATCCTGCAGAATGCAGCTTGTTTCCCCTCTGACTGGGTCAAGGTGGGTTACATCATGTCCTACCTGGCCGAAGATGCTCTAATATGGATAACTCCCCTCTGGGAAGCAGGGGATCCTATCGTCATGAACCTAGGGGCCTTCTTGGTGGCCTTCCGTAAAGTATTTGACAAGCCTTGTCCTGCTGCTCCTGTTAAGTCTTCCCCATCTAGATCCGAGAGGCGCTCCAGACGGGCGAAACCCGTGAAGAAACCCCCATGTCAAGCCATGACCGCCTGTGACCCTCCAGTTCCTCTACCTGTTAAAGCAGCTACCTGTGTGAAGCCTAAGAAGGTTGATGAGAGTGGGCTGGCAAAGCGGCAGCCTGAAATCAGCCATAAGAAGGGCATACAATGTCGCTGCTGTTGTGAGGAACACCTGGATGGCCTCTGTCCAGGGGATCTTAAGCTCCAAAACCTCGGGCCAGTTGGAGAGGCTGCCCCTGGCGAGAGTACCTCCTCTCCATCTAAGTTAATGACTGTTTCTCTGCCTTCTGGGAGCTTTGGTGTGTTTAAGCCGCCTATCATACAGAGTCGGTGTATGGTCTCCGTTCTTCAGCTCCAGAACCCGGTGTGGGCGTTGCCTGATAATGGCCGAACCCTGCTAAAGAACAGTCTAGTCCTGCAAGGACAACTACACCTCCAAGTTGGAGCCTTATACACGAAGAAGTTCGTCTTCCACATGCTGTCTGTTATGCCCATGGGTCATTCTGAGCCAAGGACTCTACCACCCGCTCTGGTCAAGGGTTCCAGTAAAGTGCTTCGTTTGAACTTACCCAGTCTTAAGAACTGTCTGGTTCCCATGCGTCAAAGACACTCAGCAGTGTCATCTTCTTCAGCTGGTCTGCTAGTCGACGAGCCAAGGTGTGCTGACATCACCGAAGATGGGGAAACGGTGACTATGTCTCCTCACATCTCCAGCGACTATACCAGTAAACACTTAGTCGTCGAGTCAAGGTGTGCTGACGTCACCGAAGATGGGGAAACGGTGACGATGTCTCCACACATCTCCAGCGACTATACCAGTAAACACTTAGTAGTCGAGTGAAGGTGTGCTAATGTCACCGAACATGGGGAGGCGGTGACTATCTCTCCACACATCTCCAACGACTATACCTGTAATCCGTTCCTAGGAACATCCCCGCCGCTTGGACGATTTCTTCTGGTTAACGGGCACAAGATGGTTCCTATGTTTATACCTTCTGCGTCCTTATGGCCGGCTGGTGAAGACTTCAAAACAGAAGTTTGTTCACCTCAATTTTTCTCTGACCCGGTGGAGCTGTTCTCCACACTCTTCTCTAGTGACTTTTCCTGTGTTCAGTACTCTAGAACATCTCTGCCATCTGAAAGCTTGTCTCTGGATATTGGGCAGAGGGTGTATCCTGTGAGTATTCCTTCTGCTTCCATGTGGCCGGCTGGTGAAGATAACAAGTCGGTAGCTTCCAAGTCCCTGCTTCTTGTCTACCCTGAGGAGATGGTCCAGTCCATTGAGAAAGCTAACCCTATTGGGTACAATGAGACTTTGCTATTCGAGATTTCTGATGAAGCTAACCCTGTTGAGTACCAAAAGACTTTTTTCTGAGATACCTGGTGACCCTCCTGCCACCTTCTACCCTGAAGATGTCATGTTGGCCTGGACTATGTGTGCTCCCATCCTTCTTCTACAAGTTATTCTGGCGGGCTTGAAGAAGAGGGGCCGTAAAGGGGGGGGTACTGTAACAACTCTGCTGGTATCACGGCATGGCCTCGCATTTCTCACACTATCTTACCCACTGCTCCAGGTCATGATGTGGTTTCTGTTTCTTGCCAGCTCCATGTTCTGTGTCTCTGCTCTCTGCATGCTTCATAGTTCTGTGTATAGAGGGGCGGCGCCTGAACTCTCTGGTTCTTATAGGAATCAGGTGCATCTGTCCAATCTGTTCCTGACCAATTGCCAGGAGACCTCCAGTATTTAGTTCAGCTCCACCCAGTGGTCTGGGCCTGTGCAATGTGTTAGCTCAGTTAGTGTCTTGCTTCTGAGTTTGCCTGGCCTTGCTCTGAGTTACTCCCTCTCTGGAGGATTCTCTGTGTTATTTCCTTGGTCTTGTTGTCCGCCCACCAGGAGGCAGAATATCCTGGTCCCAGTGTCTTTGTCCTTGTGTCTTGTTCCATTGCCTTGTCTGCACTTAGTCTTACCTCGGTCTCCTAGTCTTTGGCTTCCTTCCCTGTTGTCTTTCCTTGTATTCTCAGTCTGCTTACACTCCGCACTCTTGCAGCTCTGCCTGCTCTGAACCTTTGTGACTTTACCTCTGCTCCTCACTTCTGCGTTTCTGCTCCTTTCTACTCAGCTTATCTTCTGCTGTTGCAGTTATCCCTTGCTGCAGCTTCTCTCCACATTCTTTGTGGCTCTGCTCAGCTTTGCTGCAGAGACCCCTCCCGCAGCTCCTCTCCGCTCCTTGCGGTTCTACCTGGCTCCGCTCCTTGCGGTTCTACCTGGCTCCGCTCCTTGCGGTTCTACCTGGCTCCGCTCCTTGCGGTTCTACCTGGCTCCGCTCCTTGCGGTTCTACCTGGCTCCGCTCCTTGCGGTTCTACCTGGCTTCGCTCCTTGCGGTTCTACCTGGCTCCGCTCCTTGCGGTTCTACTTCTCCTGCACTTGGCTCCGCCGCCAGCTCTTGGCTCCGCCTCCTGCCTGTCTGCACTTGGCTCCGGCTCCAGCTCTTGGCTCCGCCTCCTGCCTGTCTGCACTTGGCTCCGCCTCCAGCTATTGGCTCTGCCTCCTGCGGTTTTGCACTTGGCTCCGCCTCCTGCATTTCTGTTCTTGGCTCTAGCTCCTGTGCTTTCGCTCTGCATCCGCTCTTGCGGTCTTTATCTACTTATTCCTAGGTCCTCGTGTCTGAACAGGTTCTTACCCGTTCTACATACCTGCCTGCAGACCGGTCCCTACCGGTTCTTCCAGTGTACCAGTCTTGTCCACCAGTCCTGCCAGAGAGCCAGCCGTGCCCGCCTGCCTACCAGAGAGCCAGCCGTGCCCGCCTGCCTGACAGTGTTCCTGTTGTACCCGTCTGCCTGCCTATGTGCCAGCCATGCCCGCTTGCTTGTCTATGTTCCGTTCCCCGGTGGGATCAGCAGCCACAACCAGACTCCACCCTGGAGTGGTACCTGGTAGCTTCCTATTGCACAAGTCTGACCTCACCATCAGAGGCTCCAGCGAACACCTAGGAAGCTACTTAGTTACACCCCTTCCAGGGAGGTTTGGTCTGTGGCACAGTGGGGCCACACACCTCCGCACGCCCGCGCCAACCAGTCTGGGCGCGAGTATGACAATGGCGCTCCTTCCCTTCCAAGCTTTGCCATGCACCCAAACGGTGGTTCCCCCCCACATATGGGGTATCAGCGTACTCAGGACAAATTGGACAACAACTTTTGGGGTCCAATTTCTCCTGTTACCCTTGGGAAAATACAAAACTGGGGGCTAATAAATAACTTGTGTGGGAAAAGAAACACTTGGGGGTTCAAAGTTCTCTCAACACATCTAGATAAGTTCCTTAGGGGGTCTACTTTCCAAAATGGTGTCACTTGTGGGGGGTTTTAATGTTTAGGCACATCAGGGGCTCTCCAAACGCGACATGGTGTCCCATCTCAATTCCAGTCAATTTTGCCTTGAAAAGTCAAACGGCGCTCCTTCCCTTCCGAGCTCTGCCACGCGCCCAAACAGTCGTTTACCCCCACATATCGGGTATCAGCGTACTCAGGACAAATTTCACAACAACTTTTGTGGTCCAATTTCTTCTCTTACCCTTGAGAAAATAAAAAATTGGGGGCGAAAAGATCATTTTTGTGAAAAAATATGATTTTTTATTTTTATGGCTCTGCATTATAAACTTCTGTGAAGCACTTGTTGGGTCAGAGTGCTCACCACACATCTAGATAAGTTCCTTAAGGGGTCTAATTTCCAAAATGGTGTCACGTGGGGGGTTTCAATGTTTAGGCACATCAGGGGCTCTCCAAACGCAACATGGCGTCCCATCTCAATTCCAGTCAATTTTGCATTGAAAAGTCAAATGGCGCTCCTTCCCTTCCGAGCTCTGCCATGCGCCCAAACAGTGGTTTATCCCCACATATGGGGTATCAGCGTACTCAGGGCAAATTGTACAACAACTTTTGGGGTCCATTTTCTCCTGTTACCCTTGGTAAACAAATTGGAGCTGAAATAAATTTTGCGTGAAAAAAAGTTAAATGTTCATTTTTATTTAAACATTGCAAAAATTCCTGTGAAACACCTGAAGGGTTAATAAACTTCTTGAATGTGGTTTTGAGTACCTTGAGGGGTGCAGTTTTTAGAATGGTGTCACACCTGGGTATTTTCTATCATATAGACCCCCCAAAATGACTTCAAATGAGATGTGGTCCCTAAAAAAAATGGTGTTGTAAAAATGAGAAATTGCTGGTCAACTTTTAACCCTTATAACTCCCTAACAAAAAAAAATGTTGGTTCCAAAATTGTGCTGATGTAAAGTAGACATGTGGGAAATGTTACCTATTAAGTATTTTGTGTGACATATCTCTGTGGTTTAAGGGCATAAAAATTCAAAGTTGGAAAATTGCGATATTTTCAAAATTTTTGCCAAATTTCCATTTTTTTCACAAATAAACGCAAGTTATATAGAAGAAATGTTACCACTATCATGAAGTACTATATGTCACGAGAAAACAGTGTCAGAATCGCCAAGATCCGTTGAAGCATTCCAGAGTTATAACCTCATAAAAGGACAGTGGTCAGAATTGTAAAAATCGGCCCGGTCATTAACGTGCAAACCACCCTCGGGGCTTAAGGGGTTAATGTAAAATGAAAAAGAAGAGGTTAAACAAGGAAATTACATCACAATTCTTTTTTTCTTTAATAATATACAGTATCTTTAGTTATCTCTATGTATTTACAAAAATGCATGAAAAAACACATAAAAAACGCATTAAAAAACGCAAGTATTTTCCACTGCGTTTTTCTGCCAAGAGATGCAGCAACCTTGCAGAAATTTCTGCAAGCAGATACACAACATGCGCCATAGCCTTAGAATTAGGTGCTATTAGATCGTTTTCTGGAGAGTTTTCCAAGAGTAAACAAAGCATTCTGTCACGATCCATTTTTGGATTTGTGGCACCTCTGGTACTACTCTGTTTTAAAAGTAGCTTTTTTCCTTTCAGGACCATCGGGGGTTAATGGCAGTTTTCCCCCCCTGGCAATCTGGTGTAACTGCAGTGCTGCTGGGTCATCTGATGTGTGTGGTGACCACTCCCACCATCCTTTAAATGACTGACTGTTGGTGATAGAGTTTCTCTATGGAGACCAGCCTTGCAGGAGCAGCTCTCTGGTGTCAGCCACTTCTGGTGTTTGGAGTCCTGTTGCTGTGCTATTTGCAGTGTGGAGCTTAGCAGCAGTGTCTGGAAACTAAGTGCTGTGCTTTCTCCTTGTCCCTTTTGTGTTCATCACTATCCCCTGTGTTGTACCATCTGCAGTGGTGAGGCTAGCGCTCCTTGCCAGCCAATGCACTAGCCAGGGTAGTGTGAGGTGACAGTGAGGGACTAGGTTCATGACATTGGTGGGGGGAAGGACCCACGTAGGGCATTAGGGGAGTGCAAGGACAGGCTCAAGTTTGAGCTCAGGGGTGTCCCTTAATTTCCCTATTGATAGGGCCTTCCTCACCCCTTTTACATCCCATTGTGTGTTTGTTGTGCCGTCCGCTATCGACTTCCTGCGAGGTCGCTATATATCGTGCGTGACATTATCACCAACCAATACTTTTTTCTGGTGAACCAATGGCACAAGCAGCGGCTTTTGTCCAGCTGATCCAGAACATAACTGATGAGGTTAAGGAGCTGCAGTGTCAGGTGGTGCAGCAGCTTCAGCAGTTGTCTGGGTTGTGGGTCTCAGCTCATGTGCAGGGTCAACCAGAATCCAAGATATCTCTCCCTGACAGGTTCTCTGGAGGGAGAGGTAAATTCTTGGTTTTTCAGTAGGCCTGTAAATTATATTTCAGGCTCCTCCCTCGTTCTCCAGGGAGTGAGGAACAGCATGTGGGGAATACAGTCTCCCTCCTCAAGGGTGATCCCCAATCCTGGGCCTTCTCCCTGCCCACTGATTCACCATCTTTGCGGTGGGTGGACAGTTTTTTGCGGCATTGGCGCTTGTGTATGGGGATCCTGATGGCATCTCCCTGGCTGAGTCTAGACTCCATAAAATCAAGCAGGGGGGTCGGCCGGCTGAGAAGTGCTGCTCAGAGTATAGGAGGTGGACCACTGACATGCAATGGAATGACCCTGCTCTTAAGAGTCATTTTTGTCAAGGTCTGTCACCTAGGCTACAGGATACTCTGGTGCAGTATGCTACTCCTGGGTCATTAGAAGCCACCATGCCCCTTGTTATCCGGGTGGATAGACTTCTCAGGGAGAGACATACACCAAATCTGCCCCCTGTTGTTCTTTCTAGGTAGGATACATTGGTGCAGACGGACGAACCTATGCAGGTGAGAGGAGCCTCTTCTCAAATGGGGTTGTCTGCGGCTCTTCTTGGTATGGGGGCATGCTTCTACTGTGGTCAGACTGGTCATTTCATCAATATCTGCCCGGCTCGCACCAATGTTTGTGCACCATCTCAAAAGCCGCGTCCCCCAGTCACGAGGAGGGAGGTGACCAGGGTGTGTATATTTCCTTCCTCTTTTCACCTCAGTGTACCATACCTGCTGAAGTGGTGTTTGGTGGGGTTAATGAGACTGTACCGGTGCTTGTGGACAGTGGAGCGGGAGTCAATTTGGTGGATGTTCGGTTTGTTCAGACCAATGGTCTGATGGGTAGGATGCTGGCGAGACCCATTAGGTTGCAGGCAATTTACTCTGTTCCTCTCAGCCAGGGGAGAGTGACCCAAGTTGTAGATATTAACCTGCGTATAGGGACTCTTAATGAGGTGTCCCTGTCATGTTACGTCTTGGAGGGTATGCCAACTACCATCTTCCTAGGCCTTCCCTGGCTGAAGAAACACAACCCGGTCATAGATTGGAGGTCCAGGGAGGTAGTCAGCTGGGACCAGTCGTGTAAAGGACTGCTGCCTGGGAGCTACTGTCTCTACTGTCCTTCTTAAACCTACCCCTTCTTCTCTGGTGGGGGCAGCTAAGGAGCTGCCAGGGAGTTGGGGCAAGACTCATCCCTCACCACAAGTAAACCCTGAGTCCCAGAGTCCTCTTGTGAAGAATGGTCAGGGAGGGGTGGTGTATAGTGGGGGTATGAGTATGGTAACACAGGGGGACGCCTCTGTTGTCGGTTCCTCAAAGAGTTGACCATCTTGTAGCAAATGCATGCATGGAAATAAACATTAAGGTCCGGACCTGTGTGTGAAAACCGTCAGGTGGAAGTATGCTTCTAGGACCTGGAGTTCTAGGGTGATCAGGCTGTATAGGGTGTCAGCCATTCTTAGCCCTGGGACTTTCCAGCTGGAGTTACCCCCAGTAAAGCACGTACACAACGTATTCCGCAGGTCGGCGCTCTGGAGATTTGTGGCCCCTCCGGAGCCTACATTATTGCCATCTCCATCAGGCTGCATTTGCCATAATCCTCAGGATCAGGTGACTGCAGAGGTGAACTCTGGTGTATTGAGGCGTCCTCAACATACGTAGTTTCTGGTGAGGTCCGGTGTTGAGGTTCCAGAGGCCCTTCGGGGCTGGGGTTCCTGGGAAGGCGGGGGAGCTGGGGAGCGTCGGAGCTGGGGAGCGTCTAAACAGCGCAGTGCGCATGCCCAGGAACCCCAGCCCCGCACTGTGCATAATGAATAACAGTGCGGGGCGGGGGCTTCAGCAACAGTGTGGCCGCACTGACAATGAACACTGCGCAGGCCCCAGGCAGGCACGCACAGCGCAGGCGCCGGATTTCAGAAGATAACAGCGCTCAGGGGGCGGGGAACATCGGCCCTGAAGAGATGAGTGACGGCAGTTGGGGGATTCATACAGGACGCTTCGGACCGCCTCCCGGTATAATATCTGGTATGTGTGGCCAATTTTTAAAATGCTTTTTTGAGGTAATAAATGAATCAAAAACTAAAAGAGCCACCTTGTTAGACTGCAGCATTACTGCTGCACAAGGTGGCTCTTTTAGTTTATAACGGCTGGGGGGGGGGGTGACAGTGGCCCTTTAATATCAGATAAGGGTTTGGCTTAGTTTACATGTCCGTTCTCACAATTTATCTTTTACATTTTATGAACTGACCAAATTCATGAGCAAAACCATTCATTTGCATCATTTATGCAAACGGAAGCAGAGGGATGCTTTAATTATTGTGGATTGTATGTTTTAGAACAGAGAAAAAAATTCTACAAACCGTTTAAAAAAATGGACATAAAAAAGAACACATTATAATCAATAGAACCTTCTCAGGGGTGTACATATAAATCATGGGGCCCCATTGCAAAAGTACCAATTGCCCCCCCACACACACACACACACCCCCACAAAAAAAGAAAAAAAAATCAGAGGAGTCATGGAAGAGTGTACCTCACACAACTTTGTAGCCCTTACAAAGTATTGGCCCTCGCATAGCCTTGAAAACTGTATAGTGGCCTCCATATAGCCCTGTAAACTGTATAATGGCCTCTGTATAGCCCTGCAAACTCTTTTATGGCCCCCACATAGCTCTACAAATTGTTTTATGACCCCCACACAGTCCTTCAAACTGTATAATCGCCCACACATAGACCTGCAAACTGTATAATGGCCCCCATATAGCCTGCAAACTGTTTTAGGACCCCCACACAGCCCTGGAAACTGGATAATAGCCTCCATATAGACCTGTAATCTGTATAATGGCCCCTACATAGCTCTGCAAACACCATAATGGCCCTCAGTGCTTTGCACTGCACGGCAGTGGGCCGCGATACAATGATGTCCTCACGCACGCTGTGCTGAGATGTCAGAGCTCAGATGCAGAGGGCAGTAACGTAGCCACTGGGGGGGGCAGAGGGGGCCATTGCCCCGGGTCCAGTCACCTCAAGGGGCCCACCGGGAGATCCACTGCCAAGTCTGAGGTGTCAGGGAGAGAGCACCACAATGCCGGCTGCAGAGCCTCCCTGATGTGATGATCTCTCCAGAGGAATCCCTTCCTGGCTGGCGGCAGCAGCAGCTGCAGTTACTTTCTGGCTGTGCAGTGTGTGCACGCGCTTGGTTTGGCTGAGGCACGCTGTGTCCTAGTGCCCTCCTTGCATGTATCTGGTCACTTCCTGTTCCTCCTCACTGTCTGCCTGAAAACGTCATCAGTAAGTGGGGATGGAATTTATTACAGTAATTCGATTTAGGCATATCATGATCACTGTGGGGGTGAATGTGAGAGGATTGTGGTATTGTAGTGGCTGAAGTGGGAGAGGAGGACAGGGCACTGTGGGGTAAATGTGAAAGATGGGCGTTATTGTGGGTGTGTAGGGGGACAGGGCACTGTGGGGGTGAAAGAGAGGATGGTGGTATTGTGGGAGGGTGACAGGGTACTGGGGGTGAATGGGAGAGTTTGAGGGTATTGTGAGGGCTGACGTGGGTGAGGGGGCACTGGGGGGCTGATTATTATTATACTGTTTATGAGATATTCACTCCATCATATGTGAGGGTATGTGTCCTCGAGGTGTATAGGCAGCGCTTTGGATGCAGCAGATACCCCGCTCCGCCCAAAGCGCTGCCCCCTGTTGTATGCACGGTGATTCCGCATATATTCAGGTGGAATCACCGCATCCTATTCATAGACTGTTTTATTTATCTTGTGGAGACGGAGCATCTCCACGAGATAAATAGACACGCTGCTGCTGTCTAGAAAGACGTGCCACATGTCCGGTTACGCAGGTCTGCCACCATGTCTATGTACACATAGTGGAGATGGGATTTCATAAAATCCCCTCCACTATGCTGTAACATCTGGAAGCTGCGGATGTACAAAGCGTCCAATCCCCAGCAAAAACCCAAGCAATACGCCCCTTGGAAACATACCCTAATAGTTGCTGTCTTGGGGGCTGGAGATGGGGAGGTCGGGGGCTTTTTATTATTGCGAGCTGGGTCTTTTATAAGTATTAGTTAAACAAGCATAGCAAAGAAGGTTAATATTACTATAACAAGGATAAGTATTAACATAAGGGCGCAGACAGACACTGTATAACTCATGCGACGATCGCATTGCAATCCTCGGACTGGCCCGACACCTCTCCTGACATAAGCTTGACAGCGTGATAAATTACTATGCAACTGTCAGCCTCAGGTCAGGAGAGCCGACGGTCAGTCCGAGGATTGCGATGTGATCCTAACATGAGAAATACGTCTGTCTGTCTGCCCCCTAACAAGTATAACAATACAGTAACTACGAGCTGCATTCTAGATTATAAGAATAAATTGCTTATAATTAAATTATTAAAGGGAACCTGTCACCCCCCACAGGGCTTATTAAGGTAATAGAACCAGCCACCTTCAGCAGCACTAAGGCTGCATTCTGTGAAGGTGGCTCTTATGTTTTTGATCCCTAATAACGCTGAAATATTATCTTTTATAAATTGCATGCCATACCTGTATTGAGTCTGGGCGGTCTTTTGTCTCCGGACACAACCGCCTCCCAGCCATCCATCATCCACCGTGCTCCGATGCCTGCGCTGGGCTCTCATTTCTCGGGAATGCGCCGTGTGCGCTGCCCTGGAACTCACATCAGCTGATGTACTGATATCGCGCCTGCGTGTAGCAGTGGCCTGAGATCCCGCCCTGCGGTGTGTTATGATTTATTCACACTGCGCGGCTGGGAATCTGGCGCTGTGCGTAGGTGCGATCTACTTACATCACTTGATATAAGTTCCAGGGCAGAGCACACTGCGCATGCCCGAGAAATAATTGCAGAGCGCTGGTGACGGCACAAGACAGAAAGGAGGCGCCGCCCGGTGGGATGATGGACGGCTGCGAGGCGGCTGAGTCAGGGGGAGAAAACGTACCCCCTGGACTCAATACAGGTATGGCTCTCATCAGCGATGCTGGGGCCATTATTACTGTACATAGGGGGACTCCTAAATATTAAGTAGGCACTTACGAAGCATTGAAGCCTAACTACTGGGTGACAGATAGTGCTGTACCGGCTGTCAGTCTGTCCTGGGGCATCAGTTACAGCCGCCACTCTCTATACACAGAGCGGTGACTGAAAAATGTTGAAGTAATAGTGTACACAGTTTGTCAGTCTGGGCCAGGTGGAAAAAATGGGAAAAGTGAATGGCTCCACCGGAAAGAACGTCCTCTGTAAGTCACCATCTATAACTGTACTGTGATCTCTATGTCATGCAGGACTGGTATCTACCACTATATGGTATTACCGTATGGCGGTAATATCAGTGCTGGTTATTGTATAGAGATTTATTTTCAATTACAGTGCGGTCATCTCCTGAGGTTCCCCTATACCCACCGTAGTTACAATCATGGTTACCTGGTTAAGGGCCACAGGTGGACACAGACAGAAAAGGGCCCATGTGCAAGAACAATATATGGGCCCTTTGCAGCCCAAGAACTTCTAAAAATACAAAATTGCACCTTATTTAGAGGTAGAAATGGGCCTCCTTAACTCTTGGGCCCATGTGCTGCCACATGGTTTGCACTAATGATATGTCCACCTGTTAGGGGCCCACTCACATGTTTCGCCCCCCCTGAGCTGAACCCCTAGCTACGCCTCTGGCAGAGGGAGAATGGTGGAGGAGGTAACGTCAGCAGACAGTGCCTTCTTTCCTAATACTTTCAACTGTATGAGCATCCAGAAAGTGCGATGCCAGGCGGCGAGGCTGGAGGCGGTGCTGGAATCGGGCCTCCTTGACTCATGGGCCCTCATAGTCGCCGCGTGATCTGCTACTACTAGCAGTAAAGCACTGGGCCCTCTACTTTTGTTTGCATAACTGATACAATGGATCATTTTTCCACATGAATTCCGATTGTTCCTGAAAGGGAACAAACCGAATGTCCAGATGAAAATGTGAACTTAGCCTTATTATAGAAATATTTGCTGCCATCTGAAAACAGAGGTCGCTAGCAACATTTACATACTGTATATCACATTTTGGTAGGTATCACCCATCTGTAGTTAATTTTAATTAGCAGTAAAGCTTTAATCCTTATAAAATGTTGGCAGCTATACAGGTTATTAATGTGTTTTCTAACTAGGCATGACTCACAAAATGCATCACGGCTTTGTTTTGCCAAGATTTTTAAGCTAGTAAAGCAATCCGCTATATTTCACATGTATCTGATTTAGTAAAACAGCACTCTCCTGCACAATTTTCTCCACCAGAGTGGGAAAGCCGGTGACTGAGGGCAGATATTAATAGCCTAGAGAGGGTCCATGGTTATTGGCCCCCCCTGGCTAAAAACATCTGCCCCCAGCCACCCCAGAAAAGGCACATCTGTAAGATGCGCCTATTCTGGCACTTAGCCCCTCTCTTCCCACTCCCCTGTAGTGGTGGGATATGGGGTAATTAGGGATTAATGTCACCTTGCTAATGTAAGGTGACATTAAGCCTGGTTAATAATGGAGAAACGTCAATAAGACACCTATCCATTATTGATTCAATAGTAGTAAAGGGTTAAAAATACACACACACACACATTATGAATAAAGTATTTTAATGAAATAAATAAACACATGATTTTAACAGGATTTAATATCTTTATTGTACACTCAATCCACCTGAAGATCCTCGTTCTTCTGAGAAAAAAAGGAAAATAAAAAAGCAGCAATATCCCATACCTGTCCGCCGTACAGTCATGTGCCACGATGTTAATCATTCCGAAGGGGTTAAATACACACATGTGCCTTATTAGTACAGCACATGTCGTGAAGGGGGTAAAGCATAACATACCAAAAGGAGACAATTAGCTCAGCTGAAAAAAGAGACAATTAAAATGCATGTAAAAAATGCACTAAAAAAAACCTGAAAAAAAGCCTAATTGGTGCAGAATGGCAGAAAATCTACAGCCCAAAGGCTTCACCAAATACTCATGAGAACTTATGAGTGACACTAGGAAAAAAACAATAATAAAGTAAACCAGACAAGTCATTAACAGTATATTAATAAAGAAATTTAAGGAATGAAGTAAAAAAGGGTTGTGGAGGACAAACAAGAGAAGGGCGAATATCACAGGTATAAACAATAAAATGACTGTAAAGGGAAGACATACTGCTTAGTTATAAACACCAGCATATACGGAGTATAATCATCATCAGTATTAATTTATAAAAAAATGTATATATAACTAACACTGAAATGCTGATGATGTAATAGAACTAGATACGTAAAGAAAGGTAAGGTAAGTAGCAACTACAACCAGTAAGTACATAAATATACTGTATATGGCAAGTTCCAGGTAGTTAGTATGCACCAAAATGTATCACAAATGATTGATCAGCGTGTGCAAATGCTTATTACCATTTTTTTCTAGTGTCTCAAATATTGAATTTTATTACCGATTAGTCTGTTGGCCTTACAATCCAGGATATATATACACAATATCAATATTTACATATCATCTACCTTTATAGCTTTGTGTGCGTATGCACACATAGATTCTTCTTGTCCCCTTGCAAGTTCTCATCATGGGAACTTATCCTAAGGCAGGGCCAGTCTTAGACAAAGTGGGGCCCTGGGCAAAATTTTAAAGTGGGACCCCAAATGCTCACATATTGCACTACCACTAGTGATGAGCGAATATACTCGTCACTCGAGATTTCTCGAGCACGCTCCGGTGTCCTCCGAGTATTTTTTTGGTGCTTGGAGTTTTAGTTTTTCTTGCCGCAGCTCGAGTAACGAGTATATTCGCTCATCACTAACTATCACACAAACATTTTGGTTATATTTACATGCGCTGAGTTCAGGCCATTAAACGAGTGTGATCAACAATATTGGACTTGTTCGTCACTTGTTTCCCGACCTCTTTACATCGGTTGAGGAACAATGATGGGGACAGAACAATTGCTAGCAGATCAATCTGTCTCCATACAGTATCATGCTATCAGCAGCACATCTACAATTTACACCGGCGATGTGCTGCTGAGAACAATGATTTCTGTTTTGGCATAAACGATCCAATCACCTGATGAATAGGCAGCATTTTGGTAGTTCGTTGGGAGATTGCTGATGTTTACACATATGGACTCCCATCTGTGCTACCCATATTTATAAATGTGGATGCTAAACACAGACAGTATGTGATGCACATGTATACAGAAACTGCATGTTACACACACATGTATATACATATAGCACATACATATACATAGAGCACATACATACAGATACATGTATACACAGAGGACATATGTACAGGCACGTACGTACATACAATACATGTATACAGAACACCTACATACGCATACACAAAGCACATACATACCGACACATGCATGAATGGAGCACATATATACCGACATATACATGCACAGAGCATATACACACAAAGACACATTATAATGGAACCCACAGAGCCCTTCAAACAGTATAATTGGCCTCCACACTGCCCTACAAACAGTATTATGGACCCCACAAAAAACTTCACACTCTATAATTGCTCACATACAGTATAATGGCCCCCACATAGCCCTCTTTGAAGTTAAAAGGCTCCCACGTAGCCCTCCATATAGTATAATGAACCCCACATAGCCCTCCAAATATTAGAATGGCCCCCACATAACCCTTCAAATATTATAATGGCCCTCCATATATTAAAATGGCCTCCACATAGCCTTCTAAATATTATAATGTTCCCCACACAGCCCTCCATATAATATAATGGACGCCTCACAGTCCTCCAAATATTATAACGGTCCCCACAATGCCTTCCATATAGTAAACATGCAAGAAAAGAGTAAACAATCCACCAAAGAAAAAAAAATAAGTATTTTTATTTAACTCAATATATAAAAGGCACTTCTATAACAATCATATCAATTACAGAGTTATTAAAGCAGGGAAACAGGTGCAACAAGAAAACATCAAGTGTAAGATCACAGGTAAAGCAGCATATTAGATTAGAGCTCAATAGTCAAACCCATAGATAAAGTAAAGTGACAGTGCAATACTATATCAAGTAGACCAGTCACCATGGATATAGTAATCTCAAGTATAAGGTTGAAGTATACAAACATGTGAGGCTGACTGAAGTAGCACAAGAATCACACATCATGGTTGCTTTTACCCATCGTTGCCTGTGATGTCGCACACACTGCCCTGATGCGCGTTTTGCGTGGGCTTCTTCAGTAGTGTGTGTGGCTTCCACGTGCCTGTATGACCTCCCTACAATGCCTGGACATGCACCTGATGATGCGGCAGATGTTTTCCTAAGGGATCTCCTCCCAGACCTGGATTAAAGCATCAGTCAACTCCTGGACAGTCTATGGTGCAACGAGGCGTTGGTGGATGGAACGAGATATGATGTCCCAAATGTGCTCGATTGGATTCAGGTCTGGGGAACGGCAGGTCAGTCCATGGCATCAATGCTTTCATCATGCAGGAATTGATGACACACTTGAGCCACATGAGGCCTATCATTGTCATGCATCAGAAGGAACCCTGTTGTGAATTCCGTTCTGGAGCTCCCTCCTGTGGTTGCTAATGGTATTTTTGTGAGTTCTGCCCTTGGGCTCCCTCTGGTGGTTTCGAGTGGAACTGCTGCTCCTTTAGGTAGCTGTAGCAGCTGACTTCACTGATCGCCTTGCCTGGGTTTGTTATTTAAACCTGCTCTGGGCTTTAGTTCATGCCAACTGTCAATGTTCTTGGTTGGATTTGGTTCTCTCCTTGGATTTCTCACATGGCCTGTCCTTGTCAGCAAAAGATAAGTTTTTGCTAGTTCTTGTTTGTCCATTTGTTTTGGACTCTATTGCTCTGCAAATATGTCTCTTTTTGTCCAGCTTGTCACTATGTCATATTCAGGCTAGCTGGAAGCTCTGGGGTTGCAGATTTGCCCCTCCACACCGTGAGTCGGTGTGGAGTTCATTTTTGTAAACTCTGCGTGGATTTTGTAGTTTTTTATACTGACCGCACAGTATCCTTTTCTCTCTGTCTATCAAGTTTAGTATTGGCCTCCTTTGCTGAAATCTGATTTCATTTCTGTGTACGTCATTTCCCTATCCACTCACAGTCAATATTTGTGGGAGGCTGTCTTTCCTTTTGGGGTTTTCTCTGAGGCAAGATAGCTTTCTATTTCCTACTTTAGGGGTAGTTAGTTCTTAGGCTGTGAAGAGGTGTCTAGGGAGAGTCAGGAACATCCCACGGCTATTACTAGTGTTGTTGTTAGGATTAGGGACTGCGGTCAGTAGAGATACCACCTCCTCAGAGCTCGTCCCATTTTGCGTTTTAGCCACCAGGTCATATCAGTGTGGCCTCTTAACCACCAGGTCATAACAGAACCCAGACTCCAGTGCACCTGCATATGGTCTCACAATGGGTCTGAGGATCTCATTCATCCACTTTTGGCTAGCACATGAAGAGCTGTGCAGCCCTCCAAATAAATGACTCCCCACACCATTACTGACCCACTGCCAAACTGGTCATGCTAGAGGATGTTGCAGGCAGTAGAACATTTGGCATTTCCAGACTCTGTCATTTCTTTCACATGTGCTCAGTGTGAACCTGCTCTCATATGTGAAGAGAACAGGGCGCCACTGTTGAATTTGCCAATCTTGATGTTTTCTGGCAAATGCCAATCGCCCTGCACAATTTTGGGCTGTAAGCACAAGACCTACTTGTGGATGACGGACCATCATACCACCCTCATGGAGTCTGTTTCCGACATTTTAAGCAGACACATTAATGTTAGTGGCCTGCTGGGGGTTATTTTTCAGGAGCTCCTCCTGTTCCTACTTGCACAACGGAGGAGGTAGCAGTTCTGCTGCTGGGTTGTTACCCTCCTACAGCCCCTCCACATCTCCTGGTGTACTGGTCTGTCTCCTGGACACTGTGCTGTCAGAAACAGCTACCCTTCTTCGCACAGCTCACATAGATGTGCCATCCTGGATGAGCTGCACTACCTGAGCTACTTCTGTGGCTTAATCAATCCGTCCATTACACTATACTCCCTCCACTTGGGGAAGTGAACAGAAAATGCACATTTCTCCAAATATTAATTAAAAGCAATATCACTTTTATTATAAATTTTTAAAAAATTAAGCTCAGCAGAGTAAAAAACACACAAATCAAGACCTCAGATGGGAGAGACACCTGACTAGAGAATCCTTTAAACATATTCCATAAAATATCATATTGCATATAGCTTTCAAATAAATTCTCTAGATGAATTAAACCTAGCAATTTCAACCCCTATAAATGACAATTCAGGAAATTGCTTATCCTGAGTTAAATAACTATACACCAGAGCCGCATGTGTGTAAGCTTAGCCAGGTAAATGCCCTTATTATCACACTCCGTGGGAGAGGGAAACAGGACCTTAAAAACCCCCGTGGGACCAATGAGCCGCCGAATATAGTATCACGTGTACTGCTTAAGGTTGTCAAGGAGACGCAGCGCAATGAATCCTTCCGCCTCTCCCCCGGAAGGTGACTCATTACCTCCGGCAGGTGAACTGCAAACAAGCAGGCAACCATGACCACAGCCGCTATGCGTGTCAGCAGGCTCCAGTATGCCGGAGATAGACAAGTCCGGGAGCAGTCAGAAAGGAATAGCGCACACTATTCCAGACATGTCCAAACAATGCTATGTAGCAATAATCCTTCTAAATTGACATGTATGTATTGTGCAATAAATATATGCTACTAAATATCATATTGTGATAATAAGTGTATATGATTAATACAGTTATACTAAATATAGATGTAACCACAATATATATAACATAATATGCTATGACAAATAGTTAAAATTAATATATTAAGCAAAAAACATTAAATGTGAATATACAAAATACATGTGAGAAATAAGTGAATAAACCCCAATAACTTTTATATAAATAAATACATTAATAAATACAAGAATTATATTAATTTAACTGTATATTATAATTCATTGTATTCTGTCACTGAATAATTGCAAATCATTACTGAATGTACACACAAACCAAGATGAATAGGGCTTGTAGGAGTAAGAATCAACAATCCTATCATTCTCGTCCAAGTCCAATGAAGATGATCATATTAACCGATCCAGAATATATATCAATGGCCATCAAGGGAGAAAAAAACGGTCCAGTGAACACAGAGATCTCAAGATAGCTAAAAACAATGAAATAAAATAAAATTGTAAATATATGTCGCTATTAAAAAAACCCTGTGAAATAATCCTAATCCCCTAAAAACTAATAAAGAATTATATCAATTAAAGAAATTTTCATTGAGCCCATTGGGGGCTACAGTCCCCAACCTGGAAATCCATATACTTTCTAATTTTGCTAATTTTTTTGCAAGATTGCCTCCCTTAGAACTCATCTGGATCACATCAATGCCCTTCACCTTGAGAAGACTGGAGTCACTATTATGATATTAGAAAAAGTGTCTGGGTATGGTTTTTAGACATGAGGGGTCTTCAGTGGTCTTTCCTTTCTCTATATCCCTCACATGTTTTCTCGCGCGGACACAGAGTTCCCGTGTTGTTAGTCCAATGTAGAGTTTGCTACAAGGGCATTGTGCACAGTAGATCACCCCTTTAGTTGAACACGTTATAAAGTGCCCGATGGAAAAAAACGTGGTTTCCCATTGCATTAGAAAAATCTTTACTTTTAGTCATGTTGTCGCACCTCTTACTATGTCCGCACGGATAGAAACCCAGAGTATCTAACCAAGTGCTGCTTCTTACCGTTGGTGGCTCATAGTGGCCGTGTACCAAGATGTCTTTAAGATTTTTTTTCTTTCCACTTCTGTGGATTGTAGACACAGGCTCATGCTACTGTACCTCTAGGGGTGAGAGTAATGACAAAATGCAAAAGTGACCAAAACATCAACCAAAAAGGATGAGAGCAGAGAAATGGTCTGTGGTCACCACCTGCTGAACCACTCCTTTATAGGGATTGTCTTGCTAATTGCCTATCATTTCCACATGTTGTCTGTTACATTTGCACAACAGCAGGAGAAATAGATTCTCAATCAGTGGACGGGACAGGTTGATTTCACAGAATTGTGATTCACTTGGAATTACATTGTGTTGTTTAAGAGTTCCCTATATTTTTTTGAGCAGTTTACAATGCACACCCCATAGTCCGCCATACAGTATAATATACTCCCCCATAGTCCGCCATATAGTATAATGAAGCTAGCATAGTCCTCCATATAGTATAATGCTTGTCATAGTCCTCCATATATTATAATTCACCCTTCATATTCTTCCATATAGTATAATGCACTCCCCATGGTCCTCCATATAGTACAATACAGCCCCCCATAGTAATCCATATTGTACATATACAGGGTGGGCCATTTATATGGATACACCTGGGTGGGCCATTTATAAAGTTGGATCCAAAATGGCCAACTTCTAAATGGCCACCATGGTCACCACTCATCTTGAAAAGTTTTCTCCCTCCCATATACTAATGTGCCACAAGCAGGAAGTTGATATCACCAACCATTCCCATTTTATTTAGGTGTATGCATATACATGGCCCACCCAGGTATATCCATATAAATGGTCCACCCTGTAGTATAATGCTCCCCACATAGTCCTCCATACAGTAATATAGCCACCATAATGTACTCACTGATTTAAAAATATAACTCTCCTCCCCTTACCCCTGCTGCCACAGTCTCCGCAGCGTGTCTCCTCAGCAGCTCCACTGCCTGGCACAGCGTGGTGCGATGAAGTGACATCATTGCACCCACTGGCTGTGACGTCAGATGGAGGGTGAATGATGATTGGGGAGGGAGCGGACGGCTTCCCTCCTCCATCATTGCTTTCAACCATATCGGTATCCTGGATGCCAATACTGTTGAATGTGTGATGTGGGGAGGGGGATGCCCAGAGCCGGCATTGGCACTGCCCCCCAACTAATGGGCCCCATAGCGGTCTCATTGTCTGCCGCTATTAAGGGCTCCCCACTGGCTGGGGGCCCCTGGTGGAGTGGGGGTCCTGGGCAATTGCCACTTTTTTCTGGAGCGGGCCCCAGACGCAGGACGGCGGGGTACTCGGTACCGGGTCTATCAGTTCTGAGGATGTCACGGTGGCCTGGCCCGGTCCGTGGTCCTGCTAAGGGGCGCCCAATAAAAGGTGTAGGTGGTGGTGTAGGTCGTAGTAAATAACGAGGACACAGGGTTGCAGTCTCTTTACCTCTTTACTGAAGGCTTCGGCATCCGCAATCCAGAGCACTGTTAACTGGGCTGGCTGAGACCGGCCGGTCCGAAGGCACATCCAGAGTTCCCTTTGCAGGTGGAAATAATTGCCTACCTACTAGCGCCTGGGTGTTGTAGTACTTCCCTGCTGAGCACCACGGGATAGTCCTCACAACTGTTGTGTATGTTTCCGTTCTTTCTCTCCGTCCCCCAGATGATATGGATAGGACGCACCCGTATGACGGGGTAGGCCTGGAGTTATTTTATAGGGACCCTAGAGACGCCCCTCTCCCACAATTGCCTCTGTTGTCTCCATTAGGTGATTTAGGTGAGGCAGCCAACCTATAATTAACTGCCCTGCCGTTGGTTTGAAGTAATGCGTGGAGCCCAATACTTCCTCGGCGTTCCGGCCACTGGCTACGCGCCTCAGTAGGATGTTGCCGATCTCGGGGCACGACTCCTACTGGTTCTTTCGCCTTTGTGCTGTGATCTCGTTTCTCACTTCTCCACAATAAACCTCGCTTCTTATCCTTTCTTAAGATACCGCCGCAATGAAGTGCAGGCGCGGCTCCGTAACGATCTGTCCTTTTCGCTAGGCCTCTGTCAGGATCCCACCCCTGACAGGGACCCCCCTGAATCTTCCCAAGCAACCTCTTCTCTCACTAGGTGTTGCCTGGGCAAAACCCAGTCAGCTTTCTGTCTAACTTCCTATCCAGCCCCCAGTTTTACCAGATTGTGAGGAGTGGCCTAGTGCATAGAACCCTTTGCTCCCCCTGGTGGCCAGAGTGTGAAGTGTAATGTGTGACTGTGATACCTGGTCAGGTGAACTCCTTAAGTGCCATCAGACATACCATCACTCCCCTTAGTGGCGGAGCGACAGTACTGCAACGACCAGGACTCTGGGGCGCTGCATTTCTCCTTCAATGCCAGCCTTGTCCTAAGGATATGTGCAAACTGTGGCCTCTATTCATTAAGATTGGTGTTGTACATGCCAATCTCAATGAAGGAGAGTGAAGAAAGAAGCAACTGGCGCGCCACTTAATGAATCAAGTGCATTTTAAAAGTAGCAGGCACCTCCATGTGCCTAAACAGACATCTTACTGACTGGAGTAAGATTTCTGGGGCACAGTGCGCCACAACCTTGTCTTAACCCATGACCTGCCCACTTTGGCAGAGATGGCCATGAGGGGTTTTGAAAACATCAAAAATAGCACCAGCTTTTTGATGTAAACACTTTGATGTATTTGGCCTTGAGTCTTTTTGTTGAGTTTTTGATCAGTGTTGTGTTTATGATAAGGATTTTGAAGATTTTCCGCTCCACAACTCAGCAAAAAGTCTGGTGTGTGAATGTGCCCTATAAAGTGCATTACTATTCAGGGGAGAAGAGTACGGGATGACTGAGCATGTTCACCTGATGCATGATGGGAGTGAAATTCTCAATAAATAAAAAGTTATTAAGCAAAAGTTATTTTTGAGCAGAGTGACATCACCTTTAACACTGAAAATAATATCTTCAGCACAGTTCACTTTTACAGTTCGATTTGCGTCATCCCCTAATACAAGTTTTGCTGGTGAGTTCTTTGTACAATTTTGGAGAACGGTCTGAAAGGTAGAAGGGAATAAATCTGCTCCTCACACATCGCATCCTATATCTCAGTGGAAGGAAGGTGCAGGTTACAGGTCAATAGAGCTTCGCTATGGTTTCTTCTTTAAAATAATAAAATGTGAGCCCGACGCTTCCATCACAATGAACATCTTTAGGGAGTTTCTTTGTTTGCTTTCACATTTGGAGCCTGCAGATCAATGTTGCTCCAGAGTCTGCTTGTTTACACACGTATTAAACACAACCAGATGAAGAAGGTTTTGCCACTATCATATCTCGTTGCTATGGCTACCAGATCCGAGGGACATATTGAGCGCCTGGTGACAAAGATGATAGCAAAAGGAACATCTATTATGTCGTGGTTTCCTAGTACAGATGTGTCTCAGAGAATATCAAGTGGAGAAAAAAAGTCAACAGGTTATACGACATTTCCTCTTATTTTATTTATTTAATTTTTCCTTTTTTTAGGGGATTTTTTTTAGGGGAGGGGAAGCTGCTGCTAGATGCTGAAACAATAGGTGATACATAAAATGCATTTTTGTTCGTTTATTTTTCTTTTTTTCATTTATTTCAAAATGGAGCATGCTTTAGGTAAGGAATTATTTTCAAGCAGTTTTGCAAGGGTTTCAAATATACTGTACCTGAAAAACATGCAAATTAAAAATATATGAATAAAAAAACAAAAATACAACACTTCTCAATACTGTCGCTAACAAACTGCACACAACTGTGTATAAGGGAAAAGCAGGTATTTATGGCCTGTGAGTCTAAGGGTATGGCTCCACGGTCCGTTTCGCCGGCGGGATCGCCGCAGCGGCGAAGCCGCTCGGCGCTAAGCCCCGCCCCCTTCCTGGGACGCGATGGTGCCGGATGTGTACAGTACACATCCGGGATCATCGCACCCCACGCCATAGGGCCCTGTGATATGCCTTGCGGGGACGCTGCGTCCCCGCAAGGTGTACGGACATGCTGCGTTCTGAAAAGACGCGCAGCATGTCCGGAGTCGCAGGGCCTCCGCGTGCGGGTTTCCACGCATAGTGGAGACGGGATTTCATAAAATCCCCTCCACTATGTTGGAACATCTGGACGCTGCTTGTTTGACGCTGCAGCGTCAAACAAGCAGCGTTTACTGACCGTGGAAACATACCCTCAGGCTGCCGTCACACTATCAGTATTTGGTCAGTATTCTACATCAGTATTTGTAAGCCAAAACCAGGAGTGGGTGATAAATGCAGAAGTGGTGCACATGTTTCTATTATACTTTTCATCAATTTGTTCCGCTCCTGGTTTTGGCTTATAAATACTGATGTAAAATACTGACCAAATACTGATAGTGTGACGGCAGCCTTACAATTCAACCCCTTAATGACAAGCCAAATTTTACAGTTGTGACCACTGTCACTTTATGTGGAAATAACTCTGAAACACTTAGGCTATGTGCACACGGTGCGGATTTGCTACAGATCCGCAGCTGATTTTACCGCGCAGAAACACTGCAGATCCGCACTGTGATGTACAGTACAATGTTAGTTAATGGGGAAAAAAAAAGATGTGCAGACGGTGCAGAAAAATCAGTGCGGAATTGCTGCGGATTTCAAAGAAGTGCATGTCACTTCTTTTGTGCGGATCTGCAGCGTTTCTGCACCCCTCCATGTTAAAAATCCACAGTGGCAAAATCCGCAGAAAATCCGCAGCAATTCCGCATAAAAACCACACAAAATCCACATAAAAGCAGCGGCAAATCCGCGGCTGCGGATTCTGCCAGGAGCTGCGGATTTTGTGCAGAAAATTCAGCACCTCTTTTCTTACGTGTGCACATAGCCTTAAACGGATCCCACTGATTCTGAGACTGTTTTTTTCGCGACATTGTATTTCATGTTAGTGGTAAAATTTCTTCGATATGACTTACATTTATTTGTGAAAAAGTTTGCCAAATATTTTGAAAATTTTGCAATTTTAAATCTTTGATTTCTTATGCCCTTAAATCAGGGAGTTATATCACACAAAATAGTTAATAAATAACATTTCATGCATATCTACTTATATGAGCACAATTTTTTTTGTTTGGAAGTTATAAGGGTTAAAAGTTGACCAATAATTTCTTATTTTTCCCTAAAAATTTACAAAGCCATTTTTTTTAAGGATCACATCACATTTGAAGTGACTTTGAGGGGTCTATATGACAGAAAATACCCAAAACTGACACCATTCTGAAAACTGCACCCCTCAAAGTGCGCAAAACCACATTCAAGAAGCAAGGTGGAAGGGAAAAAATTAACATTTAACTTTTTGTCACAAAAATTTTACTTCAGACCCCAATTTTTTTATTTTCACAAGGGTAACAAGAGAAATTGGACCCCAAAATTTGTTGTGCAAATATAAGGAAAGTGGATGTGTGCCCTGATGTGCTCTGGTACATTTTGCACAGTTTGACGCATTATTTGGCTCTCCTGGAGGGGATGAATTGGTGGAATGACAGACAGCCCTTGTAACTCATCAAGGACTCAAATGACACATTTTGCTCCTTGTATACAAATTTAGAAATGGATGTTGTAGAAGGGAAATTAGGGGTCTCAGTTTGTTTAGCCAATCATAGTTTGGGTGAGTACTTGGGGGGCTTGGGAATTATCACTAAAGTGGAGGAATCTCATTAGGGCTTCATGACAGGCTCAGGACATGATACTTACAAACACAGGGGTACTGTGGACAGATTTTGCTGCCCAGTAAGATCGGATTGTGTTTTATTTTACCAATTTTTTTATCAATCCCATGTTCAGGGTAAGGTCCCCCAATTTTTTTTTCGGGGACATTTGTGGGGATCCAGGAACAGGAATGAAACGCTGTTGTGTCCCATGAATGGGAACAACTTGTGTATTTTCTGCATTATGCATTTAATTATGTTGCTGCTAAGGAGAAGCTCTGCCCTCTGAAGTTTGTCCCTTTGTCTCTCCTGTAGTTGATGATGTTAGCCCTTGCTCCTCCGTTCTTTTTCATTATCAGTTGCTGTAATACAAGATTTCAGAGAATATCAACTCTGTTTCTCCTGGACTCTTATTACAAGTCACTGCCAGCTGAGTTGGCACTATCTGAGGACGCCTGGCATGTGAGTACCACAATCATAGTTATCTAAGGGATTGATGGCTAAGGATATAGAGACTCATACTGCCTTGAAGAGTCAGAATAAAGGCATTGGGTTTTTGGGAGACATTGTGGGGCATATAAATTGGTTTGGTGGGCAATCAATTGTAGGACTTCTGGTGTAACAAAAATGTGGAAAACAAATCAAAGGGGGTAAAATTGGTGACATCTAATTTTATTCCAGGGGCTGCTAAAAAAGGGAGAATTTGAGGGGAAAATGATCTGTCGTGATACCACATCGGTGAGGGGACTGAGGTACTTGGTCCTGCCTCTGAAGCTTCAGCAGTGATGACTGACTCTGCTACCATTGGGCTGTGGGATTCCATGAAGGAAGAGTCATCTTCACTCTCTGAAAATTGCTCTACTTCAGAGGCACATTCAGTTCACATTCAGTTTCACTGCCGGAGCACAGCTGGCTGCACGCTTTTTCCACGGTGAATGTTCTGCGGGTCATTGCTTTATTTGCCTGCCTAACAGAAAAACTAACCCTAATCTACAACTACTGGCCCTAAAAATAATCTAACATCAAATTTATTTATTTTTTATTTTTGAAAAAACCCTAACCCTATCTGCAAAAAAGTTAAGAAAAAAAAATTATAAAAATTTTTTTTTATCTCACAAGGGGGGTGGCACAGAAGAGGGTCGGCACAGAAGGGGGTCATCAATTTAGTTTAGGGAATTCACAGACAAGGAGGTAGAAATGTGATTTATTTTTCCCTTTTTCTTCTCTGACAGGGCAGCACTTGCACATAGTGTATCTCTCTTCTCTCCCAGAACAACTACAAGGAGAGAAGAGAGATGCACAGCTCAAGTGCTTCCATATTGACAAATATTGGGGGCTTTTGATCACTGTGATAGTGTCTACCACAGTAATCAAAAGCCAGCAGCCAATGAGAAAATTCCCAGCGGTTGCCGGGTGCAGGGAGGCAGATCTTGGTGGGAGCACTGCGCATGTGTCCGCCATTTTCTTTCTGCAGAAGGAGTGGGGTCGGGGGATCACGGATTCGGTACCTAAGGTACCATGGGAGCTCGGGCGACACGACCCCATTTCTCTCTTCTCTGATATGTTAAATCATATCAGAGGAGAGAGAATTGGATTTTAAATCGGCCCTGATCATGTTCTCAGTGGTCTCAGCTAAACCCGGTATCTGAGAGCCTGGAGATTTTTTTATGCTGGGGGGGCGCTATACACTTATTTCTCAGCGCCATTAAAAAGCAGTGATGAGGAATAAGTACCTTTAGCTGCCGCCGTTAAAAGGCGTATCGGAGGTCATTAAGGGGTTGAAGGAGTAGTCGAAGTGATGACTTCCCATCTACAACATGTGACCTCTGCAGCTAATTACTGGCCTCATCAGTGATTCCGAGGTAGATGGCATGAGGCTACTGAGGTCAGTGATTGGCTGCATCGGTGTCCTGCTCTCGGTGGTGACATCACCAATGAAGCCGTGTAAACAAAGACTGACAGGGAGCAGCAGTGATGTAGCAAAGAAATGGCAGGAGATAAAGAGGACCTTTCACATACAAGGGTATGGAGCGAGGCCATGCTCACTAGATGGGCTCTGACCAGGAGTATGTATAATGCATACATACCCTTTGGTCGTGGCTCAGAAACCGGCGAATCCCTGCCACACACAGTGCAGGCACTGGGGGGATTCATAAGTCTGCAGTCACTCTGTGTGAGTGCAGACTTATCGATTTAGACCAGACAACCCCTTTAAGTGTGACTCATAAGCTAATTTCCTCTTTAACCAAAGGGATATTAGCAGAGAATCTTTTCTGGGGATGTTTTCCTTTGTATGACATGGCCCAAACATAAGAAGGAGGCATCATGCAGGTGTAGGGGGCAAAAAAAAAATCAAATGCCCACATACAAGGTCAGAACTGACTTTTTTTTTCCTGTGATCTGATGAGACTGTCTAACTATCACACTGAGATCCCATCACTATTCCATTCAATTTTCGGTCCACATTGTCCCATTAACCCCAGACCGCGGCAGAACCTTATCTTACCTGGCTATTTTCAAATAACAAGTTTTCCAGAGCCCCTGATGAGCCCTAGTGGGTAGAAACGCGTCGGGTGAATACTACAAGCCTGTGACCGAGGGTGAAAATTGAAAGCCGATGACTGATCCTATATGGATTACTTAAGTATACCCTGGTGGGTTTTTTTGTCGTAGTGATCGACCATCTTTTATGGGTGAGATCAATTTGATTTATTCTCTCATTGGAGACACATTATGGATTTATTTAATTCATATGAATTAATACAATGTTTGTTTAACCATATACCCCATATACTATTTTCTAATTGGGTTACTACTGAGTTCCAAATCGGGCTGATCCTAATTGGGGTGTAAGTCTAGAAGGGTTAGCATTAGCTCCAGTGCTAGTGGCACGTAAAGGAGCATTCACTTACCTCTTGATGACAATCACATACACCCACTCCTTTCCTCTCTTTCCTTAATGAGTATTACGCATCTGACTGGCAATAAGATAACTGAATTCACTATATATCTCGCCCTGTGATTGATGAGTGGAACTTGTTACATTATTTTTATAGCATCAAGTTTATCTCTTGTTAGGTCTCCTTTAGACCTTTTTAAACTTATGAATTAAAAGTTAAATTTTAGTCCTTTTTGCTGGTTTCTATGTAATGGTGTTGGACTTATCCCTTCACATATTGTTTGTCACTTACACTGCTCTGAATCTATCTCAGGTATTAGATTATTATTTCCTGATAACTGGGATAGATCCAGGGTGTTGCATTACATTGCAGCTTTCCTCCTTTCTTGAAAGTGCAGAGAGTGAGGAGATCTCTGTGTGATTAAGTTAGACCTATCAGGTCTTACCACATTATACTGAAAAAGATGGTTCTGACCTTCTCTGAGAGTGTTGCTTTTTCCCCCTGTATGATGCTGCCTTCTTTTGATTGGACCATATCATGCAAGGTAAAAATAAACACCCCCAACGTTTAGAACCCAATAGCTCTGCAAGAGAGGAAAAATCTAAAAAAAAGTAAAAACTACAATGTATTCAGCTCTTCAGTCACTTTATCATAAGGTAGCCAGTTTAGCATGTCAAAAAGTGATGAATTTTATTATTTTACACCATTACCTGCCTTTGCCCAAATGTTTTCCGTCTTTACAACCCATGTAATAAAGAGCTTTAATAGAAACAGCTCATGTACAACAGTGTTCCTGTGTCTGGTACTGTAAAGATAAGCACATACTATGGTGGAAATTTATCAAGACTAGTGTTTCATACATCAGTCTTGAACTCTACGCCCCCTCGAGAGTAAAGTACAGCATGTTTGTTACGTGAAACCAAGGAAATGAGCCGGAACACATGTTGGTATAAGTGCAGTGTGCAGCTGCACATTCACACTGCAGCCATTTAGCAGGCAGAGCCAAGGATAAAAACAAGATGAGCAAATACCCTGCAGTAAGTAAATACATACATTGCAAGAGTGCATGTAAATAACATAGGGGACTTAGCTGACATTATTTTGATCAAAACAGCATAAGCACCATCCCACCACAACAAGGTGTACCCCAATCAGTATCTACCCTAACTCTTGTAGTTCACCTCACTATGTATCAGCAGACCTCAAAATAGACAGGGGCAGAGCAAGACCCAGAAATGACTGTTTTGTACCTGCCCGCGGAAAGCTATATAGACAAAATCTATAGCCCAAAAAGGGGGCAATACAACCCCTATATGTACAAAGTACAAAAAAAACTAGTGCAAAACCAAAAAAATTAGTTAAGTGGCACATACATCTTTGGGCTGCCTTTGCTAGTAAGGTTTCTGGCATAATGATGCCACAGCTCGTTATGAATTAAACAAGGTATGGTGTGATGCCACCGTCTTACCCCATCTGGGTAAAAATTGCCAGAAAATTTTAAAAAAGGGCACAAAATGTTGTGACTTTTCCAAGTTTTCAGGCATAAAAGCTTTGAGGACTCTGGGCCCAAATCTATGCCATAAGCTACAATGTACAACAATTTTCTGTCAGTTTTCTGTAAAATTGCTGTGCGTTGCTGGCCTTGCCCCCTTTTCTAAACTCTGCCTTCTTTTTAGATAAGCGTAGGAGCCGGCACAAAAAAGGCAAAAAAAGACCAAATACTTTTGTGAAAATACTCCTTGCACCAAATTTTGCGACGATAAATATCCAAATTTACTATTGTTATCTAATCTCATAAACCCTTTACAGTAATCAATAGGAGTAAATGAATGCTAATTGATCCCCTCCACGTGCTCCATACATCCTTTACTCTGATTTTGCATACACTACCACATTGATCACCTTTTACCTCCTTAACATTGGATTAGGTAACAGGTACGCGTCAATTTGTAGCAGAAACAGGCCAAGCATGGTTGAATTACCTGAGTGTATCTGATGCCCTCATTGCTTATTTTTTATAAGCTGATCTTCTGTAAAATGTTAAATGATCTATATATTTCATCACTTCAGATAATCAGTTTTGTCACATGGATTGGTCAGATTGCACAGTTTTGATCCTGATGTCCACCCACTTTTTAATTAATTGCGGAGGATCTTCCTCCTACAGTTTGATCATAAAGATGGTCTCCAAAATCGCAATCAAGATTGTCCACACTTCACCACCACTGCTTCTTTGCATACAATTTGTATCCAACTTTGTAACAATTCAGTTTGTTTTAGTAAAATTACAATTATTCCACAATGTTGTGTCTTTAGCTCCTACTGAGCCCAATGTGTTTGTATGACTACAGAATACAAACAAGGTCCTCTCTAATCACCTACGTAATGCTTAGTTTAATCCTAAAGTCATGTTCTTCCATCTACCCCCAAATTTTACTTGGTTAGCAAATGTATGTTATTCACTGACTTTTTTAACATAGTCAGAGCATTAGCTAGAACATGGCGCTGAATCTGATCCAACTATCAATACATTAATATTACTACCCCTAATAACCAAGATTGGAACATTATTAGCACTTAGCTCAGTACAAGTAAATAAATTGCAGTATATTATCAACTAAGGAATATTTGGTCTTGTCGTATTAGATCCTTTTTACACATCGTGGAAGTTTTCACTGCAGAATTTGCTGGATATTTGTAACAAATAATTGCATTTGGCTATTGCAGCAGATGTTATGCAGAATGCAATTACACGAAATGATACCTTAAACTAAGAGGTGGACATATCATATCACCATTTCCACTTCTAAACAGGTGGAATTGTGCATTATGATGATCTTTTGGACTGGAAAAAGCCCATATATTGTTCTTGCACAGGGATCTTTTTCTGTCTAAGCCTGCCAGCGCTTAGAATTGAAGGGTTATTCCAAAAAAATCACAAAAAGATAGGGGATAGCTTGCTGATGGCTGGAGGTCTGACCACTTGGATCTCCTACTTTCCTGAGATTGGGGCTCATGAGCCCCAATATCGGTGTTTTGCAGCTCTGTCCTGAATTCTGCAGAGGTGTGCATGCTTGACCTCCAATCATTGTCTTTGCACTTGACCGGAAATAACCAAGTCTCCTACTCAACAGTCACAAAGACTATAGCCTGGGGTTGCGAAGCCATATGCTTGGGTTTCTATAGCCCCCATCTCGGGATCACAAAGGGGTTTAGATAGAAGATAACTTGATTATTTGGGGAAATAACCCAAATTGACTATTAATTCACAGTTCTGTATGCTGATACACAGCCAACAAGCTAGCTGTTTATGTTTAATATTACTTAACCCATTACTTGCCAAATTAGCAATTTTCATTTTTTTTTTTTTAAATGACAGATTTTTAATGATTTGGGTCCTAATGAATCAGAAACATAATTTGCTGAACTTTTTACAAGTATGGATTTTTCAGAGAAGGGCATCCCAATATTCAATTAAAAAAGACAATGACATGATTTCCTATTTTGAAAACATTCATTTTACAAACACAACACAAAAAATTGGACCTAATTAAAAAAATTATAAAATCTTAGTTGCTAGAAGCTAAAGATTAGGCGTCCCAAAAAAAGGACATTGGTAGATAATGGGTTAATAGTATTAGTACAGACTCCGAGAGTCGTCATGGGCAGATATAAGCTCTAACCTTGCAAGTGAAAGATGCTGTGTAGGTGTATGCTGTACTGTGCCATATTGGAGTTTTAGAGCTGTGTCTAGTATTGGAGCTGGGTTTTGGAAGGAGGACGGAAGATAATGGCTTATTTGATAACCAAGAATCCAAGAATGACTTCCAAAATAACAGGCTTCCTGTAGTCGTGCTGGAGACCAACAGTTCTCTGAAATAAAACAGAGAAGGCCTGAATGTAACGTATGTATTCTAACTGCAAGACCAGAACAGAAAATATAAGAAAATGTGGACGGTTATATTTAACTGTGGTAGATTTCTTGCAGAAATTCTTGAAACTAAAGATAAATCCAAATTAGGTATTTTTGCATCAAATGCTTTGGTTTCTACAAGCTCCATTCAGATGAATTGGGTACCAAATCTACATAACGTGGATATGCAGTATGTTTCCTAAAATTTTTACATAGGGAACGTAATGTACTATGAAGACAGTTAGGCTGGTTTTATATACAAAAGTGGCATAGATTACGATAGGAATATAAGGCAGTCCCTGACAGGTGTATTTTTTATTTCGCAGTGATGCTAAAAGATGTGCCAAATTCATTAAGAAGTGCACATCTCTTTATAAATTTGGCAATCTTACTAAAGCATACACTTCATCAAGAGTAGCGTACAATATGCCAGTCATGATGAGTTGGGGCATAAAAATTTGTTTATGCAATTCACACGTTATCCATTGTTAACATTGTAAGGGTATGTGCATATGACATGTTTTTCAGGGGGTCCGCTCTGAAATCTGCCTGATAAAGTGCTTAAAAAAGGTTAAAAATAATTAACATATGCACTACAATGTCAGCCAACTTTCTGTCCATATGTTCAGTCTTTTTGAGCTGATTTTAACTGCTTTAGGTTTCCAAAGTCTATCTAAATGTTACCGCTGCTGTGCCTGCCACTGCCCGTTGGCCCTCTACCCGGTCCACTGCTTCCTGCTCTCCTTCTGCTATGGATGAGTCCCGGCGCGCTGTCCGCGCTCGGCCCCGCCGTGCTCCTCCCCAACTTCCGGTCACATGCTCTGCCGGGACTTCCCAGCATCTGCGCATGCACCCTGGGATCCTTAGAGGGCAGCCATGCATCTCTCCAGCTTTTTATGCCCCCAGATGCCCTGACTCGGAAATCCTCGGCAACCTATCCGGGTAAGGCATAGGGTATTTTAGGCTACCTCCCCTAGGCAGAGGTGCCTGGTTATCATAAAGCTTTCCGCTTAGTGATTCCTTCGTGAGCTTGCACTCCTGCACGCCCGTGCCCTTGCTTGTGCGCTGCACTGCCAGCACCCCATATGCCCGTGCCCTTGTGCGCTGCACTGCCAGCACCCATGCATCTGTGCCCTTGTGCGCTGCACTGCCAGCACCCCATGCATGGAACGCCAGCCAGGGCCATGGGGTACCCGGTACCGGGTCCAGTGTTCACAGGGGGATGTCACGGTGGTGACCAGGTCCGTGGCCCCGGGCGCCCATGTAAAAGGGAAATTGAATAAAGTTTATGTTCTTGACGCCACCTGTGGTATTCGGTCAGTGGGAACTAATGCTGCTTTAAGGGGTCCTCTGGGGTGATGTTATGGCAGCTAGATGCTATAAGTTCCCACAGGTGAAGTATATCCCCAGGGCTCCCGGTGTGTAGATGGAAGATGGTGAATGGTGCAATAAAGAAAGAGGACACAGGTTTGCAGTCTCTTTACCTGGTTTAAGGAAGACTTCAGGCAGCCACAGTCCACGGCACCAGATCACAGGACAGGCAGGGTCCGGCCAGCTTGAAAGCGAATCCACAGTCCCCTTTACCAGGTGGAGTTAAAAGCCTTCCTCATAGCGCGGTGGTGTTGTAGTCCCTTACTGCCTATGGCTTCTGATAAGGTCCTAACAGTTCTCTCTGTCCTACATAAAGGTAGGACATAAACACGTATGGCAGGTGACTCGAGCCTTTTTACAGGATCTCTCTCATGACCCGGGCTGTATGTGTCACTGTGCCTCCTGGGTATTAGGGCAGACAGGTGATGTGTAATCCAGCTGTCCTGCTGGGTTCTGCTGTCAGTCTTAGAGTCCCTCACAACCTTGGTGTTCTGGCTACCGGTAATCTGCGCCAGCCAGGGAGGTAGCTAATTCACTGCTCTGCTCCACTGGTATCACTCTCCTGTGCTTCACTCTCCCACACGCTCACTACAATCTGTTCGGCTTTCGGTATTATCTCTGTCCAGGAGCTGCAGCACTTTCTCGTGGCTGCACGGCTCCTCATACGTTCTCCCTGCATCAGACAGCTCCAGTCTGCTCTCTGGCACTATCTGACTTTCCTTCCCGCCAAACCACAATATATCTCTATATGCAGGGGACTCACCAAGAAATAGAATCAAAAGCTCCCCCTTGTGGCCTGCAGTGGCATGTTCAATGTTGCATGTTTGTGTTACCTGGTGAGAGTTATCATTCATCGCTTCCAGGCGTGACATCACTCTCCCTGTGAAGAAAGCAATGCCACTGTGATGACCAGGACCCTGGGGCGTCACATACACCCTTGCCCTGCTCTGCCAGCATTCCGTACTCCCATGCACCGCTCTGGCAGCATATACCTCTTCCCTCTCTCTCTCTCTCTCCGCAGTTGCCTCCATCTTCAGCTCTCCTGGCATCCTGTCCTGGTGTCCTCATAGTGTTCGCCCTGGGTCCGTCCATCCTCCCTGGATCCGTACCCCTGGCTCCTGCATGCTTGTGTCCACCGTCCTCCCCCGGTCCCTCTCTGTATCGCTCCCCATTCATTACCTGAGCCGCCCCTATTGGTATCGGCTACTGTGGGCCAAGAGACCTCTGGGCTTGCCCCTGACAATACCTATATAGGGGTCAGTCTCCATTAGGTCAGCTCACCCAAGGGTAGGTCTTTTCCTTGGTCCAGAGGGTCCACTTAAGTACTCGCCTCCCTGAGGCGTCACACTAAATCAGTGTTTCTCAACTCCAGTCCTCAAGACCCACCAACAGGTCATGTTTTCAGGATTTCCTTAGCATTGCATAGTTGATGGAATTAATGTTTGATCAAGTGATGGAATTATTATCACCTCTGGGATACTAAGAATATCCCAAAAACTTGACCTGTTGGTGGGTCTTGAGGACTGGATTGAGAAACACTGATCTAAATGATGCTTCAGGAAAAGTCAACGGCATGCCCAGAAACATCTTTCTCTGGAAAATCTCAGAGGGTACAACATCGTGTACACATACACCTATAGACAGAAGAAGCTTCCTAATTTTTTTTTTCTTTGCATACAAGAAAATTATTGATGAAACGCTGATGGTAAAAATTGCCACAATAGCCAAACACTGAGGAAAATATGATCCAAAACACTCATGGAAATAAATTTGTTTATTCAGGTACATGGAAGTTTGAATGAGGCCTGTCAATGTAAAAAGATGCTATAAAGTCCAGTGTGATAAGTCATTTTGTTGTTATCTCAACAGAGAAAATGTAGTGGCAGCTTTCAGTTTTCTTTCTACCTGGATTTGTTTCCACTGTCATACTTACCAGCATTTACACTAAATTCAAGACATTTCAACTTTGCTCACAGGAGCACGCAAGAACACCTCCCAAATGCCCCCAAAATAAGTACCTCTGTGCTTGATTTTTCTTAGCCACACCTCTTTTGGGGTTCACTGGAGCCTCTAGTAGTGAGGTCAGGCTAGAGGAAGGTAGCAGCCAGGTACCAGTTCAGGGCAACAACCGTCAGTAGCAGCTGACCCCACAGGTCTGAGCTGTTTAACCAGACTTCTGGACAGAGCAGGACATCCACTGGGGCAAGTTCAGACGGGGAAAACAAGATGGTCACCTTCGATTAATTCACATTGTGCAGGCAGGACAGCCACTTGGGACTGGTTCAGATTGTTTAGTCTCTGGATAGCAGATGGGACGGCCACAGGGACAGGTTCAGACTATGTCGGCAGGATAGCCACAGGGACAGGATCAGACTATGCAGACAGGACAGCCACAGGGACAGGATCAGACTGTGCCTACAGGACAGCCACATGGACAGGTTCAGACTGTGCTGACAGGACGGCCACAGGGACAGGTTAGACACACTGGTCTTAGGAAACAGTTCAGGGCACAGACACTGCATTGGCGGTGTTCTGACAGACGGAGGAACTGGCAACATACAGTTGTACAACCCTAACACTGGATGTCACGGCACTGTTTAAGGAATGTGCCACTGACTGCAGTGCCCCCTCACCCATTCCATCTAGTTGGTTCTCCCCTCTCTCTCCCTCCCCTTTCTGTTAGGAGTTAGTGGTCTGGCCCGCTTTTAGGATTGGCCTATGGGAGCCTTTCGGGCTATTTTCACCCCCCCTCCTTCCTTTACCTGGTATAAAATAGCAGCGGCAGCATAGATCCTCCTCTTCCCCTTTGGGTCCCAGATGTGCTCGTCCCGCCCTCTCTCCCCTTGAAGGGTAATTTATTACTTGTTTAGTTACAGAATAAAAGTCACAGCGGCTGTTTTCAACGAAGGAAGCACCGGAATGTTGAGGCTAAGTAGGCTGACTTGCCTGTAGATGTTGCAGGGCATTTGGCTACTGGTCTGTTGTGAAGTTTAACGTGCTTCCTTTTATTGCTATATATTTTTCCAAAAAAGAAATTCAAGCTGTGACCGACCTCACCCATCAATTACTTGTGTTGTCTCGTTATTATTAGATGGGGGATTGGGAGGGGGAGGGAGAGAGGCTTACTGGAGGGTGCTTGCTCGGGGTCACCGAAATCTAAACTATAGTGGTTGCTCAGACACCTCCCAACTGGGGAGGGTGCCTTTTATACAAGATGCATCCCAAATATTGGCTGGGAGACACCTTGCAGATGTTCACATTAACCAAATGCCTCAAAGCTGACAACTGGGGGCATTTTACCAAGTGTGCGTTCTGTCCCTTTAAGAATAGGGGAGCGCATGCGACGCACACTGGGCACACTGCTGGAACATAGTGCACCGTGCACAACAGGAAGTGACAGAAGGCAGGAGCAGGTTGGGGACCACGGGGCAGTGAGTAAGGCGGCGTTTCTGCATGAAGGGAGAAAGGGACACCATGCATGGCCACCGGCAATAGCACTACAACATGCAGGGTTAAGATCAAAACTGTAGCTCAGATCAGGAATACTGCCTGAAACAATACATGTACAACTTGTAGTGCAGCGCCCACCATTGTCTGCTAATAGCTTATTCTATTCATGGCAACCACGTGCCTTCCATATTGCTGGCAGATAAAGAAACACCATGGTAACACTAAACCTGCATAAACCTTCCAAGGTCACTCTTGACAAGCATTGGTACTGTCACAGTCACACATACATCTGACTCAATCAATTCTAGAATTCTATTTCTGCTGGTAACATATAAGCCGCGGCCTCTATGCTTCCCCACTGTAGTAAAGCAATGTTCATGCAAAAGAAAGTAAGACAATATCTCATTAACTGTAGGAACAAGAACGAAAAAAATCATATCCAGCTACATATAAAGGCATTTAAACCATCTCACTGCCAACATTATATTACAGCACATCATGAATATAAATGGCAGTTACAGTGAAAGGGCTAGAGTATTTCTTAGTATCATAATAAACCCCAAGTCTTAGCTTTCAAATGATGAAATGATCCTAATTGTATTATTCCAGCTGCAAAATGTATGATCCAGGTTTAAAGTCTGGAAGCAGTATGAAAAGTTTTACTTCCTTGCTCTGCTTCATGTGGACGAGAACAGGAACTGTTCTGCGTTATTCCCTTACCAATGACAAATAACGATCAACACCGGTCTTGGGGAGAGAGCGTGTTGGGAGTCAGATGCTCCTGTTTCACTAAGAGGCGCTAGATCTTGATGATCATACCGCAGCCCCTGGGCAGGGCAGAAGCAAAAGAGAATATACAGACAGGACAGCACGGGATCACAGCTGATTCTGTAAGGTAAAACATTGGTTAGAAACAGGTCGGGAAATGTTTTGCCTCACAAAAAGAATCGTCTGTGATCCCGTGCTGTCCTGTCTGTGTACTCTCTTTGGGTCCCTCCTGCCCAGTAGCTGTGGTATGATCAGACCATGTCCCTGCACAGTCAGATACGGCCATTACACAGTACACAGCAGGGGCACAGTTATAAGATTATCTCCGCACAGAAACATTTTTTTAAATCACTTCCTATTGTGGAACTTAATTTTCATTCCAAGATCTAATGAGTAAAATTAACGTTTGTTTGTGTGAGACAACGACCTTTAATACAATTTATATTCCTACTATCTACTATTATTCACTCCTGCAGTAATAATAACAGACAATAACCCCCTGGACCCATGGCAATGATCCGATCACTGGGTTGTTATACAGTATACAGTGGCATGTAAAAGTTTGGGCACCCATGGTCAAAATTTATGTTACTGTTAACAGTTAAACAAATTGAATATTAAATGATCTCTAAAAGACCTAAAGTTAAAGATGACACATTTCCTTTGTATTTCAGAAAACAAAATATAATTTTGGCACAAAACTTTTGCATTGGCCCATTTTCCTTTTTGTAATTTGTGTAATAGCTCTCTCTCTCTCTATATATATATATATTTTCATACACACAAAAATTCTAAAAAGGAAAATGGGCTGATGCAAAAATGTGAGCACCCTGAATTGTTAGTGCCTTTTGCAAGTATCACAGCTTGTAAACACATCTTGTAGCCAGCCAAGACTCATTCAATTTTTGTTTTAGGGATTCTTATCCATTCTTCCTTTGAAAATTCTTCCAGTTCTGTGAGATTCATGGGCCGTCTTGCATGCACTGCTATTTTGAGGTCTAAACACAGATTTTCAATAATGTTCAGATCAGGGGGCTATGGGGGCCATTGTAAAAACAACAGCTTCTGCCTTTTGAGGTAGTCTACTATGGATTTTGACGTTTGTTTAGGATCATTATTAGTGTTGAGCGATACCGTCCGATACTTGAAAGTATCGGTATCGGAAAGTATCGGCCGATACCGGCAAAGTATCGGATCCAATCCGATACCGATACCCGATACCAATACAAGTCAATGGGACTCAGGTATCGGACGGTATTCCTGATGGTTCCCAGGGTCTGAAGGAGAGGAAACTCTCCTTCAGGCCCTGGGAACCATATTAATGTGTAAAAGAAAGAATTAAAATAAAAAATATCGCTATACTCACCTGTCCGACGCAGCCGGGACTTCAGCGAGGGAACCGGCAGCGTTGTTTGTTTAAAATTCGCGCTATTACTTGGTTACGTGAATTCCCGGCTTGTGATTGGTCAGGTCGGCCATGTTGCCGGGACGCGGACCAATCACAGCAAGCCGTGACGAAATTACGTCACGGCTTGCTGTGATTGGTCCGCGTCCCGGCAATATGGCCGCCCTGACCAATCACAAGCCGTGACGTCACGGGAGGCTGGACACGCGCTTATTTTAAAATGGGCGCGTGTCCAGCCTCCCGTGACGTCACGGCTTGTGATTGGTTGCGCCGCGGTCAACCAATCACAAGCCGGGAGGCTGGACGCCCTCATTTTAAAATGGGCGCGTGTCCAGCCTCCCGTGACGTCACGGCTTGTGATTGGTTGCGCCGCGGTCAACCAATCACAAGCCGGGAGGCTGGACGCGCTCATTTTAAAATGGGCGCGTGTCCAGCCTCCCGTGACGTCACGGCTTGTGATTGGTCAGGGCGGCCATATTGCCGGGACGCGGACCAATCACAGCAAGCCGTGACGTAATTTCGTCACGGCTTGCTGTGATTGGTCCGCGTCCCGGCAACATGGCCGACCTGACCAATCACAAGCCGGGAATTCACGTAACCAAGTAATAGCGCAAATTTTAAACAAACAACGCTGCCGGTTCCCTCGCTGAAGTCCCGGCTGCGTCGGACAGGTGAGTATAGCGATATTTTTTATTTTAATTCTCTCTTTTACACATTTTAACATTAATGTTGTTGCGATACCCGATATCCGATACCACAAGAGTATCGGAATCCCGGTATCGGAATTCCGATACAGCAAGTATCGGCCGATACCCGATACTTGCAGCATCGGAATGCTCAACACTAATCATTATACATTTATAGAAGCCATCCTCTTTTCAACTTCAGCTTTTTTACTGATGGTGTTATGTTTGCATCAAGAATTTGTTGAAATTTCACAGAATCCATTCTTCCCTCTACCCACGAAATGTTCCCTGTGCCATTGGCTGTAACACAACCGCAAAGCACGATTGATCCTCCCCCATGTTTAATGGTTGGCGAGATGTTCTTTTCCTGAAATTCTGTACCATTTTATTCTCCACATATACCTTTGATCATTGTGGCCAAATATTTCTATTTTAACCTCATCGGTATACATGACTTGTTTCCAAAATGCATCAGGCTTGTTTAGATGTTCTCTTGCATACTTCTGACGCTTAATTTTATGGTGAGGACGTAGGAGAGGTTTTCTTCTGATGACACTTCCATGAAGGCCATATTTGTGCAGGTGTGTCTGACCAGTAGAACAATGTACCACAAATCTAGAGTCTGCCAAATCTTTCTGAAAGTCTTTTGCCATAAAGTAGGGGTGCTGATTTGCCTTTCTAGCAATTTGACGAGTAGCTCTCACTGCTGGGTCTTCCAGACCTTATCTTTACCCCCCACTGTTCCTGGTAACTGCCATTTCTTAATTTCAAACTGAGGAAAGGGCAACTTGAATACACTTTGCTATCTTCTTATAGCCTCCTCTTACTTTATGGGCCTCCACCATTTCCATTTTCAGAGTGCTAGGCAGCTGCTTAGAAGAACCCATTGCTGCATTTTTTTGGCACAAGGTTAGAGGAGGCTGGGTTTTTATAAAGCTGGGAAATTTGCATTACTTGGCCTTTCCTAACGATGAATGTGACCATGCCATAACCCTAACAGGCTAATTAAGGTCTGAAACCTTGGTCAAAGTTGTCTCAGCACACAAATATCCAAAGGTGCCCAAACTTTTGCATTGGCCCATTTTTCTGTCATTTTTTTACATTTTAAAAATTACAATGTATTTTTTTTGCCTTAAATACAAAGGAATTGTATCATCTTTAACTTGAGCCCTTTTAGAGAGCATTTCATCTTCAACTTGCTTAACTGTTCACTATAAGGCTATGTGCACACGTCAGGATTTCTTGCAGAAATTTCCTGAACGAAACTGGCCATTTTCTGCAAGAAATCCGCATGCGGTTTTCTCGCGTTTTTTTGCGCTTTTTTTTGCAGATTTTTTGCGTTTTTTTCCGGAGTTTCTGGGATGCAATAATATAGTGGGAAATCCGCAAAAAAATCCGCAAAATTAATGAACATGTTGTGTTTTTTTCGCGGAAGTAAAGCAACATATGCACAAAAATTGCGGAATGCATTATAAATGATGGGATGCATATGTATGCGCTTTTTAAGCATTTTGATCGCATTTTTATAGTGAAAAAAATGCGAAAAATCCTGAACGTGTGCACACAGCCTAACAGTAATTTTTACCACGGGTGCCCAAACTGTCACATGCCACTGTATGTAAAAGATTATTCAACCATTCCAGTTAACCATTTCACCACTCAAAGCTATAATAGCTGCAGGGTGAATGCACATAGCTAGGAAACACTATCACGCTGTTATTAATGTGTGTCTGACTTTGGGAACATAGAAAGTAATGAGTTACGGGAGGTGGAGAGTTCTCCTTCAATGGAAGTCTTCAAACCAAGGCTGGAAAGACATCTGAGATGGTTTAGTGAATCCTGCACTGAGCAGGGGGTTGGTCATGATGACCCAGGAGGTCCCTCCCAACTCTAACATTCTATGATTCTACAGTAGGAGTTAAAACTGCTTTTGGATCACATACTCTTTAGTATATCAAGAAACTGTCCAAATTCACAAGTTTTGTACTTTGCCATCCTCTCGCTTTCACTTGGCGGTTCCTTATGGTCTGCATTATAGGAGCTGGAACTTCCTTTTCTGTACTTCCCAACATGCATTCTTATTGCATTTGTTAAACGCCTTGTCTGCCCTGACTGAAAGTCTACCTCTCCGCTTTTACCTGTATGCAGCTTGAAAGACAGGAGAGAAGGAGCAGCGAGAAAGAATTTCCCTCATTTCCTGTAATCCATCTCTGATTCTCTGCTGCTGGAAATGAATTACATTTAACAGCAAGTAAGCAAGAAGGAGGACAACTAGTAACGTATGCTTTGGAGTGATTATTTAGGGGTGAGACAAATCATTTTTAAATAAAAAGGCAATCTGCAGATCACTTTACCAAATGAAATTCTGAGACAATCCATGCAGGGAATTTAAAGAAGCCCTCCTTAAGTTTTTATCCTCTTAATATATTGCAGTCTTCATATCATACAGCACTGTGTACTTACAATTGCTCATTTTGCCTTTCTACCCAGCTAATTCTTCTCTTTTCTCTGCTCTATGTATAAACAGGAAGTCTCTTGTCCTGCATTTATCATTCCCCTCTTCAGCTCCTGACCCAGCTGCTCTGCTCTTCACCCTGCCAGGAACATTTGCAGTGACTTATGAGTCATACAGGAAAAATAGATCTCCTGTTTCTACTTAGTGCATAGAAGGATTTAGCTAGTCAGTTTTTAACCCCTTCCCGACCTTTGACGCCACGTAGGCGTCATGAAAGTCGGTGCCAATCCGACCCATGACGCCTATGTGGCGTCATGGAATGATCGCGACCCTGCAGATCGGGTGAAAGGGTTAACTCCTATTTTACCCGATCTGCAGGGACAGGGGGAGTGGTACTTCAGCCCAGGGGGGGTGGCTTCACCCCCCCGTGGCTACGATCGCTCTGATTAGCTGTTGAAAGTGAAACTGCCAATCAGAGCGATTTGTAATATTTCACCTAAAAAACTGGTGAAATATTACAATCCAGCCATGGCCGATGCTGCAATATCATTGGCCATGGCTGGAAATACTGAAGTGACCCCCCCACACCCCACCGATCGCCCCGCCAAGCCACCGATCTGTCCCGTAGTCCCCTCCGTCCTGTGCTCCGCTCCCCCGTCCTCCTGTCCGCTCCCCCTGTGCTCCTATGTCACCCCCCGTGCTCCGACGCCCCCCCGTGCCCTGATCTCCCCCCCCTTATACTTACTGAGGCTCCCGGTGTCGGTCCGTCTTCTCCATGGGCGCCGCCATCTTCCAAAATGGCGGGCGCATGCTCAGTGCGCCCGCCGAATCTGCTGGCCGGCAGATTCATTACAAGTACATTTTGATCGCTGTGGTAGGTTCTATCACAGCGATCAAAATAAAAAAAATAATAAATAAACCCCCCCCTTTATCACCCCCATAGGTAGGGACAATAATAAAATAAAGAAAATATTTTTTTTTTCTTTTTCCACTAGGGTTAGGGTTAGAACTAGGGTTAGAACTAGGGTTAGAACTAGGGGTAGGGTTAGGGGTAGGGTTAGGGTTACGGGTAGGGTTAGGGGTAGGGTTAGGGTTATGGCATGTGCACACAGTGCGGATTTGGCTGCGGATCCGCAGCGGATTGGCCGCGGATCCGCAGCGGATAGGCCGCGGATCCGCAGCGGATTGGCCGCTGCGAATTCGTAGCAGTTTTCCATCAGGTTTACAGTACCATGTACACCTATGGAAAACCAAATCCGCTGTGCCCATGGTGCGGAAAATTCCGTGCAGAAACGCTGCGTTGTATTTTCCGCAGCATGTCAATTCTTTGTGCGGATTCCGCAGCGTTTTACACCTGTTCCTCAATAGGAATCCGCAGGTGAAATCTGCACAAAAAAACACTGGAAATCTGCTGTAAATCCGCAGGTAAAACGCAGTGCCTTTTACCTGCAGATTTTTCAAAAATCGTGCGGAAAAATCTCACACGAATCCGCAACGTGGGCACATAGCCTTAGGGTTAGGGTTGGAATTAGAGTTAGGGTTGGAATTAGGGCTAGGGTTGGAAATAGGGTTAAGATTAGGCTTGTGGTTAGAGTTACGGATAGGGGTAGGGGTGTGTTGGGGTTACAGTTGTGGTTAGGGTTGGGATTAGGGTTAGGATTAGGGTTAGGGTTGGAATTAGGGTTACGGGTGTGTTGGGGTTAGGGTTGTGGTTAGGGGTGTGTTGGGGTTAGGGTTGTGATTAGGGTTATGGCTACAGTTGGGATTAGGATTAGGGGTGTGTTGGGGTTAGTGTTGAAGTTAGAATTGAGGGGTTTCCACTGTTTAGGCACATCTGGGGTCTCCAAACGCAACATTGCGCCACCATTGATTCCAGCCAATCTTGCGTTCAAAAAGTCAAATGGTGCTCCCTCCCTTCCAAGCCCCGAAGTGCGCCCAAACAGTGGTTTATCCCCACATTTTGGGTACCAGCGTACTCAGGACAAGCTGGGCAACAACTGTTGGGGTCCAATTTCTCCTGTTACCCTTGCAAAAATAAAAAATTACTTGCTAAAACATAATTTTTGAGGAAAGAACAATTATTTTTTATTTTCACGGCTCTGCGTTATAAACTTCTGTGAAGCACTTGGGGGTTGAAAGTGCTCAGCACACATCTAGATAAGTTCCTTCGGGGGTCTAGTTTCCAAAATGGGGTCACTTGTGGGGTGTTTCTACTGTTTAGGCACATCAGGGGCTCTGCAAATGCAACGTGATGCCCGCAGACCATTCCATCAAAGTCTGCATTTCAAATGTCACTACTTCCCTTCCGAGCCCTGACGTGCGCCCAAACAGTGGTTTACCCCCACATATGGGGTACCAGCACACTCACAACAAACTGGGCAACAAATATTGGGGCCCAATTTCTCCTGTTACCCTTGTGAAAATAAAAAATTGCTTGCTAAAACATCTTTTTTGAGGAAAGAAAAATGATTTTTTATTTTCACGGCTCTGCGTTGTGTTATGACCCCAATGGCGAGGGTCTCAGAGGAACGTGGAAGTCTGCAGAATACAGAAAAGCCAGCTCATAGGGCAGTGGTAACTGGGTTGACCATATATCTACTCCTAACGCCAACACTAGAAGTAGCCGGGGATCATTCCTACGTTGATTCTAGATGACACGCGCCAGCCGGAGAATCTAGCTACCCCTAGTAGAGGAAAACAAAGACCTTTCTTGCCTCCAGAGAAGGGGACCCCAAAGCTGGATAGAAGCCCCCCACAAATAATGACGGTGAGGTAAGAGGAAATGACAAACACAGAAATGAACCAGGTTTAGCACAGAGAGGCCCGCTTACTGATAGCAGAATAAAGAAAGGTAACTTATATGGTCAACAAAAACCCTATCAAAATCCACACTGGAAATTCAAGAACCCCCGAACCGTCTAACGGTCCGGGGGGAGAACACCAGCCCCCTAGAGCTTCCAGCAAAGGTCAGGATATAGATTTGGAACAAGCTGGACAAAAATACAAAACCAAAACAAATAGCAAAAAGCAAAAGGCAGACTTAGCTGATATAACTGGAACCAGGATCAGTAGACAAGAGCACAGCAGACTAGCTCTGATAACTACGTTGCCAGGCATAGAACTGAAGGTCCAGGGAGCTTATATAGCAACACCCCTAACTAACGACCCAGGTGCGGATAAAAGGAATGACAGAAAAACCAGAGTCAAAAAACTAGTAACCACTAGAGGGAGCAAAAAGCAAATTCACAACAGTACCCCCCCCTTAGTGAGGGGTCACCGAACCCTCACCACGACCACCAGGGCGATCAGGATGAGCGGCATGAAAGGCACGAACTAAATCGGCCGCATGAACATCAGAGGCGACCACCCAGGAATTATCCTCCTGACCATAGCCCTTCCACTTGACCAGGTACTGAAGCCTCCGCCTGGAGAGGCGAGAATCCAAGATCTTCTCCACCACGTACTCCAACTCGCCCTCAACCAACACCGGAGCAGGAGGCTCAGCAGAAGGAACTACAGGCACAATGTACCGCCGCAACAAGGACCTATGAAATACATTGTGAATAGCAAACGACACAGGAAGATCCAGACGAAAAGATACAGGATTAAGGATTTCCAATATCTTGTAAGGCCCAATAAAACGAGGTTTAAATTTGGGAGAGGAGACCTTCATAGGAACAAAGCGGGAAGAAAGCCATACCAAATCCCCAACGCGTAGTCGGGGACCCACACCGCGGCGGCGGTTGGCAAAGCGCTGAGCCTTCTCCTGTGACAACTTCAAGTTGTCCACCACATGATTCCAGATCTGCTGCAACCTATCCACCACAGAATCCACCCCAGGACAGTCAGAAGGCTCCACATGACCCGAAGAAAAGCGAGGATGGAAACCAGAGTTGCAGAAAAAAGGCGAAACCAAGGTGGCGGAACTAGCCCGATTATTAAGGGCAAACTCAGCCAACGGCAAGAATGTCACCCAATCGTCCTGATCAGCAGAGACAAAACACCTCAAATAAGCCTCCAAAGTCTGATTGGTTCGCTCCGTCTGTCCATTAGTCTGAGGATGGAAAGCAGACGAAAACGACAAATCAATGCCCATCCTACTACAAAAGGATCGCCAGAACCTGGAAACGAACTGGGATCCTCTGTCTGACACAATATTCTCAGGGATGCCGTGCAAACGAACTACGTTCTGGAAAAACACAGGAACCAGATCGGAAGAGGAAGGCAGCTTAGGCAAGGGAACCAAATGGACCATCTTGGAGAAGCGATCACATATCACCCAGATAACGGACATGCCCTGAGATAGCGGAAGATCAGAAATGAAATCCATGGAGATATGTGTCCAAGGTCTCTTCGGGACAGGCAAGGGCAAGAGCAAACCGCTGGCACGAGAACAGCAAGGCTTAGCTCGAGCACAAGTCCCACAGGACTGCACAAATGACCGCACATCCCTTGACAAGGAAGGCCACCAAAAGGACCTGGCCACCAGATCTCTGGTGCCAAAAATTCCCGGGTGACCTGCCAACACCGAGGAATGAACCTCGGAAATGACTCTGCTGGTCCACTTATCCGGAACAAACAGTCTGTCAGGTGGACAAGACTCAGGCCTATCAGCCTGAAATCTCTGCAACACACGTCGCAGATCCGGAGAAATAGCTGACAAGATAACTCCATCTTTAAGAATACCAACAGGATCAGCGACTCCAGGAGCATCAGGCACAAAGCTCCTAGAAAGAGCATCGGCCTTCACATTCTTTGAACCTGGTAAATACGAGACAACAAAATCAAAGCGGGAGAAAAACAATGACCAGCGGGCCTGTCTCGGATTAAGGCGTTTAGCAGACTCGAGATACATCAGATTTTTGTGATCAGTCAAGACCACCACACGATGCTTAGCACCCTCGATCCAATGACGCCACTCCTCAAATGCCCATTTCATGGCCAACAACTCCCGATTGCCCACATCATAATTTCGCTCGGCAGGCGAAAACTTCCTAGAGAAAAAGGCACAAGGTTTCATAACAGAGCAACCAGGGCCTCTCTGCGACAAAACGGCCCCTGCCCCAATCTCCGAAGCATCCACCTCAACCTGAAAGGGAAGTGAGACGTCAGGCTGGCACAAAACAGGCGCCGAAGTAAACCGGCGTTTCAACTCCTGGAAAGCCTCCACGGCAGCAGGAGCCCAGTTAGCTACATCGGAGCCCTTCTTGGTCATATCCGTCAAAGGTTTCACAATGCTAGAAAAATTAGAGATAAAACGACGGTAGAAGTTAGCGAAGCCCAAGAACTTCTGAAGACTCTTAACTGACGAGGGCTGAGTCCAATCAAGAATAGCTCGGACCTTGACTGGGTCCATCTCCACAGCAGAAGGGGAAAAAATGAACCCCAAAAAGGGAACCTTCTGCACACCAAAGAGACACTTTGAGCCCTTGACAAACAAAGAATTTTCACGCAAAATTTTAAAGACCAACCTGACCTGCTCCACATGCGAATCCCAATTATCAGAAAAAACCAAAATATCATCCAGATAAACAATCAAAAATTTATCCAGATACTTCCGGAAAATGTCATGCATAAAGGACTGAAAAACTGAAGGCGCATTGGAGAGCCCAAAAGGCATCACCAAGTACTCAAAATGACCTTCGGGCGTATTGAATGCGGTTTTCCATTCATCACCTTGCTTAATGCGCACAAGGTTGTACGCACCACGAAGGTCTATCTTGGTGAACCACTTGGCACCCTTAATCCGGGCAAACAAGTCAGACAACAGCGGTAAAGGATACTGAAATTTGACAGTGATCTTATTTAAAAGCCGATAATCAATACAAGGTCTCAAAGATCCGTCCTTTTTTGCCACAAAAAAGAATCCCGCACCAAGAGGGGAAGAAGACGGACGAATATGTCCCTTCTCCAGAGACTCCTTGATATATGAACGCATAGCGGTATGTTCAGGTACCGACAGATTAAACAGTCTTCCCTTAGGAAATTTACTGCCCGGGATCAAATCTATAGCACAGTCACAGTCCCTATGAGGAGGCAGTGCACTGGACTCAGACTCACTGAAGACATCCTGATAATCAGACAAATACTCCGGAACTTCCGAAGGCATAGAAGAAGCAATAGACACAGGCAGGGAATCCCCATGAATACCATGACAGCCCCAACTTGAGACTGACATAGCCTTCCAGTCCAGGACTGGATTATGGGTCTGTAACCATGGCAGCCCTAAAACAACCAAATCATGCATTTTATGTAAAACCAGGAAACGTATCACCTCGCGGTGTTCAGGAGTCATGCACATGGTAACCTGTGTCCAATACTGCGGTTTATTTGCTGCCAATGGTGTAGCATCAATACCTCTAAGAGGAATAGGATTTTCTAATGGTTCAAGAGTAAAACCACAGCGCTTAGCAAATGAGAGATCCATGAGACTCAGGGCAGCACCTGAATCTACAAACGCCATGACAGGATAAGATGACAGTGAGCAAATCAAAGTTACAGACAGAATAAATTTAGGTTGCAAATTACCAACGGTGACAGGACTAACAACCTTAGCTATACGTTTAGAGCATGCTGAGATAACATGTGTAGAATCACCACAGTAGTAGCACAAGCCATTCCGGCGTCTATGAATTTTCCGCTCATTTCTAGTCAGGATTCTATCACATTGCATTAAATCAGGTGTCTGTTCAGACAACACCATGAGGGAATTTGCGGTTTTGCGCTCCCGCAACCGCCGGTCAATTTGAATAGCCAGTGCCATAGTATCATTCAGACCTGTGGGAATGGGAAAACCCACCATAACATTCTTAATGGCTTCAGAAAGGCCATTTCTAAAATTAGCGGCCAGTGCACACTCGTTCCAATGTGTCAGCACGGACCATTTCCGAAATTTTTGGCAATACACTTCAGCCTCGTCCTGCCCCTGAGACATAGCCAGCAAGGCCTTTTCTGCCTGAATCTCAAGATTGGGTTCCTCATAAAGTAAACCGAGCGCCAGAAAAAACGCATCAAGATCAGCCAATGCCGGATCTCCTGGCGCCAGCGAAAAAGCCCAATCCTGAGGGTCGCCCCGTAAGAACGAAATAACAATTTTTACTTGCTGAGCAGAATCTCCAGATGAACAGGGTCTCAGGGACAAAAACAATTTACAATTATTCACGAAATTCCTAAACTTAAACCTGTCTCCGGAAAACAGTTCAGGAATCGGTATTTTAGGTTCTGACCTAGGATTTCTGATAACATAGTCTTGTATGCCCTGCACACGAGTAGCCAGCTGGTCCACACTTGTAATCAAGGTCTGGACATTCATGTCTGCAGCAAGCATAGCCACTCTGAGGTAAAGGGGAAGAAGAAAAAAAAACTCAGAATCTTCTTTCTTATAATCCCTCTTCTGCAATGCATTAAACATTTAATACTGGCCTGGCAAACTGTTATGACCCCAATGGCGAGGGTCTCAGAGGAACGTGGAAGTCTGCAGAATACAGAAAAGCCAGCTCATAGGGCAGTGGTAACTGGGTTGACCATATATCTACTCCTAACGCCAACACTAGAAGTAGCCGGGGATCATTCCTACGTTGATTCTAGATGACACGCGCCAGCCGGAGAATCTAGCTACCCCTAGTAGAGGAAAACAAAGACCTTTCTTGCCTCCAGAGAAGGGGACCCCAAAGCTGGATAGAAGCCCCCCACAAATAATGACGGTGAGGTAAGAGGAAATGACAAACACAGAAATGAACCAGGTTTAGCACAGAGAGGCCCGCTTACTGATAGCAGAATAAAGAAAGGTAACTTATATGGTCAACAAAAACCCTATCAAAATCCACACTGGAAATTCAAGAACCCCCGAACCGTCTAACGGTCCGGGGGGAGAACACCAGCCCCCTAGAGCTTCCAGCAAAGGTCAGGATATAGATTTGGAACAAGCTGGACAAAAATACAAAACCAAAACAAATAGCAAAAAGCAAAAGGCAGACTTAGCTGATATAACTGGAACCAGGATCAGTAGACAAGAGCACAGCAGACTAGCTCTGATAACTACGTTGCCAGGCATAGAACTGAAGGTCCAGGGAGCTTATATAGCAACACCCCTAACTAACGACCCAGGTGCGGATAAAAGGAATGACAGAAAAACCAGAGTCAAAAAACTAGTAACCACTAGAGGGAGCAAAAAGCAAATTCACAACAGCGTTGTAAACTTCTGTGAAGCACTTGGGGGTTGAACGTGCTCATCACACATCTAGATAAGTTCCTTGGGGGGTCTAGTTTCCAAAATGGGGTCACTTGTGGGGTGTTTCTACTGTTTAGGCACATCAGGGGCTCTGCAAATGCAATGTGACGCCCGCAGACCATTCCATCAAAGTCTGCATTTCAAATGTCACTACTTCCCTTCCGAGCCCTGACGTGCGCCCAAACAGTGGTTTACCTCCACATATGAGGTATCACCGTACTCACAACAAACTGGGCAACAAATATTGGGGTCCAATTTCTCCTGTTACCCTTGTGAAAATAAAAAATTGCTTGCTAAAACATCTTTTTTGAGGAAAGAAAAATGATTTTTTATTTTCACGGCTCTGCGTTGTAAACTTCTGTGAAGCACTTGGGGGTTGAACGTGCTCACCACACATCTAGATAAGTTCCTTGGGGGGTCTAGTTTCCAAAATGGGGTCACTTGTGGGGGTTTCTACTGTTTAGGCATATCAGGGGCTCTGCAAACGTAACATGATGCCCGCAGACCATTCCATCAAAGTCTGCATTCCAAAACGTCACTACTTTCCTTCCGAGCCCCGGCATGTGCCCAAACAGTGGTTTACCCCCACATATGGGGTATCAGCGTACTCAGGAGAAACTGGACAACAACTTTTGGGGTCCAATTTCTCCTGTTACCCTTGCAAAAATAAAAAATTCTGGGCTAAAAAAATATTTTTGAGGAAAGGAAACACATTTATTATTTTCACGGCTCTGCGTTATAAACTTCTGTAAAGCACTTGGGGGTTCAAAGTGCTCACCACACATCTAGATAAGTTCCCTTGGGGGTCTAGTTTCCAAAATGGAGTCACTTGTGGGGAGTTCCTACTGTTTAGGCACATCAGGGGCTCTGCAAACGCAACCTGATGCCCGCAGAGCATTCCATCAAAGTCTGCATTTCAAAACGTCACTACTTCCCTTCCGAACCCCGACGTGTGCCAAAACAGTGGTTTACCCCCACATATGGGGTATCAGCGTACTCAGTAGAAACTGGACAACAACTTTTGGGGTCCAATTTCTCCTGTTACCCTTGGGAAAATAAAAAAATTGTGGGCTAAAAAATCATTTTTGAGAAAAGAAAAATTATTTTTTATTTTCATGGCTCTGCGTTATAAACTTCTGTGAAGCACTTGGGGGTGCAAAGTGCTCACCACACATCTAGATTAGTTCCTTGGGAGGTCTAGTTTCCAAAATGGGGTCACTTGTGCGGGAGCTCCAATGTTTAGGCACACAGGGGCTCTCCAAACGCGACATGGTGTCCGCTAATGATTGGAGCTAATTTTCCATTCAAAAAGCCAAATGGCGTGCCTTCCCTTCCGAGCCCTGCCGTGCGCCCAAACAGTGGTTTACCCCCACATATGGGGTATCATCGTACTCAGGACAAACTGGACAACAACATTTGGGGTCCAATTTCTCCTATTACCCTTGGGAAAATAAAAAATTCTGGGCTAAAAATCATTTTTGAGGAAAAAAAAATTATTTGTTATTTTCACGGCTCTGCGGTATAAACTTCTGTGAAGCACCTGGGGGTATAAGTGCTCACTATGCATCTAGATAAGTTCCTTGGGGGGTCTAGTTTCCAAAATGGGGTCACTTGTAGGGGAGCTCCAATGTTTAGGCACACAGGGGCTCTCCAAACGCGACATGGTGTCCGCTAACGATTGGAGCTAATTTTCCATTCAAAAAGTAAAATGGCACGCCTCCCCTTCCGAGCCTTGCCGTGCACCCAAACAGTGGTTTACCCCCACATATGAGGTATCGGCGTACTCAGGAGAAATTGCCTAACAAATTTTAGGATCCATTTTATCCTGTTGCCCATGTGAAAATGAAAAAATTGAGGCTAAAAGAAATTTTGTGTGAAAAAAAGTACTTTTTCATTTTTACGGATCAATTTGTGAAGCACCTGAGAGTTTAAAGTGCTCACTATGCTTCTAGATAAGTTCCTTGGGGGGTCTAGTTTCCAAAATGGGGTCACTTGTGGGGGAGCTCCAATGATTAGGCACACAGGGGCTCTCCAAACGTGACATGGTGTCTGCTAGCAATGGAGATAATTTTTCATTCAAAAAGTCAAATGGCACTCCTTCCCTTCCGAGCCTTACCATGTGCCCAAACAGTGGTTTACCCCCACATGTGAGGTATCGGTGTACTCAGGAGAAATTGTCCAACAAATTTTAGGATCCATTTTATCCTGTTGCCCATGTGAAAATGAAAAAATTGAGGCTAAAATAATTTTTTTGTGAAAAAAAAGTACTGTTTCATTTTTACGGATCAATTTGTGAAGCACCTGGGGGTTTAAAGTGCTCACTATGCTTCTAGATAAGTTCCTTGGGGGGTCTAGTTTCCAAAATGGGGTCACTTGTGGGGGAGCTCCAATGTTTAGGCACACGGGGGCTCTCCAAACGCGACATGGTGTCCGCTAAAGATTGGAGCCAATTTTTCATTGAAAAAGTCAAATGGTGCTCCTTCCCTTCCGAGCCCTGCCGTGCGCCCAAACAGTGGTTTACCCCCACATATGAGGTATAAGCGTACTCAGGACAAATTGGACAACAACGTTCATGGTCCAGTTTCTCCTTTTACCCTTGGGAAAATAAAAAAAATGTTTGCTAAAAGATCATTTTTGTGACTAAAAAGTTAAATGTTCATTTTTTACTTCCATGTTGCTTCTGCTGCTGTGAAACACTTGAAGGGTTAATAAACTTATTGAATGTGGTTTTGAGCACCTTGAGGGGTGCAGTTTTTAGAATGGTGTCACTTTTTGGGTATTTTCAGCCATATAGAACCCTCAAACTGACTTCAAATGTGAGGTGGTCCCTAAAAAAAATGGTTTTGTAAATTTTGTTGTAAAAATGCGAAATCACTGGTCAAATTTTAACCCTTATAACTTCCTAGCAAAAAAAAAATTTGTTTCCAAGATTGTGCTGATGTAAAGTAGACATGTGGGAAATGTTATTTATTAACTATTTTGTGTCACATAACTCTCTGGTTTAACAGAATAAAAATTCAAAATGTGAAAATTGCGAAATTTTCAAACTTTTTGCCAAATTTCCATTTTTTTCACAAATAAACTCAGAATTTATCAACCTAAATTTACCACTAACATGAAGCCCAATATGTCACAAAAAAACAATCTCAGAATCGCTAGGATCCGTTGAAGCGTTCCTGAGTTATTACCTCATAAAGGGACACTGGTCAGAATTGCAAGGTCATTAAGGCCAAAATAGGCTGGGTCATGAAGGGGTTAAATATGGGATGTCATAAACCTAATGGAAAACAGAAGAATAAGAAAGAAAAATAGAATTAGGCTTACCGGTAATTCGGTTTCTAGGAACCTTCCACGACAGCCACTTCGGAGGTTGTCTTCCCAGCCCTAATAGGGGACAGGAACACAAAGAGGTTAAATACTCCTCCCCTTCCTGCAACCACCCGTGTTTTTCTGGACACTAGCATGTATAATTACCACAGAAGTGCAGGAATCATCCAATAAAAATATCAGATAGGGAGGGAAATTAGTGCTGTCGTGGAAGGTTCCTAGAAACCGAATTACCGGTAAGCCTAATTCTATTTTCTCTAGTGACCTTCCACGACAGCCACTTTGGAGTAGTACCAACAGCTAATTTCTCTAGGGGGGACCACGGTGTCAGGACTCTGAACATTTTGATTACCTTTTGTGCATTACTGCCCTTTTCCAAGATGGCATCTTTGGTCTCATTTGCACTGTGTCTTCCTGCTATATAACTTCACCCCAGCCTTTAGTCTGTGCTAGAGTATTCTGCCTTGCATCCATCTCCACCCTGGCGACTCCCTGGCTTTTTTACTTGCACCTGCTCCTGTGAACCTGTGTGGAGATCCTGCTACTCAGCTCTGAGTTTCTGCTGCATACATTGGTTTCCAGTAATCCTCTATCTGGCTGCTTGTGTTTGTTTCCATCTGCATTTGCTGGACATGTAAGCTGTTGCTGCTCTGCTTAAACCTGAGACTTTTACCCAGGCCTCCCTGGTTGTGCTAAGATATTATTTGAACTGCCTTATAAGCATATCTATCTGTGTTTGGACTACCAAGGACTTATTCGTGTCAAGTATCCTCAAGAATAATTGTGCTTCATAGACTTTCTGCGTGATTGCACTTTCCTCTGAAGTTTCCTATAGACTGTTAAGCTGCGTTTATATTTACACCAAGTGTTGTGGACTTGAGTTTCTCTCTGCACCTGTTTGAATCACCGTGTGATAATATAGACTTTACCACTTATAAAACTGTGTCCTGTAGTTGTCTTGTTCCATGCAAAAAGTCTCCTGAGTTATCCCTTATAATCTTTACAGGATACTCTAGCCTCAAAAGAGGAGACAGCTGGAACAATGAATGCAGAAAGCAGACTAGAGCAGGTGTTCTCCATAATTAGATCACTGCAGAAAGATGTGGAAGGTCTGCAAAAGAAGTTTGGAAGCTTTGAACACAATCAACAAGTGTTTGGACAAACTTTGCAGGACTTAAGCACCCGCATGGCAGCCAAGGAAAACAAACTTGCTGGCATAGAGTCCCAGTATGGACGGGCTTTTCAGGACATAAGCACGCAAATGGCTGCACAAGCGACTTTTCCATCTGGGCAACCGCCACCAGCTAGCCCACCTAAGTTGCCCCCATTCAGATTTAATGGTGATCGCGACAAATTTTGTGGCTTTGTGAATCAATGTATGCTATATTTTCATGTGCATGCTGACCATTTTCCTAATGATAGATCCAAAGTATTGTGTGTAATAATGCTGCTGACCGCACGAGCGCTCGCCTGGGCGAATCCGATGATTGAGTCTCGTGACCCGCGGTTAAATGATTTGGATGATTTTTTGGCCGCTATGGCATTAATGTTTGATGACCCTAATCGCCGTGCAACCGCTGAATCCGCTTTATTGTCTTTACGCCAGGCGGCTAAATGTTCTGTTATTGAGTATGCTACTGAATTCAGGAGATTAGCGGTAGATACTAATTGAGACAGTTATGCACAATTACCTATTTTTAAAATGGGTCTGTCTAGCATTGTAAAGGATGAATTAGCTCGCTCTGAATCACCACAAGAGCTAGAAACATTTATACATTGTGTGCGCATTGACATTCGCCTTACTGAGCGTAGGCAGGAGAAGTTTGCTGCATATAACCGTATTTCTAACTTTTCCCTTCCTTCCAAAGAGCCTGCAGGTAAAACATCTCGAGAGGTAGAGGAGGTGCCCATGCAAATTGATTCTGTTCCGAGACGTGAGAGTAATGAGCGCTGGGAGCATCGCCTTCGAGAAAGTCTATGTTTCTAGTGCGGCCAGTCTGACCACTTTCTAATCAACTGTCCCAAGTGTCCCAAGCGGCCTAACAAGGTGCTAGCAGCAGTAGGGGAGTATGACAACTATGATGATGATTCTGACATTTCTGAATGTAGCCTGCCTTTAAACACTGTATTCCATTCACTTTCTATGACTTCACCAGCCAAGGAGCTAAATGAAAAGAACTCTCACTGTTCTCTCCCAATTAAGATCCTGTGTACAGGACAGTGGATTTCCAGTGCAGCTATGATTGACTGTGGTGCGGGTGGCAATTTTATGGATATTGCATTTGCCAAGGAACATGGTATTGAAATTCAGCAAAGAGCCTCTCCAATTACCATGGAAACAGTGGATGGGTCACCTTTAATCTCCGGGCCTGTGGATCAGGAGACCGCACCCCTTGAGATTTTGTTGGAGCCTAATCATCAAGAGCAACTCTCTTTCTTGTTAATTTCTTCTCATTTTCCTGTGATTTTAGGCATCCCTTGGCTGCGTTCTCAGACTCCAACTATCAACTGGGAGACCAAGGAGATTATCTTTCCAACAAGGAGCAACTCAGCATTAACTGAAGCTGTCCCCGAGTCCACAGCTACGAAATCACCGATACAGGTATTTACTTTACCTTCAGCATATAAAGAGTTATCTGACATCTGTGACAAGAAGAATGCAGATCAGCTTCCTCCACACAGGCATTATGACTGTCCCATTTAGTTGCTTCCTGGGGCAGCTATTCCTTTTGGTAACGTATATCCTTTGGCGGCACCTGAGCTTCAAGCCTTAAAGGAGTATATTGATGAAAATCTGGCCAAAGGCTTCATACGTCCTTCTTCCTCACCAGCAGGGGCACCTATATTTTTTGTAAAGAAGAAGGATGGGTCCCTGAGACCCTGTGTGGACTATTGTGAGCTCTATAAGGTAACCGTATGGAATCGTTACCCTTTGCCTCTGATTCCCGAATTACTGGAAAGAGTCCGCCATGCTAAGGTGTTCTCTAAACTGGATCTTCGTGGGGCTTATAATTTGGTGCGTATTCGTCCAGGGGATGAGTGGAAGACAGCATTCCGATGCCGGTATAAACACTTTGAATATCTCGTGATGCCCTTCGGGCTTTGTAATGCCCCTGCAACGTTTCAACACCTTGCTAATGACATTTTCAGAGATTTGTTGGACCAGTTTGTGGTGATCTATTTGGAAGATATTCTAATCTTTTCTGACTCTCTACAGGAACATGAAGAACATGTCAAAGCTGTTTTAAGACATCTGAAAGAGAACCATCTGTATATCAAGCCAGAGAAATGCGAGTTCCATCATTCTGAGATACAGTTCTTAGGTTATATTATCTCTCCCCAGGGGCTGAACATGGAATCTGGTAAGATTCAGGCTATCCTTGACTGGCCGGTACCCAAGAACGTTAAGGAGGTGCAACGTTTTATTGGTTTTGCAAATTTCTACAGACGTTTTATTCAAAATTTTTCTGATATTGTCCGTCCCATTACTTCCTTGACAAAGAAGGAAAAGCCCTTTAAGTGGTCATCACAGGCTCAAGAAGCTTTTGATCAGCTTAAGATCTGTTTCATATCAGCACCGCTGTTGATACACCCAGATCCAACACTTTCTTTCATTGTGGAGGTGGACGCTTCTCATAATGCTTTGGGGGCTATTCTCTCCCAAAGAACTGGAGAGAAGGGTCTGCTACATCCTTTGCTTTCTTTTCCCGTAGACTAACCTCAGCAGAGAAGAATTACGATGTGGGAGACAAGGAATTGCTGGCTATTATTGTGGCTTTCAAGGAATGGAGGCATCATCTGTAAGGAGCTGCACAACAGATAGTAGTGCTTACTGACCATCGCAATTTAGAGTTCCTCAGATCCACTAGATGTCTTTCTCCTCATCAGGCTCGTTGGAATTTATTTTTAAATCAATTTAACTTTGTTATCTCGTACCATCCAGGTTCTCGTAATGGGAAGGCTGATGCTTTATCCCAAATCCATGCTGCGGATTCCATACCTGGAGCCCCGTCCAAGACCATTCTATCTGATGCCAATTTCATTGGAGTTATCCACGATCAGGACTTGTGGAAGAAGTGCAGGGAGGCTTATGACGGTGATGTATTTCTGGCCAACACACCTGTTCATATTAATCTTGTCTTTAAGGGTGGCATGTGGTTCAGAGATCGATGTATCTACGTCCCTGAGGCCGGCCGTCTGCAGATCCTCAAGTTGGTACATGACTCCAAGTTGGCTGGTCACAGGGGGGTACAGAAGACACAAGAGTTCCTAAACTGATTTTTCTGGTGGCCAACTTGCCTGAAGGATACTAAGGCCTATGTTCTCTCCTGCGAGGTATGTGCTCATTACAAGACTCCTCGTGTGGCACCTACGGGTCTCCTGCAACCATTACCTGTTCCGTTCCGACCTTGGGGGTCTATATCAATGGACTTTATTGTGGAGCTGCCTACATCGGGGGGCATGAATACGATCATGGTAGTAGTTGATCGCCTGACTAAAACCACTCATTTTGTTCCATGCACTGGCCTCCCCCTCACCTAAGGATACAGTGAACTTGGTTATTCAGAATGTCTTCTGGCTGCATGGTGTCCCGGATGAGATTATCTCTGACCGCGGAGTACAGTTCACTTCAAGATTCTGGAAGGGGTTTTGCTCTGCACTCAATATTAATGTCTGTCTCTCTTCCGCTTACCATCCCCAGACAAATGGTCAGACTGAGCGTACCAACCAGACGTTGGAACAATATCTAAGACGCTATGTTAGCCATCTCCAAGATGATTGGTTGGAATTACTGCCGTTAGCCGAATTTTCATACAGCAATTCTCAGAGCGCCTCCACTAAGTTCACTCCTTTCTTTGCCAATCTGGGTGATCATCCATGTATCTTACCTAGGTCTCCGATTAATTCTCCGGTTCCAGCAGTCGAGGAAAGGCTGACTGAGATGAGGCAAAATCTGGAGGTTCTGAAGGAATCCCTAACAACGGCTCAAGAACGTTATAAGAGATCAGCTGATAGATTCCGTAAACCTGCACCCATGTTCAAGGTAGGAGATTCCGTGTGGTTATCAACTAAGAATCTGAAGTTAAACGTTCCTTCACAAAAACTTGGACAGAAATTAATTGGCCCTTTCAAGATCAACGGTATTGTGAGCTCTGTGGCCTGCCGTCTGAAGCTGCCTAGGAATATGAAGGTACACCCAGTTTTTCATGTATCTCTACTAAAGCCTGTATCTCCTAATACCTTCCAGGGATGTGTTGTGCCACCTCAGCAGCCTGTGGTGATGGATGGGCAAGAACAATTTGTGGTGGAGGAAATTATTGATTCCAGGATTCACAGGAATCGGCTCCAATATCTTATAAGATGGCAGGGATATCTCCCTGAGGAAGACTCTTGGGAACCTGTGGAAAACATCAATGCCCAACAGAAGATCTCTCGTTTTCATCAAAGATTCCCTGAGAAACCAGGTCCAGGATCGTCCTGAGGCCGCTTCTTAGTAGGGAGTAATGTCAGGACTCTGAACATTTTGATTACCTTTTGTGCATTACTGCCCTTTTCCAAGATGGTGTCTTTGGTCTCATGTGCACTGTGTCTTCCTGCTATATAACTCCACCCCAGCCTTTAGTCTGTGCTAGAGTATTCTGCTTTGCATCCAGCTCCACCCTGGCGACTCCCTGGCTTTGCACCTGCACCTGCATCTGCGCCTGCTCCTATGAACCTGTGAATCTGTGTGGAGATCCTGCTACTCAGCTCTGAGTTTCTGCTGCATACATTGGTTTCCAGTAATCCTCCATCTGGCTGCTTGTGTTTGTTTCCATCTGCATTTGCTGGACATGTAAGCTGTTGCGGCTCTGCTTAAACCTGAGACTTTTACCCAGGCCTCCCTGGTTGTGCTAAGATATTATTTGAACTGCCTTATAAGCATATATATCTGTGTTTGGACTACCAAGGACTTATTCGTGTCAAGTATCCTCAAGAATAATTGTGCTTCATAGACTTTCTGCGTGATTGCACTTTCCTCTGAAGTTTCCTATAGACTGTTAACCCCTTCCCGACATGCGCCGTACTAGTACTGCGCTGCCGGCACTGCATTAGTGCCAGCCGCAGTACTAGTACGGCGGCTCGATCACCGTGGTCTCGCGCTGAGCGCCGCGGTGATCGGGTGAGGGTGTCAGCTGTATATGACAGCTGACACCCCGCAGCAATGCCCACGATCGGCGCTATCGCCGATCGCGGGCATTTAACCCCTCTGATGCCACTGTCAATAGTGACAGCGGCATAGAGGGGGATCGCGCAGGGACGGGGGCTCCCTGCGCTCTCCCACCGGAGCAACGCGACGAGATCGCGCTGCTCCGGCGACCTGGAAGGAGTCCCCGGATCCAAGATGGCCGCGGGACTCCTTCCGGGTCATTTACTGACCTGGCTTGCCGGCGCCTGCTGAGAGTTCCTAATAGCAGGCGCCGGCAAGCCTGTGGAATGTGCCTGTCAGATCAACGATCTGATGTAAAACAGTGATGTCCCACCCTGGGACAATGGTAAAAAGTAAAAAAAAAAAAATACAATGTATAAAAATAAAATAAAAAAATCCCCAAATAAAGAAAAAAAAAACATTTCCCAATAAATCCATTTATTTATGTAAATAAAAAAGAACAATAAAAGTACACATATTTAGTATCGCCGCGTCCGTAACGACCCGCTCTATAAAACTATCCTACTAGTTAACCCCTTCAGTGAACACCGCAAAAAATAAAAATAAAAAACAAGGCAAAAAACGCCGCTTTATTATCATACAGGCGAACAAAAAGTGGAATAACACACGATCAAAAAGACGGATATAAATAACCATGGTACCATTGAAAACGCCATCTTGTCCCGCAAAAAAAGAAGCTGCCATATAGCATCATCAGCAGAAAAATAAAAAAGTTATAGCTCTCAGAATAAAGCGATGCAAAAACAATTATTTTTTTATATAAAATAGTTTTTATTGTGTAAAAGCGCCAAAACACAAAAAAATTACATAAATGAGGTATCGCTGTAATCATAATGACCTGAAGAATAAAGCTGCTTTATCAATGTTACCACAGGTGGAACGGTATAAACGCCCCCCCTAAAAGAATTTCAGGAATTGCTGGTTTTTGTTCATTCCGCCTCCCAAAAATTGGAATAAAAAGCGATCAAAAAATGTCATGTGCCCGAAAATGGTACCAATAAAAACGACAACTCGTCCCGCAAAAAACAAGATCTCACATGACTCTGTGGGCCAAAATATGGATAAATTATAGCTCTCAAAATGTGGTGATGCAAAAACTATTTTTTGTAATAAAAAGCGTCTTTTAGTGTGTGATGGCTGCCAACCATAAAAATCCGCCAAAAAAACGCTATAAAAGTAAATCAAACCCCCTTCATCACCCCCTTAGTTAGGGAAAAATAATAAAATTTTAAAAAATGTATGTATTTCCATTTTCCCATTAGCGTTAGGGTTAGGGCTACGGTTAGGGCTAGAGTTAGGGCTAGAGTTAGGGCTAGAGTTAGGGCTAGAGTTAGGGTTAGGGTTGGGGTTGGGGTTAGGGCTAGGGTTAGGGCTGGGGTTAAGGTTGGGGTTACGATTTCAGTTAGAATTGGGGGTTTCCACTGTTTAGGCACATCAGGGGCTCTCCAAACGCGACATGGCGTCCGATCTCAATTCCAGCCAATTCTGCTTTGAAAAACTAAAACAGTTCCGAGTTCTCCTGTGTGCCCAAACAGTGGTCCCCCCCAACATATGGGGTATCAGCGTTCTCAGGACAAATTGGACAACAACTTTTGTGGTCCAATTTCTCCTCATACCCTTGGGAAAATAAAAACATGGGGGCTAAAATATCATTTTCGTGGAAAAAAAAATATTTTTTATTTTCACGGCTCTGCGTTATAAACTGTAGTGAAACACTTGTTGGTTCAAAGTTCTCACAACACATCTAGATAAGTTCCTCGGGGGGTCTAGATTCCAATATGGGGTCACTTTTGGGGGGTTTCTACTGTTTAGGTACATCAGGGGCTGTGCAAATGCAACATGATGCTGGCAGACCAATCCATCTAAGTCTGCATTTCAAACGGCGCTCCTTCCCTTCCGAGCTCTGCCATGCGCCCAAACAGTGGTTCCCCCCATATATGGGGTATCAGCGTACTCAGGACAAATTGGACAACAACTTTTGTGGTCCAATTTCTCCTGATACCCTTGGAAAAATAAAAACATGGGGGCTAAAATATCATTTTCGTGGAAAAAAATTTTTTTTTTATTTTCACGGCTCTGCGTTATAAACTGTAGTGAAACACTTGTTGGTTCAAAGTTCTCACAACACATCTAGATAAGTTCCTCGGGGGGTCTAGATTCCAATATGGGGTCACTTTTGTGGGGTTTCTACTGTTTAGGTACATCAGGGGCTCTGCAAATGCAACATGATGCTTGCAGACCAATCCATCTAAGTCTGCATTTCAAACGGCGCTCCTTCCCTTCCGAGCTCTGCCGTGCGCCCAAACAGTGGTTCCCCCCCATGTATGGGATATCAGCGTACTCAGGACAAATTGGACAATAAAATTTGTGGTCCAATTTCTCCTGTTACCCTTGGGAAAACAAATTGTGGGCTGAAACATCATTTTGTGGAAAGAAAAAATGATTTTTTTAATTTTCACAGCGCTACATTCTAAACTTTAGTGAAACAATTAGGGGTTAAAAGTGCTCACCACACATCTAGATAAGTTCCTTAGGGGGTCTTCTTTCCAAAATGGGGTCCATTGTGGGGGGTTTCCACTGTTTAGGCATGTCAGGGGCTCTCCAAAGGCGACATGGGTTCCGATCTCAATTCCAGCCAATTTTGCATTGAAAAGTCAAACGACGCTCCTTCCCTTCTGAGCTCTGCCATGTGCTCAAACAGTGGTTTATCCCCATATATGAAGTATCAGCGTACTCAGGACAAATTGCACAACAACTTTTGGGGTCCAATTTATCCTGTAACCCTTGGGAAAATAAAAAATTTGGGGCAAAAAGATCATTTTTTGTGAAAATTAATATGAATTTTTTTTTACGGCTCTACATTATAAACTTCTGTGAAGCACATGGAGGTTCAAAGTGCTCACCACACATCTAGATTAGTTCCTTAGAGGGTCTACTTTCCAAAATGGTGTCACTTGTGGGGGTTTCCACTGTTTAGGCACGTCAGGGGCTCTCCAATCGAGCCATGGGTTCCGATCTCAATTCCAGCAAATCTTGCATTGAAAAGTCAAATGGCGCTCCTTCCCTTCCGAGCTCTGCCATGTGCCCAATCAATGGTTTACCCCAACATGTGGGGTATCGGCGTACTCAGGACAAATTGTACAACGACTTTTGTGGTCCAATTTCTCCTGTTACCCTTGGTAAAATAAAACAAATTGGATCTGAAGTAAAAATGTTGTGAAAAAAAACTTAAATGTTCAATTTTTTTTAAACATTCCAAAAATTCCTGTGAAGCACCTGAGGGGTTAATAAACTTTTTGAATGTGGTTTTCAGTACCTTGAGGGGTGCAGTTTTTAGAATGGTGTCACTTTTGGGCATTTTCTGTCATAGACCTTTAAGTGTGAGGTGGTCCTTAAAAAAAATGGTTTTGCAAATTTTGTTGCAAAAATGAGAAATCACTGGTCAACTTTTAACCCTTATAACGCCCTAACAAAAAAAAATTATGTTTCCAAAATTGTGCTGATGTACAGCAGACATGTGGGAAATGTTGTTTATTAACTATATTATGTGATATAACTCTCTAATTTAAGGGCATAAAAAATGAAAAATTTGAAAATTGCTAAATTTTCATAATTTTTGACAAATTTCTGTTTTTTTCACAAATAAATGCAAGTCATATCGAAGAAGTTTTACCACTATCATAAAGTACAATATGTCACGAGAAAACAGTCTCAGAATCACCAGGATCCGTTGAAGCGTTTCAGAGTTATGACCTCATAAAGTGACAGTGGTCAAAATTGTAAAAATTGGCCCTGTCACTTAGGTGAAAACAGGCTTTGGGGTGAAGGGGTTAAGCTTCGTTTATATTTACACCAAGTCTTGTGGACTAGTTTCTCTCTGCACCTGTTTGAATCACTGTGTGATAATATAGATTTTACCACTTATAAAACTGTGTCCTGTAGTTGTCTTGTTCCATGCAAAGAGTCTCCTGAGTTATCCCTTATAATCTTTACACACGGCCTGCAGAACACGTCTGCCAAATGTTAAATCCCTATTGAAATTTAGCCTGTAATGTCTGTTGAACATGTGGATGGACGACCAGGTGGCGGCTCTGCATATCTGCTCTGATGAAGCATTCCCCTCTCTGCCCACGATGTTGCCATCGCCCGGGTAGAGTGTGCTTTCAGTGAAGCAGGTGGATCCAGTCCCTTTGATGAATATGCCAGACAAATAGACTGTTTGATCCCATTTGCGATAGTGTTTTTTGCCGCCTTCATGCCCTTGTTTCGTTCTGAGAACTGGATGAATAAATTTTGATCAATTCGCCAGGCCTCAGTCTGTTGTAGGTAAGATAGGACCACCCTGCAAACATCCAGGGTGTGGAAGGTCTCTTCATTAGGGTTGGAGGGGTTTGGGCAGAATGAAGGTAGTACAATGTCCTGATCCCTGTGGAAATTTGAAACCACTTTAGGTAAAAAGGACTGGTCAAGTTTTAGTATAATGCTATACGTAGTGAACATTAGATAAGGTTCCTGTATTGACAGGGCCTGCAACTCTCCAATATGTCTAGCCGTAGTGATTGCAACTAAAAAGACTGTCTTAACAGTTAAGGGGACCCTGGTGAAGGAGATCGACTTTTTGAGGTAGAAGGTAGGGACCTTCTAGAGTCATGTCTAATACGGCACTGTACCAACTCCTCCCGGGCCACAATGGGGCAATCAAGATTGTGGTAACTCGGTCTGTCCTGATCTTTTGTAGAGTTTTCGCCAGCATGGGAATGGGTGGAAAGGCATATGCGAGGTTGAACCTCCACTGTTGTGAGAAGGCATCTATTCCCTGCGCCCTGTCCGTGTGGTAAAGGGAGAAGAATGTTTCCATTCCATTCCTTCGCATTTTGCCCGTTGGCGAATAGATCCACCTCTGGAGCACCCCATTTTGAGGTTAGGGACTGAACACTGTTTGGTCTAGACACCACTCTCCCGGATGTATGTCCTTCCTGCTGAGGAAGTCTGCCTGAGTGTTGTCTAACCCCCTCAGATGTACTGCTGTGATTGACAGAAGGTTTTTCTCTGCCCAGAAGAATATTCTTGCAGCTATTTCCTTCAGACCAGCATACTTTGTTCCCCCCTGGTGTCGTAGATAGGCTACTGTGGTCATGTTGTCCGAGTAAATACGTACGTGGTGATTTCTGATCAGTGCAGATGACACCTTTAGGGCTTCTTCCGCATCTTTTAGTTCTTTTAGATTCGAGGAACTGCTGCTGATATTTGATGCCCATCGTCCCTGAAAGTGGAAACGGTCTACTACTGCACCCCAGCCTCTTTTGCTGGCATCTGAGCGGAGTGTTTTTAGCGGAAACTGATCCCAGCTGACCCCTCTCTGAAGATTTTGGTAATCTATCCACCACTTTAGAGCCGATTTTACATGACCAGGGAGAAGAATTCTTTGATTCAATGGAGTCTGCCATCTTCTGGAATATAGAAGCACGTAAGTCTGAAGTGTTCGTGTGTGAGCCTGAGCCCAGGAAGCAACTTGGATGTATGCAGTCAGGGATCCTAGCACAGACATTGACTCTCTGAGGGTTGGCGCTCGCTGGCCTCTGAATTTGGCTACTTTGCGGACAAGGTTGATCTGATGATCTCTGGGTAGAAATGATGTCCTCTCTTTCGAGTCTAGTAGCACCCCCAAAAATGTCCTCCTTGTGGAGGAATGGACTTCTGATTTTTCTAGATTCGGGGTCCAACCCAGGGATTGTAATATCTCCAGGGTGTTTGACACGTCTGTTTCCAGACGAGAGGCAGATGGTGCCATAATAAGAAAGTCGTCCAAATACGAGACGATGCATATTCCCTGTTGACGGATGCAGATTATTGCTTCCGCCATAATTTTTGTGAAAACTCGGGGAGCCGATGAGATGCCGAAGGGGAGGACATTGAATTGGAAATGTTCGATTTGCTGCCCCTGGGAGACTGCGAATCTGAGGAATTTTCTGTGTTCTGGGTGGATTGGTACATGGTAATATGCATCCCTCAGATCAGCCACCCCCACCGATCACCAGGGGAATAGCGCACATCGCGCTCTTTTCACTCCCCTGTGCAGTGGATTCGGGACCTTGGGCATGCGCACACCACTATGCCACCAACGGAAAACTAAGCAAGATCTGGGGGAAGACACCACGCCCATCTGACCAGACCAGCCTGATTGACAGGCGAAAACGACTACTTTGGTAACGTATTTCGGCAGCATAGGTGGGGAATCGGGGTCCACAAAATACACTATTGCAATGCACAGCTCAGGCCCTATTTAACGGTATTTTTATCTCATACGGAAAAAACGGGGTGACAGGTTCCCTTTAAGAGGATAAAAATGTTGATGAGAGGAGTGTTTCTTTAAAGGAATTTATGCTGTAATTCCTTGCACAGCACGTGGTGTGAACCTTAGGTCCCCACTCTCTAGGTCACATTAACAGGTGTCTAGAAGAATATTATTAGCTTTCTTAGCCTTATACTGGACAGGAATGATGATCAGGTCTTTATATTTCTGCTCCCTGCATGATCCACATCTGATTTACATGAGTTGCAATCAGAATGCCGTATTTGATAATACATTTCCTGCCTCAAATTGCAAAAGTTCCCAAGAAATATGTTGTGACCCTTCAATTATTCAATAACTACATTACATTGTATCCCTTCCCACTAGAATTGCAGCAATAATTCATAACTGTATCTACACGGATAATCTCCGATGCGCATTAACTTCTAATATTTCCTATTACGTAGAAGCAATAAAAAAGTCCGTTCCTTACCGCTCCGCACTAATGAGTTAAGGCCTTGATAATATTGCTAAGCAACAGGTATCCAGGCACCGAATCTTCCATGCTTTCCGTGATGATCCTTTTCAGTATCCGCAGCAGTCCGCATGCTCTTACATATCGTTATTTGCTGTCTTAAGTGTGTGTGCAGGGAATGATTAGTGAGGATTGGATTCTGCACATTGGACTGGCTTCCATATGTTTCTAACTCAATAAGTGAATTAACTTTCCACCAATTCTGCGCTTACATCAGCAGCGTGATGCGTGCCAGACTAATGATATTATGCAAATCGCTCCAAATGGTGCATATGCCTGGGGTTGTCAACACCTGCAGTGATTATGCTTATGGCGTGAGCAGTATTCACTGATATCTTAGTGCTGTCAGTGAATGTGTGATACACATAATTAAAAATTTACTTTCTTAAAAGTGTTAACTCTATGGTTGGAATTACACTTTTTGATCCAAACACAGCATGGATACAAAAGCGAGAGGCATCTGTCTTGTCAGTATAATTTTCAATATAGCTGTATTTACTCCCACCTTTGTCTTCAAAAATATAATTAAAAAAAATGCAAATATTTCCAGTCTCACACATTTTTAAAGTGAACCCTTCAATGGATTTTTGTAAATTAAACTGAGTACCTCCTCCAGTTGGTGCTGCTCCACTCATTCTAGAACAGTTTTTCCTCTTTCTTCTGTGCCCCTCTTCCATAGTTACCATATATACTCATTTATAAGCCGAGATTTTCAGCACTTTTTTGTGCTGAAAACGCTCCCCTCGGCTTATACACGAGTCATTGTCCAGAAAGCCAGCGGGGGAGGGGGAGCGGCAGAGCAGGCGGTTGTGACATCATACTCACCCTCCTACGCGCGGTCGCTGCACGTCCCTGCATCTCTGTTGCCACGGCAGCTCTTCCTGACTGTGCTGAGCGGTCACGTGGTATCGTTCATTAAGGTAATGAATATGCACGCGTCTCCACTCCCATAGACGTGAAGCGCATATTCATTACCTTAATGAGCGGTACCACGTGACCGCTCAGCACAGGAAGAGCTGCCAGCACCGGGACAACAGAGATAGGGAAGGAAGGGGAAGGACACCGAGCCATGCATACAAGGGGGAGGATGGGGGGGAAGGATGCCGAGCCATGCATACAAAGGGGAGGATGCCAAGCCATGCATAAAAGGGGGAGGACGGGGGGGGACGGCGAGCCATGCATACAAGGGAGAGGACGGCGAACCGTGCCTAAAAGGGGGAGGACAGGGGAAAGGATGCCGAGCCATGCATACAAGAGGGAAGACACCAAGCCAAGCCATGCATACAAGGGGAAGGACAGCGAGCCATGCATACAACTAAGAGACCAGGGGAGCCATGCATACAACTGGGAGACCGGGGGAGCCATGCTTACAACAAGGGGAGCCACATATAGCAGGACAGGACGGGGGAGCCACACACATCAGGACAGGGATGAGAGGACAATGGATACCCGGCTTATACCAGTTTTCCGTGGCAAAATTAGGTGCCTCGACTTATACTAGAGTATATACGGTATGTCACCCGGTAATAAAGATGCTAATGTTCCCTTCGACCAAACAGGGCGTATACTACACAACTTTTCTGTGGGTGTTTCCTTTATCTTCTCTGATGTTGGCCAATCAAAAGCATGGCCACTCCCATAGAGAAGTTCTGTGATAAAAGTCCGGTTGGTTCAAGGGAAATTTTGCACCATTGTTACCAGAGGGCATAACTTTGGAACGCAGGGGCACAGAAGAAAAAGAAAAACTTTTCCAGAATATGTATAGTCCCTCCAAAGCTGGGTGTCCGGTTGGGACCCGGTGACTCTCTGCCACTATTCACACTAGGTAGGTTTTAACATTAGAGAGTATAGTTACTGTCCCAATTGGGCACACCTTGTCGCGGTGGGGCAGCTTTATGCTTTTTTTTTTTTTTTTTTTTTTTTTTTAAAGCAAAAACAGTGTTTACTAAATACCCTATGTTATTTAATGCACTTGCCTTTTTACTTATTTATTTTCATTAGGGTATATGCACACATTGTATTTTCTTTGGTTTTGTTTGTTTCCATGGCCAGTGTGAACATGCTTTTGCATTGTGCATGTTTTCAAGTCATACTCCAGCTCAGTTTTCCATGTTTTTCATCTGAAATCAGCATAATGTAGACCCCGATTCCAGCGATATATCATTTAGTTTACTGGTTGGAACAGTTGTGACACAGTTTTTAGAAGTAGCAAAGCTCAGAAAGCTAACCCTGGTCCCCACACTACAGCTTTCCGTGTACATTATCTATTGAGTGTAAGCATCTCATTAGTGGTGGGGGCGTGGCCAGACCAAGGCTCAAGTGAGCTGTAGTCCAGGCAGTGATAATATCCTGGTGATAAAACATTAATTGTATTGAAACAACAGCAAACAGCCTAATAAGTGACACATCAATGAAATCTTTGTCTCAGCCTCTACAATATGCTGTCCTCAGATTACATAGCAAAAACCTGCTGATAGATTCCCTTTAAATGGGTCATTTGATTTAGGACAGCCATTGGTCCACAATGTCTGCTCATATTTCTAGTCGGCCACTATTCTCCTGCTTATTTAGCCTATTCTTTGCTGAAGAAATCCATTTTCTGTTCTCCAGTCCGTTTCCATTGCCACTTTCCAGTAGCACTTGCTATAGAATTTAAACACATTTGGGCTTCCACTTGTAAACCTCATGTTAATATAATGCGAAAACAATTTTTCATTACAGATTTTTTTTTTATTAAAGAAAGAAGCATTGTGCGTGAACACAAGCATAAAAAAATAAACATTTTCTTATTTATATAGTCTGAGTGAAAAGGGAATGATGAGGGCACTCACCGGTCTTCCGTAAAATCACTTCTTTATTGAAAAAGTTACATCCAGAGATCAATGGAGGCCGGGGGAGAGAGGGAGCAGGGGTGGACGACGGCCGTTTCGCGCTTGTCCTGCGCTTCTACGGGTCGATTTGTGTTCGGGATCAGCAGCGGATATAGTGCACCAGCCTGGACACACCCCACACTGCTCAGTCCCTCCCACAAACCAAAAAATACAATAAGCACATATTAAAACATTTTCTAAAAACAATAAACAACTAGTGGAGTACACATGAAATATGAGGTATACATCGTAACTGAGAAAGCATTTCGCTACAGACAATCAAATTAGCCGCTCTACAGAAACCAATCACATTCAGTAGAAGGGACAGGGTTCTCTTACGCCACCTACAGGAAAATAGACATGTCGACTATCATTGAAGCCAAGCGGACCCATAGCATTACTGCGCAGGATCCACCTGGCTTCGCATCTCAGGAGCAGATTGTCCAAATCACCACCTTGGATCGGCAGAACGACTCTTTCTAGACCAGCAAAGGTAAGACACTCAGTCTTACCTCCATGTTTCTCTCTCATATGCGTAATGATCCGCGGGACTCCTTTTCCTGTCACTACTGACCTGCAATGTTCTCGAAACCGAATATACATCGGCCGGATAGTTTTGCCAATGTAAAAACGTTAACAGGGACAAAAAACAATATATACTACGTGATCGGTCTTGCAGGTAATAAAATCATAGACTACATGTGACACGGCACCTATTTGGAGACAGCGATCTACAAGGTGCTGTTGACAGCACGAGCAGTGACCGCACTTGAAGTTCCCCTTTGGGGACACCCCCTTTAACCAATTGGTACTAGGTTTTAATACCCGATTTTTTACCAATCTATCTCGTAATCTAACGCTCCTTCTATTGGCTATCAAGGGGCCTCTCGCTGCTACTTCTGTTAATTCTTTATCTCTTTCTAAAAGGTGCCAGTTCTTTTTTATTGCCAGCCTAATTTGTTGATCCATATTACCAAATTTAAAACAGAAATTAAACCTCTTATTATTCTCCTTTCTCTGTCGGGATGGTCTTCTGGCAACTTCTGTTGTCCTTTCATTTTTTACTCTATCCTAGGCCGATACCAAAATACTCTCTGGATAGCCTCTATTCTTAAATCTGGCTCTCATTTCCTCAGCTTGACGGGAGAATCCTTCCTCGGTGTTATTCACCCTACTAGTTCTTAGAAATTGACTAGAAGGCACTGCTCTTTTGGTATGTGAGGGGTGATAGCTATTATAATGCATCAATGTGTTGGCTGATATTGGTTTCCTAAAGAGAGAAGTGCACACCTTACCTTCTTTAATTTCTACCAAGACATCTAGGAATTCAAGCCGTTCACCCCCAAAGACCGACGTGAAGATCATATTCAGATCATTGGTACGATTTAAATACATCACGAAATCATCAAAAGTGTTCTTAGGGCCATCCCAGATAATGACAATGTCATCGACATATCTACGAAAGTATTTAATGTGCTGCAGAAAAACATTATTATCTGAATAAACATATTTCTCCTCAAAAAACCCAAGGAACAAGTTCGCAAAAGTACATGCTACCGGGGTCCCCATCGCAGTACCCTCATGTTGCAAATACCAATCCTCCAAGAAAGTAAAAGCATTGTGGGTTAATATAAATTTCAATCCTTCACAAATGAAGTTGGTAAAATTGTCACTCTTATCTGTAGTCCTCAAAATAGTTTGATACCATCAAAACTATTTTGAGGACTACAGATAAGAGTGACAATTTTACCAACTTCATTTGTGAAGGATTGAAATTTATATTAACCCACAATGCTTTTACTTTCTTGGAGGATTGGTATTTGCAACATGAGGGTACTGCGATGGGGACCCCGGTAGCGTGTACTTTTGCGAACTTGTTCCTTGGGTTTTTTGAGGAGAAATATGTTTATTCAGATAATAATGTTTTTCTGCAGCACATTAAATACTTCCGTAGATATGTCGATGACATTGTCATTATCTGGGATGGCCCTAAGAACACTTTTGATGATTTCGTGATGTATTTAAATCGTACCAATGATCTGAATATGATCTTCACGTCGGTCTTTGGGGGTGAACGGCTTGAATTCCTAGATGTCTTGGTAGAAATTAAAGAAGGTAAGGTGTGCACTTCTCTCTTTAGGAAACCAATATCAGCCAACACATTGATGCATTATAATAGCTATCACCCCTCACATACCAAAAGAGCAGTGCCTTCTAGTCAATTTCTAAGAACTAGTAGGGTGAATAACACCGAGGAAGGATTCTCCCGTCAAGCTGAGGAAATGAGAGCCAGATTTAAGAATAGAGGCTATCCAGAGAGTATTTTGGTATCGGCCTTGGATAGAGTAAAAAATGAAAGGACAACAGAAGTTGCCAGAAGACCATCCCGACAGAGAAAGGAGAATAATAAGAGGTTTAATTTCTGTTTTAAATTTGGTAATATGGATCAACAAATTAGGCTGGCAATAAAAAAGAACTGGCACCTTTTAGAAAGAGATAAAGAATTAACAGAAGTAGCAGCGAGAGGCCCCTTGATAGCCAATAGAAGGAGCGTTAGATTACGAGATAGATTGGTAAAAAATCGGGTATTAAAACCTAGTACCAATTGGTTGAAGGGGGTGTCCCCAAAGGGGAACTTCAAGTGCGGTCACTGCTCGTGCTGTCAACAGCACCTTGTAGATCGCTGTCTCCAAATAGGTGCCGTGTCACATGTAGTCTATGATTTTATTACCTGCAAGACCGATCACGTAGTATATATTGTTTTTTGTCCCTGTAAACGTTTTTACATTGGCAAAACTATCCGGCCGATGTATATTCGGTTTCGAGAACATTGCAGGTCAGTAGTGACAGGAAAAGGAGTCCCGCGGATCATTACGCATATGAGAGAGAAACATGGAGGTAAGACTGAGTGTCTTACCTTTGCTGGTCTAGAAAGAGTCGTTCTGCCGATCCAAGGTGGTGATTTGGACAATCTGCTCCTGAGATGCGAAGCCAGGTGGATCCTGCGCAGTAATGCTATGGGTCCGCTTGGCTTCAATGATAGAGTCGACATGTCTATTTTCCTGTAGGTGGCGTAAGAGAACCCTGTCCCTTCTACTGAATGTGATTGGTTTCTGTAGAGCGGCTAATTTGATTGTCTGTAGCGAAATGCTTTCTCAGTTACGATGTATACCTCATATTTCATGTGTACTCCACTAGTTGTTTATTGTTTTCAGAAAATGTTTTAATATGTGCTTATTGTATTTTTTGGTTTGTGGGAGGGACTGAGCAGTGTGGGGTGTGTCCAGGCTGGTGCACTATATCCGCTGCTGATCCCGAACACAAATCGACCCGTAGAAGCGCAGGACAAGCGCGAAACGGCCGTCATCCACCCCTGCTCCCTCTCTCCCCCGGCCTCCATTGATCTCTGGATGTAGCTTTTTCAATAAAGAAGTGATTTTACGGAAGACCGGTGAGTGCCCTCATCATTCCCTTTTCACTCAGACTATATGGATTATGGACTTTGTTTCTTGAGAGGAGCACCCGAAGTCATTCACTTTGGCGCTAGTAGGAGTTTACATCTGTGATTCCCACTCATAGTTCTTATTGATTATTTGGACTGCGGGTCAGTGCCGCTTAATCTTTTTTGTTGCATTTTCTTATTTATGCTGCTAATATAACTGATCACTTTGAGGCTGCCGTCACACTAGCAGTATTTGGTCAGTATTTTACATCAGTATTTGTAAGCCAAAACCAGGAGTGGGTGATAAATGCAGAAGTGGTGCACATGTTTCTATTATACTTTTCCTTTATTTGTTCCACTCCTGGTTTTGGCTTACAAATTCTGATGTAAAATACTCACCAAATACTGATAGTGTGACGGCAGCCTAACTGTGATATAAAGGCAACATATATATCACAATTCTAGGAAACTCGGTGTATGTAAAAGGGTTGTCCACTACTATGACAACCCCTTCTCACTCTGAAAATTTGCCCCTGCTAAAAAAACAAAAAAAAACAGCAGTACTCACCTCCTGTGTCGGTGCTGTCCCGGCGGTGTCAGCACGTGCGTTCCTGGGGCTCTTATGAGCTTGTTGTGTCATCCGTGAGCACTGTGCCCAATCCAATCAATGCCGGCTACACTGGCCCCTTCTTTTGTTATATAAGTACTCAAGAGGAAACGATGGCTACGCCTGGCCGCTTACTTCCTCTTGATTACTTACATGTCAGAAGGAGGGGACAGTGACGCCAGCGTCAATTAGGCGCAGGGCTCGCGTGACACAACAACCTCATGTGAGCTCCGAGAGCGCGAGTGCTGGCACTGCTGAAACGGTGCTGGCATGAGAGGTTAAAGGGGGCAAACATTTAGAGTGATAAGGGGTTGTCCTAGTAGTGGGGAACTTCTTTAGGCTATGTGCACAGTGCACACGTTCAGGAATTTTCGCGTTTTTTTCGCTATAAAAACGCGATAAAACAGCGAAAAAAACCGCCTACATTAGGCATCCTATTTGAATGCATACCGCATTTTTTGTGCAGATGCTGCGTTATTTTCCGTGGCGGAATCGCATTCCGGAAAAAATGCAGCATGTTCATTCTTTGTGTGGAATCGTGGGGATTCCGCACACATAGGAATGCATTGATCCGCTTACTTTCTGCATGTGGCTATGCCCACCATGTGGGAAGTAAGCGGATCATGTGCGGTTGGTACCCAGGTTGGAGGAGAGGAGACTCTGCTCCAGGCCCTGGGAACCATATAATTGTTGAATTAAAATAAAAAATCGTGATATTCTCACCTTCCGGCGTCCACGGCAGTCTTCCGGCTCTTCGCGATGCTCCCGTTCCCAATAATGCTTTGCGGTAATGACCTGTGAAGACGTCTCGCGAGACCGCTACGTCATCTGGGGTCATTGCCGCTAGGCATTATTGGGAACGGGAGCATCGCGAAGAGTGGGAAGACTGCCGGGGACACCGGAAGGTGTGAATATCACCTTTTTTAATTTTTTTATTATTTTTAACATTAGATCTTTTTACTATTGATGCTGCATAGGCAGCATCAATAGTAAAAAGTTGGTCACACTTGTCAAACACTATGTTTGGCAGGTGTGACCAACCTGTCAATCAGTTTTCCAAGTGATGCTACAGATCGCTTGAAAAACGCTAGCATTCTGCAAGCTAATTACGCTTGTAAAATGCTAGTGTTTAGCGGGAATACGCATGCAAATTCCGCATGCATTTTACCGGCGGCACAGTTGCTGAATTGCCGCGGAAATTTCCGCGGAAAATCCGGACATGTGCACATAGCCTTAGTTTATTCCATTAATATTAGATTATTCAGTTTGATAGAGGGTGAGGGTTTCATTTCTATATGTGCTGTTATTTCAACATGCTCCCATCTCCAATCTACACTCCTCACAAAAGATTTTGCTCCTGTAAAATACCACTCTTGTATTTCAAAGATATCCATAACAGGTCAAAAGATTTACTGCTACCAACCAGAGATGAGCAACTCAATTTGCAGGATCCTGTTCCAGTGGACACGTCAGTATACCACCTCCCACCTGCCAGCATCCCCGGCTCCTCTGTTGATTAGCCAGCCTGGTGCCATGTCTTCTGCGCATCACTCCAGAATGAGTATTTCTGGCTCCTCTGTTGATTAGCCAGCCTGGTGCCATGTCATCTGCGCATCACGCCACAATGATGATCCCTGGCTCCTCTATTGATTAGCCATACTGCACCATGTCAACTGTGCATCACGCCATAATGATGATCCCGGCTCCTCTGTTGATTAGCCAGCCTAGCGCCATGTCATCTGTGCATCACGCTATAATGATGATCCCCGGCTCCTCTGTTGATTAGCCAGCCTAGCGCCATGTAATCTGCGCATCACGCCATAATGATGATCCCCGGCTCCTCTGTTGATTAGCCAGCCTAGTGCCATGTCATCTGCGCATCACGCTATAATGATGATCCTCGGCTCCTCTGTTGATTAGCCAGCCTAGCGCCATGTCATCTGCACATCACGCCACAATGATGATCCCCAGCTCCTATGTTGATTAGCCAGCCTGGCCCTATGTCATCTGCGCATCACACCACAAAGATGATGCTGCACCAGGTCGGCTAACCATAAGAGGATCCATGAATGCTGGCAGGTAAGAGGCGGTATATTGAGATGGCTGCTGGAGCAGGGTCCTGTGAACCGATTCGATCATCTCCACTATCTACATATCTAGGTTATCATGGATCTCAGCCCTTCGGCAATCCAATCTGATATCTAGCATGACTTTTACAGAAAAATCAGTAGTTAAACAGTAAAAATATCAGACTTCATCATACTTGCTGGGACAATCTTCTAAGTTAAAAATGGAGGTTTTTATTGAAAGTGGGCGTTCCCAAGTGGGTTTTGGGTAGTAACAGGAGTAGGGCTAATTCCACTGGCAAGTGACAGACAGATGGTATTTAACATTCTGCTCATAAGAACCCATTAAAAAAAAAAAAACTTAAAAAATCTAATGTTGCGAAACGCCTTGATTAAATGATAACCTTTTCCATTTATTTAGGATATTTGCGTAATTTTCTGGATTTACATTAAATATTTGTTAGATCATTCTACACCAAGAAAAAAAAGCGCTGGGAATCATTTATTGAAACTAGATAGTAGAGTTATTGTCCTTGTTCTTCATGGCAACCAATCAGAGCTCAGCTTTCAATATTTAACCTGCTGCGAAAAAAGAAAGCTGTACTGTAATTGGTTGCTATGTGCCATATGGCCAGCTTTTCTGCTAGATAGCTTTAATAAATGAGGCCCGATTAGCCCGTTAACACCAAACTTACGAAGATATATTAAGATATAAAAATCATTCACTTAAGTCCTTGCTTTGGTTGGCATTTTCCGGCAGTCATTCTGGCAAGAGTCAAAACATACATAAAAAAATATTTTTTTTCTCCTTTAAAAAGCAAGGTTCCCTTTGCAAACATGTATTCACTTAATATATGTCTAGGTCCATACAGCTGCAAAGGGTTGAATAAGGTAGTCTTGGTAATCATGTCCCACTTGATTTCATGCTGCCCTGTGGTAGGATGGCAGAAGGACCGCCCAGCGGTGCCCTCTGATCCTTAGTGCAGTTGCCATGTCTTCCACCCAATCAAAAATGGCAATACAGTCTACTTCTCGTCCGGTAGACGGATCTTGGTGTGGCTCTCTTTAAAACGTTGGTTTGTTCATATATTCTTCCATTGTCTAAAAAAAAAATACAAACAAAATATGAAATATTGCCCCAATAAGTCTGCCATTGGGGGTTCTACAGCTTAAAAGGGGCTTCTTTTGACACTTTTGTCCCCAGACTATAACTTGATAATAAGGCGTCTCCTTAGCAAGTGTTCAATTCCCTGCAGTGTCTCCGCAGGAGAAATGAATGTAATTAAATGAATGGGCTGTCCAGGTCCTCCAGAACTGCTCCTGCTACTGGAGGATGGTCCTGTACAGGAAACACCTACTCACTCACAGCTGAACATCAGTAAACGCAAAAAATCCTATAAAAAGAAAAAATAAGTGTGAATGTAAGAATTCTTCTTGATTGAACGGTCCTATGCCTTTTACTCCTTAAAGGTGTTGTCACGGGACTAATATATTGATGACTTGCCAAAGGATAGGTCATCATTTTGAGATAGGTGGAGGACTGAAACCTGGCACCATTCTTAACTGAATGGTGCCAGCACGGTGGCTCAGTGGTTAGCACTGCAGCTTTCCAGCACTGAAGTCCTGGGTTCAAATCCCACCAAGGACAACATCTGCAAGGAGTTTGTATGTTCCCAGTGTTTGCGTGGGTTTCCTCCGGGTTCTCCGGTTTCCTCCCACATTCCAAAGACATACTGATAGGGAATTTAGATTGTGAGCCCCATCAGGGACAGCGATAATAATGTGTGCAAACTGTAAAGCTCTGCGGAATATGTTGGCGCTATATAAAAATAAAGATTATTATTACAAAGAGAGATAAGATGCAGTACTCAGCAGCAGCAGCTGCTAAAACAATACACAGAGCTGCAGTGTTCCACTTGGTTCATCTCTTACATCTGGCTTTCGTTGAGTGTCGGACAACCACCTATCTCATCTTGATGACCTACACTACGGATAGGTCATCAAAATTGAAAGGGGTTGTTCCCTTTCAGAAAATGAGTGTCCCCGGCTGTTGGTTATTATAAAGAAACAAAGAGCTGTACTCTTCCCTGTGTCCACCAGCGAGTCTCTGCCAATGCTACAAGTGTCTGGTATTGCAACTCTAAAAGGGGGAGCAGTGTCTAAACTGGATGAAGCTCTGAGCTTACTGACTGGCCACTGTACGGTCAACGTGACATCGGTGCCGCAGCCAAGGCCACACACTGGGAGTATTGGCAAAGACTCACCGGTGAACTGGAGTGGGAGTCAAGGTAGGGGACGGGTCATGGCAAAGCCTGCCCAACTAAAGCAATGAAAAGTTATGGAGTACCTTATTCCAGCTGTCAGATTTTCCTAATCATTAAAAGAGGAATTCCCATTTCCAAGATCCTATCCTAACATGTAGTAGGTGCAATAATAATAATAATACATTATTATAGTAATAATAATAATAGCAAATACCTCCAATTAGAAATTTAGTATAGTTTTTTCTGATTCGCTATGTCTCTTTCCACATGTGCAGGCATTGCAGGACCTTAGGTATCCATGGTTACGACCACTAGCAACTAACTAACTCACTATATCAGTGGTCGTATCCATGGATACCTAAGGTCCTGCAATGCCTGCACATGAGCAAAGGAGGAGACATAGCGAGTCAGAAAAACTATACTACCTTTCAAATTGGAGGTATTTGCTAATATTATTACACCTACTACATATAGGGATAGGATCTTGGAGATGGGAATACCCCTTTAAGTGGCAAGTGCCTCTTAATGAATTATGCTCATTTTACTCCAACATGCCCATCATGAAGACTGGCGTCCTCAATGCTAATCAAGAATCGGCCCCCATATCTTTTTATTTGGTTACCATACTCTCAGAAGACTCACAGCTTTCTTATTTTTCTGTAGACAGAGCTTTGCGAGTGCTTTTCTATTTATACACTGAACTTCAGTTTTTACTAGTTCCTTTTTCAGGATCATATGACTTAATGGTCACCTTTTCCTTTGTTCTTAAGGAGGGATGAACAAAAAAACAGCAATTCTGGCATTGTTTTTATGCGTTCGATTAAGAGTGACAGTCTTAGAGTACTTCTAACCAACTGAAGCCCATGCTCCTTATGAAGCTTCATAAATAAGTTTATTGCTTTATATAACGACAGCAGCAACGTTTCCACCTGTATGGTATTAGCAATACATAAGTGGTGGAGTGCATTAGCTCAGTCTGTCAGTGTAACAGTAACATGCGGCCTATTAGACCCCAACTCCTGCAGGAACTAACAGGCTTTGGTTGAGTGGCAGACCCAGACGCCATATTGTTAGGCTTGTGGTTGCCATAGTAACCCATCGGCTTCCCACAATCATGCTGTTGGGGATTGATGGGCTTTCAGAGGGAGCCGTTTCCCTCAAACTCCAATGAATAGGTGAGAATTTTCAATGTTGGGAATAACCCCTTAATAATGGCAACAGAAAATTGTCAGCAAATACAATACATGATCTCTCTCGTCTGCCCTTAAACTATTTCTTCTTTTATTTCTACTTGTTCATTATTTTCTGACATTGCTTCTTATCCTCCACTGAACGGATTTCATCTTGTGCCTCTTTGTTCTTGTGTTAAGTCTCTTACTGAAAGACTTTGAACTTTATTTAAACCTGTAAGATATTGAAGGTTTTCCATCGTGTCCTCCCTTTCCCTTCTTTTCTAAAGGCTATAGAAATTAATGAGGGTGAAACCAGATTAACCCGAGTGCGTGATGTCCAAGCCCAAAATATCCACCAAGATGGGATTACATAGGAAAGATTACAGTCCTGGCCACAAACGTACCAGATGGTTGGCATGTTTTTTAGTAAGCATTTTTTTCTCCCTAGCTTTCTTAACATTACAGAGTGTTCAGGTTGTGCTTTAAGCAGGCGCAAAAGGAAATTACCTCTTGTAACATATCCGAATCCTCAATGGCCCTCACTACAGACTCTTTGGAGGTCTCCTGAATTTCACCTCCCATGAGAAACTCATCCAGTATGAAGTATGCCTTCTCAAAGTTAAAAATGATGTCCAGCTCACAGACCTAGGAAAGCAGAAGAAAACACACAGCAGTTACACTAATTTTACTTAAAGAACTAATTTATTAATGTGCGTTTGCATTTTTACTGTTCCAGCTGTGACTGTTATATCGTTCATTTTGCAATTTGGCTGTAATTTTAAAGGATTGTAACTAGATTGCAACTTATCTCCTATCCCAACTAATTGTTAAAGCGAACCTGTCAGCAGTATTGTGCTGAGTAATCTACAGTGTCAGGTCAGTGCCGTTACACTGATTAAAACAATTCCTTGGTTGATGAAATCCGTCTTGTGGTTGTTGTTTAATATTTATTTCCATTTTTCAGTTAATGACATGCTCGTGCTGAGGGGCGGCCTGTGGGAGGTCTTCATGTGGTGCTCTGATTCGGTATTCACCAGTATGGCTTATGACAGGTCACTAATCCCGCAGTGAACTGCCCCCTATTTTACATAACGAATAACATATAAATTATATACAATATATCTATACATATAATTGTCTAAGGGGTACTTCCGTCTATTCGACCGTCTGTCGCGGAAATCCCACGTCGCTGATTGGTCGCGCCCAGCCGGCCGCGACCAATCAGCGACAGGCACAGTCCGGCCGCGAATTCGCCCCTCCATACTCCCCTCCAGTTAGCGACCACATAGTGTTAAGGGACTGAGTTACACCACGGCATAATGCCTATGCAGCATCAATAGTAAAAACATACAATGTTAAAAATATTAAAAAAAAATAAAAAATCATTATATTCTCACCTTCCGCGCCAGCCTTTCCCGCTCCTCGCGATGCTCCGGTCCCAAGAATGCATTGCAGCAATGAGCCGTGATGATGTAGCGGTCTCGCGTGACCGCTACATCATCACGTGTTATTGCCACAAGGCATTACTGGGAACGGAGTGTCGCGACAAGCATCGCTAAAGGCCTGGGCTGGATCCGGGGGCCGCCGGAAGGTGAGTATATAACTATTTTTTATTTTAATTCTTTTTTTAACAGGGATATGGTGCTCACATTGCTATATACTGCGTGGGCTGTGTTATATACTGCGTGGGCTGTGTTATATACTGCGTGGGCTGTGTTATATACTGCGTGGGCTGTGTTATATACTGCGTGGGCTGTGTTATATACTGCGTGGGCTGTGTTATATACTGCGTGGGCTGTGTTATATACTGCGTGGGCTGTGTTATATACTGCGTGGGCTGTGTTATACACTGCGTGGGCTGTGTTATATACTGCGTGGGCTGTGCTATATACTACGTGGCTGTGCTATATACTACGTGGCTGTGCTATATACTACGTGGGCTGTGCTATATACTACGTGGGCTGTGCTATATGCTGTGTGAACTGTGTTATATGCTACGTGGGCTGTGAGACTTTCGCCCGGGGCCCTCAAAAACCTGGAGCTCGCCCTGGCTTCACTGATTAGTCGCGCCCGGCCGCAAACAATCAGTGACAGACGCAGTCCGGCTGCCAATTGGCGTGGGATTTGAACCACGCTTCGCCAACTGGTCGCCCCCGGCCAGCCGAATCCTGTGTATTTATTGCATTATTCTGAAATCTTAATAAATAAACTACATATATATTCTAGAATACCCGATGCCTTAGAATCGGGCCACCATCTAGTACTTATATATAAAAGTTAAAAAAAAAAAAAATCACCTTCTGCAGGCAGGCACCGGCAGTGCCTGCGCCGCAGCATGATCGCATTAATACGGTGTATTTCATTATTTATTTATTTTTTTTATGGTATACATAAATTTAAAAAATAAATAAAATGAGTCTGAATGTGACCAAGCCTGCGCAGTAGCAGCTATCGGCGATCCAGGGCCATCTTGCTGGAGAAAAAAAAAAATTGTCTCAACTAAGTTTGCAGTGGCGGTGCCTGTGCAGTAGCCTCTATCGGAGATCCGACAGATGCTACTGCGCATGTGACGCCATCTTGGAGGAGGCTTTTTTTTCTCCAGCAAGATGGTGCCACCGGCACCTGCACAGCAGCAGCTATCGGAACGCTGATAGCTGCTACTGTGCAGGCACCGCCATTTTCAGACGTATTTGTTTTTTTCCTTCAGTTGCTGTATGTATACCATAAAAAAAAATTAATAAACACACATTATAGATGCGATCATGCTGCAGTGCAGGCGCCGATGCAAGGTAGTTTTTTATTTATTTTTTTCAATATATCTAATATTCATTATGCAAAATAGGGGTCAGGTCAGTGAGGAATCAGTGACCTGTCAGAAGCCACACTGATGAATACCTAATCAGAGCACCACATGAAGACCCCCCACAGCACGGGCATATCATTAATAACATAAATGACAACGAGCACGGATTCATGAAAGATAAGTCGTGTCTAACCAACATGTTGGGTTTCTAAGAGGAGGCGAATGCAAATCTGGATGTTGGTAATGCAGCTGATGTGATGTATGTGGACTTGGCAAAGGCATTTTATACTGTTCCATATAACAGTCTTATACTGAAGCTACAGGTCAAGCACTGGGGGAAACTATATGCAGATGGGTAAGGAATTGGCTAAATGACTGGAAACAAAGTTGTCATAAGTGGTACATTCTCTAAATGGGATATAGTCAGCAGTGGGTACCGCAGGGATCTGTACTGGGAGTAGTGGGGACTGCAGGGATCTGTACTGGGAGCAGTGGGGACTGCAGGGACCTGTACTGGGAGCAGTGGGGACTGCAGGGATCTGTACTGGGAGCAGTGGGGACTGCAGGGATCTGTACTGAGAGCAGTGGGGACTGCAGGGATCTGTACTGGGAGTAGTGGGGACTGCAGGGATCTGTACTGGGAGCAGCGGGGACCGCAGGGATCTGTACTGGGAGCAGTGGGGACTGCAGGGATCTGTACTGGGAGCAGTGGGGACTGCAGGGATCTGTACTGGGAGCAGTGGGGACTGCAGGGATCTGTACTGAGAGCAGTGGGGACTGCAGGGATCTGTACTGGGAGTAGTGGGGACTGCAGGGATCTGTACTGGGAGCAGCGGGGACCGCAGGGATCTGTGCTAAGACTGATTCTTTTTAAACTCTTTATTAATGACCTTGTGGATGGGATTGAGAGTAAAGTGTCAGTATTTGCAGACGACATCAAACTATGCAGGATATTAACCCCTTAACCCCCAAAGGTATTTTCGTTTTTGCGTTTTCGTTTTTTGCTCCCCGTCTTCCCAGAGCCATAACTTCTTTATTTTTTGGGCAATATGGCCATATGACGGCTTGTTTTTTTGCAGAACGAGTTGTACTTTAGATTGACACCATTGGTTTTAACATATCGTGTACTGGAAAATGGGAAAAACAATTCCAAGTGCGATGAAATCACAACAAGGTGCAATCCCACAGTTGTTTTTGTACTATGTTCACTAAATGCTAAAACTCACCTGCCATTATGATTCTCCAGGTCATTACGAGTTCATAGACACCAAACATGGCTAGGTTCTTTTTGATCTCAGTGGTGAAAAAAAATTCCAAAGTTTGTGTTAAAAAAAAACAAAAAAAAAAAACGCCATTTTCCAAAACCTGTAGCATCTCCATTTTTCATGGTCTCGAGTTGGGTGAGGGCTTATTTTTTGCGTGCTGAGCTGACATTTTTAATGATACCAATTATGTGTATGTTTGATTTTTCTTCAGTTTTATTTTGAATGGGGCGAAAGGGGGGTGATTTGAATTTTTATATTTTTTTTAATATTTTTAAACCCTTTTTTTTCTTTTACTTTTGGCATGCTTCAAAAGTCTCCATGGGAGATTAGAAGCTGCCATAACACGCTCTGCTACATATAGGGGATGATCAGATTGCCTGTATGTAGCAGAATTGCTCACTTGCTATGAGCGCCGACCACCAGGCGGCGCTCATAGAAATCCAGCAGTGACAACCATAGAGGTCTGCTGGAGCCCTCTGGTTGTCATGCCAACCCATTGGCGATCCGTGGTCATGTGACACAGGCGACGATGGGTGGGATTTCCAGCACGCTTGCCGGAAGAGCGCGTTAAATGCCGCTATTAGAGGCACATGTTAACTGTTCAGAACAGCTGACGTGCCAGAAAATGTGGGCTCAGCGCCGATTTGGATAAGATGTCTGAATGGGCAGACAATTGGCAAATGAGATTTAATGTAGATAAATGTAGAGTAATGCACCTAGGACAGAGTAATCCCATTGCTGCATATACATTAAATAAGAGTATACTCAGGAACACAGTACAGAATAAGGACATGGGTATTCTTTCTGATTTCAAGTAAGCTGAGCAGTAGTACTCAATGTCAAGCAGCAGCCGCAAAAGCAAACAAGATTGTAGGATGTATAAAAAGAGAGATGAAATTCCGTGATCCCAACGTATTGTTATCCCTTTATAAATCACTGGTGAGGCCACGTCTAGAATATGGGATCCAGTTTTGGACTCCACAATTAAAAAGGATATTCAGAATTTAGAGTCAGTTCAAAGGAATCAACTAGATTATTACAAGGGATGGAACTCGAATACTGTGTCCATTTCTTGGCAGCACATTTAAAAAAAGACATTGAAAAACTGGAGCAAGTTCAGAGAAGAGAGACCAGAATGGTGAGCGGACTGCAAACTATGTCCTACAAGGAACGGCTAAAGGATCTTTGAATGTTTAGCTTGCAAAAAAGAAGGCCAAGAGGAGACTTAATAGCGGTCTACAAATATCTCAAGGGCCGTCACAGTGTAGAGGGATCATCTTTATTCTCATTTGCACAAGGAAATACGAGAAGTAATGGAATGAAACTGAATGGGAGGAGACACAGATTAGATATTGGTAAAAACATTTTGACACTGAGGGTGTTCAATGAGTGGAACAGGCTGCCAAAAGAGGTGGCGAGTTCTCCTTCAATGGACGTCTTCAAACAGAGGCTGGACAGACAACTGTCTGAGATGGTTTAGTGAATCCTGCATTGAGCAGTGAATTGGATCAGATGACCCAATGCGTCACTGGATGCGTTGCGTTTTGGCGGACTGTCGTCATGAAAAAACGTTCAAGGGAACATTTTTTCGTACGTCGGTCCGCCATTTCCTACCGCGCATGCACGGCCGGAACTCCGCCGCCTCCTCCCCGGGACTTTACAATGGGCAGCGGGTGCGTTGAAAAACTGCATCCGCTGCCCCCGTCGCGCCAAATTTTCACAACGTGCGTCGGAACGTCGCGCCAACGCTTAGCGACGGACCCGTACCGACACAAGTGTGAAAGAGGCCTAAATAGGAAAGCGTTCTTTACACTTAGAGCAGTCAGACTGTGGAATGCCGACCACAAGAGGTGTTAATGGCAGACACTAACAGCTTTTTAAAAAGGGCTGGATGATTTCCTCGATACACATAACATTATGGATTATAGTTAAATTAGTGACAAAGTGTACAATTGGTGGAGAAAGGTTCAACTTGATGGACCTAGGTCTTTATCAACCTACAGTATGGAACTAACAGGCATGTAGTTGCTAATTATGTGCCTGTCCTACTTGGAGCCAATCTCTGCCGGCTCAGAGCTGTCAATGACCGCGGCTACAAGTGATTCCGCGATTTCCGCTAACATCTTGTTGGCAAAGTAGCACCTTTTCTGCCATTCTGGTCTGTTGATATGGGCGTCTCTGCCCCAGTGCCATGCTTATTGACAGCCGGCTGACTACTGCCCAACTTCGAGGAGCCGGCTGTCAATCAGCATTACAGTGCAATGACATCCCATCAACAGAGCAGAACAGATGAGAAGGTGCTGCCCTTGTTGACAAGAGATAATAATAATCTTTATTTTTATATAGCGCTAACATATTCCGCAGTGCTTTACAGGTTGCACACATTATCATCACTGTCCCTGATAGGGCTCACAATCTAATTACCCTATCAGTATGTCTTTGGAATGTGGGAGGAAACCGGAGAACCTGGAGGAAACCCACGCAAACACGGGGAGAACATACAAACTCCTTGCAGATGTTGTCCAAGGTGGGATTAGAACCCAGAACTCCAGTGCTGCAAGGCTGCAGTGCTAACCACTGAGCCACCGTGCTGCCCATATGAAATGAAGCAAGGGAGTCGCCGGCAGAGACCGTCCCAGTGCAGATCAGGCAGTTAGTTACTATCTGCCCATTCATTCTTAGCACTATACACAAAAATATTAAAAGTCTTGGATAACCCCTTTAAAAACCCAGCTGTTAGAGATTGTAAACTCCATGCCATGCATGCTGAAGCTCATTTTCCCCTCCACAACATGTGATCTGGCCTTCAGATTACCATGGTAGCCAGGGATCGACTGAAGGACCCCGTTGCTGCCATCTTGGTACTCTTATAAAGCTGAATCACAACTTGAGTTTCAAAAGGAGACTTAGACTTTCATGATATACTGCTACACTGAGGTATTGTAGTATAAAGCAATCGGATAATCGCAGGTTCAGATTCCTTAAAGACGCTCTCACATGTATATATTATTTTATTATATATGTGCATGTAGTGCGGGTCTATTAATATACTGAACTCCCGCCGCTCTAACCGGTGCACAGCGCCATTCTGCTCCTCCGCTTCTGAATGAGGACATCCCAATTGTGTCTAGCCGGCTCACTCTATGCGAAATGCGTGAGCTGAGAGTCTATTTTACACTGTAAGCCTATGGGGTCGCGTTCTGACGCTCTATAGACTTACATTGTGAAAGCCACTTCCGGGTCACGCAGAGCATAGTGTGACCCCAAGAGTCTGCAGAGAGGTGACGTCACTGAGAAGTGGCGAAGAATGGTGTGGGACACCAGAGAGAGCAGCGGTAGGCGAGTACGTTAATGCACTCACACTACATTACATGCACATATACACACATTTAGTACAAAAAAATACCTGGAAGTGCTTATTTAACCCCTTAGTGACAGAGCCAATTTGGTACTTAACGATCAAGCCAATTTTTACAATTCTGACCACTGTCACTTTATGAGGTTATAGCTCTGGAACGCTTCAACGTAGCCCACTGATTCGGAGAATGTTTTTTAATGATATATTGTAGTTCATGTTAGTGGTAAAATTTCTACAATATAACTTGCATTTATTTATGAAAAAAACGGAAATTTGGCAAAAATTTTGAAAATTTAGCAATTTTCAAACTTTACATTTTTGTGCCCTTAAATCAGAGAGTTATGCTACACAAAATAGTTAATAGCATAAGATAGCATTTCCCACATATCTACTTTACATCAGCACAATTTTGGAAACAATTTTTTTTTGTTAGGACGTTATAAGGATTAAAATTGGACCAGTGATTTCTAATTTTTCCAACAAAATTTACAAACCCCATTTCTTTTTTTAGAGACCACCTCACATTTGAAGTGAGTTTTGGGAGGGTCAATATAACAGAATATACCCACAAGAGACACCATTCTGAAAACTGCACCCCTCAAGGTGTACAAAACCACTTTCAAGGAGTTTATTAACCCTTCAGATGCTTCACGAGAACTAAAGCAATGTGGAAGGAAAAAATGAACATTTCACTTTTTTCACACAAAATTTACTTTGGAACCATTTTTTTTTATTTTCACAAGGGTATCAGGAGAAAATGCACCACAAAATGTGTTGTGCAGTTTCTTCTGAGTATGCCGATGCCCCTAAGGCTATTTGCACACGCAGAAATTTCCTGAGCAAAACCGGACATTTTCTGCAAGAAATCCGCATGTGTTTTTTGCGCGTTTTTTTCCGGAGCTTCCCAATGCATTAAATAGCAGGAAAAATGCAAAAAATCCGCAAAATTAATGAACATGCTGCGTTTTTTACCACGATGCGTTTTTTTTGCGGAAAAAAACGCATCATGTGCACAAAAAATGTGGAATGCATTCTAAATGATGGGATGCATAATGTATGCGCTTTTTATAAGTTTTTATAGCAAAAAAAACACGAAAAATCCGCAACGTGTGCACACAGCCTTATCCTAATCACAACCCTTACTGTAATCCCAACCCTAACGAAAAAATGGAAATACATTTTTTTTATTTTATTATTTTTACCTAACTAAGGGGGTGATAAAGGGGAGTTTGATTTACTTTTTTTTTTTTTTTTTTTTTAATTTTGATCACTGTGATCAGGTCTATCACCCGGTCTGCAGATCTCGGTGGGCGCAGTGCGCACGCGCCCGCCATGTTCTACCCGGAAGAAGATGCCGACAGACGGGGGACAGGACCGAAGGATACAGAGGGGACAAGGGGCACTGGAGGTACCGGGGGGTGGGCTCAAGAGACCCCATTTCTCTCTCCTCTGATGTGCGATCATATCAGAGGAGAGAGAAATTAAATGGGAAATCAGACTTTTTTTTTTTTTTTTCAGTGAATAACGGCAATTGCAACACTGGGGTCGGAGAAGAATGACCCGAATCATGTTCTCTGGGGTGTCACCTACCCCAGTAGCTGAGACCCTGGAAAATTTACGACGATGGGGGGGCGCTATAACCTTATTTCTCAGCTCCATTAAAAAGCGGAGCTGGGGAATAAGTATCCTTAACTGCCACCGTTAAAAGGTGTATCGGCGGCCATTACGGGGTTAAGTAAACTAAAATATACAAAAACATTTAAAAAAAACCCCAACATTATATATATTGTAAGGTGGCTGTCGGATCTAGGGGCTGGGAGATAAAACTTCAAATAATGCTTTAGTACATAAAGAAAAAAGTGTTCCAGCACACTAAGTGCTGAGAGGGGTTGATCGACCATGACAGATTGTGAGCAGCTGATGAGTTGGGAGAGACTGCTGCTCACCATATCTCCAACCCTGGATGTGGTTCACTTTGTAAATTGAGATCTGTTTGTCTCGCACTGACCTGTGTGTGTGGAGGTTGCAGATCTCCTGGATCGTGCGCCTTTGCTAAAAGAACTAAGAAGCTGGACTCTAAACCAGGCGGGCTAACCAGCACTATTGTATGGGCTTGTTACTTTATGTTTTACCTTGGGCCAGACAAAGGCTCCATTTACATTTTCTGGTGAACTGAGGACTGCAAAACCAGCCAGAAAGTTAAATAGAAACTGTACCTGTGTCTACCTCTTAAAGAAGCCAAATGAGTTGACCTACCACAATATGTACACATTTTTCCAGACATGTCTATACCAAAATATATTTTATCATTTCTACCACATTAGAAATTTAAAAAAATAATATTTGATATAGGCATGTCTGTAAAAGTCTGGTCTATCAAAATAGAATAATTAACCTATATGATAACTGTCATAACAACAAAGAATAAAATCGTTACATCTGTGTGTTTGGTCACTACTCCTACTGAAAAAAAAAATGCACTATCATGTAATGTACTGAAAAATAGAGAAAACAAATATTCCAATTGGGGTAAGATCTCCCGAAACACGTGTCTGCAAACTGACTTGTATCCTGAGTCATGTGACAAGGCTCGAGAAAAGGTCAACTGACTGTTAGGATTGCTACTTCCAATAGGTGGCGCTCTTCCTCTCTGAAGACACAATTTGCATATTTAATTTCCCAGAGGAGCACTGCATGGCCTATAAGCCTCCTTACACCGGCATGTCACTCTCCACAAGAAGAGACGTTACCACTTATATTTTACACTGTAATTAGTTTATGAACTCAGTCATGTGGAACCAAGATGTATGGGATAATTATAAGCTGGGACAGCACCGAAACAAACCAAAGGCTCCAAAGCCTGCAAATAAGAATAGTCTATATCACAGTGAAAGTGGTAAGACATTCATCCATTCAATGATGCAATTATTGGGTTGTATGCATGCTCCGATATAGATGCCAAGACACTGACTACAAGAACCATTCCTACGTATGTAAGTGATGTGCCGGGATTATGTAAACATCCCTTAGGGTATGTGTCCACGGTCAGTAAACGCTGCTTGTTTGGTGCTGCGCAAAGCTGCAGCGTCAAACACGCAGCGTCCAGATGTTCCAGCATAGTGGAGGGGATTTTATGAAATCCCGTGTCCACTATGTGTGGAAACCCGCATCCGACTTCCCTGCGACTCCGGACATGCTGCACATCTTTTCAGATCGCAGCATGTCCGTGCTACCTGCGGCGACGCTGCGTCGCCGCAAGTAATATCACAGGGCCCTATGCGAGGGTGCGATGATCCCGGATGTGTACAGTTAACACATCCGGCATCATCGCGTCCCAGAAAGGGGGCGGGGCTTAGCGCCGAGCGGCTTCACCACTCCGGCGATACCCCCGGCCATCCTGACCGTGGACACGTACCCTTACTCTCATGATATTGTTTATATGTGCATTATGTGCTGTGCATTTACATTCACTGGTTAGTAGGGAAAGTGAGTTACTCCGGGTCGGCCACTAGATAGGGGTATAATGCTAAAGGGGAGTATTACCTCAGATTGGCCACTAGATGGGGCATAGTAAATAGTTACGGTTCACATAGGAGGGACACAGTGGGATAAGTTAGGAGGGACTTCCTGATAAGAGTCTGTCTGGCAAGGGCGCCAATCAGCTCAGGAGGGCTGGCTAGCCCTGGGCAACATCATGTCATGCAACGTTTAGATCAAGCCAAAGGCCCAGCATATAGTATCCGTAACCAGGATTGTTACAGAGGGATCTACAGCAGTGCAGCAGGGTGGGAAGTGCAGAATAAGTGGGCCTGCAGCTGCCACCCGAAGACTAAGCAGTACGAGCAGGTCACCCAGGATGTGGCAGCTTATCGTGTGGGTGGATGCCCTCAGGACTGGGGTGAAGCGGTCATGGGGCCCTCTAACGGATTAAGCCTGCACAGGGTAGACGCTGAGGATACGGAAGGTATGGTCCGTCCTGGAAGCGAGCTTAGTGAGAGAGAGAGGAGGAAAGGGACAGAAAAGAAGCTGTATGTTGTGAACCCTGATGATGATGATGCTGGAGGGAATATAAATATGCTCTGTACAAGTCTCAGTAAAGTTGCCCCGTTTAAAGTTGAACTGGACTGTGACTCTGTTATTTCTAAAGTAGATCCTGAAGTCCTCCACGGGATGTTGTTTCCTCTATGTTTTAAAGTGGTTAAACCAACATGTGGCCATTTTATTGTTTCATTAACAGATGAAAAGATGGTGAAATAAAATGGAAAAACTTACATTTCCAAAGTATTTATCGAGCAGCTCCACAAGCCTATGAACAATCTCCAACGTCAGCAGCTCATTATCTTGATCTTCTATGGCACAGCAGAAGTACAGGCTGGCATACCTGAAAAGTCAGAAGATAAAAGGCCAAGAATAATTGGGATAATTGCTGCTTCTTCCTCCATTATTAATAAAGCAGTGTAGATAGCAATCAGGAAGACATTGTGGATTAAAAAACAGTCATGACTCTTATACCACGCGTCTCTGACATCTGGGCATCCTACCTGTGAAAGCACAATGGCTGCGATTGTAAAAAAAAAAAAAAAAAAAAAAAAAAAAAAGTCATTAAAAGGGATTTTCCACCTTTGGAAACAATGTTATTTCCTTATCCTTACTCAGATGCATGTATTTTGGGATAAAATTTGTTTTTACAATTGGGTTTCATTAAAGGGATCCTGACAGTGGATGCACGCTGCCTGGTCCACAGATGGCATATATCAGACACTGGCTGTATGATCTCAGCCAGGTATGGGACATGGAAATACTGCAACTTTCGGGGAAAAAAAAAAAAAGAGAGACTTTAAAAGCTGGAGGAGACAGAGCACACATCTCCCAGCACCGTGCCCTGGATTGACAGGTCTCGGCCTATGTGTGTGTATAGGGAAAGCGGGCGGTGAGAAGCCACTGGGGCCCCACGTTTCTGACTAATCTACAGCGCGGCTCGGTCCCTGGAGGCTTTTAATATATACTTTTCTCAAATGCTGCAGTGCTTCAGTGTCAATCCTACCTGGCTGAGATCACACAGGCAGTGGCTGATACATGCGACTGGGGATCGGGCAGAGTGTTAGATGTCAGGTTTACTTAAAAAAAAATTGCACCATGTACCTGCTGTCGCGTCTGTGAAACAATGTCTATTACTAACTGCAGAATGAGTTAACTGAGAATCAGTCAGTGACGTTCTCATTCTGCTGGTCTGACAAGAGAATTTGTAATTCATATTTCTGATCTCCTCTCAGTTATATCTCATGTGGTCCGTGGTCACAAATCAAGTATGGAGGGAAACAAAGCGCCTGGAAAAAGCAAAGCGCGCAAAACTTTTAATTAAACCCAATTGCAAACATGATTTTTAGCCTGAAATACATATATTTAAGTAGGAAAAAATTACCATAATTAATAGGTGAACAAACCCTTTAAGTGGTTAAAACATTATCATGATGGCCAATAGCAATGGTCTATCAGATGCATGCAACATCCATAAAGCTCAAAGAGAACTCTAAGAAATGTAAAGCGCATGTAGTACAGATCTGGGCTGACCCTTCTTTTTAATAAAGGAGTGAGGAACCCCAGATTTGGGAGTTCTCTAAATATAATCCAGTAACAAAACACCTCAAAAGGGTCATTAATAACCAAGGAAAGGGCACAGCTTTCCAGTAAAGTCGGTCTGAATTTTTAGGTTGCGAGATCCCAGCATGCAGATCGATATCACACAGCCTCTTTTGTAGTGAAAGAACAAGATATTACTTTTTTAGCCAACCCAGCACTCCTTCATACTTTTTTTTTTTTAAAGGAATCTGTTAGCCAGTGCTTGTTTTGTTACCTGAGAGCAGTAGGATGTAGAGGCAGAGACCTAGATTCCAATAATTTGTCACTTATTGGGCTGCTTGCTGTCATTTTGATAAAATTCCTCTTTTATCTGCTGCAGATCTGCCAGTGCTCAGAATATTTATTGAGCTCTGTATAACCCCGCCCACGCCACTGATTGGCAGCTTTCTGTGTACACTGTGCATAGGCAGAAAGCTGCCAATTAGTGGGGCAGGATTACACAGAGCAGGAAGACTACATGGCACAAAACAGCTCGTCAGGAAATGATAATCTCCTGCTGATAAAACACGGATTCAACTGAAACTACAAACACACAGCCTAGTAAGTGACACATCAGAAATCAGAGTCTGCCCCTATAGCATTGCTCTCCTCAGAGTATATAAAAACCTGATCACAAATTCTCTTTAAGGTGTTACCGATTGGTAACATTATTACTATTTAGTAACAGCTTAAAGTATGCAGCAGTGTTGGATTAGTGGAAAGAGACAGAGAGTAGCCACGGGTGGGTTTGGGATCTCAGAAAGTCTGTTTTTTACTGGGGCCATTAGGGCAATTTCTGCTATTTTTGTTACTAGAGATAGAGATATATATAATATATATATTTGGTGCTGCCCGCTGTTTTATTAAATGGCTGAAGTTCTCAATCATCTAAAAATCTCAACATCCCAATGATCCCTTAGGAGTGTTCTGTTGTTAGGGCCGCCCGGTGGCTCAGTGGTTAGCACTGCGGCTCAGTGGTTAGCACTGTTGCTTTCTAGTCCTGGGTTCTTTGGTTCAAAAGCAACATCTGCATGGAGTTTGTATGTTCTCCCCATATGTGTGTGGATTTCCTCCGGGTTCTCTCCCACACTCCAAAGACATACAGATCGGGAATATACATTGTGAGCCCCAATGGGGACAGTAACAAATAAACACGTCAGCTCTAGTATATAGGAGCGACCATGCAGACCTCTTCAGTAACAGCAGTTCTGACTTGTCCCGGTGGTAACAGCTGATCACTTGCAGGTTAACGAAGCAAGACCGGCAGTCGGGGACTCTCTGGCGAAGCAGTAGCGAAACGCGTGTTGCAGTGGTGTGTGGGGGCTGTGGTGTCCTTTTGATGGTCAGCATAGTGGTTACATCGGCAGTTTCTGACTGGCTTTCTCTCATGTTCATCTATTTCCATGAGTGTCATACATTTTCAAACTGTGCAATATTTATTCTAAAATAATTTTAACATTTAATGGACATCTTATGTCCCATTAATCAGTTCTTTTTCTCACCAACTTATTATTTATTGTTTGTATGGTGCAATATTTTGTTATTAATGTTTTGCCCATTTAGTTATTTGTATTCATTCGGATTTACGTAATTATTTATATATTTGCAATTATATATAAATACAATGTATATACATACATCTTTACGTACTATTGATACACTACATTTAATTCCCTTTATAGTTTGTGCATCCATCCCCCTCCCCCTTTTTATTCCTTCCCACTCCCCACACCCTTTTTCCTTTCCCTTATTTTTTACTAGTTTGTGTTCTAGGTTTTTAACATATCAATTAATACAAAAAACAGGATTTGTACAATTTTGTTTTATATTGTATGCAGGCTGTCAATCATGCCCAGGAAGAGGGAAAATAGAAGATCCGAGGCAGGACTAGTCTAGGGAAGAGGTGCCCTGCTGGACTAGTCCTGCCTTATTAGCACATGCGATACTGAAGACTAAGGAACCAATTCACAAAGGCTTTTTCAACAATTTTCTGGTGTAAAATACCTGAGATGTTGCAAAATATATTTTTCTATCTCATATGCAATGTTTTGAAAAACTATTTTATTGGTAGTATACAGAGAAAGATATATCTAACAATCTCATGCCATGTTGTGAGAAGAGGGCAGCCGATGGATATTTCCAATGGGAACTACATAAATTGTATAAGAATCTTGCTCACATGGCTAATAAACAGAATTGTTTATGCTCACAGTGGTACAAGTTTTTTTTATCTGAGTGCTCGGGACTGAAAGGGCCGTGTCGCACCATTTGGCCTCACTGGTGATCCCATGATCTGACAGAGTCAGAATATATGGCTACAACAGGACCCAAGGGTGTAACTGGCCGAGGAGTGGTAGCAATGCTCCTCTGTGATGGGCCAACCAGCAGCTGCACCCACGGCCCTGTCAGCAGTGCCGATGCTGCATCAGAGATGCTGGGTAATGGGGGCAGACAGGTAGAAGAATGGGAGTAGATGGACAATATACCTCTTGTATACAAGTTTTAAATCCTTCCAGTCCACAAAGCTGCTGGTCTTAGGGCTCCGGGTCAGAATTATGTGCATCAGCTCCCGTGTTATCTTGCGTTTCTCTTTCTCGGTCAGGGTTATATACCATTTCTGCAGTCTCAACTTCCCTTGCCGGCTGAACAGAAGGAGGAATCGAATCTGCAAGACAGGCCAGAGCAATGAGAAGAGAAACATACCCAACCTTAAAGGGGTTTTCAGGTATCAAATAACAAATGACAATGAGCTCGTTCTGTTTGAAAATAATAAACTCAGCTGTTACTCACCCTCCCCAGATCCAGTGTCGCCCCTCTGCTGCGGTTCTCATCTTTGTTGACAGGCTGTATGAGTGTCATCACTACTACCTGGGCATCAGCCTCGAGCCTAGTGATTGGCTGCAGCAGTCATACGTGCTGTAGTTGTATCGCCGCTGCAGGTTGTGAATAAAGACAGTAGTAGCAGAAGAGAGCAGGCAGTGCTGGAGCCGGTAATCCCCTCTTAGTTCACAGGTTGCAGCGGTGGTAAGTTTGATTGCACTGTGAGAATGTGCACACTGTGCTCATTACTGGGTGCACATGCTCCCGCCCCAGCGTCCGCTACGTGGGTGCACATGCTCTTTCCCCAGCGTCTCCTACGTGGGTGCACATGCTCCCGCCCCAGCGTCCGCTACGTGGGTGCACATGCTCCCGCCCCAGCGTCCGCTACGTGGGTGCACATGCTCCCGCCCCAGCGTCCGCTACGTGGGTGCACATGCTCCCGCCCCAGCGTCCGCTACGTGGGTGCACATGCTCCCGCCCCAGCGTCCGCTACGTGGGTGCACATGCTCCCGCCCCAGCGTCCGCTACGTGGGTGCACATGCTCCCGCCCCAGCGTCCGCTACGTGGGTGCACATGCTCCCGCCCCAGCGTCCGCTACGTGGGTGCACATGCTCCCGCCCCAGCGTCCGCTACGTGGGTGCACATGCTCCCGCCCCAGCGTCCGCTACGTGGGTGCACATGCTCCCGCCCCAGCGTCCGCTACGTGGGTGCACATGCTCCCGCCCCAGCGTCCGCTACGTGGGTGCACATGCTCCCGCCCCATCGTCCGCTACGTGGGTGCACATGCTCCCGCCCCAGCGTCCGCTACGTGGGTGCACATGCTCCCGCCCCAGCGTCCGCTACGTGGGTGCACATGCTCCCGCCCCAGCGTCCGCTACGTGGGTGCACATGCTCCCGCCCCAGCGTCCGCTACGTGGGTGCACATGCTCCCGCCCCAGCGTCCGCTACGTGGGTGCACATGCTCCCGCCCCAGCGTCCGCTACGTGGGTGCACATGCTCCCGCCCCAGCGTCCGCTACGTGGGTGCACATGCTCCCGCCCCAGCGTCCGCTACGTGGGTGCACATGCTCCCGCCCCAGCGTCCGCTACGTGGGTGCACATGCTCCCGCCCCAGCGTCCGCTACGTGGGTGCACATGCTCCCGCCCCAGCGTCCGCTACGTGGGTGCACATGCTCCCGCCCCAGCGTCCGCTACGTGGGTGCACATGCTCCCGCCCCAGCGTCCGCTACGTGGGTGCACATGCTCCCGCCCCAGCGTCCGCTACGTGGGTGCACATGCTCCTGCCCCAGCGTCCGCTACGTGGGTGCACATGCTCCCGCCCCAGCATCTGCTACGTGGGTGCACATGCTCCCGCCCCAGCGTCCGCTACGTGGGTGCACATGCTCCCGCCCCAGCGTCTGCTATGCAGTGCACATGCTCCAGCCTCAGTGTCTACTGTGATGTTTATTCTCCATCTCTAATGTTTCCTATGATATATTTAGTCCAGCCCCAGCCTCTCTTACGTGATGTACATACTCCAGCCCCAGTGTCTCTTATGTGATGTATATGAAACATCCGCCAGGGTTGTGCGGTAATCGGTACAGGGTCCGGTCGTTATTAAAGGGGTGGTCACGGTGGCAACGACCCGGTCCGTGGCCTTTGGCACCCAAGTAAAAGGGACGGTCTTTAAAGGGATTTGAATAAAGTTTGTAGAAATGGGAAATGTTTGTGACGCCACCTGTGGTACTTGGTCAGGGGTGACTGACGCTGCTTAAAGGGGTCCTCTGGGGGTGATAGTACTGCAGCAAAGATGGTATCACTTTCCACAGGTGAAGCTGGGTCCCCAGGGCTCCCGATGTGTTTGGCAAGGATGGTGTGGTGCCAGAATAATCAGAGGACACAGAGTTGCATTCTCTTTACCTGGCTTACTGAAGATGAACAGTCTCAGTCCAGGGTACCGGCAACAGGTGACGGTGGAGTCCAGGCTGCCTGGAAACAAATAGAACCCCCTTTTGTCAGGTCATCTGACCCCTTTGTCAGGTCAGATTGGGAGCCTTCCACTATGCACTGAATGTTAGCCCCTTGCTGCCAGCGGCTTCCTGACAAGGTCCTCTCTTTCTCTCCTGTCCTGGGACAGTACCTGCACGGTAGGCAACTCGAGCCGATTCCTTGGGGTCTCTATCCACGGAGACTCCAGGTTCTGGATGTTGCTGTACCTCATGTGTAATGTGGACAAGTCACTTTCAGTTTCCTGCCCTCCGGTTCTGCAGTGGCCTTGTAGTTCCACACAGCCTCGGGCTCCCGATGCCCACTTTCTGCGCTCTAGCTTAGAGGGAGCCCACTTGCAGCTCTCCTCTAGCTCCTGACTTCTCCTGTGCTCCTTCCCCGTTCCTTGTCTGCACCAAACTAACTAACTCCTCCTCCAGACCAGAATGTATATTATCTAGGGAAGCTACCCCTGAAACCAGGTTTAGAGCTCCCCCTTCTGGCCTGGAGTCAGAAAGTGTTGCATGTACAGTTTACCTGTCAAAGGGATCCTCCTCGTTTCCAGGTATGGCATCACCCTCCCTGAGAGGAAGGCAATACCACTGTGGTACCCGAACTCCTGGGGTGCCACATATACAGTAGTCTCAGTGTCTCCTATGTGATGTTTATGCTGCAGCACCAGTGTCCCCTATGTACTGATCGTGTGGATGAGATTGAGAGTAAAGTATCGGACTTTGTTGATTACACCAAACTATGCAGGATATTAACCCCTTTCTGACCTTGGACAGAATAGTACATCCGAGGTCAGAACCCCCGTTTTTATTCGGGCTAAGGCGGTGAGCCCGCATCAAAGCCGGGACATGTCAGCTGTTTGGGGGAGGTCAGCGATGCTTCGGCATGACAACCAGAAATCTATTGAAGACCTCTATGGTTGTTGAGGCCGAATTGCTGTGAGCGCCACCTCGTGGTCGGCGGTCATAGCAATGCAGTAAATGTACTATATATGAGTGATCTGAGCATCGCTCCTATGTAGCAGAGCCGATCAGGCTATGCCAGCTCCTAGCATGGCAAAAGTATAAAAAAAGGGTTTTAAAAATTATGCAAAAAAAAAAACACACACACACACACATACATATATACATATATATATATATATATATATATATATATATATATATACACACTCACCGGCCACTTTATTAGGTACACCTGTCCAACTTCTTGTTAACACTTAATTTCTAATCAGCCAATCACATGGCGGCAACTCAGTGCATTTAGGCATGTAGACATGGTCAAGACAATCTCCTGCAGTTCAAACCGAGCATCAGTATGGGGAAGAAAGGTGATTTGAGTTCCTTTGAACGTGGCATGGTTGTTGGTGCCAGAAGGGCTGGTCTGAGTATTTCAGAAACTGCTGATCTACTGGGATTTTCACGCACAACCATCTCTAGGGTTTACAGAGAATGGTCCGAAAAAGAAAAAAAATCCAGTGAGCGGCAGTTCTGTGGGCGGAAATGCCTTGTTGATGCCAGAGGTCAGAGGAGAATGGGCAGACTGGTTCGAGCTGATAGAAAGGCAACAGTGACTCAAATCGCCACCCGTTACAACCAAGGTAGGCCTAAGAGCATCTCTGAACGCACAGTGCGTCGAACTTTGAGGCAGATGGGCTACAGCAGCAGAAGACCACACCGGGTACCACTCCTTTCAGCTAAGAACAGGAAACTGAGGCTACAATTTGTACAAGCTCATCGAAATTGGACAGTAGAAGATTGGAAAAACGTTGCTTGGTCTGATGAGTCTCGATTTCTGCTGCGACATTCGGATGGTAGGGTCAGAATTTGGCGTAAACAACATGAAAGCATGGATCCATCCTGCCTTGTATGGAGCATCTTTGGGATGTGCAGCCGACAAATCTGCGGCAACTGTGTGATGCCATCATGTCAATATGGACCAAAATCTCTGAGGAATGCTTCCAGCACCTTGTTGAATCTATGCCACGAAGAATTGAGGCAGTTCTGAAGGCAAAAGGGGGTCCAACCCGTTACTAGCATGGTGTACCTAATAAAGTGGCCGGTGAGTGTATATATATATATATATATATTTAAATCACCCCCCTTTTTGCCCCATTCAAAATAAAATAAAAAAAAAAACAATCAAACCTACACATAATTGGAATCGCCTGGTTCAGAATCGCCCGACCAATCGATAAAGAGGATTAAACTAATCGCTAAACGGCGTAGCGAGAAAAAAAAATCCAAACGCCAGAATTACTTTTTTTGGTTGCCACGACATTGCATTAAAATGCAATAACGGGTGATCAAAAGAACGTATCTGCACCAATACGGTATCATTAAAAACGTCAGCTTGGCACGCAAAAAAAAAAAGCTCTCACCCAACCCGAGATCACGAAAAATTGAACGCTACGGATATTGGAAAATTGTGCAATTTTTTTTTTTTAGCAAAGTTTGGAATTTTTTTTTACCACTTAGATAAAAAAGAACCTAGACATGTTTGGTGTCTATGAACTCGTAATGACCTGGAGAATCAAAATGGCAGGTCAGTTTTAGCATTTAGTGAACCTAGCAAAAAAGCCAAAACAAAAAACAAGTGTGGGATTGCACTTTTTTTGCAATTTCACCGCACTTGGAAATTTTTTCCCCGTTTTCTAGTACACGACATGCTAAAACCAATGATGTCGTTCAAAAGTACAACTCGTCCCGCAAAAAATAAGCCGTCACATGGCCATATTGACGGAAAAAAAAAAAGTTATGGCTCTGGGAAGGAGGGGAGCGAAAAACGAAAATGCAAAACCGAAAAAAGCTGGGGTCATGAAGTTAAAAATTGACCTTGATAGTACAATATTACAAAACGATCTGCATAAAATATCTGAATGGGAAAACACAGTACACATAACACTGTTGGTTATAGATAATTTAGTGACAAAATGTAAAATTGGTGAAAAAAAAGGTTGAACTTTATGAATCTAGGTATTTTTTCAACCTATGTTACTATGTATACTGCAGCCTCAGGGTCTCCCATGTGATGTATACAGCAGACCTTCCACTGCTTTAGTACTGTAAATGTAATGTGAGCGGAGATTAATTTCACACTTTGACATGCAGAGTAATCTACATCTGTGTTCAGAACTTACTGCTACGGGTTCTTTATATAAAACTTACCACCACAACAAGTCAACTGTGATCCAAACCAACGCATAGCGAGTAGCAACATGATAAATATCGGCTAACATCACGCGTCTCACCACAGAGAAGCGGCTTTTCTTGGCCTCCAACTATGCAGTGGGGATTAGTTTATGTTTTTGCCCAAATCTACAATCCTCAAAATTCTAATACAGGTGGAGCTGAGGAAAGTAAAAGCAAATAAATATTTCCATGGGAAAAGCACATTTTTGGTTTACGCTTTGGTATATGAAATAGTTTGATAATCAGGGCAAGCATTGCTAATTCTTGTTTACTTAATCCATTGTTACTCGAAGTCTTTAGCTTTACGATGAACCCTACCCACAATAATAAAGCTATTATTACACAAGCATGGGGTGAGGTAGATACCCATTATCATATAATATATCATTACAGCACACTAGAAACCTCCCATCCAAACAAGACATTAGAAGCCACAGCAAGAACACCCAGTTCCCCTATAATCTAGAGACTTTCATCCTTAGATTACCTATACAGTCATTTTACTGGGCGCCCAGGAGCTCCCCAGCGCTGACACATCATTTATTTTATAGCTACACTTCCTACATTTCTTCTCGTAACTCATTAATGAAAAGTCAAAATTCTGCACATGGATAACATTTCCCTTCTGGTGCAATGAAACCAACCCTTCTTGTCAAATTCTGCAGCTGAGTAGTTTTATTCCAACAAATATCATTTTTATTTAGGTCGGAATCCTAACACAAATATGAGATGAAAAATAAAAAAAAAAATAAATAAATAAAAAAAGGGAAAAATAGTATACGGCTCTGTGTGTAATGATTAGTTGGGCTATGGTCGCACCAGGGATTGAACTTCCTGTAAGAGTTTCTGTCAATTTAACTGAAAGTGAAAGTGAAAGAGAAGCACAAACAAAGAAGTTATATTTTTTTCTGTTAAAATGACTAGAAAAAAACTAACAAAAATCCAATATGGTCATTATGGGATACCAGTGACAGTTTGTGTCCGACATATCCATAAAGTGGAATCCCGAATAAATGTGTGATCGTAACATGTATCCCAGGAAATGTCCATAAAGACACAAAAAAAACAAACAAACCAAAAAAGGTTACATTGGCCAAAGACAAAAAAAAGTGCCATTTGTAAGGCTGGTTTCACACTTGCGTTTTTGTAAGCTGCGTTTTAGCGCTAAAAAAACGCAAAAAAACGCATGCGTTTTTTTTCTATACCTAACATTAAAAACGCATGCGTTTTTTCGCATGCGTTTTGACGCGTTTTCGGCAACGCATGCGTTTTTTGACGCGTGCGTTCATTTGCAGAAATGCAACCTGCAGTAATTTCTAGCGGCGTTTTTTCGCGGCAAAAAAATGCATTGCTGTCTATGTAAACGCATGCGTTTTTAAGCACATGCGTTTGTTTGCGTTAAAAACGCATGCGTTTTTATAGAAAAACACAAGAAAACACAAAAAAAAACAAGAAAACCCTAACCCTAGGGATCCAAACCCTAACCCTAAGGTTAGGATCCCTAGTAACCCTAGGGATCCTAACCCTAACCCTAGGGATCCTAACCCTAACCCTTAGGGTTAGGATCCTAACCCTTAGGGTTAGGATCCCTAGGGTAACGGTTAGGGTTAGGATCCCTAGTAACCCTAGGAATACTAACCCTAACCCTTAGGGTTAGGGTTAGGATCCTAACCCTTAGGGTTAGGGTTTGGATCCCTATGGTTAGGGTTAGGGTTTGGATCCCTATGGTTAGGGTTAGGGTTTGGATCCCTTTATCACCTTGATGGTGGGGGGTGGCTCATCAGTGACCTGGGGGACAGGACATTCTAATAAAAAGCTAGACCTAACCCTAGGGATCCTAACCCTAACCCTAACCCTAGCTAATTCTATTAATAGTGTGTTTTCTAGTTGATTTTGATGATTGGCAGCTGTCACACACTTCTCAGCATGCGTTTCAAAAACGCAAACGTGGGAAAAAACGCATGTAAACGCGGGAAAACGCCGCGTTTTGCCGCGGGTTTTTTTTTTTTGCCGCAAAAACGCATGCGTCTAAAAAACGCACCGTTTGCATGCGTTTTTTCACCACATGCGTTTTTTTAAAAAACGCTGCAGATCAAAACGCAAGTGTGAAACCAGCCTAAGAAGTCTAAGGCGGGTGTCACACTTGTGAGTGCAATGTGAGAAACTCACGACTCGGGTCCGAAGTGCATAGAAATACATGCAGCTGAATGCTCCGATCCCGAGTGCCAGCGGTTGCGTTGTATAGTTGATCGATGCACAGTGACACCATCTGCAGCAAGTTGATGCTGCAGCTCTCTGGAGATGGTCTGAGGATTGTCCTTGACTGATCTCACCATTCTTCTTCTCTGCCTTTCTGATGTTTTTCTTGGCCTGCCACTTCTGGCCTTAACAAGAACTGTACCTGTGTTCTTCCATTTCCTTACTATGTTCCTCACAGTGGAAATTGACAGGTTAAATCTCTCAGACAGCTTTTTGTATTCTTCCCCTGAACAACTATGTTGAATAATCTTTGTTTTCAGATCATTTGACAGTTGTTTTGAGGAGCCCATGATGCCACTCTTCAGAGGAGATTCAAACAGGAGAACAACTTGCAAGTGGCCACTTTAAGTAGCTTTTCTCATGATTGCATACACCTGGCTATGAAGTTCAAAGCTCAATGAGGTTACAAAACCAAAAAAAGTGCTTTAGTAAGTCAGTAAAAAGTAGGTAGGAGTATTTAAAACAAGAAAATGATAAGGGTGCCCATACTTATGCACCTGTCAACTTTTGTTTGAATGCAGATTGCACATTTTCTGTTCGTACAATAAAACTCATTAGGCAGAAACATTACTATGTCCAACAGTTATTAGATATATGAAACTGAAATAGCTGTTGCAAAAAAAACAATTTTTATAAAACATTAAGCTTAAAATTAATAGGGGTGCCCAAACTTTTTCATATGACTGTAAAAAGTCTTATTCAGATGCAAGGTTAATAGCATTTAGGGACAATACAGGTTAGGCTACTTTCACACTAGCGTCGGGCTCGGCCCGTCGCAGTGCGTCGGGCCGAGGTTACCGACGCTAGCGTTCTCTGCGCCGCACAACGGGGGCAGCGGATGCATTTTTCCAGCGCATCCGCCGCCCCATTGTGAGGTGCGGGGAAGTGCGGGGAGGTGGGGGCGGAGTTCCGGCCGCGCATGCGCCGTCGGAAAAAGCGGACCGTCGGCGGCAAAAAACGTTACATGTAGCTTTTTTTGTGCCGACGGTCCGCCACAACACGGCGCAACCGTCGCACGACGGTTAAAAAAATAAGTTCCACAATTGGATGTAATTAAAAAAAAAATAAAAATGTTCCTTTGCTGAAATAATCCTCCTGGCCAGGGGAGGAAGCATAAGAGAATACAGAAATTACAGCACGGGGTCGCAGCTGATTCTTTGGCCGGCGTCACACTCAGCGTATGTAAATACGGTCCGTTTTTTACGGCCGTATTACGCAGAAATGTTCCCAAAATAGTGATCCGTATGTCATCCGTATGGCATCCGTACTGCGATAATTTCTCGCAGGCTTGCAAAACCGACATCTAATGGATTTATGTGCTCAAATGTTCGTAAAAACATATATACAATATATATATGTGTGTGTGTGTGTGTGTGTGTGTATGTGTATGTGTATGTGTATGTGTATGTGTATGTGTATGTGTATGTGTATGTGTATGTGTATGTGTATGTGTATATATATATATATATATATATATATATATATATATATATATATATATATATATATATATATATATATATATATATATTTATTCTGTATTTATATTTAATTCAGCGCGAGATATGTGAAAAGCCGGTAATTCAATTGCCGGCTTTTCATTTCTCCTTCACAAATCCGACAGGATATGAGACATGGTTTACATACAGTAAACCATCTCATATCCCTTTTTTTTTTGCATATTCCACACTACTAATGTTAGTAGTGTGTATGTGCAAAATTTGGGCGCTGTAGCTTGTAAAATAAAGGGTTAAATCGCAGAAAAAATTGGCGTGGGCTCCCGCGCGATTTTCTCCGCCAGAGTGGTAAAGCCAGTGACTGAGGGCAGATATTAACCCCTTCACCCCCGGAGCTTTTTACGTTTTTTCATTTTCGTTTTTCGCTCCCCTCCTTCCCAGAGCCATAACTTTTTTATTTTTCCGTCAATATGGCCATGTGAGGGCTTATTTTTTGCGTGCCAAACTGGCGTTTTTAATGATACCATTTTGGTGTAGATACGTTCTTTTGATCACCAGTTATTGCATTTTAATGCAATGTCGCGGCGACCAAAAAAACGTAATTTTGGCGTTTTGATTTTTTTATCGCTACGCCATTTAGCGGTCAGGTTAATGCTTTGTTTTATTGATAGATTGGGCGATTCTGAACGCGGCGATACCAAATATGTGTATGTTTGATTTTTTTTTTTAATTGTTTTATTTTGATTGAGGCAAAAGGGGGGTGATTTGAACTTTTATATATTTTTTATATTTTTAAACACTTTTTTTTTTTAATTTTGACATGCTTCAATAGCCTCCATAGGAGGCTAGAAGCATGCACTACACGATCGGCTCTGCTACATAGAGGTGAAGTACAGATCACCTCTATGTAGCAGAAATGGTGGTGTACTTTGAACGCCGACCACAGGGTGGCACTCAAAGCAATCGGCCATCAACAACCATAGAGGTCTCAAGGAGACCTCTGGTTGTTATGGCAATGCACCGCTGACCCCCGATCTTGTGACGGGGGTCAGCGGTGCGAGCGCTTCCGGCCGCGTGGCCGGGAGCGCTAGTTAAATGCCACTGTCAGCGCTTGACGGCGGCATTTAACTAGTTAATGGGCGCGGGCGGATCACGATTCCGCTCGCTCTCATTGCGCGCACATGTCAGCTGTACAAAAGAGCTGACATGTCGCGGCTTTGAGGTGGGCTCACCGCCGGAGCCCACCTTAAAGCAGGGTATCTGCCAGCTGACGTACTATTCCGTCAGCTGGCAGAAAGGGGTTAAAAGCCTAGAGAGGGTCCATGGTTATTGGCCCCCCCCTGGCTACAAACATCTGCCCCCAGCCACCTCAGAAAAGGCACATCTGGAAGATGCGCCTATTCTGGCACTTGGCCACTGTCTTCCCATTCCCGTGTAGCGGTGGGATATGGGGTAATGAAGGGTTAATGTCACCTTGCTATTGTAAGGTGACATTAAGCCAGATTAATAATGGAGTGGCGTCAATTATGACACCTATCCATTATTAATCCAATAGTATGAAATGGTTAATAAAACACTCACACACATTATTACAAAGTCCTTTAATGAAATAAAGAAACAGGATGTTGTAATATTTTATTATTCTCTTAATCCAGCTGAAGACCCTCGTTCTGTAAAAATAAAAAATCAACAATATCTCATACCTTCCGATGATCAGTCACGTCCCACGAAGTAAATCCATCTGAAGGGGTTAAATCATTTTACAGCCAGGAGCTGTGCTAAAGCACTGCTGGTGGCTGTAAAACCCCCGGGAATGAATGGAGTGCAGGGGAATGACCTGTAGTTATCTTGAGTTGCGGTGATGTGCCCCCTGCTGGATGTCCTCATATGAACTCGAGCGTGGTAACTTTTACCAGGCTCCAGTTCATGAGGACATCCAGCAGAGGGTGCCTCACCACAACTCAAGGTAACTACAGGTCATTCCCCTGCAATCCATTCATTCCTGGGGGTTTTACAGCCATGAGCACTGCTTTAGCACAGCTCCTGGCTGTAAAATGATTTAACCCCTTCAGATGGATTTACTTCGTGGGACGTGACTGATCATCGGAAGGTATGAGATATTGTTGATTTTTTATTTTTACAGAACGAGGGTCTTCAGCTGGATTAAGAGAATAATAAAATATTACAACATCCTGTGTCTTTATTTCATAAGGACTTTGTAATAATATTGTGTGTTTTATTAACCATTTCGTACTATTGGATTAATAATGGATAGGTGTCATAATTTACGCCTCTCCATTATTAATCTGGCTTAATGTCACCTTACAATAGCAAGGTGACATTAACCCTTCATTACCCCATATCCCACCTCTACACGGGAGTGGGAAGAGAGTGGCCAAGTGCCAGAATAGGCGCATCTTCCAGATGTGCCTTTTCTGGGGTGGCTGGGGGCAGATGTTTGTAGCCAGGGGGGGCAATAACCATGGACCCTCTCTAGGCTATTAATATCTGCCCTCAGTCACTGGCTTTACCATTCTGACGGAGAAAATTGCGTGGGAGCCCACGCCAATTTTTTCCGCGATTTAACCCTTTATTTTACAAGCTACAGCGCCCATATTTTGCACATACACACTACTAGCATATATATTTTATTTTTTTTTTATTTTTATTTTTTTTATTATTATTATTATTTTTTTTTTTTGTGAATCACACAACCATCACCAAGATAGGGCGGGAATTAATGCGGTGCTGTCATGGTTCTGGAAAATCAAATTACCCGTCAGTAATTATCATTTTTTCCCTTCACCATGACAGCACCGCACGTGAGAGGAAGAAATAGAAGACTCCTTAGGGTGGGACAACAGCAGATAACACCTTTCTCCCGAAAGCCAAGTTTGAAAGACCTAAGTCTAGCCTATAATGTCAGAAGAAGGTAGAGGGTGAGGACCATACTGCCGCCCTACAAATCTGCTCCACCGAAGCGTTTGCCCTTTCCGCCCAGGATGTGGCAATAGCACGCGTAGAGTGGGCCGTAACACCCTGTGGGGGAATTTGGCCAGAAGAAGAGTACGAAAGTGAGATAGCTGTACGCAACCACCGTGCAATAGTCGCCTTTGAGGCCTTTTTTCCCCTGTTTGTCCCCTGGAAGGTGACAAAAAGGGCTGATGACTGACGCCAAGATTTTGTGGCTTCTATGTATTGAAGCAGGCAGCGTCTGACATCAAGACAATGGAAGGTTTGCTCTCCCTGGGATTTTGGTTGAGGACAAAATGAGGGTAAGATAATTTCCTGGTCCCTATGAAATTTGGAATTGACCTTTGGTAGGAAGGCCGGGTCAGTTTTGATGATTACTCTGTCATCCTGGAAGGTAGTATAAGGGGGGTTCACTGAAATAGCCTGCAGCTCGCAAGTACGGCGGGCTGAAGTTAGAGCAACCAGGAGGACAGTTTTTAGTGTCAAAGATTTTATTGAAATAGAATCAAGAGGCTCAAAGGGGGAAACAGTTAGAGCATTTAAAACTAAATTTAGATCCCAGGGAGCCACCTTGGGAGATAATTTTGAGGGTCTAGATGTAAAAGAGGCTCGGATGAACCTATAGACCCAAGGGTGGTCAGCAAGTTTGAGATCAAACAGCGCACCCAGGGCGGAGACATGCACCTTCAGGGTGCTAGTAGATAGCCCTCTCTCCAGACCTTTTTGGAGAAACTCTAAAATTTCTTTTACCGGGACTTCTTGGCTGGTCTGGGACAATTGTCGCCCCGAAAATTCCAGGAATTTCTGCCAAATTTTCTGATATTTTTCTGAGGTGACTTTTTTCCTGCTAGCGAGCAACGTGGTTACTAAAGGGTTTGAGAATCCCTTTGCTAGTAGCAGTCCCCTCTCAAGTTCCAGGCGGTGAGATGTAGCCCGTGTACTTGAGGGTGTTGAACTGGTCCCTGATGTAGGAGATCCGATGTATCTGGAAGGATCCACGGGTCCGAGATAGACATGCGTCTGAGCCACGTGAACCATGCTCTTCTCGGCCAAAAGGGAGCTATGAGTATTACTCGTGCTTTGTCTTCCCGAATTTTCCTGAGGACTGTCGGGATTCACGGTATTGGGGGAAAAGCGTATGCCAGATGAAAGTTCCACTGGTATAGAAACGCGTCTACTCCTTCCGGTTGTTCTCTTGGGTTTAGAGAATAGAACTTGTTCACTTTCCGATTTTGTTTTGTGGCGAACAAGTCTACTTCCGGAATGCCCCAGTTGGCACATATTTTCCCAAAGACTCCCTGGCTCAGGGCCCACTCCCCTTGATGTAATGGGTGACGGCTTAGGAAGTCGGCTACTTGATTTTCTGCTCCTCTTAGGTATGTCCCAGTTAGAGAGAGAAGGTTGTTTTCGGCCCACAAGAAAAGTTCTTTGGCTTCTGTCATCAGGGATGGTGATCTTGTGCCCCCTTGGTGATTTATATAAGCTATTGTTGTGTTGTTGTCGGATAACACCACTACATGCCTTCCTTGTATTTTTTCTTCTATTTGAAGAAACGCTTGTCTCACCGCTGACAGTTCCTTCAGATTGGAAGACGCTTCTGTCATTGAGGGCTCCCATTGACCTTGTAGGACCTGATCCCCCACATGCGCTCCCCATCCCCATGGGCTCGCATCGGTGGTGAGGATTACTGGATTTTGCAATGACCATGGTACCGCTTTGCTTAGATTTTCTGGTTTTAACCACCATTTTAGCGAGTCTTGGACCCTTGGAGATAGGAGAATCTTCCGATTCAGATTGTAAGGGTTTCTTGCTTGCTCGGCTAGTACCTGCCATTGCAACTCTCTCGTGTGGCTTTGGGCCCACCGTGTTGCTGGAATTGTCGCCGTTAGAACTCCCAGGAGCGACATTGCATTCCGTAGAGAGATAGATTGTTGCTGCTGAAGAAGTTGCACCTTCTGTTGGATAGACTGAATCTTCCTCTGTGGGAGGATACACTCCTGCTTGATGGAATTTAGTAGGATCCCGAGGAACTCTTGAGACTGTGTTGGGACAAGTCTTGATTTCTTCAGATTTATCATCCACCCCAATCTTGTTAACACGTTTATAACTGTTGTGACTGCTTTTTCGCAATCTTCTTTGCTGTTTGCTACTACCAAGAAATCGTCCAAATAAGGCACCAGTAATATGTCTTGTTTTCTGATGTAGGACGCCACTTCGGAAATAATTTTGGTAAACACGTGGGGTGCTATGGCTACCCCGAATGGAAGACACTGATACTGTAGGTGGGTGGGAGTTTTTCCGAGGTTTACTAGCAGTCTGAGATATTGCTGATGTTGGCTTGCGATTGGCACATGGTAGTAAGCGTCTGTAAGATCGATTACTGTCATATAACAGCTTGGGTTGAGTACTTTTATCGCCGTCCTTAGAGTTTCCATTTTGAACTTCTCTATTTGAATGTACTGATTTAAGCCCCCCTGTATCCAGATCCCCGAAAGGACGAACGGGAAGTCTCCCATCGGCGCCTAGGAAAGGAAGGAGGTGGAAACCGCTTCTTTTTGTCAGATGCTTTTTCAAGAATCTCGTCCAGAGCTTTCCCGAAAAGATATTGCCCTTCACAGGGTACTCCGCAGAGTTTGACCTTTGACTGGAAATCAGCTGCCCATTTCTTTAGCCATAATGTTCTACGCCCCGAGTTGGATAAAGCACAAGCACGTGCGGCCCCCCTGACCGAATCAATTGATGCATCCGCCAGAAATTTTGCGGCACCTTGTAGGGAGGGCAATGCCTCCAGTAGTTTATCTCGCCGGCATTTATTCTTGATTTGGTCACTTAACTCTTCCAGCCACTTGACCATAGCACGAGCCGTGCAAGTGGCCGCAACCCCGGGCCTAAACGACCATGTTGATGCCTCCCAAGCCGACTTTAGAAAGGCATCCGCCTTTTTGTCCAGAGGGTCTTTTAGGGCTCCCATATCCTCAAAAGGCAATGCTACCCCTTTAGAGGTGCTGGCTATGGCGGCGTCTAATTTAGGAGCCTTTTCCCATCCTTCACATACCGCTTCATCAAAGGGGTACTTTCGCTTTAAGGCTTGAGGAATGGAGATCTTTTTATTTGGCTTTTTCCACTCTTTCTTAATTAAATTAAGTATACTATCATGGAAGGGAAAGACCTTTCGCTTCTTCCCCTCCAAGTTACTGAACATGCTATCCTGTACTGAACGTGGCTCCTTTGGGGTTTCCACCCCCATAGTTGCTCTAACGAGTTTGAGCAGTTTTCCAATGTCTTCTGACTGGAAATACGGGTGGCCATACTCCTCATCCGAGGAGTCTAAGTCTGAGGCGTCAGAGGGGGTTAACACTCCCGGTTCATCCCCTGAATTAATGTCCGACCCCTGCTCACTTGCTGGGGGAGGGGGGTTTTCTTTAGCCGCCTGATGTTTCAGCTGCTCTTTGACTGTAGATTTGACCTCTTCCCGTATTATTGACCTGATGTTTTGTAATAAGGAAGGTGATTCTTTTGCGATTGTTTTATCTATGCAGGCTCGGCAGATTCTTTTGGTATATAGTTTGGGGAGTGTCGCCTTACATAGTGGACAAGCCCTATTCTTTTGTTTGGAGGTGGCTTTCCTTTCCTAAAAAGACACAGTATAGTGTATCAGTGTGTGTGATTTTGCCTTACAAAGGCACTCACCCCTCCAGGACCCTGGATACCGCGGTAGCTTGCGTCTCCTCAGACATCCCGGGTACAGGCATCTCCGGATCCATCGCTGGTTCGGTCATGCTAGCAGGCAACTGCGTGCTGTAGAGGACCAGCGTCTAATCCGTTTGCCCCCAATATATAGAAGGAGCGGTGCGCGCGCCTCTGGAACAGCTTCCGCCCGGAAGTGTCCAGCACACCGGCTCCTTCGGCGTGTGACGTCACTTCCGGCGCGACCGGAAGTCGTCATCCTTCACTTCGGCGGCCGGCGTCAGTGAAGGACACGCCCCCTGCCCCGGACCTGCCTCCTGCCCAGAGCGGTCGCCGGGGAGTCCAGCGAGGGAAAAGGCGCGGTACAGCAGCCCCTTTCACCCCGGACAGCACCGCACGCAGTGCCGCCGAGCATGGCTGGGTCACCCCCGCGGACCTCGGCCTCCGGACCGGAATCATCAGAGGGTATCCCTCCAGAGGTAGGAACTCTGCAACAGGCGTCCACCTGCAGGAACAGGAAACCAAACTGAGGAGAGAGTGGCCGCCCCATTCTTTTATCTCTGCTACAGGTTTCCTGTTCCTGGGGGCGGATGCCATCTCTCACGTGCGGTGCTGTCATGGTGAAGGGAAAAAAAAAGGGATATGAGATGGTTTACTGTATGTAAACCATGTCTCATATCATGTCGGGTTTGTGAAGGAGAAATGAAAAGCCGGCAATTGAATTACCGGCTTTTCTCTAACACCGGTGCGTATTTCTCGCAAGTCACACTGCTGGTCCGTGTGTAATCCGTATTTTTCTCCCCCCATAGACTTTCATTGGTGATTTTTTTGCGTAATACGGTGACAAACGCAGCATGCTGCGATTTTGTACGGCCGCAGAAGACCGTATATTACGGATCCGTAAAATACGGCTGATGGGAGCTGGGCCATAGAGAATCATTGGGCCGTGTGTTATGCGTATTTTACGGGTGTATTTTCTGCGCTCATACGTCCGTAAAACTCGCCAGTGTGACGCTGGCCTTTTTGTGAGGTAAAGCATTTCCCTGCCTGTTTTTAAACAATGTTTTACCTCACAGAAAGAATCAGCTGTGATCCCATTCTGTCCTGTCAGTATACTCTTTTGTGTCCTCCTCTGCTCAGGAGCTGTGGTATGATCAGACCATGTCCTTGAACAGTCAGACACACCCATTACACAGTACACAGCAGGGGCACAGTTATAAGGCTACGTTCACATTAGCGTTGTGCGACGCAGCGTCATGCGTCATGCACCCCTATATTTAATATGGGGGCGCATGGACATGCGTTGCATTTGCGTTTTGTGACGCATGCGGCGCTGCGGCGCACGCGTCAGGGCGCACAGGACGCAGCAAGTTGCATTTTTTGTGCGTCCAAAATCAAGCAAAAAAAGATGCATGCGTCACAAAACGCTGCGTTGTGCATGCGTTCACATTTGCGTTGTGCGTTGCGTCGCCGACGCTGCGGCGCACAACGCAAATGTGAACGTAGCCTAAGATTATCTCCGCACAGGAACATTTTTTTTTAAGCACAGCCAATTGTGGACGTTATTATCATTCAAAGATTTACTGATTAAAAGGAACTTTGTTATGGGACAGCCCCCTTAGGCTACTTTCACACTAGCTTTGTTTGCTGTACGTCGCAATGCATCTTTTAGGAGAAAAAACGCATCCTGCAAAGTTGTCCACAGGATGCGTTTTTTTCCCCATAGATTTACATTAGCGACGCATTGCGACGTATGGCCACACGTCGCAACCGTCGTGCGACGGTTGCGTCGTGTTTTGGCAAACCGTCAGCACAAAAAAAGTTACATGTAACTTTTTTTTTTGCGCGTCGTGTCTGCCATTTTCTCCGCCCCCTCCTCCCCGGACCTTACAATGGGGCAGCGGAAGCGTCGTAAGACTGCTTCCGCTGCCCACGTCGGGCATCACTTTCACAATGCGCGTCGGGCCGACGCTAGTGTGAAAGAAGCCTTAAAGGGATTGAAGGCCGCACAAGTTCCCAATATTCTATCCAACGTTCCTGAAAATAGGTCACTGATAGAAAGTACACGGCTCAGGAACAAGAGTAGCTCAGAGTGACCTTGTCGCGAGTTCATTCCGGTGGAAATTCTCCCTTTAAACAAACACAAATAGAACAGTTTTACAAGTGGACGATCGTCTCCTAAGCGTTTAAGGAAAAGCAGAAGTTGGAAGCTTCCAACAACATGTTTCATGTACTAACATGATAATATCGCTTGTATTTAAACACAAACACACCTAAACACAGATTTGCCTTTGGTGATGTGTGTTCCAAAAGGAGAAGCAGTCAAGTGTAGAAACAGAAATTCTAATAATAATGTACAAAGAGAAATGACAGAACAAGTGCTCCCTTATACCTTTACCAGTCTCCAAAATCTGTATGAGACACATGAACAAAATCCAAGGTCATTTTGAGTCCCGCCACCTTTTCACTGTGCTTGTTAGTCCCTTTATGGCCATGTTCACACGTTGCGTTTTGCTGATTTTGTATGCAAATTTTGAGCTGCGTTTTACAGTACCAGCAAAGGCTATGAGATTTCAAGAATCTCATCTGCACAAATTGTTTTTTTGCCTGACTGGAAACTGCTGCGTTTTTGCAAACTGTAGCATGTCACTTCTTTCAGTGGTTTGTCATCCATAGAAAGCAATGGACAAGTGCAAAAACGCAGCAAAAACCGCAGATATCAGGTTTTGCTGCATTTTTGGTGTAAAAACCTAAGTAAGTTGAATGATTTTTTTTGTTGTTGCGCTAAACTTAATCAACATGTACAAGAGACAATAAAAACGCAGCAAAACATGCTGTTTATAAGCAGCTTCTTTACTACCAAGAAAGCAGGTTTTGCAGCCTTCAGAAAAAACACGCAGCAGAAACGCAATGTGTGAACATAGCTTTAGGGGTCTTGAAGCTGCGGTCGTCTGATCACTTTTGCTATAAGCTGCAATACCACAAAATTGCTGCATATGGTAAAAATAACGGTCTCCTTTGAAGCCCAGCTCCACCTGCCGTGTCTGGGGCGAGTTCATCCCGTGAGCCCAATCCACACCCCCACTACCGACTTGCTCCATATATGTGCGATGGATATCGATAAGGGGTTAAGGCTAGGTTCCCACAATGCTAAAACACAGAGCATTTTTGCTGTCTCTTATATCGCCAGCATAGGGCATATGATTTAAAAAAAATATATATATATCACGCATGTGCTGCCAAAAATACCTGCAGCATAAATACAAGAGCTGTGGGTTTACGCATGTGTAGCGCCCCCACTGCCGCAGGGCCGAGGGGTACCCGGTACCGGGCCTCTGAGTCTCTGCTCTGGGATTGTCACGGTGGCTAGACCCGGTCCGTGACCCTGCTGAGGGGCGTACAGTGATAGATGTAGATGGTGATGTTGCGGTGCAGTGTAGGTTGTAGTAAATAACGAGGACACCAGGTTGCAGTCTCTTTACCTCTTTACTGAAGATCTCTGGGTCCTCAGTCCAGAATCCGGATAACCAGGCTGCGCAAGTCCGGCCGGTCCGATGGCACCTCCAGGGTTCTCTTAACAGGTGGAAATCTGTACCTTCCTTCTAGCGCTAGGTGTTGCGGTCCTTCCCTGCTGTGCTTACGGAAAGTCCCCACAACTGTTGTGTCTGTTTCTTAAGTTCCCTCACAACTCAATTAGATGATGTTCTGCTAATCTTCCGTCCCTCCCTGATGTTACGGTTAGGACGGCACCCGTATGACGGGTAGGCTCGGAGCTCTTCCGGGACCCTAGAGTCGCCCCTCTCCACAAGTTGCCCCCCAAGACTGCATAGGTGATTTAGGTGAGACAGCCCGCCTTAGACTGACTGTCCTGCCGTTGGTTTAGAGTATTGCCTGAAGCTGAATATTGTAATACTCCCTCGGCGTTCCGGCCGCCGGTTGTGCGCCTCAGTAGGATGTTGCCTCGGTCTCACAGCACGACTCCTACTGGTATTCTCCGTCTTGCTTTGATCTCGTTTCTCACTCAGCACAATCTATCTCGCTTCCAATCCCTCCTTGGGCACCGCCGCTATGCTGAGCAGGCACGGTCCCGTTACGTTCGCTCAAGTTGCCAGGCCTCTGTCAGGATCCCACCCCTGACAGAGACCCTACCGAATCTTCTCCCACAACACCCTCTGCCACAAGGTGTTGCCTGGTTCCAACCCAGTCAGCTTTCTGTCCTAACTTCCTGCCTGACCCCCAGTTTTACCAGTATGTGAGGAGTGGCCTAGTGAATAGAACCCTTAGCTCCCCCCGGAGGCCCGACTGTGAAATGTATTGGTGTCTGTGATACTTGGTCAGATGAACTCCTTCAGTGCCATCAGACGTACCATAGCTCCCCTTAGTGGCGGAGCCACAGTACTGCAACGACCAGAACTCTGGGGCGCTGCACATGTGCACTCCGGCTTCATGAAACATACCTCTCCCAACTTAAAGTAAATTAATGTGCATTAACGGCGTAGGCTTTTCCAGAGCAATGAAGAAGAAAATGAGAACATCATTAGCAAAAAAAAAATCCAATTTAGTACTTTGTTATTCTTCCTTGGGCTTTCATCCACTCCACATTACCCCTGCTTCTAACTCCTCCAAGTGCAGAGCTCAGCTTTGCATGTTGAAGCTTTGACATGGATCATTTGCTGCTCATGTCGTCAAGTGTTCTTAAGTTTCCTTTTCTCAAGAAAAAGCTTTAAACACTCTTTGCTTGAAATTCACTATCATCCTGAAAAGAGGACTTAAAAGGGAATATGTGTGGGCGGGGCTATACACAGCTAAACATTCAGAGCACTGCTAGATCTGCAGCAGATAAAACAGAGGAGATTATATAAAAATAACTGCAACTAGCAAATAAAGTTGGGCATTGCTGGAATCAGGGTCTCTGCCCATACATTAAGCTGCACTCAGATGGGGGGAAGCAAATACATGGTGACAGATCCCCTTTAATCATCACTAAATCTATAACATTCTACAAATGAGAAAAGTGTCCAAAATCTCTAAGAAAACCTGTGCACAGACTTTTTAGGTAATAAGTGTCACCTTGTATTGTCCTCTAGCTTATTAGGTGTTAGTGCGTTTCAGTTTGGCTTTTCTATAGGTAAAATCCCATTTCATTCAGGTCATTTCTCATAATTCTGTCACAAATATTGACTCCTGTTTCCACCCATTGTTTTTCCATTTGTTTTGTTCAGTACTTTCTATTTTCAAGGCATATTACGTTGAGATATTTATCCTGACCCAGCTTCCCTGATCTATACCCAGGGCTGTATTTATAGTTAGTGCTGCCCTAGGCCCCCAGATCTCCCCTTTTACTGGGAGTCCTCTGTGCTTTTTGGGAGAATTGGCAAGTATAGTATTAATTTAAAGGGGTTGTCCACTACTGGGATGACCTCTTCTCAAATCAATATGTTTACTCCCCCCCCCAAAAAAAAAAAAAACAAACAAACAAAAAAAAAAACTAAGTAACTGAGTGAAAGCTGATGGCTGGGGGCTAATATTAATATTATGGGAACAGGCCAATAGCCCTAAAGGTTCCCAGAGTATTAATATCAGCTCACAGCTGTTCGCTTAGCCTGTACTGGTTACAGCTTTCCCCCTCCTCCCCCCCCCAAAAAAAAAAAAAAAATGTGGGGTCCCCCCTATAAAACTAATAACCAGCAAAGGCTAAACAGAGAGCTGGGGGCTGATATTAATAGCCTAGTAAGAGGCAATAGTTATAGGCCCCCTTCCAGACTAAAAAAAATAAATAAAAAAATAAAAAAAATCATCCCTCAGCCTCCCCAGAAATGGTGCATCCATTAGATGTGCCAATTCCGACAAGCCTTGCTCCTCCCACTTGCCCAGGTGGGGTGGCAAGTGGGGTAATATTTGTGGGGTTGATGTCAGCTTTGTAATGTTAGCTGACATCAAGCTCACAGGTTAGTAATGGAGCGACATCTGTAAGCTGTCCCCATTACTAACACCATAGTCTTATTGTAATAAAGACACAACCAGAATAAAGTCCTCATCAGACAGGTGAGGAATATGGTGCTTTTTTGTTTTTAATTTTTTTTTTTAATAAATTGGTAAAAGTGGGAATTTTATTTCAAATAAAAGGAATTTATTCTGGATGTGCCTTTATTACAATAATACTATGGTGTTAATAATGGGGACAATTTACAAATGCCTATCCATTACTAACCTGTGGGCTTCAGGTCAGCTGATATTAACCCCACAACTATTACCCCACTTGCCATCACACCAGGGCAAGTGGGAAGTGCCGAGCAAAGTGCCAGAATTGGAGCATCTAATAAATGCACATTTTCTGGGGCAGCTGCAGGCTGCTCTTTTTAGACTGGGGAGGGCCAATATCCAAGGCTCCTTCCCAGTCTGAAAATACCAACCCCAAGCTGACCGCTTTAGTTTGACAGGTTGTCAAAACTGAGGAGAACCCCACGCCTTTATTTAAATTATTTAAAAAAATACAGCGTGGGACCTCTCTATTTTTGATAACCAGCCAATTTAAAGCTGAGGGCTGGGGGTTGCAGTCCGCAGCTGTCAGCTTTACCTACACTGGTTATCAAAAATAGAGGGGAAACCACACCTTATAAAAAAAAAAATAAATAAATTATTGCACTGGCACCAGCTGTTGAATACTCTCATACTCGTTTGCCACACTCCAAAGATATACTGATAGGGAATCTAGATTGTGAGCCAATAATGTATGTAAAGTGCTGTGGAATTAGTGGCGCTATATAAGTGAGTAAAATAAATAAACTCTATGGGGAAAATCTGAACATAAAACAAACTCCCAAGAGAAATTGACATGTGGATCTGAAACATGCACCGCAGATCAGTTTAAGCGCAGTGTGAAATAAATAAATAAATAAGTACAGCAATTGCTATAGATCCCATCCACTTTGGATGGACCCTGCTTTTTTTTTTTTGTTGTTCAACGAAAATATGCAGCGTCAAAACCGCATTGTGGAAACTAAGCTCTGGAGCTTCAGTTTAGCTGTAATGCAACATCCAAATCATATACAGGTTGCAGGCAAGTTTGGCGACCCAAAATATCCAGTTGGATTTTTTACAGAGGTCATATCGCGATTACAGGTCACAACCATGTTGTAATACAATACTGCAATTTTAATATCAGCCATCATTTATTGCCGTGTCGCCTTATGAAAGTAAAAGTTGTAAGAAGTCTAACCAAAGCTATAGGCGCCACAGACAGTATACACAATGGGAAATGAGTGCCCGGAGCACATCTACAGCCATAGAGAAAACTCATGCCCGAGCACTGACTGGCAAATGTCCCTGACTGATGACTGATCTTTACAACGCAACGTGTGGACAGAAGCGTGCCACTTGTCTAATGCCTTTTTTTTTTTTGCATACACGTATGCACAGCCAAGAGCTTGTGATAATTTCCAATAAAAACGCTTGCAGGTACAGATAATGCCCTAACCTTGGAGGATCAAAAAAAACATGACATCAATATTAGAGAATGACATAAACAGTAATTCCGCCATGTTATATTTGTGGAAAGAGAAGGGACAATATCACATGTCCCGCTCTACTGTCAGATCTCAGCCAATTCCATTAATAAGCATTAAGAAAGTGCTATTCTAAAGCCAGGATCGCTGTGCGCCCCCCACGCCTACAATGTGCCAGCGATGAGGGAACAAGCAGGCACAGAGCACACTGTGGGTGTAAATGCATCAACAATGTTTTCTAAAAATTAGATTTTGAAAAAAAAAAAAAAAATTATGATTTATTCATCATAACAAATTCTAGTTCTGTGAGAAAATGACTGATATGAAAAAAAGGAAACATTTATGATTTATTCACAACCAATTTTAGTTCTGTGAGAAAATGACTGATCTGTGTATATTGTCTGATTCGCAAGAGAAATTACCTGGAAATCCCCAGGTTGCATCAAATCCTATTATTGGATCAGTTCCACATCTTAGGCTCTCTATTCACACGTCCGGCCATTTTAGGAGTAGACAACAGACAACAGAGGGGCCCCCTTGATAAGGAGTTGGAGTCAGGGAAATTGAGGAGTCGGAGGCTTGGCTTAGGCCCCTTTCACATATCAGTTTCTTGCAGTTAGTCACAATCCATTGGCTCGACGGATCCATCGCATCAGTTTTTTCATCCGTTTCTTCCCTTTTGTCATCCGTTTTACAGCGGATCCGTTTTTTTAAAAAACACCCAATGAGAGGCTCCCCAGGCTACTGAAAACCTAAATAAGAAAGAAATGTTTCTTACTACACATGCCAAAGCTAAGAGGTTGAACTCCACCATCTCCAATGTGTAGGCCACAGAAATACTGCCTTTCTGCCTGGTGGATACAGACGGTTTCTGAAAGTTGATGGCAGTCGCAATCAAGTTGGGTCTCCGTCTGGTGGGTTGCCTGTAGTGGAAAGGGTGTCAGAGGCCCATTATACTATTTCTACTCTGGGGAAATTAATGCCACTTTAGTGGTGTGCGGCAATAATTTTTTTTAAATGTTTGCAATCCAAGTTGGGTCTCCTTCATGCGTGTTGCTTGTAGCAGTTCAACTCTACTCTGTGACCGAGCAAAAAAGCAGTGTGAGCTGTTGCATGAGGTATCAGGGCTCCAAGTACTTCAGGCTTACAACGGTCAATCACTCACCTAGTCCTAGCTAAACCTTAAATTCAAACCTCTAAATGCTGGCCCAGACCCAGATACCTCATGCATGGCCCATGGCTGACTGCTGCTGTGCCATTATCAAATTTGTACTGTGGGTCAATTGATGCCACTTTCCTGGTCTCCGCTCCTAATTTTTGGAAATGTTTGTACTCCAAGTTGGGTCTGCTTCATGTGTTGCCTGAATTTGGTAGACCTCTCAGAGTATCTGGCCTACACCTGTCACTCGTCCAACTGTTACTGATCAATGTTTCAGCTACAAATACTGGTCCAAGCCTTGTCCCTGGTCCTGTCCCGTGCATCGATGCTGCGCAATTATACTATTTGTACTCTGGATCAATTGATGCCACTTTTCCTGGTGTCTGCACCTAATTTGATCTTTTTGGGAAGCCCCCCTTAAGGTGTGGTGTATGCATTTGGTTTTGCCTCCCATTGAATTCAATAAGGTTCAGGTACTTTCGACAAACCAAGATATTCGCCGGACTGAAAAGGTTTGCTCATCTTTACTCTTGGCACAACCATAGTCACAGATTTATTTGAAAATGACAGTGGGCAACAAAGATTACTTACAAAGTCAACTCAATTTTTTTTTATGTAGGATTGCAAAGGTAGTTTCCCATAAATGATTTTATAGTCTGATCGCTGAGGGTCTCACCACTTTTGACTCATGATTGCCAGGATGGGGGTCCCAAGAACCTAACACATTTAGCTGCAGTCAGGATTGTATGGAGAGGTATAAAATCACACATGCCCATTGCTAATCTTTTCATGGTGTACGAGACTGACGGAGTCAGACAGCAAGATGCATCACTCGGCTATCTCCCTCTGTCCCATGGCCCCAATAAATAGCAATGCACAGGTACGACCATTTATTGTATGTGGTGACATGACCTGCTGCAGAAACAAGTCGTCCATACATAGTGATCCTACTACACTGGAATGAAAATGGCTGATCTGCCCACATGCCCTGCACTGGGCAACATGACAAATTGAAGGATTACAAACAAAAACGTAGACCCAGCAGCAGCCGTAAAACAAAAAGGTGAAAAGAAACTAAAATAACTGATACATTCAAAGTCAATGGGGCTGACAGAGGGCCCAGCACTTGGCCGTCCTATAGTCTAAGAACAGAGTCAGAGTGCACACTTGACCTGCGGTCCATTTAGTCTCCTGAATGGGGCGAGTATAATGTGGTGGGTCTGGGCCTTTCATTCTATTGGGGGTCCTACATGGGGTTCCCCAGTAGATGATTTGCCTATTTTATTCCATTGAAACCAAAGCTTGAAAATGGTTGCATAATTAATTTTTGTTGTTGGACTTGTCTGAGAATTGCTGTTGCACGAAACATGGCCCTGCATAGCCCTGGGCTTATACTAAGCTGCTGCTCTCCATCACTCATTTCACTCACATCTCTTCTCTGTTTTCCATCTTACAACTCAGATGAGCGCTTCTTCACTTCTGCAGCTTTCATCCTCCCGTCTGCAGGCCTTCTCTCATGCTGCTCTCATTCCCTAGACTTTACTCTCCTGGAATATAAGGCTTGCTCCTAACATTCAGAATTGTAGGCTCGCCTTAAAAAAAATTACCGTATTTCTTGAAGGGAATATATGTAACATAACCACAGTTATTACCCATCCACAACATTAATTGGTCTGAGACCCCTCCATTCCATTCTGCGCTCAGCCTGCTGGTCCCCCCCCCCCCTCTTGTATCAGTGTCGGCTCAGGCTCCGTTCACACATTCTTTTGTCTTTTCTGTTTTAGGAATAGACTGGTGTAAGCAATAAGTGATCTATTACATCAAGCAAATGGAAGAAGAAAGGGCGCCATTGATTAATATGGAGTCTATGTACTATTTTTAGAGTAGAGGACGTTTTTTAAGTTCCAGAAAATGGACCCTACAACAATCCATGGTGCCCCTCTGCTTTCATTTACATAATTGAAGTAATTGATCGCTTACTTCACTTGTCTGTTCCTGAAACGGGACAGATAAACGGACAGTGTGAATAGAGTTTTAGATGATGGGGTGTCAAGGGCTAAAAGCTTTACATATGACAGGATAAAGGAATGATCCTAAAAATAAAAAAATAAAAAATAAAAAAAAAGCACCATGTACCAATTGTATCACTGCTTTCATTCATTTAGATTGTCAGCTCTTCAGGGAACTGACTTATAATTGTAAAGCGCACTGGAAAGTGCTGGCAATACATGAATAAGTATTATTAATGTCATCTCTGAATGCTAATGCACCCCACAGTAACGACTAGGTGATCGTCAATGCGGCGGCAATGATCCATACCCCATCTGACAACACTAGGATACATATATTGCTTACATGACGCCTGCCGATCTGATATAATAGATCACCCAGCATGGTGCTATTCCTGACAGTTCTCATCTCTACAGCCAGAAGCTTAGAAGAAGAGGTACAGAACAAAGGCCGCTTCCTAAGGGTTTATCTCGGCGCCACTCGTCTCAGGTGCAGCTGTAATATTCAGCAATCTCTCATACAAGAAAAAAAGAAAAAAGAGAACCGAGAGATAAGGAATAATCTGATAAATGCAATCTGTGATCAAATACTGTCACGAGAAAGCACCGAGCCCCAGAAAATAACTGACACGATCCTATATTAAATGCATCGCATACATTTGTATTATAGATGTGTAGGCACTATGTGTGCGCGGCTATACAGTGCCCATATGTGGCCCCATAGTCTGCACAAGCAACAATGCCAGTGTGGCTAATGCCTGGATAATACATCATCTGACAAAGTCAGAGGCACAAGGAGGCCAAGTGTGGGCCCATAACAGGCCCTGAATTATGGATCAGGAACACTAAGTGCCAGTATGAGCCCAGGGCGGGTTCAGATGAGCGCATTTACAGTCAGCGTGTGGTCAGACCACTCGCTGACCCATGGTAGTCAGTGTACAGGTGCACATAAGCGGTTTCCCATGTGCAGCACGTAGTATTCTCATTCATAAAACAACGCATGTAATGACAGAACGCTCTTACACCCGGGCATGATGCTAATTTAAGGAGATAGACATTCTGCCCAAGTTCTCCCTCGAAGAATAAGTGTATTGTTGTATTGTGTAATGTGAAAGGTGATGTGCTTTAATAATGTTGGGACTGTGTCCTGCCCGACAGTAGGGAGAGTTAGAATTAATGATTGGGACCAGCCCAGAATGGGAGGGGCTAAGGTGAACGGAGAAACAGTTTCTTGTCAGGATATCATATAGGGGCCAGCGTGAGTCTGAAGTAAACCTAAGGTCTGGACAGTATAAATGCTGCATGGGTGTCCTGAAGTGAGGAGAGACTGAGACCAAGACTGTGGTTAGCGTGAACCAGAGTAAAGAGAAAAGGAAAACCAACATGAGAACAGAGTGATCAAACGGTGATGGGTCCTGGGAGCAGTACGGCCCAGAGTTTATAACATAGTGAGGTAACGGGCCAAGATTTGACAGACTATGTGAGATGAAGAGTGCCCCAGGCTGGAGTTCCAAGATGTCATTGGTGGAGAAGTTAAGGACCGGCCATACTGGCAATATAGTTCCATTGAGGGGAAAGAAGACGCGGAACCGCGGGTTGAGAAGAGGACTCTCTCTAACTGAACTGGAGTACTGAGCTGTATTGTGGTACAGCCGCGGCCAGCGTGACGGCGCCCTGGGCCGAGAGGTACATAGAGCACCCGGTCTGGCCCGTGCAGGACATCGCTCTCAAGTACGGAGTGACGGTAAGAAGGGGACGGTCCTTGGAGGCTGAAGGCAGTGTGCCAGGCTGGTGGGAGTGTGGAGCCCACCACCTGAGCTGTTTGCGGGCAGGAGACTGGCACTGCCGGGGTCTGCGGGGGGAGACCGGAGGGGAGTATGCGGGCGGCGGGCAGTGACTGCAGGGAGGGACTAATCAGACTGTGTCCGTCGCTGATTGGTCGCGGCATACAGTACATTCCCCTGCATTCCATTCATTAACCAAGTTTTACAGCCAGTAGCACAGTTGCATTAGCAGAGCTCCTGGGTGTAAAATGATTTAACCCCTTCAGATGGATTTACAGCGTGGGACAAGACTAACGACGGAAGGTATGGAATATTGTTGTTTGTTTCTTTTTACTTTATTTCAGGTGACAAGGGTCTTCATGTGGATTAAGAGTATAATAAAATATTAAAATACCATGTGTCTTTATTTCATTAAAATACTTTTTAATAATGTGTGTGTGTTTTATTAACCATTTCATACTATTGGATTAATAATGGATAGGTGTCAATTGACGCCTCTCCATTATTAACCTGGCTTAATGTCACCTTACAATAGCGAGGTGACATTAACCCTTCATTACCCCATATCCCACAGCTACACGGGAGTGGGAAGAGAGAGGCTAAGTGCCAGAATAGGCGCATCTTACAGATGTACCTTTTCTGGGGTGGCTGGGGGCAGCACTCCTAATGTTTGCAGCGTGCACGTGTTCACATTAGGCGTGCTGGTTGTTTTTTTTTTCCTCTATTTAGTTACTGGATCCTGGCTGCTTCCAGGCTGATCTTGCACTCCTCCCATTGACCCGCTGGTGGCCCAAGAGTGGCATGTACGGTAGAGTAGGACCCATCAGAAGGAGATCACCTTGCCGTGGTTGATGGGCACACATGAATTGGCCAATTTATGCGCTAAGAATCTTCAATTCATCTATTACTGTAAGTTTCGAAAAAAAAAATTTTTGAAAAAATTTGTCAAAATATTTTTGAGAAGTATGATTCATATTGGATATTTGTCTGTGTTTTCACATGGCCTAGATTCATGTACATGTGCTGCTGTGTTCTTTTTTACCTATATTATGCAGTTTGCAGCGTGCACGTGTTCACATTAGGAGTGCTGGTTGGATATATATATATATATATATATATAGATATATATATATATATACACATACACATATATACACACACACACATTCTATGTGTACACATTTATTCTACCTATTCTATTCTGTCAGTGTGATTTTACTGTACACCGCACCGAATTGCCAGCTTTTCTATAGAACACCGGTGCATATTTCTCGCAAGTCACACGCATGGTCCGTGTGTAATCCGTAATTTTCTCGCCCCCATAGACTTTCATTGGCGTATTTTTTGCACAATACACTGACAAACGCAGCATGCTGCGATTTTCTACGCCCGTAACATACCGTATATTACCAATGCGTAATATACAGCAGATAGGAGCTGCCCCATAGAGAATCATTTGGCCGTGTGCAATGCGTATTTTCTGGACGTATTTTCTGCGCTTATACGTCCGTAAAACTCGCTAGTGTGACGCCGGCCTAAGCCAACACACCCAGCCAGGACCCCCACTTTCATGTAACGTGACGGGGCTTACGAAACGAGTACTTCAACCACAGCTACCACCTCACGCCACGATACATGGAAGTGGCAATAAGGCCAGGGTCACACTAGCGTATTGCATCCGATGGGAGAGCATCGGATGTGGTATGCTAATGACCCTCGGCTCCTGCTCTGCTGCAAGAAGAAGCTGAGTGTCATGTGTCTGTGCTCCGAGCCCCTCGCACAGAGCGGATCAAAGCACAGCTGCGGAGGAGGCGGAGAAACTAATTTCTCCATCTCCTCCATTGCCGTGGTCAGCGTTTAACGCACATTACTCAGATGATATCTGAGTGATGTGCGTTGTCTCACTCGCACCCATAGGCTTAGTGAGCATGCTGCGATTGTCTCAGACCGAGTAAAACGGCCGACAAAAAAAATCGGCTGCTGGGAGCTGCCCCATAGTATAATATTGGTCCGAGTGCAATGCGATTAAAAATCGCATTGCACTCGTCCGTTTAAGTCACCAGTGTGATGCCGGCCTAATATTCATGGTGGTCAGAACCCAGCCCACAGGTTCTTTCAGATGAGCGTATAATGGGACTGTATGTATAATGGGACAGTAAGTTAAATGGGAAGCACATGGAACAATGCAAGTCAATGGGTTTGCATAAAAGTTTATAGACAGGTGGAGAAAATAAATAAATATCGCAGCATGCACTACTTTGATTTGTCTTTCGGGTCAGACTCGCCCATTGTAAGTCGGTGGATGCACAAAAACCGGATCACACATAGACCACCATCTGTATGTCATGCGTTTAAGGACACATTATGTGTGTTAACAGGAAACTGTATTTTGCCTTTTGTTATTTATAAAAAAGTGTTCATGTAAAAACCTAATGCCGTACATAAGCCATACAGATGGATAAAACAGACATACGATTAGCATACGCATGAAAAATCAGCTGTTTTTCTGGATGACAAACAGACAATTTTGCACACACTTGTCTGAACGCAGACTGAATCTGAGCACAAACAAGTATCCTGGTGATAGCAACATAACAATATATCAGCATGATAAAAATATATCTTATGCAAGAGGCTAACCTATGAGTATTTGGGGCACATGGCAACTTTAGTCGCACAGTATAAATGTGGCAATGTCCCTTTTTGAACCTAAAATGCAAAGCAGCACTGACTCCCAATAATATAAACTATTCAGTCTGTGACTCTCCCCAATTACCTGTTCGGCTATGTGCACACGGAAAATATGCTAAGTTTTACAGTACAGGAAAAGTAAATGAGATCCCTGAAGTCTCATGTACACGCTGATTTTTTCCTTGCAGATTTGCAGCAGATTAAAATCTGTATAATGTCAATTCTTGCAGCATATTTCACCCGTACTAATGAGGAAAATACGTAAAGCACTGCAAAAATGTGGAAAAAAAATAAATGTATTTTACGCAACTTCCTGCCATAACATTAGGATATGCAGCAGAATTTTCTCCTGCAAATCCTTACCATGTGCATATGCCATAGTCCCTGTCCTGTGCCCCCATCATTCATTATAAGTACTTGATAGCACCTTCTACCACCCCCAAATCCATTATGACACTATCAGGTACTGAGCATCCTCCGCCACCTCCCAATTCATTACAAGTCCCTGACAGCGTCTTCTCCCACCTTTCAATTCATTATAAAGGGTCCTATGCACCTTATCGCCTCCTCTGCCAATCCCCAATAAATTATAAGTCCTCCTTCTTCCCAATCCCCCACATCCCATCATTGTTCTTTCCCACCACCCTCATCATTGCCCTTTCTAACACACACTGTGATTTTAAGGATCAGACTGGGACATGCTCAATGCACCTGTAAGGGTATGTGCCCACGCTGCGGATTACTCTGCAGATTTTTCCCGACTGATCCGCAGGTATTCCGCACTGCGGATTTCCTGTGGAATTACCGCCTTTTTTTTCTTTCGTTTTTTTGCGTGGATTCCACCTGCGGATTCCTATTGTGGAGCAGGTGTAAACCGCTGTGGAATCTGCACAAAGAATTGACATGGAGCGGAATAAACAACGCTACGTTTCCGCGTGTTTTTTTTTACCACAACATGTGCACTGCGGATTTTGTTTTCCATAGGTTTACATGGTACTGTAAACACATGGAAAACTGCTGCGAATCCGTAACGTGCACACATACCCTAAAAGCGGGCAGCACACCAACACTGCACACAGATGTAGCCTTATCATGCATAGCACAGTCCCTCAGTATATAGTGTACTCAATTATTATGTATAACACCGAACCTCATTACGTAGCATCCTCTCCAGTTATATATGATGCCGTTCCTTATTATATAGCTTCCTCTGCTGTTATGTACAGAACTTTCTCTTACATAATTTATTCTTGTTATTTTTGTCATTTACAGCGCCCTCTTTAATTACATAGTCCCCTCTCTATTTAGATATAAAATGACTGCTGAAGAAGCAGCCGGTGACCAGACGACCAGTCCATCAGCTACTCCATTAGAAAAGAAGCTTTCCCATGCTCCATCAGCCATCATTGCATTATATATCTAACAAGAGCGGACGGTATGTGATAAAGGCAAGGGGCTCTATCTAATCCGATATGTAAGGTACGGTGCTGTACATAACAAGAGAGGGCACTGTGTAATAAGGGACAGCAATATACATAAAGGAGACATGCAAGAAAAAAAGAAGGCACTCACCGATCTAAAAGTTGGCAATCTTTATTCAATCTTCATATAAAAACTTCATGGCCGGGGGAGTGAGGAAAGGAGCTCATGCGAGCAGGAGCAAACGACGGCCGTTTTGCGCTTCTACGGGTCATCTGACCATGAAGTTTTTATATGAAGATTGAATAAAGATTGCCAACTTTTAGATCGGTGAGTGCCTTCTTTTTTCTTGCATGTACTATTGACATATCTGTATTCTATGTGTATATATCTATTCTATTCTGTGTATGGGAGGACGCAGCACATATGGGCACCTGTGCAGCTGATCTCCGTGTATGGGAGGAGGCAGCACATACAGGCACCTGTGCACACTGCAGCTGATCTCCGTGAATGGGAGGACGCATCACATACAGGCACCTGTGCAGCTGATCTCTGTGTATGGCAGGACGCAGCACATACAGGCACCTGTGCAGCTGATCTCCGTGAATGGGAGGACGCAGCACATACAGGCACCTGTGCAGCTGATCTCTGTGTATGGGAGGACGCATCACATACAGGCACCTGTGCAGCTGATCTCTGTGTATGGCAGGACGCAGCACATACAGGCACCTGTGCAGCTGATCTCTGTGTATGGGAGGACGCAGCACATACAGGCACCTGTGCAGTTGATCTGTGTATGGGAGGACGCAGCACATACAGGCACCTGTGCAGTTGATCTGTGTATGGGAGGACGCAGCACATACAGGCACCTGTGCAGCTGATCTCTGTGTATGGCAGGACGCAGCACATACAGGCACCTGTGCAGCTGATCTCTGTGTATGGCAGGACGCAGCACATACAGGCACCTGTGCAGCTGATCTCTGTGTATGGGAGGACGCAGCACATGCAGGCACCTGTGCAGCTGATCTCCGTGTATGGGAGGACGCAGCACATGCAGGCACCTGTGCAGCTGATCTCTGTGTATGGGAGGACGCAGCACATACAGGCACCTGTGCACGTCTCATGTGACATCACAGGGAGGACCGGCCGCAGATCATAAAGGCCGGTGGGGATGACAGGGTTAATGATCAGCCCCTGCACTGATCACCCACGGTCCATGATTACCACCTGTGACAGACAGCAGAGCACCGAGCTGTCAGCGGGACCCCTGCCATGTAGTCAGTGAGCAGCCCATGCACCGCTATGTGCCCTGCTCCCAGCCCCGCCGTCCCGGTGCCTCACCCCCGATCTCCCCTCTTACCATTTCTGTTCCGGCGGAAAAGGAAGACACAGGTGACAACGACAGTGGGGAGACTGGAACCAGCACTTCACCGGCGGCGCCCCGCCCACTCGTACTACGCCCCGCCCTTCAGTACACCTGCCGTGTGATCAGTCACACCCCTTTACTGAAGCCACGCCCACTCCTCTTGGGATCCTAGCAACCTCACACGGGTTGTGAGCGGCTCCTAGTAACAAGGTGACCCGGCCGCGCCCTCATTCCCCGCCTAACAACACCCACTTCCTTGTACCACGCACGAGTGTGCACGACCGCTCCCTGGGGTCAATGTGAGAACTGGGGCGTCAGTGTGTGCGGACAGGTGTCTGTGGAGAGCGCCATTGTGTGCGGACAGGTGTCTGTGGAGAGCGCCATTGTGTGCGGACAGGTGTCTGTGGAGAGCGCCATTGTGTGCGGACAGGTGTCTGTGGAGAGCGCCATTGTGTGCGGACTGGTGTCTGTGGAGAGCGCCATTGTGTGCGGACAGGTGTCTGTGGAGAGCGCCATTGTGTGCGGACAGGTGTCTGTGGAGAGCGCCATTGTGTGCGGACAGGTGTCTGTGGAGAGCGCCATTGTGTGCGGACAGGTGTCTGTGGAGAGCGCCATTGTGTGCGGACAGGTGTCTGTGGAGAGCGCCATTGTGTGCGGACAGGTGTCTGTGGAGAGCGCCATTGTGTGCGGACAGGTGTCTGTGTGGCAGGTGATGCAGTGACTCCCGCTATGTGCACTAGTATTACATGCCACACATACCAATGAATGCGAGGCTGTGATAGGAGCAGCGTGGGCTGAGATCGCTGCTGCTGTATGGCATCCTGGCGATAGTAGGTGGTAGCTTTGTAGTGATTACCGTAAGGCTGAAGTCACACTAGTCTGTACTACGGACGAGTGCTATGCGATAAAAAATCGCACTGCACTCGGCCCAATGTTAATCTATGGGGCAGCTCCCATCATCAGTTTTTTTCTCGTCCATTTTAAGCTTGCGCGTGAAATCGTAGCATGCTGTGATTGTCCGCGTATCTCACCTGAGAATCGCCAATGCAAGTCTATGGGTGTGAGAGAAAAAAATCGCACAGCACACGGACCATGCGTGTGACTTGTGAGAAGGTCTCCGGCATTGGGCAGGTGACAGAAAAGGCTCAGCCATTATTTGCTCATTGTGCAAGTGTGTGAGAAAATCTCACCATACGGATGAGAAAAAAAAACATCCTGGCATTGCACATGGATGAGATACGGATCACCATACGGAGAACATTTGTGCGATTCTCAGCAGACAAAAATTGGACAGATTTTTTTATACATTGTGTGTGACTCCAGCCTAATATTGCACCTCACCATGCAGATACAGCGGAGACGGCACATATTCAGGTCCAGACTGGGGCCACACCGTGCAAATATACTGGGGAAGGCATATGTTCCGCTCCAGTCTGGGGCCACACCGTGCGGCTACAGCGGGGAGGGCTCGTATTCAGGTCCAGGCTGGGGCCACACTGGATACAGCGGGGACGGCACATATTCGGGGCCACACCGTGCGGATACATCGGGGACTGCACATATTCAGGTCCAGGCTGGGGCCACACGTGCGGATACATCGGGGGCAGCACCTATTCAGGTCCAGGCTGGGGCCACACCATGTGGATACACTGGGGACGGCACATATTCAGGTCCAGGCTGGGGCCACACGTGCGGATACATGGGGGACAGCACATATTCAGGTCCAGTCTGGGGCCACACCATGCAGATACACCGGGGACGGCACATATTCAGGTCCAGGCTGGGGCCACACGTGCGGATACATGGGGGACGGCACATATTTAGGTCTAGGCTGGGGCCACACCGTGTGGATACATTGGGGACGGCACATATTCAGGTCCAGGCTGGGGCCACACCGTGCAGATACACCGGGGACGGCACATATTCAGGTCCAGGCTGGGGCCACACCGTGTGGATACATTGGGGACGGCACATATTCAGGTCCAGGCTGGGGCCACACCGTGCAGATACACCGGGGACGGCACATATTCAGGTCCAGGCTGGGGCCACACGTGCGGATACATGGGGGACAGCACATATTCAGGTCCAGGCTGGGGCCACACCGTGCAGATACACCGGGGACGGCACATATTCAGGTCCAGGCTGGGGCCACACCGTGTGGATACATTGGGGACGGCACATATTCAGGTCCAGGCTGGGGCCACACCGTGCAGATACACCGGGGACGGCACATATTCAGGTCCAGGCTGGGGCCACAAGTGCGGATACATCGGGGGCAGCACCTATTCAGGTCCAGGCTGGGGCCACACCGTGCAGATACACCGGGGACGGCACATATTCAGCTCCAGGCTGGGGCCACACGTGCGGATACATGGGGGACAGCACATATTCAGGTCCAGGCTGGGACCACACTGTGCGGATGCACTGGGGACGGCACATATTCAGGTCCAGGCTGGGGCCACACGTTCGGATACATGGGGGACAGCACATATTCAGGTCCAGCCTGGGGCCACACCGTGTGGATACATTGGGGATGGCACATATTCAGGTCCAGACTGGTGCCACACCGTGCGGATACATCGGGGATGGCACATATTCAGGTCCAGGCTGGGGCCACACGTGCGGATACATGGGGGACAGCACATATTCAGGTCCAGGCTGGAACCACACTGTGCGGATGCACTGGGGACGGCACATATTCAGGTCCAGGCTGGGGCCACATGTGCGGATACATGGGGGACGGCACATATTCAGGTCCAGGCTGGGGCCACATGTGCGGATACATGGGGGACGGCACATATTCAGGTCCAGGCTGGGGCCACACCGTGTGGATACATTGGGGACGGCACATATTCAGGTCCAGACTGGAGCCACACCGTGCGGATACATCGGGGATGGCACATATTCAGGTCCAGGCTGGGGCCACACCGTGTGGATACATTGGGGACGGCACATATTCTGGTCCAGGCTGGGGCCACACCGTGTGGATACATTGGGGACGGCACATATTCAGGTCCAGGCTGGGGCCACACGTGCGGATACATCTGGGGCAGCACCTATTCAGGTTCATGCTGGGGCCACACCGTGTGGATACACTGGGGACGGCACATATTCAAGTTCCAGGCTGGGGCCACACTGGATACAGCGGGGACAGCACATATTCAGGTCCATACTGGGGCCACACCGTGCGGATACATCGGGGACTGCACATATACAGTGTAACAACTCTGCTGGTGGAGCGCCCCCACTGTCGCAGGGCCGAGGGGTACCCGGTACCGGGCTCTCTGTCTCGGTTCTGGGAGTGTCACGGTGGCTAGACCCGATCCGTGACCCTGCTGAGGGGCGTCCAGTGAAAGTTGAGAGTGATGATGTGTGGTGCAGGGTGCGATGAATAACGAGGACACAGGGTTGCGGTCTCTTTACCTCTTTACTGAAGGTTTCGAGATACTCAATCCAGAGCACTGTTAACAGGGCTGGCTGAGACCGGCCGGTCCAAAGGCACATCCGGAGTTCCCTTAGCAGGTGGGAATCAGTGTCTACCTTCTAGCGCTTGTGTGTTGTAGTCCTTCCCTGCTGAGCACCCCGGGATAGTCCTCACAACTGATTCTGTCTCTGATGTTCGTTCTCTACGTCCCCCAGATGATATGGTTAGGACGCACCCATATGACGGGGTAGGCCTGGAGTTCTTCCGGGACCCTAGAGTCGCCCCTCTCCCACAGCTGCCTCCATTGTCTGCTTAGGTGTTTAAGTGAGACAGCCAACCTATAATTGGCTGCCCTGCCGTGGTTTGAAGTAATGCTTAAAGTCTCTTACTTTCTCGGCGTTCCGGCCACCGACTTTGCGCTTCAGAAGGATGTTGCCTCGATCTTACAGCACGACTCTTTCTGGTCCTATCACCTCTGCGCTGTATTCCCGTTTCTCACTCCTTCACAATACCCCTCGCTTCTTGTCCTTTCCTAGGAGACTGCCGCTGTAAGCACAGGCACGGCTCCGTAACGTTCTTTCTTGTTCACTAGGGCTCTGCCAGGATCCCACCTCTGACAGGTCCTCTCTCGAGCTCTTCCCAGCTCCTTTCTCCCTAACTTCCTGTCCAACCCCCAGTTTTACCCAAGTCTGAGGAGTGGTCTAATAGATAGAACCACCCCCCTGGTGGCCGGAGTGTGAAGTGTATTGTGGGTGTGTGTTACCTGGTCAGGTGAACTCCTTTAGTGCAATCAGACGTACCATCACTCCCCTTAGTGGCAGAGCAACAGTACTGCAACGACCAGGACTCTGGGGCGCTGCACCCCCCCCCCCCGGTTAAATCCACTACTCCTGGACTGGGAAAAGAAAAACAACATTACATGTTAGCAGGAAACACACAAAACTTTGAAACACTATAAACAAGTAAATGCTATGAACCAGTAACTATATAACAATGCTTCCCTTTATGGGAGGTGAGGACACTTGAACGTTATGCAGACCTTGGGTCATGCACAGTTTATGACTCCCAGTCCAGTGGTTGAAACAGCGGGGACCCCGGGTAAACAAAGGGGTCCCCTTTTGGAAGTTTTTGGAGCAATTCACTGTCCATTACTCCGTTGTCCATTTTTTTAACCTGTAACAAAAGATATGCACACAAACATTTTCAACTAAATAGCAGCCCTCATTAATACCTCCAAGTTTTGTAGCGGAGTGGAGTTTGATTCTTGGTGCTGCGTGTCGATCTCCGCAGTGCAGGGGTTGCTATTGGCCTAACAGGGCCCGCTATGCTTGCTAACGCTGGTGTAGTGCACTGTCTTCTAGCTACGCTTCTAGTGAGTCTGGGTAGCACTGGCAGGCTGGAGCTCTCAGGGCTGCTGCTACCAACAGTGGGTACGGCAGATTCGCCGATAGCAGAGGGAGGACTTGCCAGTTCAACGGTTGGCATGGCATCTTCAGGTGGGATCTGCTGAGATTGCGGGCCTGGATGATCTGGCACCACAATTAGTTCTGGGGGGTTCGGTTGACGGAACGTTAGGACGGGTACCATGATGGCCTGATTTATCTGAGTCCAGGACTGGGGAAAATCACCAAGAACAGTGTGTATCATCTTCTCCTCTTCTACAGGTGGGGAGGTTCCTGGAGCCGTTTCCCTCTCTCTCAACCTTATCAGGGCAGACTTTAAGGTGATCCCTGGATATCGCCGTCAAGGTCTCCCCTCCGTCCTTGCTGATGAGACAGACCTTTGTGTTGTCAAAATCGGATGGCAGGATGGTATACGGTTCCGCTTCCCATTGGTCATCAAGTTTGTGTAGTCTCCTCTTTCGTTTGAGTACTTGCTCACCAGGTGACAAGGGAATCGCAGGAGCATGCTGGTTGTAGTCTCTTTCTTGTTTCTGTCTGGCCTGAGCGAGACTTCTTTCCACGCATTCCTGTACTTGGCGGTACCTTTGCTGCCTCTCTGCATCCCAATCTGTATCCTGCGAGGTATCTTCGGGGGTTAGGACCCCCATGTCCAGATCAACGGGTAACTTGCTAGATCTTCCTCGCATCAGGTACGCTGGAGTGCAGTTGGTGGAATTCACTGGAATGTGATTGTACATGTCCACCAAGTCAGGCAACTTGGTTGGCCACAGGTTCCGTTCCTCTACGGGCAAGGTCTTCAGTAAGTCGATCACCACTTGGTTCATCTTTTCACACATCCCATTGGTTTGGGGATGGTACGGTGTGGTTCTGATCTTCTTACACCCGTACAGATGGCAGAACTCTTGGAACACCTCTGCTTCGAATGCTGGCCCCTGATCGGTCAGTACCTTCTCCGGGTACCCATGGGGCCTACAAAAGTACTGCTGGAAGGCCTTGGCGGCCGTCCTGGCCGTTAGATCCTTGACAGGTACAACCACCAAAAATCTGGAGTAGTGATCTACGATGGTAAGAGCGTAGATATAGCTTGACCGGCTAGGTGTCAGCTTCACATAATCCAGCGCGACCAGTTCGAGCGGCCATTTGGTGATGATGGGCTGCAAGAGGACCCGTTGGCTGTCACGGTCCTTCCTGCGTAGGCTACATGGACCGCACTCCCGACACCACTTCTCAATGGCTCTCTTCATGCCAACCCAATAGAACCTCCCTCGGAGTAGCCTCTCCAGCTTCCTCCATCCGAAGTGTCCGGTTCCATCGTGGTAGGCTCCCAGAACCATGGGCGCATCTCGCCCTGGCACCACTATCTGCCATACCAATTCATGAGTACGTGGGTCGATGCTTCTCCGGCACAGCTTACCATCGTGAATAAACAGTTTGCTTCTCCCCTTCCACAGCTGTCGTGCCTCCTGTGGATCATCTGGGCCGGGATGCAACCCAGCCTGCGTCAAGAGCTCTTTCACCCGACGGACCGTGGGGTCACCATCCTGGGTCTCCGCCCATCCGTGATGGGGCAGGGGATTCAGCGTGGCATCCTGTTGGTTCTTGTGCCTGTTCTTCACATGATGGGAGTACTGAGCGGCTTTGGGGCGATGAAATGCGGGCAGCTCCACCTCTTCAAGTGCCTCCGGGTCCTCCCCTGTTTCTGGCAAATTGGGCATCCGGGACAAGGCATCGGCATTCGCATTCTTGCGTCCTGCCCGGTACTTGATGGTGAAGTTGTAGTTGGACAGCCGGGCCATCCACCGCTGCTCCAAGGCCCCGAGTTTGGCTGTATCCAAGTGCGTCAACAGATCGTTATCCGTGAAGACGGTGAATTTTGCCGAGGCCAGGTAGTGTTTGAACCTCTCTGTCACTGCCCAGACGATGGCAAGGAACTCCAGTTTAAAGGAACAGTAGTTGTCAGGGTTCCTTTCCGTGGGACGAAGCTTCCTGCTGGCGTAAGCGATCACCCTCTCCTTGCCTTTCTGGACCTGGGACAGCACGGCCCCCAATCCTACATTGCTGGCATCCGTATACAGCACAAACGGTTGGTCGTATTCGGGGTAGGCCAGTACCTCTTCTCCCGTCAGTGCCGACTTCAAGCAAGTGAAGGATCCTCCCAGCCCCTCGTTCCAATCAAATGGGGCGTTCTTCCCCTTGGTCTTCTTTGATTGGCCCACCAACAGGTCTTGCAAGGGCACGGCCTTCTTGGTGAAGTCCTTAATGAACCTTCGGTAATAGCCTACCAGCCCGAGAAACTGCCAAACTTCGTGGAGGTTGCTGGGCTTTGGCCAGTCCTGGATCACCGTGACCTTGTCGGGGTCTGGGGCCACTCCTTCAGCACTCACCACATGGCCCAGGTACTGCACTTTGGGTTTCAGCAGATGGCATTTGGACGGTTTCACCTTTAAGCCAATGTTGGACAGGGCTTGAAACACCTCAGCCAGGTGCTTCAGATGGTCTTCGTAGGTCTTAGAGAAGACAATGACATCATCCAAATACAGCAGTACGGTTTCAAAGTTCTTGTGTCCCAGACAGCACTCCATCATCCTCTGGAACGTCCCTGGGGCATTGCACAATCCGAAGGGCATGTAGTTGAATTCGCAGAGACCCATCGGTGTCGTGAAGGCCGTCTTCTCTTTGTCAGCCTCCGCCACGGGAACCTGCCAGTACCCACTGGTGAGATCTAAGGTAGAGAAATAGTTAGCAGATTTTAAGGCAGCCAGAGACTCCTCTATCCTGGGCAGTGGGTATGCATCCTTATGTGTAATGCGATTCAATTGCCTGTAATCAACACACATCCTCATTGTGCCATCTTTCTTTTTAACAAGGACTAAGGGAGCTGCCCAGGGGCTACAACTGTCTCTCACCACCCCAGCCTCCTTCATTTCTCGTAACATGTCCTTGGCACACTGGTAATGAGCTGGGGGTACAGGGCGGTATCTCTCTTTTATGGGCCGATGATCTCCTGTGGGGATATGATGTTGGATCCCTTTCACCTGTCCAAAATCTAAGGGGTGTTTGCTAAATACTCGCTCGTACTGGTGGACCACCCTGTAGGCCGCTTGTTTCTGGTGGGATGGGGTAGAGTCAGTGCCCACATGCAATTCCCGACACCAATCTTTCGAGTGCCCTGCAGAACCGTTGTCCTCCACCAGGTTAGGGCCAAGGGTCCAGGTGTCTGTATCACACTATTATTGACAGCGAACAGTTTGGCGAGCGTGGCATACTTGGTGAGATGGACCTCTTCCTCCCCACAATTAAGGACACGTACTGGCACCCTCCCCTGGCGGACGTCGACCACCCCCCCTGGCTGTTAGGAGAGTAGGCCTATTGTCTGAATATACGGGTTCTACCAGGGCCTGGTAGTCCTTACCCCTGAGGCCTATGGCTGCCCGACACCATATTAACATCTCACTCCTGGGGGGTATCGCGATAGGGTTTGAATCACTCACAGTGACACGACCAATTTCACCACCAGTCAGCTCTACCTGCTGTCTCTGCATCAGAGCTCTGATTTCTTTTTGCATTGTTCACTGTAGCCAGCGGTTTCTGCTACCTGTTGTAACAAGACAATAACTTCTGCAAGACAATTTTCTATAACATTGGTACCGATAGTCATCATGGGATTACATTCACGGCGGTCAATATCAACAATTACAATCCCCTGGGCCTTCAATTCCACCCGCCCCACCTTGATGGTGACCTCTTTATACTCCACTTGTGGCAATGGCTGACCATTACTGGCTATTATGGTGAAATCGTCATCGGGGCCACGAGTAATATCAGTGTCCTCCCAATACCGTTTATAAAGCACGTAAGGCATAGTCGTCACCTGAGAACTGGTGTCCAGTAGAGCGTTCATGGGGATACCGTCGATCACAACAGGAACAACTGGTCGCCCTCCAACGTACTTGGCTCTCCAATGCTGCGGGCCTGATCGTCCTACTCCTGGGGGTTGGCCCTTTGCCCCAGGGGTTGCTCGTTTAAAGGACAGTACCTTGCAAGGTTGCCCACCTGGTGACAGCGGCGGCAGATAGGTCGTCCGTCCTGATGGAAGCGATCGTCGTCCCGGCCTCTGGTCGGCGGAGTCCTCCTCTGTCGCATCCAGGGGACATCCTCTGGTCTGGAGGCCAGCTGGATCTTCTCCTTGGGGGCCTCCTGTAGGGACTGCACGATCCGGGCTAGGGCAGCAACGCTCTTGGTCAGCTCCTGCATCTGGAGGCGGAGTCCTGCGGGGGAGTCGTCCTCTAAGCTCTGGGCATCGGCCTCGGCGGCGACTGGGGCATCTGGCGCCACCTCCTGGTGGTACGTGAGGGCTTGACGCCTGGGGGTACCGCACGGCTGGACTGTCGCTCCTGCAGCGCCTGGATGGCTTTATCCTTGAATTGCGCAAAAGTCAGGTCTGGATTTTGCATGGCCAGGAAGTGCAACTGGCCCCTTTGGTGACTGCACAGGAGCCCCTCAATGAACCGCTCTTTCAGGAGTTTATCCTCATCTTGCATGCTGCCGGGGTCACTCTGCTTAATGGCCCGCAGCGCCTCCTTGAGATTAAGGGCATAGTCCCGTAAGCTATCCTGCGGTCTCTGTTTGCATCCATAGAAAGTCAATTTAATTTCTGTAGCAGTACGGGTATCGAAGGTGGCTTTAAGCTTTGCAAAAACCTGCTGTGCAGTTCCCTTATCCGCGGCGGGCCAAGACTTCACTTCTCTCAAAGCCGCTCCAAAGAGTTGGCCTATTATCATATGAACTTTCTGAGGCTCTGTCAAAGGGGTAGAACTCGAGCAGGCTGCAGATCCCTTCTTTAAAGTCAGTTAATGTATGCGACTCCCCGGAGTATCGCGGGAGCCAGGCTGCTGCGGGCAGGTACAGCATAGAGAAGGGCATTATGGCCGTTGTGGTGGCGGCAGTCTCCGACTGGCTGATGGGGGCAGCGGGCTCTGCGGCAACCGGTGGTGGTATGAGGGCCGCGGCTACGTCCGCTGCGGGGACCGGAGCTGCCTCTGTGCCCACGGCTGCGACCGCCGCCTCCGCTCCTCCCGACTCAGACATGGCCGTCCCTTCCTCCTACTAACCTGCTGGAGGTCGGGGTTCCTCTTCCGGGGTTGGCGCTTTACCGCGCTTTCTCGTTCCGCGCTCCTTTTGACCGGTTCCACCCACGAAGCTAAGGCTCCTCCCTCCATGCGCGGCGATGGCGAATTGTGGCGGGAACTCTTGGCGGCAATAGCAATGCAGTCTTTGCAATAAGTCACAGTCCAAGCACAATAAATCACAGTTCCAAGGCACACATGACCTGATTCTTCAGGCTTAAGTAGATCCTGTTCGTGACGCCAAGTTGGAGCGCCCCCACTGTCGCAGGGCCGAGGGGTACCCGGTACTGGGCCTCTCTGTCTCGGTTCTGGGAGTGTCACGGTGGCTAGACCCGATCCGTGACCCTGCTGAGGGGCGTCCAGTGAAAGTTGAGAGTGATGATGTGTGGTGCAGGGTGCGATGAATAACAAGGACACAGGGTTGCGGTCTCTTTACCTCTTTACTGAAGGTTTCGAGATACTCAATCCAGAGCACTGTTAACAGGGCTGGCTGAGACCGGCCAGTCCAAAGGCACATCCGGAGTTCCCTTAGCAGGTGGGAATCAGTGTCTACCTTCTAGCGCTTGTGTGTTGTAGTCCTTCCCTTCTGAGCACCCCGGGATAGTCCTCACAACTGATTCTGTCTGTCTCTGATGTTCGTTCTCTACGTCCCCCAGATGATATGGTTAGGACGCACCCATATGATGGGGTAGGCCTGGAGTTCTTCCGGGACCCTAGAGTCGCCCCTCTCCCACAGCTGCCTCCGTTGTCTGCTTAGGTGTTTAAGTGAGACAGCCAACCTGTAATTGGCTGCCCTGCCGTGGTTTGAAGTAATGCTTAAAGTCTCTTACTTTCTCGGCGTTCCGGCCACTGACTTTGTGCTTCAGAAGGATGTTGCCTCGATCTTACAGCACGACTCCTTCTGGTCCTATCACCTCTGCGCTGTATTCCCGTTTCTCACTCCTTCACAATACCCCTCGCTTCTTGTCCTTTCCTAGGAGACTGCCGCTGTAAGCACAGGCACGGCTCCGTAACGTTCTTTCTTGTTCACTAGGGCTCTGCCAGGATCCCACCTCTGACAGGTCCTCTCTCGAGCTCTTCCCAGCTCCTTTCTCCCTAACTTCCTGTCCAACCCCCAGTTTTACCCAAGTGTGAGGAGTGGTCTAATAGATAGAACCACCCCCCCTGGTGGGCGGAGTGTGAAGTGTATTGTGGGTGTGTGTTACCTGGTCAGGTGAACTCCTTTAGTGCAATCAGACGTACCATCACTCCCCTTAGTGGCAGAGCAACAGTACTGCAACGACCAGGACTCTGGGGCGCTGCACTGGCATCACGGCATGGCCTCGCATCTCTCACACTATCTTACCCACTGCTCCAGGTCATGATGTGGTTTCTGTTTCATGCCATCTCCATGTTCTGTGTCTCTGTACTCTGCAGGCTTCATGGCTGTGTATATAGGGGGGCGGCGCCTGAACTCTCTGGTTCTTATAGGCATCAGGTGCATCTGTCTAATCTATTCCTGACCAATTACCAAGAGGCCTCCAGTATATAGTGCAGCTCCACCCAGTGTTCTGGGCCTGTGCAATGTGTTAGCTCAGTTTGTGTTTAGCTGCTGAGTTTGCTAGGCCTTGCTCTGAGTTACTCCCTCTCTGGAGGCTTTTCTCTGTGCTATTGCCTTGGTCTTGTTGTCCGCTCTCCAGGAGGCAGAATATCCTGGTCCTTGTGTCCTTGTCCTTGTTTCTTGTCTTGTTCCATTTCCTTGTCTGAACTTAGTCTTATCTCGGTCTCCTTGTCTGTGGCTTCCTTCCCTGCTGTGTCTTTCCTCGTGTTCTCAGTCTGCTTACACTCTGCGCTCTTGCTGCTCTGCCTGCTCTGTACCATTGCGGCTTTACCTCTGCTCCTTTCTACTCTGCTTTTCTTTCTGCTGCAGTTATCCCTTGCTGCAGCTCCTCTCCACATTCCTTGTGACTCCGCTCTGCTTTGCTGCAGTAACCTCTAGCTGCAGCTCCTCTCTGTATTCCTTGCGGTTCTGCTCTGCTTAGCTTTTGTTGCTACTGGAGCGCCCCCACTGCCACAGGGCCGAGGGGCACCCGGTACCGGGCCGCTACGTCTCGGTTCTGGGGTTGTCACGGTGGCTGGGCCCTGCTGGGGGGCGTCCAGTGAAAGTTGAGAATATGATGAGGTTGTGGTGCGGTGCAGGTTGCAGTAAATAACGAGGACACCAGGTTGCAGTCTCTTTACCTCTTTACTGAAGGCTTCAGGATCCTCAGTCCGGAATACGGTTAACCGGGCTGCGGGAGTCCGGCCGGTCCAATGGCACCTCCAGAGTTCCCTTTGCAGGTGGAAATCTGTGCCTACCTTCTAGCGCTTGTGTGTTGTGGTCCTCCCCTGCTGTGCTTATGGGATTGTCCCCACAACTGTTGTGTCTGTTTCTGAAGTTCCCTCACAACTCGATTTTGATGTTCTTCTTCGTCCCCCAGATGATATGGCTAGGACGCACCCGTATGATGGGTAGGCTCGGAGCTCTTCCGGGACCCTAGTGTCGCCCCGCTCCAACTGTTGCCCCCTATGTCTTCTTAGGTGATTTGAGTGAGACAGCCCGCCTATAACTGACTGTCCTGCCGTAGGTTTGAAGTAAGGCCTGGAGCTCAATACTTCCTCGGCGTTTCTGGCCACCGGCTACGCACCTCAGTAGGATGTTGCCTCGTCTTACAGCACGACTCCTACTGGTGTTTCTCCTTGTTGCGTTGATCTCGTTTCTCACTCAGCACAATAAACCTCGCTTCTTGTCCTTTCTTGGGGTACCGCCGCGATGAAGTGCAGGCGCGGTCCCGTAACGTTCTTTCCTGTTCACTAGGCCTCTGTCAGGATCCCACCCCTGACAGGGACCCCCCTGAATCTTCCCCTGCAACACCCTCTGCCACAGGATGTTGCCTGGTTCCAACCCAGTCAGCTTCTGACTAACTTCCTATCTAACCCCCAGTTTTACCAGATTGTGAGGAGTGGCCTAATACATAGCACCCTTAGCTCCCCCTGGAGGCCAGACTGTGAAGTGTATTAGTGTCTGTGATACCTGGTCAGGTGAACTCCTTCAGTGCCATCAGACGTACCATAGCCCCCCTTAGCGGCGGAGCATCAGTACTGCAACGACCAGGACTCTGGGGTGCTGCACTCCCCCCGGTTAAACCCAGTACTCCTGGACTGGGAAGAAAACAACAATACATGTCAGCAAAAAGACATACAATTTTGAAATGCAATAACAAGTAAACTTGAACAGAGCTTCCCTTTATGTGAGGTGAGGACACTTGAACGTTACAAACATGGTTAAATATTTTAAATAAGACACTATAAATAACTTCTCTTACCCAACCGGGTATTTTACTTAGTGCAATTTCTGAACAATAATTTAACATTGCCTTTAAGGACGTACACACTGAATCCACTAAAGACCTTCTTATAAAACACTATAGGCTAATCAACTTTTCTTCATTTTCCACCTTTACATCTGCAGGACCGCCTGTCTATCTGCCCCAGGCCTACTGCCTCTCGTTCTGTTGCAGGACCGCCCCTTTCCGCCCGGGCCTACTGCCTTTCTGCTACTGTACACAGTATAGAACTTATCAACCTTCTCTCAGTTCAAGATCACTGAGCCATCTCTGTATGGCTCCTAGGAGAACTCACCGACTAACCCCGTACGGGTTCACTTCCTGTCCTCATTTTCTAACACATTAAACATTTCTTACAATTAACTAGCTAACTACATATAACTTTTACATGTAAGCATTATTTGACTTTAAGTGCTACCGTTGAACGTCCCCTTTAAGAAGGGACCAAGTCTCTCGGAGGTAGTGCAACTTCTCAAGCTGCAAGTTCGCGTACAGCAAGGACTCCGGTACTGCTTCCAGGAACAGTTTCTTCGCAAAGAGTCCTTTTCTTTGTAAAACCAGTAGAGGGCACCTTTAAGAAGGTGCAAACTATTTACAATAAGTTTCTAATCATGCAGTATTCATGATCCAGCAGTTCTTTTCAACAATGATGAACAAGAAACAAAAACAAAAGCAAAAAGGCAAAATAGGGATCCCGGGTAAACTAAGGGATCCCTTTAAGAGTTAACCCTAGACGGGTTGTAGCAGCAAGAAAACACATAAGAAAATGAACAGTTAACTATATACAAATGATGAAGCATTCTTGCTTACTCAGTTTCTGGCTGGCCAGGAGGCGGCCTCCTCCCGGGCCTCACCGGACAAACGGGTCGTGATGGTGTAGCAAAGACCGGTCCCAGTAATGATAGGATCCCTCGTTGGGACACCCTCCTCGCTCGTGGGTGAACACGACCCGTAGCGACACGGTGGGTCTGAATCCCCTGGGGTTCCGCGGGGGCAGGTTCCGGCACCTTCCCTGCAGGAGGTTCGTCTTCCGACGTTCCGGCAGCGGCCTGGAGTGCGACGCACCGCTGAACGCCCCGAGCTATCCAGCCAACCTCCCTCCTCCACCGGGTGTAAGTCACTGCGTCTCCGGGCTCCAGGTCGCGACCGTATCTTCCCCCGCAGGGTTCCACCTCTTCCCGATCCACACGGACCTGCAGTGGCTCTCCAATTTCTTGTATAACTCCCCGTCCTTCCCGGGAGTTGAAGAACACCACCACACCCCAATGTGACGGGGGAACCTCCTCAACTTCCGTCAGGTCGATCTGGGCCGCAGGCTGGGGTCTATTCCTCCACGCCATCATCAGGCGCTGCAGATGTTCTGCCTCCGGCAGGATCCTCAGGCCCTGCGCCTGCAGCCCGCACTCTGCCGCAGCCGGGATGGAGGAAGCAGGGGACACCGGAGTTAGGCGGACCTCCGTAGGCTGGCCCAGCCGAGCGGTCACACGAGCATCGGCCTCCCGGCGGCATGCTATCTGCCGGGCCTCGGCTGCGGCCACACACTCCTCAGATGGCGGCCAGTTGGGTCTGCCCATCGGTAGCTCCGTAAGGGCCAGTCCCTGCAACGATGGCGTGTCTGGGGCTGTGTCGGGTGGTGCAGCCTCATGCTGGGTCGGGTCGTCCCCACGCGGTGCTCCCGGCATCGCCATCTTTGCTTCCTCTCCAGTGTCTTCTTCCCGCGGTCTCTTTCGTGGGCAGCCCCGTCTCCATGGTCTCCACCCTCCAAAGAGGATGAGAAGGCGGACCTCGGCTGCTGACGGACACGTCCTCAGGATGCAAAAATGTTTAGACTGGGCGGCCATTGTCTTTCGCGCTCTTCAGCTGGTCCACGCCTACTCCACGCCCCTCTTCTTCTCCTGCGCTCTCCTGAGCGCTGTAATGGCGGCGGTTTTTGGCGTCAAGTGGCAATGCACAGTCTTGGCAATAAGTCACAGTCCAAACACAGTAAATCACAGTTCCAAGGCACACATGACCTGATTCTTCAGGCTTAAGTAGATCCTGTTCGTGACGCCAAGTTGGAGCGCCCCCACTGCCGCAGGGCCGAGGGGCACCCGGTAACGGGCCGCTACGTCTCGGTTCTGGGGTTGTCACGGTGGCTGGGCCCGGTCCGTGACCCTGCTGAGGGGGTCCAGTGAAAGTTGAGAATGTGATGAGGTTGTGGTGCGGTGCAAGTCGCAGTAAATAACGAGGACACCAGGTTGCAGTCTCTTTACCTCTTTACTGAAGGCTTCAGGATCCTCAGTCCGGAATACGGTTAACCGGGCTGCGGGAGTCCGGCCGGTCCGATGGCACCTCCAGAGTTCCCTTTGCAGGTGAAAATCTGTGCCTACCTTCTAGCGCTTGTGTGTTGTGGTCCTCCCCTGCTGTGCTTACGGGATAGTCCCCACAACTGTTGTGTCTGTTTCTGAAGTTCCCTCACAACTCGATTTTGATGTTCTTCTTCGTCCCCCCAGATGATATGGCTAGGACGCACCCGTATGACGGGTAGGCTCGGAGCTCTTCCGGGACCCTAGTGTCGCCCCTCTCCAACTGTTGCCCCCTATGTCTTCTTAGGTGATTTGAGTGAGACAGCCCGCCTATAACTGACTGTCCTGCCGTAGGTTTGAAGTAAGGCCTGGAGCTCAATACTTCCTCGGCGTTTCCGGCCACCGGCTACGCGCCTCAGTAGGATGTTGCCTCGTCTTACAGCACGACTCCTACTGGTGTTTCTCCTTGTTGCGTTGATCTCGTTTCTCACTCAGCACAATAAACCTCGCTTCTTGTCCTTTCTTGGGGTACCGCCGCGATGAAGTGCAGGCGCGGTCCCGTAACGTTCTTTCCTGTTCGCTAGGCCTCTGTCAGGATCCCACCCCTGACAGGGACCCCCCTGAATCTTCCCCTGCAACACCCTCTGCCACAGGATGTTGCCTGGTTCCAACCCAGTCAGCTTCTGACTAACTTCCTATCTAACCCCCAGTTTTACCAGATTGTGAGGAGTGGCCTAATACATAGCACCCTTAGCTCCCCCTGGAGGCCAGACTGTGAAGTGTATTGGTGTCTGTGATACCTGGTCAGGTGAACTCCTTCAGTGCCATCAGACGTACCATAGCCCCCCTTAGCGGCGGAGCATCAGTACTGCAACGACCAGGACTCTGGGGCGCTGCACTACACTCTCTCTTGCTGCTCTGCCATTCCTATCCGCAGCCTTGCGGTTCTCTTCCTGTGTGAACAGGTCCCAACCTGTTCCTTCATTCTCCTTTCCTTCTGGCTTGTTTCCGTACCTACATCTCCTGTGTGAACAGGCCCCAACCTGTTCCTTCATACCTCATTCCTTTCTGCTTGTTTCCTTTCCTGCACTTCTTGTGTGAACAGGTCCCTACCTGTTCCTTCATATTTCATATCCGTTCCTGCACCTCCTGTGTTTCCTGCCGTCCAAACCAGTCCTGTGTTCTCTGCCGTGCCTTCCAATCCAGTGTTCCTGCCAGTCCTGCCGTTCCTGCCATGCCTTCCAGTCCTGTGTTCCTGCCGTCCTAGCCAGTCCTGTGTTTCCTGCCGTTCCTGCCAGTCCTGTGTTCCTGCCAGCCCTGTGTTCTCTGCCGTGTCTCTGTCAGCCGTGCCAGCCTACTCGTCTGAGTTTCAGCCGTGCTCTTCTGCCAGTCCTGCCTGATGCCCGCACCAATCCTGGTGTTCCTGTCTCCCAAGTGGGATCAGCAGCCACAGCCAGACACCACCCTGTAGTAGCACCTGGCAGCTGCCTGCTGCACAAGCCTGACCTCACCATCAGAGGCTCCAGTGAAAACCCAGGCAGCTGTCATAGTCACGACCCTTCCAGGGTAGTCTGGTTTGTGGCACAGTGGGGCCACAAACCCCCCGAGCTCACGCCCACCAGTCAGGGCGTGAGCGTGACATTCAGGTCCAGTCTGGGGCGACACGTGCGGATACATCGGGGGCAGCACCTATTCAGGTCCATGCTGGGGCCATACCGTGTGGGTACACTGGGGACGGCACATATTCAGGTCCAGGCTGGGGCCACACGTGCGGATACATGGGGGACGGCACATATTTAGGTCCAATCTGGGGCCACACCGTGCGGATACACTGGGGATGGCACATATTCAGGTCCAGGCTGGAGCCACACGTGCGGATACATGGGGGACGGCACATATTTAGGTCCAGGCTGGGGCCACACCATGTGGATACATTGGGGACGGCACACATTCAGGTCCAGGCTGGGGCCACACCGTGTGGATAAATTGGGGACGGCACATATTCAGGTCCAGGTTGGGGCCACACTGTGCGGATACATTGGGGATGGCACATAGTAAGGTCCAGGCTGGGGCCACACCGTGTGGATACACTGGGGACGGCACATATTCAGGTCCAGGCTGGGTCCACACGTGCAGATACATGGGGGACGGCACATTTTCAGGTCCAGGCTGGGGCCACACCGTGTGGATACATTGGGGACGGCACATATTAAGGTGCAGGCTGGGGCCACACCGTGTGGATACGCCGGGGACGGCACATATTCAGGTCCAGACTGGGGCCACACTGTGCGGATACATCGGGGATGGCACATATTCAGGTCCAGGCTGGGGCCACACCGTGTGGATACATTGGGGACGGCACATATTCAGGTCCAGGCTGGGGGCCACACCGTGTGGATACATTGGGGACGGCACATATTCAGGTCCAGGCTGGGGCCACACCGTGTGGATACATTGGGGACGGCACATATTCAGGTCCAGGCTGGTTCCACACCATGTGGATACATTGGGGACGGCACATATTCAGGTCCAGGCTGGGGCCACACCGTGTGGATACATTGGGGACGGCACATATTCAGGTCCAGGCTGGGGCCACACCGTGTGGATACATTGGGGACGGCACATATTCAGGTCCAGGCTCGGGCCACACCGTGAGGATACATTGGGGACGGCACATATTCAGGTCCAGGCTGGGGCCATGGGCTGCATATCCCCAGGTTTGTTAGGCTGCATTCACACATACACTCTTACCATCTGAGAGAAATCGACCAGTGTTTTCTCGGGTGCCATCCTAGTTATTTACTAGTTGCATCTGTATATATTTTCACTGCTACAGGTAGACTATGAACTCTTTTCATCCATTGACTTATAACAATGGAACAGTTAATGGATGAAACGCGGATGGAAATCTGAAATCCAAAGTCTGTCTTCCATCTTTCACCCGTTTTACACAGATACCCATAGACTTTAAAGTGAACCTGTCAGCAGGATTGTGCACAGTAACCTACAGACAGTGTCAGTTCGGCGTCTTGTGGTTGTTGTTTAACCCCTTTACCCCCAAGGGTGGTTTGCACGTTAATGACCGGGCCAATTTTTACAATTCTGACCACTGTCCCTTTATAGTGTTATAACTCTGGAACGCTTCAACGGATCTTGATGATTCTGACACTGTTTTCTCATGACATATTGTATTTCATGGTAGTGGTAACATTTCTTTGATATTATCTGCGTTTATTTGTGAAAAAAAACAGAAATTTGGCGAAAATTTTGTAAATTTCGCAATTTTCCAACTTTGAATTTTTATGCCCCTAAATCACAGAGATATGTCACACAAAATACTTAATAAGTAACATTTCCCACATGTCTACTTTACATCAGCACAATTTTGGAACCAACATTTTTTTTGTTAGGGAATTATAAGGGTTAAAAGTTGACCAGCAATTTCTCGTTTTTACAACACCAATTTTTTAGGGACCACATCACATTTTGAAGTCATTTTGAGGGGTCTATATGATTGAAAATAACCAAGTGTGACACCATTCTAAAAACTGCACCCCTCAAGGTGCTCAAAACCACATTCAAGAAGTTTATTAACCCTTCAGGTGTTTCACAGGAATTTTTGGAATATTTTTTAAAAAATTAACATTTAACTTTTTTTCACAAAAAATTTACTTCAGCTCCAATTTATTTTATTCTACCAAGGGTAACAGGAGAAAATGGACCCCAAAAGATGTTGTACAATTTGTCCTGAGTACGCCGATACCCCATATGTGTGTGTAAACCACAGGGCGCATGGCAGAGCTCTGAAGGGAAGGAGCGCCGTTTGACTTTTCAATGCAAAATTGACTGGAATTGAGATGCGATGCCATGTTGCGTTTGGAGAGCCCCTGATGTGCCTAAACATTGAAACCCCCCACAAGTGACACCATTTTGGAAAGTGGACCTCCTAAGGAACTTATCTAGTGTGTGGTGAGCACTTTGACCCACCAAGTGATTCACAGAAGTTTACAATGCAGAGCCGCAAAAATAAAAAATAATATTTTTTCACAAAAAATTATATTTTTGCCCCCAATTTTTTATTTTGCCAAGGGTAAGAGAAGAAATTGGACTCCAAAAGTTGTTGTACAATTTGTCCTGAGTATGCTGATACCCCATATGTGGGGGTAAACCACTGTTTGGGCGCAAGGGAGAGCTCGGAAGGGAAGGAGCGCCGTTTGACTTTTCAATGCAAAATTGACTGGAATTGAGATGGGACGCCATGTTGCGTTTGGAGAGCCCCTGATGTGCCTAAACATTGAAACCCCCCACAAGTGACACCATTTTGGAAAGTAGACCCCCTAAGGAACTTATCTAGATGTGTGGTAAGCACTTTGACCCACCAAGTGCTTCACAGAAGTTTATAATGCAGAGCCATAAAATAAAAAATAATATTTTTTCACAAAAAATTATATTTTTGCCCCCAATTTTTTATTTTGCCAAGGGTAAGAGAAGAAATTGGACTCCAAAAGTTGTTGTACAATTTGTCCTGAGTATGCTGATACCCCATATGTGGGGGTAAACCACTGTTTGGGCGCAAGGGAGAGCTCGGAAGGGAAGGAGCGCCGTTTGACTTTTCAATGCAAAATTGACTGGAATTGAGATGGGACGCCATGTTGCGTTTGGAGAGCCCCTGATGTGCCTAAACATTGAAACCCCCCACAAGTGACACCATTTTGGAAAGTATACCCCCTAAGGAACTTATCTAGATGTGTGGTAAGCACTTTGACCCACCAAGTGCTTCACAGAAGTTTATAATGCAGAGCCATAAAATAAAAAATCATATTTTTTCACAAAAATGATCTTTTCGCCCCCAATTTTTTATTTTTCCAAGTGTAACAGAAGAAATTGAACTCCAAAAGTTGTTGTGCAATTTGTCCTGAGTACGTTGATACCCTATATGTGGGGGTAAACCACTGTTTGGGCGCATGACAGAGCTCGGAAGGGAAAGAGCGCCGTTTGACTTTTCAATGCAAAATTGACTGGAATTGAGATGGGACACCATGTCGCGTTTGCAGAGCCCCTGTTGTGCCTAAAAAATGAAACCCCCCACAATTGACACCATTTTGGAAAGTAGACCCCCTAAGGAACTTATCTAGATGGGTTCTGAGAGCTTTGAACCCCCAAAAGTTTCACTACAGTTTATAACGCATAGCCGTGAAAATAAAAATTATCTTTTTTTTCACAAAAATTATTTTTTAGTCCCCAGTTTTGTATTTTCCCAAGGGTAACAGGAGAAATTGGACCCCAAAAGTTGTTGTCCAATTTGTCCTGTATGCTGATACCGCATATGTGGGGGGGAACCACCGTTTGGGTGCATGGCAGAGCTCGGAAGGGAAGGAGCTCCTTTTTGGAATGAAGACTTAGATAGAATGGTCTGCAGGCATCACATTGCGATTGCAGAGCCCCTAATGTACCTAAACAGTAGAAACCCCCCACAAGTGACCCCATATTGGAAACTAGACCCCCCAAGGAACTTATCTAGATGTGTTGTGAGAACTTTGAACCCCCAAGTGTTTCACTACAGTTTATAACGCAGAGTCATGAAAATAAAAAATCATTTTTTTCCCACACAAAGGGTTTTTTAGCCCCCCCAAATTTTTTTTCCCAAGGGTTACAAGAGAAATTGGACCTCAAAAGTTGTTATCCAATTTGTCCTGAGAACGCTAATACCCCATATGTTGGGGTAAACCCCTGTTTGGGTGCACGGGAGAGCTCGGAAGGGAAGAAGCGCTGTTTTACTTTTTTAACGCAGAATTGGGTGGAATTGAGATCGGACGCCATGTCGCATTTGGAGAGCCCTTGATATGCCTAAACAGTGGAAATCCCCAATTCTAACTGAAACCCTATCCCAAACACACCCCTAACCCTAATCCCAACTTTAACCATAACCCTAACCACACCCCTAACCCGAACATGCACCTAACCCTAATCCCAACCACACCCCTAACTCCAACACACCCCTATCTCTCATCCCAACCCTAACCACACCCCTAAATCCAACACACCCCTAACACTAATCCCAACCATAATCCTAACCACACCCCTAACCCTGACACACCCCTAACGCTAATTCCAACCGTAAATGTAATCCAAAACCTAACTTTAGCCCCAACCCTAACTTTAGCCCCAACCCTAACCCTAGCCCCAGCCCTAACCCCAGCCCTCACCCTAGCCCCAACCCTAGCCCCAACCCTATTCCTAACCCTAGCCCAAACCCCAACCCTAGCCCCAACCCTAACCCTAGCCCCAACTATAGCCCTAACTCTAGCCCCAACCCTAGCCTCAACCCTAGCTGTTGTGAATTCTGTTCTCGAGCTCCCTCCTGTGGTTATGAATGGTACTTCGGCGAGTTCTGTTCATGGACTCCCTCTGGTGGCTGTGAGTGGAGCTGCTGGTTCTGAGATTCCTTCTCCAGCTGATCTCGTTCAGGTCTTGGCTGGCTGCTCTATTTAACTCCACTCAGATCGTTACTTGATGCCAGCTGTCAATGTCCTAGTACTGGTTCAGTTCTCTTGGATCTTTCAGATGACCTGTCTACTTCAGCAAAAGCTAAGTCCCTGTTAGCTTATTTGTTACCATTGTGTTTTTGTCCAGCTTGCTATTATTATTTTATCTTGTTAGCTGGAAGCTCTGGGATGCAGAGTGGCACCACCGCGCCGTGAGTCGGTGCGGTGGTTTCTTTTGCACACTCTGCGTGGTTTTTTGTTAGTTTTTTATGCTGACCGCAAAGATACCTTTTCTATCCTCAGTCTGTTTAGTTCAGTCTGGCCTCCTATGCTGAATCCTATTTCATTCCTGTGTTTGTGACTTCCATCTTAACTCACAGTCAATATATGTGGGGGCTGCCTATTTCTTTGGGGAATTTCTCTGAGGCAAGGTAGGCTGTATTTTCTATCTTTAGGGGTAGTTAGCTCTTAGGCTGTGAAGAGGTGTCTAGGCAGAGTCAGGAACGCTCCACGGCTATTTCTAGTTGTTGTGATAGGATTAGGGCTTGCGGTCAGCAGAGCTCCCACTTCCCAGAGCTCGTCCTGTATTGCTAGTTTGCTCATCTGGCCATGTCTAGTGCTCCTAACCACCAGCCCAACATAACAGTACAGCTGGCCTACAAAGTGTTAATGCATCTCAATAGAGGGATAAGAGAAGTTCTGAGACCATTTTTTTTTTCTCTGCAGTGTGTTTTGTATTTCTTTTCCCCTTAACCTCTGGGTGGTTCAGGACACAGGTGTAGATATGGACATTCAAGGTCTGTCCTCTTGTGTGGATCAACTCACTGCAAGGGTACAAAGCATTCAAGATTATGTGGTTCAGAACCCGATGTTAGAACCCAGAATTCCAATTCCTGATTTGTTTTCTGGGGATAGATCTAAGTTCCTGAATTTCAAAAATAATTGTAGACTGTTTTTTGCTTTGAAACCCCGCTCCTCTGGTGACCCCATTCAGCAAGTAAAAATCATTATTTCTTTGCTACGTGGCGACCCTCAAGATTGGACATTTTCCCTTGCGCCAGGAGATCCTGCATTGCGTAATGTAGATGCATTTTTTCTGGCGCTTGGATTGCTTTATGATGAACCAGATTCAGTGGATCAGGCAGAGAAAATTTTGCTGGCTTTGTGTCAGGGTCAGGATGAAGCGGAGGTATATTGTCAGAAGTTCAGAAAGTGGTCTGTGCTTACTCAGTGGAATGAGTGTGCTCTGGCGGCAATTTTCAGAAAGGGTCTTTCTGAAGCCCTTAAGGATGTTATGGTGGGATTCCCCACGCCTGCTGGTCTGAATGAGTCTATGTCCTTGGCCATTCAGATCGATCGACGCTTACGTGAGCGCAAAAATGTGCACCATTTGGCGGTGTTTCCTGAGCAGAAGCCTGAGCCTATGCAATGTGATAGGACCTTGACCAGAGCTGAACGGCAAGAATACAGACGTCAGAATGGGCTGTGTTTTTACTGTGGTGACTCCACTCATGCTATCTCTGATTGTCCTAAGCGCACTAAACGGTTCGCTAGGTCTGCCACCATTGGTACGGTACAGCCAAAATTTATTTTGTTCGTTACTCTGATTTGCTCTTTGTCGTCCTATTCTGTTATGGCATTTGTGGATTCAGGCGCTGCCCTGAATTTGATGGACTTGGAGTTTGCCAGGCGCTGTGGTTTTTTTCTTGGAGCCCTTGCAGTATCCTATTCCATTGAGAGGAATTGATGCTACACCTTTGGCCAAGAATAAGCCTCAGTACTGGGCTCAATTGACCATGTGCATGGCTCCTGCACATCAGGAGGATATTCGCTTTTTGGTGTTGCATAATCTGCATGATGTGGTCGTTTTGGGTTTGCCATGGCTACAGGTCCATAATCCTGTATTGGATTGGAAATCAATGTCTGTATCCAGTTGGGGTTGTCAAGGGGTACATGGGGATGTCCCATTGTTGTCTATTTCGTCCTCCCATCCTTCTGAAGTCCCTGAGTTCTTGTCAGATTACCGGGATGTATTTGATGAGCCCAAATCCAGTGCCCTACCTCCTCATAGGGATTGCGATTGTGCTATTAATTTGATTCCTGGTAAGTTTCCGAAGGGCCGACTGCTCAATTTATCTGTGCCAGAACACGCTGCAATGTGGAGATATATAAAGGAGTCCTTGGAGAAAGGGCATATTCGCCCGTCGTCGTCACCGTTGGGAGCAGGGTTCTTTTTTGTGGCCAAGAAGGATGGTTCTCTGAGACCTTGTATAGATTACCGCCTTCTTAATAAAATCACCGTCAAATTTCAGTACCCTTTGCCGCTACTGTCTGATTTTTTTGCTCGGATTAAGGGAGCTAGCTGGTTCACCAAGATAGATCTTCGAGGGGCGTATAATCTTGTGCATATTAAACAGGGCGACGAATGGAAAACAGCATTTAATACGCCCGAGGGCCATTTTGAGTACTTGGTGATGCCATTCGGGCTTTCTATTGCTCCATCTGTGTTTCAGTCCTTTATGCATGACATCTTCCAAAAGTACCTGGATGGATTCATGATTGTATATTTGGATGATATTTTGGTCTTTTCGGATGATTGGGAGTCTCATGTGAAGCAGGTCAGAATGGTGTTCCAGGTCCTTCGTGCTCATTCCTTGTTTGTGAAGGGGTCTAAATGTCTCTTTGGAGTTCAGAAGGTTTCATTTTTGGGCTTCATTTTTTCCCCTTCTACTATCGAGATGGACCCTGTTAAAATTCAGGCCATTTATGATTGGACTCAGCCTACTTCTGTGAAGAGCCTTCAGAAATTTCTGGGCTTTGCTAATTTTTACCGTCGCTTCATAGCTAATTTTTCTAGTGTTGTTAAACCATTGACTGATTTAACCAAGAAAGGTGCTGATGTGGTCAATTGGTCCTCTGCGGCCGTTGAGGCTTTTCAGGAGCTGAAGCATCGTTTTTCTTCTGCCCTTGTGTTGTGTCAGCCAGATGTTTCGCTCCCGTTTCAGGTCGAGGTGGATGCTTCTGAGATTGGAGCAGGGGCTGTTTTGTCTCAAAGAGGTTCTGATGGCTCTGTGATGAAACCATGTGCTTTCTTTTCTAGAAAGCTTTCGCCTGCTGAGCGCAATTATGATGTGGGTAATCGAGAGTTGTTGGCTATGAAGTGGGCGTTTGAGGAGTGGCGACATTGGCTTGAAGGAGCCAAACATCGCATGGTGGTCTTGACGGATCACAAGAATCTGACTTATCTCGAGTCTGCCAAGCGGTTGAATCCTAGACAGGCTCGATGGTCGCTGTTTTTCTCCCGCTTCAATTTTGTGGTTTCGTACCTTCCGGGTTCTAAGAATGTGAAGGCTGATGCCCTTTCAAGGAGTTTTGTGCCTGATTCTCCGGGAGTTCCTGAGCCGGCTGGTATTCTCAAAGAGGGGGTAATTTTGTCTGCCATCTCCCCTGATTTGCGGCGGGTGCTGCAGGAGTTTCAGGCTGATAGACCTGACCGTTGCCCAGCGGAGAAGCTGTTTGTCCCTGATAGATGGACTAGTAGAGTTATCTCTGAGGTTCATTGTTCGGTGTTGGCTGGTCATCCTGGAATCTTTGGTACCAGAGATTTGGTGGCTAGATCCTTTTGGTGGCCTTCCTTGTCACGAGATGTGTTTTCTTTTGTGCAGTCCTGTGGGACTTGTGCTCGGGCTAAGCCCTGCTGTTCTCCTGCCAGTGGGTTGCTTCTGCCCTTGCCAGTCCCGAAAAAGCCCTGGACGCATATTTCCATGGATTTTATTTCAGATCTCCCTGTCTCTCAGAGGATGTCAGTTATCTGGGTGGTTTGTGATCGCTTCTCTAAGATGGTCCATTTGGTACCTTTGCCTAAATTGCCTTCCTCCTCTGATTTGGTGCCATTGTTTTTCCAGCATGTGGTTCGTTTACATGGCATTCCGGAGAACATCGTGTCGGACAGAGGTTCCCAGTTTGTTTCAAGATTTTGGCGGTCCTTTTGTGCTAAGATGGGCATTGATTTGTCTTTTTCTTCAGCTTTCCATCCTCAGACAAATGGCCAAACCGAACGAACCAATCAGACTTTGGAAACATATCTGAGATGCTTTGTTTCTGCTGATCAGGATGATTGGGTGTCCTTCTTGCCTTTGGCTGAGTTCGCCCTTAATAATCGGGCCAGCTCGGCCACTTTGGTTTCGCCTTTTTTCTGTAATTCTGGTTTCCACCATCGTTTTTCTTCAGGGCAGGTTGAGCCTTCGGACTGTCCTGGTGTGGATTCTGTGGTGGACAGGTTGCAGCAAATTTGGACTCACGTAGTGGACAATTTGACATTGTCCCAGGAGAAGGCTCAACGTTTCGCTAACCGCCGTTGCTGTGTTGGTCCCCGACTTCGTGTTGGGGATTTGGTTTGGTTGTCGTCTCGTTTTGTTCCTATGAAGGTTTCATCTCCGTTCCCTCCGTTGATCCTCCTTCCCCGGTGTTGGTTGAGGGGGAGTTGGAGTATGTGGTGGAGAAGATTTTGGATTCTCGTATTTCGAGACGGAAACTTCAGTACCTAGTCAAGTGGAAAGGTTATGGTCAGGAGGATAATTCCTGGGTGGTTGCCTCTGATGTTCATGCTGCCGATCTTGTTCGTGCCTTTCATTTGGCTCGTCCGGAGCGGCCTGGAGGCTCTGGTGAGGGTTCGGTGACCCCTCCTCAAGGGGGGGGTACTGTTGTGAATTCTGTTCTCGAGCTCCCTCCTGTGGTTATGAATGGTACTTCGGCGAGTTCTGTTCATGGACTCCCTCTGGTGGCTGTGAGTGGAGCTGCTGGTTCTGAGATTCCTTCTCCAGCTGATCTCGTTCAGGTCTTGGCTGGCTGCTCTATTTAACTCAGAGTCAGGAACGCTCCACGGCTATTTCTAGTTGTTGTGATAGGATTAGGGCTTGCGGTCAGCAGAGCTCCCACTTCCCAGAGCTCGTCCTGTATTGCTAGTTTGCTCATCTGGTCATTTCTAGTGCTCCTAACCACCAGCCCAACATAACACCTAGCCCCAGCCCCAACCCTAGCCCCAACAATAGCCCTAACCCTAATGGGAAAATGGAAATAAATACATTTTTTTTATGTTATTATTTTTCCCTAACTAAGGGGGTGATGAAGGGGGTTTGATTTACTTTTATAGTGGGTTTTTTAGCAGATCTTTATGATTGGCAGCTGTCACACACTAAAATACGCTTTTTATTGCAAAAAATAGTTTTTGCGTCTCCACATTTTGAGAGCTTTAATTTTTCCATACTTTGGTCCACAGAGTCATGTGAGGTCTTGTTTTTTGCGGGACGAGTTGACGTTTTTATTGGTACCATTTTTGGGCATGTGTCATTTTTTGATCGCTTTTTATTCCGATTTTTGTGAGTCAGAATGACCAAAAACCAGCTATTAAAGAATTCCTTTTTGGGGGGGGGCGTTTATATCGTTACGCGTTTCGTAAAATTGATAAAGCAGTTTTATTCTTCGGGTTAGTACAATTACAGAGATACCTCATTTATATCATTTTTTATGTTTTGGCGCTTTTATACGATAAAAACTATTTTATATAAAAAACAATTATTTTTGCATTGCTTTATTCTGAGGACTATAACTTTATTTTTTCTTTGATGATGCTGTATGGCGGCTTGTTTTTTTGCGGGACAAGATGACGTTTTCAGCAGTACCATGTTTATTTATATCCGTCTTTTTGATCGTGTGTTATGCCACTTTTTGTTTGGCGGTATTGTGAAGGGACAAATTAAGAAAGATTCTCCATTTTGTGCTTTTCGACTCCATTTTCCTGTTGCTTAAAGATAAATTCTGTTAATTAGGGAAAAGGTTATAGCTGCCATGAAGTAACTTTATCTTGTTGTTCACAAGCCTGGTATTCAACTAGGCTATGGTTTATATTTGGTAAAAAGACCTTGAGTCTTCTGACTCGAGCCAGGGAAGGGACTCGGGGGTGTATTGCTAGATAAGACTTTGAGGCACCTGTGAGTATATGTTTTTCTATGCCAAGAAGATATGACCATATATGTAGTTTCCGGTTTTTCTGTATACTCATGGGTTAAGTTTTTCCTGCATTCTTATAGGTTAAGAACTGTGAGCGTGTTCTTATGCTGATTGGTTGAAGTATAATTTCTATGATTATGAAAAGCAATACACAATAAAACGGGGGCCAGAGATCTGCTCGATCGCCCATACAGAGGCACACATCTCTGTCTGGTCATTTTCAGTTGCCGGCAACGCCCTGTAGATTAATTTGGAAATCACTCAGTTAACCGTGAAGGATCAATTTAGATCCTCCCTCAACAGTTGGTGCCCAACGTGGGGCCCCAATCAGGAACGCCTCTGCCCCCCGGAGGACAACAAGACAAAGGACCCTCGGACCGGACACAGGCACTGGAAAATTGGGACTGATCATCCCCCACAACAACCACGGTAAGTTGGCAGTTATACTGTCCAGACTGACCGTTTGGTGTGGTTTTCCTGTGTTTGTGCTGCAAAGAGGATCAGAGGTTTGTCCCCGATGGTGGGGTGATTTTTGGGTGGAATCATATAGAGGTGTAGTTCCGTTGGCAGCCCAGTGCTCGAACCGTACCTCATAAGGGACGGACACCCCGGATTGACCAGTCATGTAATTCTCTTTATAGTCAAAATATCCTGAATTCCTGATCACTGTTAGAATCAGGCGCGGTGAGGTGATCGAAGATTGGGTAGGATGCGTAACTCAGGAATTATATATTTTTATATATCCAGAGGTGTCCGGAGGGAAAGTCTAAGAGGCCCTCCTCCTTTCACTGAGTACTGCGTTTTTGGGTTGTCCCAGCGGGGGACAGAGAGACCCAGTTGGACAAAACCGTAAGGCCGTCGGTATTGTGCACAACTAAAGTAAGGATATTTAGCTCTAAAGGAGAATCAGTTTCCGTGAAAGGAAAAGAAGACTTTGAATTTGTGTGTTGAATCTGATATTGTTAGCCCAAAGATGGGGAAATAAATCTGTCAGGAATGCAGGAACAATATTCTCAATCATGGGTTTTTCTAAGGTGGTCTGGCACGTGAATTGTGTGATGAAAGTTTTGAAGAAATTAAGTCTGAGAACTGCTGTATTCTGTTTCTGTGTGAAACCTTTCTAAAATACCCGATGGGAGGGGTCAAACAGCTGCGTTATTGCTTTCTCTGTGTTGAGGAATGCTGTGATTTTCTTATCTCGACTGTGTGTCTGGTATGGAGGGGGCACGTAGCTGCGTTCTAAGTTTCTCTATATTTTCTGTCGCGCTGGGAGATTTGTGTTTAAACAATAGTACAGAATAGTTGAAAGTGAAATATGGTACCTGGTTTTAGAAGGAAACTTGTAAGAGATTGTTTGATTATCAGTGTAATTGAAAGATTGGTAAAAGATTCACCTGCTTCAAGTTGAGTGGTTGATATATAGCAAATTGAGGATCAACAGAGGAAGTGAATTACGTTGAAAAAGGAAAGTTGTCTATTACTATGACAAAAAACTGGATGTTTTGTGGTGCAAGAAGGAACTGAGAAAGTGACTGAGATTAATGTCGGGAAAGCAAACAATCAAAAATTTGGGACAGGGTGTCTCCCTGCTAGATAATATGGTCCCTCCCCAGGAAATTAAGCCTCTACTCCCGACTGTAAGCCCTATGCCCCTTAACCCCATGGCACCAATATATCCTGGACTGCCGAGAAGTTCTATGGGCGTCTTATGGTAGTATTTAAAGATCAGGGATTCTCACTGTATAATAAAGCCCATTCACACATTTTTGTGGCAGCTTTGATGTCCGGCCTTAAATCTGAATTGAAAGAGGCAATAATGTCAGTCAGACCCGATATTGAGACTTCCACTCCGGATGATGCATTGAAAATAGTAAAGAGTTTTCAAAAGAACTTACCCCGCTCTGCATCAGCAGGGAAATTAAAGGTTAAATCAATGGCCGCAGTGATTCCTGTTCCAATCTCAGCCCCCCCCCCCCACAGCTGCAAGGACGCAGCTCCGTTCCTTATCAGTGGCCCACGTAACAGACTTCAGCTCCTGCCCTCCCCACCTTACACAAATCCAATATGCATTTTAACCCTATGTCTGGGAATCTCCCTCCCAAGCCCCGTCATGTCAATTCTCAGAACAAGAGCCTGTTTTAATTGGAGTAGATGGCAGACCCAATAAATATACTCTCACAAAACCCATCCCTGTGGGACCTTTCCCTGAAGTTACTGCTCAGTTCGTAATCTCTCCTATATGTCCGGTAAATTTACTGGGGGCAGATTTATTATCACAGTTTCGCTCCAGAATACAATTCCAAGATGATGGTTAGCTGGTACTTACGTTATATAACCCCTATGCAGATGAACACAATGAGATTTGTATCCTACATGCCCTTCCCACGGTTATGATGGCCCTGATAGGCCCAGATCCACCCCCAATAATGCCTGTAGAACCAGTAAAAGTGTTTCTCCAACCTTGTGCCCCTTTTCCCAAAGTCCATCAATACCCTTTGAAACATGATCAGGAGCGGGGCCTCAAGGGGCAAATACAAATGTTGCTCGATAATGGTGCCCTGGTACCCTGTGTTTCCCCATGTAACACGCCCTTGTTTCCCGTTAAGAAAAAGACTCCACCCGGCCAACCCCCTGTGTACCGGCTGGTACAAGATCCACGGGCAGTAAATGCAGTTACTGTTCTAGAAACTCCGGTGGTGCCTAATCCACATACTCTTTTTTTCCCAGATATCTCAGGATGCTGCTTGGTTCACAGTCATCGACCTTGCCAATGCCTTCTTCAGCATTCAATTACGCCCAAATTGCCAGTTTCTGTTTGCATTTATTTATCAGGGACGACAATTGACAGGAAGCCATTGCTGCCACTGTTAGCCTCCTCAAGTATCTGGCAGATCTGAACTGTCAGGTTTCGGCCTCGAAACTTCAGTTCTGCCTTGGTCAAGTGATATTTTTGGGTCACTGTCTCCTTCAGGGTGTCAGACACCTCACAAAAGAAAGAAAAATAGCCATCAGCTCCCTTCCTTTTCCAAAAGATGAGACTGAACTCTAGCGTTTTCTTGGACTATGTACTTATTGTCGTCAGTGGATACCGGACGCGTCCCGCATAATGCAACCTCTCTACAATGCCCTGAAAGACGGTTCAAGATATGCTGATGATTTGGCAGACTCCACACCGGATACGCTGTTACTACGGAAGATACTGTAGTGCACGGAGCTGCACTCCCTCCCTCACAGTCAGCACAAGAAGTAAAACTTCAGGCTCTGTCTACTGCATGTGTTCTGGCCAAAGACAGGCGGGCTAATATATACACGGACTCACAGTATGCATTTGGTATTGCTCATGATTTCAGAGCCCTATGGGTCAATCGAGGGTTTATTACTACCGCCGGAACTCCAGTGAAAAATGCTGAAGCTGTTAAAACCCTCATGGACTCAATCAAATTACCTACCCAGGTGGCCATTATCAAGGTCAAGGGGCACGGTCCTAGGAAAAGTCCACACACTGTTGGTAATGCCTTTGTGGATATGCAAGCAAAAGCTGCTGCTCTCCTACCCGTTGAACCGACCATACCAACTAAGGTGACCACATGCTCTCAGCGTAAACAGTTACAAGAAACACTGACTCTACAGGAACCTAATGATCCATGACAGACTGAGGTTTTCTGTCGGACCCCGCGAGACCGCTTAATGACGATGCAGAGAATGTCCCCAAAGGAAGAAGTGAAGCAGTGGAAGGCTGATGGAGCATGTATGGGCAATGGTCTCTGGAAAAAGGACCAACTTGTGTGTCTCCCTAAGCGGATGTACCCTGCTATTGCCACGTGGGCACATGGGCCCACACATCGAGGAAAAAAATGTACAAAAATTCTACTGGGCTCCAGGTATTTCTACAGTCCTGACAGCACTCAACCATGCATGTAACATCTGTCAGACCTGCAATCCCGGTCAACTTCAACGTGTACCCCCAAAGCACCTTGCTAAGCCCGACTATCCTTTCCAAAGGCTCCAAGTGGACCACATCACGTTGCCTAAGTCTGGAAGGTATGAATATTGTGTGGTGGTTGTCGATATGTTATCCAGTTGGCTGGAAGCATTCCCCGTTACCAACATGACTGCAAAAACCACAGCGAAGAAACTGGTGATGGAAGTTATATGCCGATATGGTGTTCCAGAAGTCATCGAAAGTGACCAAGGCCCGGCCTTTTCTTCTCATGTGTATCAGGAGGTTCTGACAATGCTTGGATCTACTGTAGCCCTCCATACTCCGTACCATCCACAATCCAGTGGGAAAGTTGAGAGGCTGAACGGCACACTGAAGGGACAATTGACCAAAATGATGCAGGAGACTACGGCTCTATGGCCAGAGCTCTTACCCATTGTACTGTACCACATTCGTACTACCCCTAAGGCAAAACATGGCCTGTCCCCATATGAGATATTATTTGGTGCTAGGCCCCCAGTTACAAATTTCCAGCCTCAGTAGTTATCAGAGGAAACTGACCATGCTGTTCAATATGTTATTCAGCTTAGTAAAAATCTTGCTAACACCCATGTTTTAGTTTCTTCTTCCCTTCCAGATTCAGCAGAAACCGACACTTGTCACAACTTAAAGTCTGGTGGTTTTGTGGTCGTGAAAAGCCATGTCAGAAAACACGGACTAGAACCCTTGTATGACGGTCCCTACCAAGTCCTCCTCATTACTCCTACATCAGTAAAGCTGGAAGGAAGGCCGACGTGGATCCACGTATTGCGATGCAAGCTGGTCAAACAGACTAGTAGCAAATAAGGGGACATAATGTTTTGGTTCTTCGTATTTCCATATAATAATATTAGTAACCGCATGGGACAGCCTAAATTCCCAAATATCCTTGAGTAATAAGTTTGTACAATATCATGAAAGATTAGTAGTACAGATGGGTATAGCCAATAAAATTGTTAGTTCTATTTTCATTTACCCTATGATTACACAAATGTGGGATAAATTGGTTAGGACAACAGACTATCTAGATGATCAAATTTGGGATATATTGGATATACTTAATACTACTGTTGCTGTCCAAAACCAACTTATCATAGTCACTAATCAACACACCGTAGTACTGGATTACTTAGCAGCACAGGGTGGTATGTGTCAGGTTATTGGACCCGCTTGCTGTCATTATACAGATCCCAATAGCACTATGAAGTTAAAGTTAGAAGATATTCAAAGACTCAGAGACTAATATGACAAAGACAATGACCGTAATAAGGACAGTTGGTGGGCAGACACCTTCTCCTTTCTTAATCCAGCCAATTGGTTTGAGGGATCTGGGGGCTGGATAGCTGAAATCTTTCAAAGTTTGTTATATATTGTTGCCTTTATCCTTGTCATGTATGTAATACTAAAACTTGTTCTTTGGTGTATTTCTGTATGTATTAGGAAACTCTGCACTAAGACAACTAATGATGATACCAAAAGCGTTGCCACCCCTGCTCTTCTCTACACCGTTTTCACAAAGTTACCTGATGAAGATGTTGGAGCCAAGCGCATGGCTATCTTCAAAAGATCCCCACTACTGTTATCAACAATTGTTATTCGTAAATTCTAGTATACAGGGGGTACGGGTACGCCGCAACAGCCATGGCTGGTAACATGGCACCAGTCATGTGAAGACCAGTACCCCTTGAGCTTAGAGCTTGGGATAGTACCTCTGATGCTGGACATTAATAAACAAAATTTATATAGGGGGGAATGTGAAGGGACAAATTAAGAAAGATTCTCCATTTTGTGCTTTTAGACTCCATTTTCCTGTTGCTTAAAGATAAATTCTGTTAATTAGGTAAAAGGTTATAGCTGCCATGAAGTAACTTTATCTTGTTGTTCACAAGCCTGGTATTCAACTAGGCTATGGTTTATAATTGGTAAAAAGACCTTGAGTCTTCTGACTCAAGCCAGGGAAGGGACTCGGGGGTGTATTGCTAGATAAGACTTTGAGGCACCTGTGAGTATATGTTTTTCTATGCCAAGAAGATATGACCATATATGTAGTTTCCGGTTTTTCTGTATACTCATGGGTTAAGTTTTTCCTGCATTCTTATAGGTTAAGAACTGTGAGCGTGTTCTTATGCTGATTGGTTGAAGTATAATTTCTATGATTATGAAAAGCAATACACAATAAAACGGGGGCCAGAGATCTGCTTGATCCCCCATACAGAGGCACACGTCTCCGTCTGGTCATTTTCAGTTTCCGGCAACGCCCTGTAGATTAATTTGGAAATCACTGAGTTAACCGTAAAGGATCAATTTAGATCCTCCCTCAACAGTATGATAATAAAGCGTTGTTTTTTGACTCTTTTTTTTTTACGGTGTTCACTGAAGGGGTTAACTAGTGCGACAGTTTTACAGGTCGGGTCGTTACGGACTCGGCGATACTAAATATGTGTACTTTTATTGTTTTTTTATTTAGATAAAGAAATGTATTTATGGGAACAATATATATATATTTTTTTTTCTTTATTTAGGATTTTTTTTTTTTTTTTTTTTACACACCTGAATATTTTTTTTTTTACACTATAACATTGCCCCAGGGGGGGACATCATGTTATAGGGTCAGGCAGGGCTGCAGGCTTACCAGCGCTTGCTCTGAGCAGGCGCTGGTAAGCCACCTCCCTGCAGGACCCAAAAGGCCCCCCGCGGCCATTTTGGATCCGTGGCCTCCAGGGAGAAGGAGGTAGGAGACCCTCGGAGCAACGCGATCACATTGATTTGCTCCGAGGGTCTCAGGGAAGCACGCAGGGAGCCCCCTCCCTGCGTGATGCTTCCCTATACCGCCGGCACACTGCGATCATTTTTGATCGCGGTGTTCCGGGGGTTAATGTGCCAGGAGCGGTCCGTGACCGCTCCTGGCACATAGTGCCGGATGTCAGCTGCGATAGTGGGCGCGGCCAATCGCATATGACGTACTATCCTGTCGGTGGTCATACGGGCCCACCCCACCTCGACGGGATAGTACGTCATATGTCAGAAAGGGGTTAATCTTTATTTTCAGTTGTGAGTTATCTATCTATCTATCTATCTATCTATCTATCTTTCCATCTATAATATTATTTAAAAAAACTTCTTCTGCAAGCAGGCACCAGCGGTGGCCCCTGCTCTGCACGATGATCACCGATAGCTGCTACTGTGCAGGTACGGCTGGCACCGTTTTCAAATGGTTTTTTTTTTAATGAATTTCAGGATAACCGCAAACAAATAAATTACATATAACTGAAAATAAAGATTAAACAACAACCACAAGACAGATTTCATCACCCAGGGATCATTGTACTCAGTATAACGGCGCCGACCTGACACTGTGTGTAGGTTACTGTGCACAATCCTGCTGACAGGTTCCTTTTAATGGCCAAGTCTCTTAGTGGCCTTAGCACTTAGGAGGTTAGTGAGAGGGATATTTTGCAGCTAAGGGGACATGATTTATTAGACCCGCCACCTTCTCCATTGTTCCATGGCCCAGATCTGAAGCCCATTGTAGACACATTTGGAGGTCTCATGGAGCTCATGACTGGTTAGCAGCTCGATTATTTTTCAAATGCATTGTCATCTCTATTTGTATCCGTTTTTATGTCGGTAGGCAAGCCTTATGTCCGTTTTGTCTATCCGTTTGTCTTTTTTTTATATGAACATTTTAATAAATAATACAGGACAAATACAGTTTCCTCAGTTGTCTTTCTTTATAAGGCCAAATTCACACGATCAGTATTTGGTCAGTATTTTACATCAGTGTTTGTAAGTCAAAACCAGGAGTGGAACAATCAGAGGAAAAGTATAACAGAAACACGTCACCACTTCTGTAATTATCACCTACTTCTAATTTTGGCTTACAAATACTGAGATATAATACTGAATGTGGCTTTATTGTAATGTATCCATGAAAAACAACGTACAGATGGTAAGCCATATGTGATTCGTTTTTTTACACACCCATTGACTTTTTATGGGTGCACTGACACCACCATGTAAATTGAATGAGTGCTATGGGATTTATCTGATGTTTAATCTGTTCATCTGAAAGAGCCCTTAAAAGAAACAGACTCAATGATCAGCCACTGCCTGAGAGGGTTAAATCTTCTCCCAAGGAAACACATTGATCTTTTCTTTTTTATACCTGGGTCTCTCATTGTGTGAATCGGATTCAGAGCTCGGTGATCTGAGATTGTCTTATTTTTAGCCCAAGTAATTTGGCTGCATGGTTTGTGACTGCGCTGATGTCAGCGTGCGTCAGGCTCAGCAAGCTTGTTTATCCTCTTCCATCAATCCTGCCAAACAAGTTCAACACGATCTCTGGAGGCACAAAGTCTCGCTTACACTATGGTCTCTTATTATTACATACAGTGCACAGAAGAAAAGAGCCAGGCAGACGGGAAGCCTGGGAAAGTACCACACAGTCATTAACACCTTCTTCATGAGTGTTGTATGCGCCATTTTTACACTCTTTGTGTAACATTATCAACTCCGAATTCTCTAGGTTTCTTCTCTTTAGGGAATAAAAGGTGTACAACCAATGGCAATCTACTCTATAATTCAACGCCAAGTACAATATTCAGCAATCCAAAGCTGCTGGCCACATTACACATGGGGTGGCAAAGTGGAAAGTTGATAATCAAAATTGTTGAAAAATATCAACAATCTCAAGTTTACAAGTCCATCTGCAGAGATCTTGATGTTCCTTTGTCCATGGTGCACCACATAATCAAAAACTTTACAAGCCACGGCATTGTAGCTAATCTCCCTGGATGAGGATGGCAGAGAAAAATGTATTAAAGGTTGCAACGCAGGATAGTCTGGATGGTGGATAAGCAGCGCCAATCAATTTCCAAAGAAATTCAAGCTGTCCTGCAGGCTCATGGGGGAGCAGAGTCCGTGCGAACTATCCGTTGACATTTGAATGAAATGAAACGCTATGACAGGAGACCTGGGAAAACCCCACTGCTGACACAGAAACCTAAAAAAGCAGGACTGCAGTTTGCCAAAATGTATGTGTAGTTAAAATCCTTCTGGGAAAGCATCTTGTTCATAGATGAGACCAAGATAGAGCTGATTGGTAAAGCATATAATTTCACTGTTTACCAAAAACGGAATGAGGCCTACAAAGAAAGGAACACCGTACCTACAGTCAAATAGGGTGGAAGATCAAAGATGTTTTCGTGTTGTTTCGCTTCCTCTGGGGGTCTTGACTATGTGCAAGACATCATAAAAACTGAAGATTCCCAAAGGATTTTGTGTCAATGCAGTGCCCAGTGTCAGACAGCTGGGTTTGCGTCCTAGGTCATGGTTTTTCCAGCAGGACAGTGACCCAAAAATACTGCAAGATACACGCAGAAATGGATGGAAGCTAAGCACTGGAGAGTTCTGAAGTGGCAGCAATGAGTCTGGATCTAAATCCTATTGAACACCTGTGGAGAGATCTTAAAATTTCTGTTTGGAGAAGACACCCCTCAAATATGAGAGACCTGGAGCAGTTTGCAAAAGAAGAAGAATTCCAGTTGAGAGGTGTAAGAAGCTTGTTGATGGTTATAGGAAGTGATTGCAGTTATTCATTCCAAAGAGTGTTACCAAATATTAAGAGGAGGGTGCCAACATTTTTGTCCGGCACATTTTGGGGGTTTTGTGTGAAATTATGTCCAAATTGACTTTTTTTCTCAGTTTTTTGTGCTGTTCCAATACACAGAAGGGAAAAAAACATGCATAAAACACATGCGTAATTGCAATAATTTTCTGGGAGAAATACTTCATTTTCAGGAGCAATTTCAAGGGTGCCAACACTTTCGGCCATGACTGTATGTTAGTCAGATGTCAGGAGAATTTGCATCACTGCAGACACCCTGTGGTAACTCATTTGGAGTCAGCCATGATAGCAGCAGTTTAACACCTTATATGCCATGGAAAACAGAGACCATAGCATCTACGAGGTGAGATGGGGAGGACCTATATCATCCCATTAAGCGTTGCAACGGATTGCGGGAACCTGATGGGTTATTTAATGACAGCAATGGGGCCCCACAGCAAGGTCAGATTTCTATATATGCTCCTGAGCGGATTGTAACATAGGTCTCCGAGCCTCATGCATAAAAGATGGCCACATTTTTTTCTAAACATAGAATCCGAAAAAATTAAATTCAAACCAATACGTAATAAGGCGCTATTAAAAAAAATACAACTTGGGCTATGTTCACATCTGCATTGGAGGTTGCATTAGGAGCCTCCATCACTAAATTTGTCAAAAATTTTGTAAGGTAAATTAACATACACCCATAAGGCCTCGTTCATGTGTACAGTGGGGGAAATAAGTATTTGATCCCTTGCTGATTTTGTAAATTTGCCCACTGACAAAGACAAGAACAGTCTATAATTTTAAGGGTAGCTTAATTTTAACATTGAGAGATAGAATATCAAAAATAAAATCCAGAAAATCACATTGTATAAATTATATAAATTTATTTGCATTTTGCAGTGAGAAATAAGTATTTGATGCCCTATCAAACATTACCAGTTCTGGCTCCTACAGACCAGTTAGACGCTCCTAATCAACTCATTACCTGCATTAAAGACAGCTGTCTGTCACCTTTATAAAAAGATTCTTGTCCACAGACTCAATTAATCAGTCAGACTCTAACTTCTACAACATGGGCAAGACAAAAGAGCTTTATAAGGATGTCACGGATAAGATCATAGACCTGCACAAAGCTGGAATAGGCTACAAAACCATAAGCAAGATGCTGAGTGAGAAGGAGACAACTGTTGGCGCAATAGTAAGAAAATGGAAGAAATACAAAATGACTGTCAATCGACATTGATCTGGGGCACCATGCAAAACCTCACCTTGTGGTGCTGTGGTCAGATGAGATACAAATTGAGGTATTTGGCATTAACTCAACTCGCCATGTTTGGAGGAAGAGAAATGCTGCCTATGACCCAAAGAACACCATCCCCACTGTCAAGCATGGAGGTGGAACCATTATGTTTTTGGGGTGGTTCTCTGCTACGGGCACAGGACTACTTCACCGCATCAATGGGAGAATGGATGGAGCCATGTACCATAAAATCCTGAGTGACAACATCCTTCCCTCCGCCAGGACATTAAAAATGAGTCGTGGCTGGGTCTTCCAGCAAGACAATGACCCAAAACATACAGCCAAGGCAATAATGGAATGGCTCAAAAAGAAGCACATTAAGGTCATAGAGTGGCCAGCCAGTCTCCAGACTTTAATCCCATAGAAAACTTATGGAGGAAGTTGAAGCTCCAAGTTGCCAAGCAACAACCTCAAAATCTTAAAGGGAACCTGTCACCCCCAAAATCGTATATGAGGTAAGCCCACCGTCATCAGGGGCTTATCTACAGCATTCTATAATGCTGTAGATAAGCCCCTGATGTATCCTGAAAGATGAGAAAAAGAGGTTTGATTATACTCACCCAGGGGCAGTCCCGCTGTGGTCCGGGTCCGATGGGCGTCGCGGTCGGGTCCGGCGCTTCCTATCTTCATTCGATGAGGCGTACTTTGTCTGCCCTGATGATGGTAGAGCAAAGTACTACAGTGCGCAGGCGCCAGGGCTCTCTGACCTTTCCCGGCGCCTGCGCACTGCAGTACTTTGCTCTGCCCTCAACAGGGCAGACAAAGTACGCCTGCGCCGGAGCTGTAGTGTGAAGACAAGAAGAGGACGTAATCGTAAGAAGATAGGAGGCGCTTAACCCGGATCGTGACGCCCATCGGACCCAGACCGCAGCGGGACCGCCCCTGGGTGAGTATAATCTAACCTCTTTTTCTTTCAGGATACATCGGGGGCTTATCTAAAGCATTACAGAATGCTGTAGATAAGCCCCTGATGCTGGTGGGCTTACCTCATATATACGATTTTGGGGGTGATAGAGTCCCTTTGTGATTTTGAGATGATCTGCAAAGAGGAGTGGACCAAAATTCCTCCTGACATGTGCGCTAACCTCATCATCAACTACAAAAAATGTCTGACTGCTGTGCTTGCCAAAAAGGGTTTTGCCACCAAGTATTAAGTCTTGTTTGCCAGAGGGATCAAATACTTATTTCTCACTGCAAATTGCAAATACATTTATATAATTTATACAATGTGATTTTTTGGGGGGGGATTTTATTTTTGATATTCTATCTCTCAAAGTTAAAATTAACCTACCCTTAAAATTATAGACTGTTCATGTCTTTGTCAGAGGGCAAACTTACAAAATCAGCAAAGGATCAAATACTTATTTCCCCCACTGTACGTGTTTCTGGTACATGTGGCATCTGTTTTCACATGTACCATTATAACCTATGGGACTGCGCACATGTCCATTTTTTACCAGCAGCACGGATGATAAGGGCCAATAAAAGTCCATGGGTTCATGTAAACATGTACAGCATACGGATGACATTTGTGTGATGCGTACCGAAATAGAATGCAGAATAGAAATTACAGATTTTTTTGTTAAAGATGTGCAAAGATAGAGATAGATAAATAGATATCCTTTACATATATTTATATATAATTTGTGCCTTGCATGTGTACCTTGCAGTACATGTATTAACTTAATAAATAAATGAAAAAAATTACGTCTCCCCCCCCCCCATTTTTTTGTAGCCACAATAGGTAAACCAGGGAAAGTGTTAATAAGTGTTTATTTAAATAAAGGTTTTTATTGTGTTATTATTTTTTACTGGGTTACTAATAGGGAGGTCTGGTGGACACCTCTCCATTACTAACACCAGTGGGCTTGATGTCAGCTGTGTTTTTGGACAATTCACAGCTATCATGAAGCTGAAGCACCATTATCCCGATTGCCAATGCACCAGGGCAACTGAGAAGAGCCACAATTGAAGTATCTCATATGATGCTCCACTTCTGGCACAGCTGCGGGCTGGTATTTTTAGCTTGGGAAGGGCCCAATAACCATGGACCTTCCCAGCCTGCTAATATCAGCTCACAGCTGGCTGCTTTACCTTTAAGGTACCTTCACACGAAATGACTTTACAACGAGAACGACAACGATCCGTGACGTTGCAGCGTCCTGGATAGCGATCTCGTTGTGTTTGACACGCAGCAGCGATCTGGATCCTGCTGTGATATCGCTGGTCGGAGCTAGAAGTCCAGAACTTTATTTGGTCGTCAGATCAGCGTGTATCGTCGTGTTTGACAGCAAAAGCAACGATGCCAGCAATGTTAAACATGGAGCTAACGACCTTTGAGAACGATAAGTGCGTCACCGCTACGTCACAGGATCGCTCCTGCGTCGTTCTGGAGCTGCTGTGTTTGACATCTCTACAGCGATGTAAACAGCGACGCTGCAGCGATTAGATCGTTGTCGTTCTCGTTGTAGAGTCGTTTCGTGTGAAGGTACCTTTACTGGTTACCAATAATGGGGGGGACTCTACATCAATATTTTCATTTATTTATTAATACATATAGAGTGAGGTAGACATGCAAGGCACAAATTATATATGTGAAGGATAGCTATTAATATACAGTGACGTGCAAAAGGGTAACAATGTTTTGAACTTTTTACTTTCAGGCTCCATATCTCATGATCCACTACGGCTTTGAACTTGAGACTACCATCATTTTAGAGATAATTATCTATCTCCTACATAAATTTGACTTGCAACTATTTAGCATATGATTAGTTATGCAGATTCTTGTCATGTCACTGCATTGTTATTATTTTGCTCCTAAAAATATAAATGTTATTTTTATTATATTGTTAGAATTTTCTAAATCCACCCTTGTCTTTCAACACTGCCTGAATCCTTCTGGGCATGCTCTTAGTCAGATTCACGTATCTCTTGACCAAAATCTGATCCCAGGTCTCTTCTGCACATTCCCAAAGTTGGGGCCTACTGGTCGACTCACTTGGTTATGTATACAGCTTTTTCTTCAATGCTACCCACAAGTGTTCGATTGTGTTGAGGTCTGAGTACTGTGTGAGCCAATCCAGCACCTCTATTACATCGTTATTGAACCATTTCTTCGCCAATCTCGACGTATGCGTCGGGTCGTTGTCCTGCTCAAACACTATGTCGCTCTTTTCATAACCGTAGTACTTGAGTGTATTAACTCATCTTGTAGGAGACTCGCATATAGCTCAGCATTGAGATCACCTTTGATCCTGGTGAAGTAACCAACGCCTTTGGCTGTAAAACAACCTCATATCATCAGGCTTGTGCCACCAAACTTCACATTTACTTTAATCTCTGTCCATTAGCCCCTTTTTCCCTTGTTTCTTCCATTCCCATTTGCACCTATCGAAGCCCAGTCTATTGACTTTTGTCTCATCTCTCCAAATCGCCCGTTTCCAATCTCCCACTGTCCACTTTTCGTACTTTTATTGCTAACTCGAACCAACGATATTGAAGTTGAGGTTTCTTCACCTTTGTTTTTTCGGGCCACCATTCCAGACCTGTGTAACGTGTGTCGCATGGTGCTTGCATGGGCGTCTGTGATCTCACTATTATGAAGCATACGAGCCATCTCCACTGCTGTTTGTGGTGCCAGAAAGGATAGACCTTATGATGAGCCGACTTGTTGACACCGATATTTTGCCTGGATGTCCACCTCTTGGCTTTTGAATGGATGAACGAACTTCATTTAGTACTCTTCCAACTGTCATGGCACTCACATGATGCAGTTTGGCAATTTTCTTGGCCAAGAGGCCGGCATCTATGAGCTGGATGACGCTGTTTCTCTTTTCTTGGGAAATCTTCTTCATGGCTGCTCTTCAATTCAAACCAGTGACCTTTTGCTTGGGAATCAACCTAATAACACACTGAGCTATTAGGAAATATGAGGTCAATTTGTATTATACAGGAAGAAGATTTTTCCACAACCAGGAGCAAAACAGTAACAATGCAGTAACATGACATAAATCTGCAAAACTGATAATATGTTAAAGAGTTGCAAGTCAAATTTATGTATGAGCTAGCCAAGAAGATTGTCTATAAAATGACAGTAGTCTCATGTTCGAAGCAGTAGTGAATGGTGATAAATGGAGCCTGAAAGTCAAAAGTTCAAAACATTGGTACCCTTTTGCTCATCAGTGTATCTATATAAATTTTTGCATATTTTTAACACATAAAAATCAGTCATTTGTATTCTAAATCCATAAATCCAGTGGTATAGCTGAGACATGGTCTTATGGTTCTTCCGCTCTCCATTCTGTAGACTGCAGATGGCTTAAGACCTACGGTTTACAGAACAGTCGAGTGGTGCACGGGATGTCAAAGTCCTGGCATGGGCGAAGCAATGTGGTGACATCATTATGCCAGCAGTTTGACGTCATGTATGTGCCCCAGCGCTATTATGTCGATACTTTAGTCCACCCCCATAGTGACTCACCGTGGCTGCAGACTCACCAGGACGCAAGGTTAGGTGAATATGTGATGTTTGTTTTGTTATGTGTGGATCATACAATGCGTGCGGCCATTACTGTGTGGGGACTACTGTGGGGGATAATAATAATTTTTATTTCTACAGCACCAACATATTCCACAGCACATTACATTTCAGAGGGGACGTGTACAGACAATAAAGACATTACAGCATAACACATAATTCAACCAATACCAAGAGGAATGAGTGCCCTGCTAGCAAGTTTACAATTTATGGGTCATACTAGTTGTGGCAGATTACTGTGTGGGGCTTTGGGAGTAAACATATTCAGTGGGGGATTGTGTGTACATACTGTATATATTTGCTTATTTTCTGGTGCACTATTACTTTTTTTCTGTGGGAGACTCAAGGGGCATTATTACTGTATATGGGGGAAGACTCCAGAGTCATCATTAATGTATGTAGGGGGGAATTCAAGGAGCTTTATTACTGCATGTGGGGGAGAATCAACTTTATCATTGTGGGGCAACTTTGGGGACATACTATATATCGGGGAAGTCAGGGGACATTAACTGTTAATGGGGGCGGCAAGTAAAGTGGATGTCCACTGAGCGGATAACCCCTTTTCAAATGCTATATTCCCTATACAATCTATTCTCTCCTCCTTTGCAGCAGGCGCCATTCCAGCAATATGACGGCACTGGGTCTCCCAGGACTAGTGTGAGGCTCTTACACCATGTAATCCCAACAGCCAATCAGCAGCTGCTTCGCTCTCACTTTTTTCAGATGCAGTCCGACATTCAGAGGAGGTCAGAGGCCTCAGGAGACATTAATACTTTTTAGCGCACTCACAAAGGGCAGTAATATTTTCTAGGGGACAATTTTACCATCTACAGGGCACAAAGGGGGCATTTTACTACGTGGGGTGCACAGTGGTGTGTATTATTTTGTGGGGCAGTAAAGAAAGTGCATAACAAAAAGATTTTCCAGCCGATTCTTGATTAACATATTTCAAAAACTTTTATTCCATATTGTAAAAAGTAGCACTCACAACGCCAAGCATGATGTAGCTACTATGCGTTTCAGACTAAAAAGAGTTCTTAGTTGTGGATAAAGTTTACAACATACTCCCTGTTTAAAAAAAAAAAACCCTCACTCCTAAGAGGGTGAAAACTAAAGAGCAGTGATAGGGACAAATATGACAACAGTGGCTCAGTATTGGGGTATCAGCAGGATGCAGAGTTTGTGCAGGTTGAGAATAGATGGGGACAGTGCTGGAAATGTGAGAAGTCAGATGTGTTTTTGTTGGAAACTCTATAGAGGAGTAGTGGCTGGAGAAGTTGTCATGTTGGTCAGGGTCAGAAAGAAAAGAGGAAAAATGAACAACTTCTTCAGAAAGAATGTCACCTGTCAGTCCCTATATATATAACTCTACTGTTGGGCGGAATATATCAGTCTTGGTCTTTGTATAGTTATTTGTTTCAGTAACATCATGGTTATCTGCTGAGGTTGCCCTTTACCCACTATGATTAGGGTGTGCCACCATAGTTGCAAACATGGTTACCTAGAATAGGGGGCCTACTAAGGTGTGTTTGCCCCCTCTCCCAAGCTGAACCTTATCTATACTTCACTTTGTAAAAAACGAGTGCTCATACAGCAATGTCAATAGAAAAATTAAAGGATTTCTCCTGAAATTGCAAGTTTTCCCCTATTAACAGGCTGACCTTTGGGACCCCCCAGCAATCTTGAGAATGTGTTTCTGTACTACTCCATTCATGTTCATTTAAATCATAGTACTCAATAATTTGATGTTTGCACCTATACTCTATACCAGGAGTCTGAAACTTGGCTGTGTATAAGGGCCGCATATAGAAAAAATTTGAATTTGGGGGGCCGCATTCTTTGAAGGACAAAGTGACATTTTTAGTTATGCCATATTTTTTTTCTATAGACCGTTTGAACATTTTTGCCTTGTTTTTTTTTTTTTTTTTTTTTTCAGAGCTTGGGTCGTTATTAGAGATGAGTGAACATCGTTGGCTCCCTCCTTATTCGGCAAGCTATAGCGCTTACTGAAGAAGCTGCATCGGGACCCTGGATACTTGGACACTCCCGATGATCACCTGTTCGGCGCCGCAGCTTCATATGTCGCAGCTGTGTGACAGTCACAATACATGCATGGATAGCCCAACAAACAGGCTCTCCATGCATGTGCTGTGACTGTCACAACTGTAGTTATGTCCCCATCCAGGTCCTCATATTGTAGGTATGTCCCTATATTGTAGCTATGCCCCCATCCAGGTCCTCATATTGTAGGTATGTCTCCATCCAGGTCATCATATAGTTATTTCCCCATATTGTAATTATGGCCCCATCCAGATCCTCATATTGTAGATATGTCCCCATATTGTAGTCCTGTCCCCATATCCAGATCCCCATCTTGTAGTTATGTCCCTAGGTTTTAGAGGAGGAAAATAGAAAAAAAAGTCAAGAAAAAAATGTGGTCAATTCTGTACTAATACCCCCCATCTTGAAATATACAGGGTGGGCCATTTATATGGATACACCTAAATAAAATGGGAATGGCTGCTGATATCAACTTCCTGTTTGTGGTGCATTAGTATATGGGAGGGGGAAAACTTTTCAAGATGGGTGGTGGTGACCATGGAGGCCATTTCGAAGTCGGCCATTTTGGATCCAACTTTATTTTTTCCAATGGGAAGAGGGTCATGTGACACATCAAACTTATTGAGAATTTCACAAGAAAAACAATGGTGTGCTTGGTTTTAACGTAACTTTATTCTTTCATGAGTTATTTACAAGTTTATGACCACTTATAAAATGTGTTCAAAGTGCTGGCTGTGTTTGATTGTCAATGCAACCCTCTTCTCCCACTCTTGACACACTGATAGCAACACTGCAGAAGAAATGCTAGCACAGACACCCAGTATCCGTTATTTCAGATGCTGCATATCTCGCATCTTCACAGCATGGACAATTGCCTTCATATGACCCCAAAGATAAAAGTCTAAGATCGGGAGACCTTGGTGGCCATTGAACTGGTCCACGACGACCAATCCACTTTCCAGAAAACTGTTCATGTAGGAATGCTTGGACCTGACAACCATAATGTGGTGGTGCAATATCTTGCTGGAAAAACTCAGGGTACATATCATCTTCAGTGCATAAAGAGGGCAACACATCATCATGTAGCAATTTCAGATATCCAGTGGCATTGAGGTTTCCATTGATGAAGAATGGCCCCACTATCTTTGTATGAGGTGGTATGGGTATGGTGTGGTATCTTGTTCTTCACCATGATAGCCTTTGAGAGTGGTGGCGTGTCGTTAATGGAACATCTGTAGCTGGACATCTGGCTCGTAGGCCAATGTCATGCAAATGTTTTCTGATAGACACTGACCATTAGGCTAGGGTCACACAACAGTATAAAAAATTGGTCCAATTTTCATTCAGAAAAGTGGTATTATGTTTTCTCACTTGTCATCCATGTGCTGGATAGCACTTATCCGATTTATACGGTGGTGTGAATGAGCTAATGCCCAAATCCAAAAGCAATGAATTGTAGCAGAAGACCAAATACCGTCATGTTTATAGGATGACAAACATGGACATGTATTTACCTATATCTGGGTTTATGAATGCACTGCACCTTTATAGCACATGCATTTATTTTTTGTATGATACAGGGCTTTGCAGTGATTTATTCATATTCCTTATGCCATGTGCACTTCATAGGTATTACTACCTTTTTACTACCTTTTTGCATGCACTGTCACTTTATCTTTTTGCTCTTTGAATTATGTAAATAACTTGTTTAGTCCTATGAATGTTTAATTTTAGGCTATGGCATACTAATGTCTGGATGGTTACCCTTTTGGGATCCATTTATTAACACTATCTCTCCTTTTTTCCACATGGGCAGATGAAGTGTACTTAGCTACCCATACAAACTTGAAACTGATTTCTTTACTAATTTGGGACTAATTATTGATATATTTACCCTATGATCTTTTTTCTGTATGACCTATTTTTCTGATATTTAATTGTCTATCGTTTCAATACCATTTTGTGTTTTATAATGTCTTGTTGTTTGGGGGGGTAATTTTTGTAGGTTTCAACAAGTTTAAATAGTAGTAGGAAGTGTATGTGAGCAGTGCTGCCATTGTGGATGAACTACAGCAATTGAGACTAAGGGACAATTGACCTGGAACTGGTTGAAGATGAGACAGAGTGACCTTCAACCTTAAAGGGTTGAAGATGAGAGAGAGTGACCTTCAACCTTAAAAGGGTCCTTGGGTAGGACAGCGTGTCACAAGAATCTCTGAGCTTGTCAAACACTGAAAGTAACAAACCTAAACAGGACTGAATTCATGGGACTAGAAGTTGACAGTAGATCCAGGGTGCCAGTAATGGAAGAAATAGGATACGGAACCGCAGAGCAAGTAGAGAGACTTGCTGATCAGGACTGTGGTGACAAGCTAGGCTCTGACAAAGTAAGGAGTATTGCTATGCCCTGTGCCCTTGCATGGTGTCCCGGCCTGTCATCATGCGGGGACGCCGGCTTACCGGTCCGTGGCGCAATCCCTGGTGTGCTCCTGTTTCCTTCCTCCTGTGTGCCTGCCGCTCTGTCTCGGCGGCCTGCCTAGGGCATGGGTGCACCGCTCCTGTTCTTAAAGAGGCAGCATGCGCATGGTAAATGCTCCCAGCCGTTGATGGGAAGCATTTAGTAAAATGTGAATTCACCTACAAGGTATTTCCCAGCCAATAGCTGGAAGACATCTTGTATAAAAGGCACCCTCCCTTACTGAGAGGTGCCTGAGCAACTCCTATAGTTCTGTTAGGTGGTTGGTGGTATGTTGCCATGTCCCCATTCCCTTGTCTGTTAGTGGCTCGTATCTAGTGTTCCCGCTAGTCCACCATAGTTAGCCTTTGTTTCCTGTGAGTGTTTCAGCGGTGCTCGTACCCCATGGTTGAATTGGAAGTAGATGTCTGCCACCCTGGGGGCTGAATACCCAGCCCAGAACTGTTAACTTATCCCTGTGGCAACCCTGTATGCACTGGAAGAATCCAAGTGGCCATCCTGTGTGAACTTTTCTGTGGCCATTCTGTCCAACATTGTCTCAAGAGGCTGTCCTGTCTGAACTTCTCCTAAGTGGCCGTCTTGCTTTGTCCAGCTACTGCCGGACATTGCCTTGGAGTGGTACCGTCAGCTACCTGACGCACAAGTTTGACCTCACCACTAGAGGCTCCAGCGAACACCTAGGTAGCTGTTTAGTCACACCCCTCCAGCGTGTGTCCGATCTGTGGTATAGTGGGTCCACAAACCTCGTGCACCGCTTAGGAGCATAACATAGGGTGAATCAGTGAGCTTTACCGGCCCTAGAGTAGAAGACAGAGGAAATAAACAATGTGTGTGAAAATGCTTTACACTTTGAAGGAAACGTCCTTAAGACTTTGTACCCGATATCCCTTGTAAATCACACTTACCAAGTTACCATTCAGTAAAGACTGTGTTTTAGAACGGGAGCCTCCTTTATTGAACTATGAAACCTATGGTCCTGGCAAGCCAACACCATCTGCAACAGTTGGCCTGCATGGGCGCAAGGCCCTCACAGCATTAACATCAATGCTCAGCGAGGACCCACTCTTTCAGAAGATGAGTGCCTAGCACTTCTCAATGTGCCACAATACCACAGGCACCTCTGCTGCACTGCCCTTCCCCCACACTGTCCGTCAAGAGATGTATCAGTAATTACACTTATGTCTGTTGCAGGAAGAGCAGAGCTAGATATCATTATATCTCACATAGCAGAAGTCTAGAACAGAGATGTAATGACGGCCCCGATCTCACTGCAGAGTGATTTGAAAGTTGCCTCAGCACAGCAGAGGTAAGGTTGATTACTGACAAACTCAGTAATCAAGAGAGCTGCTAGAGAGGTTTTTAATGTAGTACAGCTAAACTCAGCTGCACTCTCCTCCTCTTACTCTGACTCCTGCTGGAGGTTACACTGAGAAACCTGCTTCAAGTTATGGTGGGGACGTGACCTTTCTTTTGAGTGTTGCTGCCTGCTTATGATTAGCATCAGACAGGGAGAAGACGTACACAACCCCGGTGAAAACTGTCTGATAACACCTACTTGGACTTAAAAAAGTAACTTATTAAGTGCCAAACACTGTAATTGCTAATATCTTTGTAACGGAGAGGCCAAATTGAGAAAAAAAAAAAAAACATTCTATTTCGCTCTGCAGCCACAATTACATCGTGTGTCCAGTTCAACATGACAAATTTGGTGAAAGGTCTTCTTTAACAGGCATAAACAAGCCGTTCACCAGAGCCTCCTCATCAGTCAACAATAATAGCCTATGCTGCACTAAATAGGCAACACATGATACAATAGCACAACATGTAGAAGAACGTTATCTTTTCAGCACTAAATCGCCCTCCTTTGCCGACTTACTAAATACAATGGTTGGCAAGTCTGATTTAGTAAATGTTGACCCAAAATATTTGCAATATCAACAATTCTCATCAGAGGACATAGCACAGGATTGTATTTCATCATGAAGCTCAAGTCTTTCTTTGTTTGATTTGAGGAACTAAACACGAATTAAGGGTCAGCGAGAGTTCTTCATTATCCTCATGTCCCACAATGCTACCGGCATCTGCTCGCATCAAATTGTAGTTCTGTGTTGTTATTTAATATTAGTAGCTCTGAAAGGAACGCCTTGTCTGACTCATTAGTGATAATGAATAAATGACAATGAGATAAAAATATACTTACAATTAATTCTACCAGTATCCGAAACATTGTAGAGTTTCTTCTAATGTCTCTATCTATTGAGCTACATTCACACTTCTGTTAAACATATAAACACAGACGTATTTTGAACAACATTAGAAAAAACTTTATTAATTTATAAAACTCATATAGCCATTAAAAAGTAGCCAATAATGCTTGTAATGAGCCAGAAAGATACAAAAGCGGCATCACCATAGGGTTGGCAAAATTATCACATCAAAAAAACCATCAATACGTAGTGCAGCATATCTATACGTTCATGGTAGAACTAGGGACAGGATCTAGTTTGAGCACCTTACAATTGAAAATACAACGGTTAATGCATAAAAGGACCAAGATCTGGTGAAACAGAGCATTCCTTGAAAATTATGTAAAAAAGAAGTACATTCCACGTGGATTTCGGATCCAGATTTTCCCATCATTTCCAGTTGATAATGAAGGATATATATATCCATATGTGAGGACATTTGCAGTAAAGGGTCAAACCAATTCATGAAATTATTGATTGAACTAAATAAGAATGCAATTGAGACTGAAATTGATGAACTGTATACCTCTTTAAAACGAGATGCTACTCCTGAGACAATTACTGCCTTTAATACATCTAAAAAATCCGAAGAGTGGGAAACACAGATCAAAACGTTACAGGCGAAGAAATTTGCACGTGATACCATGGATTACCAACAAAATAAGGTATATAGGTGGCGACAGCGAAACACTAAATCACAAAACAGAAGATCAGCATCCATGTCATCAATATCATCTGTTGACGAATCATCTGATAACTCACAGTACTCTTATAAGTCGATGAAAACCAGGTTTGGCGTTGGTAAACGGAAAGGAGATCATAAATTACCCAATACCAAACAAGGGATACATCAACCAAAAAACGGACCAAAGGTAATTAATTTCTCTGAATATTCTTTTTCTGATGTTGAATTGCAACTCTTTTTTTAAAGGCTTGACATTTTCACCAAGTAGTAGGTTTGATCCATTCACGGCCGTCAAGGATCTTCACATCTTCGCAAGATCTCTAGTTTTTAAAAAATGGTTTCACAACGAAGATACAAAGCGGAATTTTCCAATGCCAGAGGAACAGGAGGCGCTACAGGTCCTGGAAGAACTCAGCAGAGAACACGACATGCCACCTTTAGGTATAGCACCATCATCTATGAAACAAAAATCTAAAAAATTTCCTCCATTATCAATGTGTCCTAACATCGAGATTTTTGTTCAACTAGTTGCAAGAGAATTTGAGGAAATACCTAGGAATAACTTTCATGATAATTTGACTGTACCTGAACGTGTTGGTCTAAAACACCTGAAAAAAATTAGATGATGCACTATTCAAATCCGCTGACAAGGGGGGCAATGTGGTAGTGTGGCCATGCAAAATGTATGAAACCGAAGCATATTGACAACTGAGAGAACCATCATGCTATAAGAAACTCACTTACAATCCTATTTCTTCATACAGTGAGCATCTTGGAAACAATTCTTAAAACGGCATTGGACAAAGAAATTATCACCCAAGAGACACGTAATCTACTCTGGACAAAAGATCCATCTGTTCCAACACTATACCTACTACCTAAAGTCCATAAAGATGTCAGAAATCCTCCAGGTAGGCCCATTATCTCCGGGATTGCGGGATTAACCGAAAATGTTGGCAAATACATCGACTCCTTTCTAAAACCATTGGTTGAGACGTTTCCATCTTTTTTACGAGATACTTCTGACTTTTTGTGTAGAGTGGACTCCATACACATTGACGGGGATATGCTCCTTGTCACATGTGATGTGGAGTCCCTCTACACCAGTATTCGGCATCATGATGGTCTAAGGGCTGTGTAATATTATCTCTCTATGACTAAGCTTTCTTAAGACAAGATGGAGTTTCTTTTACAACTATTGGACTTTCTCCTCACTCATAATTTTTTTATTTTCAATGGGTCCTTCTATCTGCAGCTCCAGGGGACAGCCATGGGAGCAGCGTGCATGCCCTCCTATGCCAATCTGTTCCTGGGGCTGTGGGAGAGGGACCTGTTTTCGTCGGATCAGGGTTTGTCGATGGGCCGGGTCATTTTATGGGCCAGATTCATCTACGACATTTTTTGATCTGGCGGGGAACATCAGTAAACAAGAATTCTTGCAATATAAGACTGACTTATAAGTATCATACTAGTCAAATTTAATTCTTGGATGTGCTGATCAAAAAAGATAATACCGGCCTATTACAGACAGACATCTTTCGAAAGGAAACTGCAGTCAATGCAATTCTGCATGCTACATCACCCCACCCAACACATGTAGTGAGATCTGTCCCTCTTGGTCAATTTTTAAGAATTAGACGTATATGCTCAACGGACTCTGATTTTGAGGAACGTGCAAATAAAATGAAGGAAAGGTTTTATGAACGTGGCTATAGTGAGCAATCTATCAAAACATGCCTACAATCGAGCAAGGAATGCTAACCACCACGAATTGATGTATGTTAAAACAACAAAACCAAAAATGGAGTCTTCAAGGATGGTGACACGGTACCATTCCCAGTTGCAGAAAATGTACAAGATAATGCAGAAACATTGGCCAATCCTACTAGCAGATAAGACTTTCAGACAATATTTACCACAGAGACCAGTTGTCACTGCCCGACCATGTGAAAACCTGCGTGACCACCTAGTAAGGAGCTACTGTTCACCCACGAATCAACCGCATGTGATTTTGAATATGGGTAAAAAATTAGTTAACGTTTGGGGATGTGCACCATGCGGCAAATGTGTCACCTGCCCTAACATAGAAAAAACAAAAGAGTTTCATTCATCTGACGGGCAGAAATTTGTTATCACACATTCGATAAACTGTTCCACACAGTGATCTACCATGCAACCTGTCCCTGTTACCTCATTTATATAGGCCTTACTACGCGGGCCTTGAAGGTCAGGGTACGGGAACATGTACGCGATATTGTGGCAGCTGCGAAAGAAGAGGATTTGGAACAATTGAAGACAATCCCGAGGCACTTTAAGCAACATCATTCTTGTGATCCATCAGGCTTTCGAGTTAAAGGAATTGATCATATTCAATCTAATCTTCATGGGGGTAACCTTAGTCGTAACCTGGCACCAAGAGAGGCCAAATGGATCTGGACTCTGCGCACCCTTCAACCGAATGGATTAAACGAATCCCTTAGCTTTGCTCCTTTCATTTAAACTCTGACCCCGTGCATAAAATTTTTTATTCTCTTTTTTGGCATCTTTTTCGGTTGTATATATTTGTTTGTTCTTTTGTTTTTATTGGCTTTTTAACTTGTTTTTATTTCTATCGGTACTAATTTGTGCTATTTTTTTCATGCTCCCTTGTACGATCTTGGAGAGTTACCAATGATCTCTCTCTGACTCACAACAGTGATGTTTTTCCATGTCACCTTGATGAAGAGTTCACCGTTCGCTGAACGAGATTACACTTGGTGACCATATGAAGAGATTGAATGCCCGTGATCGTTTTAGTTGAACAGGACGATACTCCAGTGTTTAGATGAAGATTATTGAAGAAGGCCCACTATACCCATATGAAACTCAGTATGAATTATAAATCTATTTTATTGTGGACATTTCGGCTCGAAGTTGAATTATTGCTGACCAAACTCTAGATATATGCACTTTGCACTTTAAGATGCACAGGACTATTATAATGGGTCATGTAAAAATCAGGATTTAGGGTCATATCCCTCACCATTGGTCGTTGTTTTTTTTTTCTATTTTAAGAACTTATTTTCATATATCAATCATTTCTTAGAAGTAATAGCTAAACATGGGGATATATATATATCATTGTATATGGGAATTGGCAAATGGTATATGAATTTAGGTAGGTATTCACATACCAAGATATTTGTGACACATGTTATTGGTAGTATGGTTTCTTATTGTTATAGGCACGTATGGTATGTCTCTACTTGTCTGTAGTGTTGTACTTTTATAGCTTTTTTATATCTACGAGCTTTCATAGCTATCTTTATATCTATTTGATAATTTATATTCACTATATTTTATTTTGATGCAATTAAGGCAACATAATATCACATACAGATTTGTGTTTGTATACTCTTGATATTTATACACTCACCGGCCACTTTATTAGGTACACCATGCTAGTAATGGGTTGGACCCCCTTTTGCCTTCAGAACTGCCTCAATTCTTCGTGGCATAGATTCAACAAGGTGCTGGAAGCATTCCTCAGAGATTTTGGTCCATATTGACATGATGGCATCACACAGTTGCCGCAGATTTGTCGGCTGCACATCCCAAAGATGCTCCATACAAGGCAGGATGGATCCATGCTTTCATGTTGTTTACGCCAAATTCTGACCCTACCATCCGAATGTCGCAGCAGAAATCGAGACTCATCAGACCAAGCAACGTTTTTCCAATCTTCTACTGTCCAATTTCGATGAGCTTGTACAAATTGTAGCCTCAGTTTCCTGTTCTTAGCTGAAAGGAGTAGTACCCGGTGTGGTCTTCTGCTGCTGTAGCCCATCTGCCTCAAAGTTTGACGCACTGTGCGTTCAGAGATGCTCTTAGGCCTACCTTGGTTGTAACGGGTGGCGATTTGAGTCACTGTTGCCTTTCTATCAGCTCGAACCAGTCTGCCCATTCTCCTCTGACCTCTGGCATCAACAAGGCATTTCCGCCCACAGAACTGCCGCTCACTGGATTTTTTTTCTTTTTCGGACCATTCTCTGTAAACCCTAGAGATGGTTGTGCGTGAAAATCCCAGTAGATCAGCAGTTTCTGAAATACTCAGACCAGCCCTTCTGGCACCAACAACCATGCCACGTTCAAAGGCACTCAAATCACCTTTCTTCCCCATACTGATGCTCGGTTTGAACTGCAGGAGATTGTCTTGACCATGTCTACATGCCTAAATGCACTGAGTTGCCGCCATGTGATTGGCTGATTAGAAATTAAGTGTTAACAAGAAGTTGGACAGGTGTACCTAATAAAGTGGCCGGTGAGTGTATATAGACTAGATGATGGCCCGATTCTAACGCATGGGGTATTCTAGAATATGTATGTATGTATGTATATAGCAGCCACATAGTATATAGCACAGCCCACGTAATACAGACAGCCACATAGTATATAGCACAGCCACGTAGTATATAGGAGCCACGTAGTATATAGCAGCCACGTAGTATATAACACAGCCCACGTAGTATATAGCACAGCCACATAGTATATAGCACAGCCACGTAGTATATAGCACAGCCACATAGTATATAACACAGACCACATATAATATAGCACAGCCACATAGTATATAGCACAGCCACGTAGTATATAGCACAGCCACGTAGTATATAGCAGCCACGTAGTATATAACACAGCCACGTAGTATATAACACAGCCACGTAGTATATAACACAGCCCACGCATTCAGTTTTTTTCAGGCATGCGCAGTTGCGCTGCCCCTCGTACTTACAGCGCAGGCGCCTGGGACGATAATGCAGCAAGAGGAGGCGGCGCCCGGTGTGCACAGGCCCGAAGTGACGGCTGTGCTGCGTCTGATTAGGAAGGAAAGACTCGCCCTGGGACGGTTTCACGGTATGAGGGGGCACATTTTACAAACGTTTATTTCAGCGTGTGCAGGCATCATAACTAAAAGAGCCACCTTGTCAGAATGCAGCATTTGTGCTGCACAAGGTGGCTCTTTTAGTTACAAACGCCTGAGGGGGGTGGCAGGTTCCCTTTAATGGCCGAGTCTGATCCACAAAACTGCTGAAAATTGGACATGCTCCGAGTCTCGTTGACCAGAGAAATTGACCCATTATTAAAACTGATGTGTGTGATCAATGAAACTCTGGGTCAGTGTGTGCTGACCCCCCCAAAAAAGGGTCGCACATGGATGTAAGAATGTAGCCTAAATGTATTACGAACCTCCGTAAGCGCAGTCCTTCCTCTCATACATCAATGACAGCAGGTGCACCATCAAAAAATGGAAGTACCTGACAGTGGCCAGAATTAGGATTTTATGTGTAATAAATCTAAATATTAGACAAAGATAACACATGTAAATGCAAAATGCAGTTTTCAAGTGAAGGTCTTTATTATTAACCCCTTTCCGACATCGGGCATATTAGTACGCCAATGTCGGACACACCTTTGATGTGGGCTCTGGCGGTGAGCCCACATCTTTCCCGGCACGTTAGCTGTTTTGAACAGCTGACATGTGTTTGGAACATCTGCGGGTTCATCGTGATTTAACCCGTTAAATGCTGCTGTCAAACGCTGACAGCAGCATTTAACATGCACTTCTGGCAATTGCGACGGAAATCCGCCCACCGGTGACCCCCGTCATGTGATCGCGGGTCACCGATGGGTTGGCATGACAACCAGAAGTCTCTTACCGACCTCTATGGTTGTTATAGATGGATTGCTATGAGCACCGCCCGGAGGTCGGTGCTCATAGCAAGTGAGGTATTCTGCTACATACTGGTGATCTGATCATCGCCTGTATGTAGCAGAGCCAATCGGGTTATGGCAGCTTCTAGTCTCCCATGGAGACTATTGAAGCATGCCAAAAGTGAAAAAAATGTATTTAAAAATATATATAAAAATGTATAAAAGTTCAAATCACGCCCTTTTCGCCCCATGCAAAATAAAACAATTAAAAAAAAATCAAACAATCAAACATACACATATGTGGTATCACCACATTCAGAATCGCCCGATTTATCAAAAAAAAGATTAACCCAAACGCTAAACGGCGTAGCGAGAAAAAAAGTAAAAATGCCAGAATGAAGTTTTTTTGCTCACCGCGGCACTGCATTAAAATCGTATCTGCGCCAAAATGGTATCATTAACCCCTTTCTGACATATGATATACTATCCCGTCGAGGTGGTATGGGCCCGTATGACCACCGATGGATAGTACATCATCACCGATCAGAAGCACTAACGGGGGGAGCGCGGCCTGGTGTCAGCTGACTATCACAGCTGACATCGGGCACTATGCGCCAGGAGCAGTCACGGACCGCTCCTGGCACATTAACCCCTGGTACACTGCGATCAAGCATGATCGCAGCGTTCCGGCGGCATAGGGAAACATAGCGCAGGAATGTGATCGCGTTGCTCCGAGGGTCTCCTCCGTCCTCCTCCCTGCAGGCCCCGGATCCAAAATGGCCGTGGGGTTCCTTCCGGGTCCTGCAGGGAGGTGGCTTGCAAGCGCCTGCTCAGAGCAGGCGCCGGAAAGCCTCCTGCAGTGCCTGTCTGATCGCTGATTTGACACAGTGCACTGCAAAGTGTCAGATCAGCGATCTGACACTATATACTAGTCATGTACCCCCTGGGACAAAATAAACACGTAAAAAAATATATATATATTTACATGTGTAAAAAAAAAAAAAATCCTAAATAAAGAAAAAAAATATATATATTGTTCCAATAAATACATTTCTTTATCTAAATTAAAAAAAACAATAAACATATTTAGTATTGCCGCGTCCGTAACGACCCGACCTATAAAACTGTCCCACTAGTTAACCCCTTCAGTGAACACCGTAAAAAAAAAAGAGGCAAAAAACAACGCTTTATTATCATTTATATAAAAAAACATGGTACCACTGAAAACGTCATCTTGTCCCGCAAAAAATGAGCCGCTATACAGCGTCATCAGCGAAAAAATAAAAAAGTTATAGTCCTCAGAATAAAGCGATGCAAAAATAATTATTTTTTATATAAAATAGTTTTTATCGTATAAAAGCGCCAAAACATAAAAAATTGATATAAATGAGGTATCGCTGTAATCGTACTGACCCGAAGAATAAAACTGCTTTATCAATCTTACCAAACGTGGAACGGTATAAACGCCTCCCCCAAAAGAAATTCATGAATTGCTGGTTTTTGGTCATTCTGCCTCACAAAAATCGGAATAAAAAGCGATAAAAAAAGTCACGTGCCCGAAAATTGTACCAATAAAAACGTCAGCTCATCCCACAAAAAAACAAGACCTCACATGACTCTGTGGACCAAAATATGGAAAAATTATAGCTCTCAAAATGTGGAGACGCAAAAACAATTTTTTGCAATAAGAAGCATCTTTTAGTGTGTGACAGCTGCCAATCATAAAAATCTGATAATAAACCCACTATAAATAGTAAATCAAACCCCCTTAGTTAGGGAAAAATAATGAAATATAAAAAATGTATTTATTTCCATTTTCCCGTTAGGGTTAGGGGTGGGGCTAAAGTTAGGGTTGGGGCTAAAGTTAGGGATGGGGCTAAAGGTAGGGATGGGGCTAAAGTTAAGGATAGGGTTTGGATTACATTTACGGTTGGGATTAGGGTTAGTGGTGTGTCAGGGTTAGGGGTGTGGTTAGGGCTATGGTTGGGATTAAGGTTAGGGGTGTGTTGGAGTTAGGGTCATGGTTAGGATTGGGATTAGGGTTAGGCCGGGATCACACATACGCAAGATACGGCCAAGTCTCGCAGGTGAAATCACTCATCTGGCCCCGGCACTCCGGAGCGGAGCGTGCAGCCGCACAGCAACACATGAAGCTGCATGCTCCACTCCCAAGTGCCGACGCCAGAGGAGGGATTTCACCTGCGAGACTCGGCCGTATGTGTGATCCCGGCCTTAGGAGTGTGTTGGGGTTAGGGGTGTGGTTGGGATTAGGTTAGGGGCATGTTCGGGTTAGGGGTGTGGTTAGGGTTATGGTTGTGATTAGGGTTAGGGGTGTGTTTGGGTTAGGGTTTCAGTTAGAATTGGGGGTTTCCACTGTTTAGGCACATCAGGGGCTCTCCAAACGCGACATCGTCCTGTAGCCTTAACATCTCACGCTATGAAGGCCTTGGAAAGATTAGTGCTTGCTCACTTAAGACCAAGGGTCAATGCTTTTATCGATCCCCTTCAGTTTGCTTACCGACATAGATTGGGGGTGGATGATGCTATTCTTTCTCCGTTACATAGTGTACATTCATTTCTGGAGACTGACGGAACCATGGTGCGAGCGATGTTCTTTGATTTCTCGAGTGCATTTAATTCCCTGCAGCCACCTTTACTACACAAAAAGATGACTGATATGAAGGTGGAGGTGGGGATGAGAAATTGGATAACTGACTACCTATCAGATCGGCCACAGTTTGTACAGATGGGAGCAGTTGTGTCAAGCAGATTATTGAGCAGTGTAGGTGCCCCCCAGGGAACGGTGCTTGCACCCTTTCTATTCACACTGTATACATCGGACTTTCAGTATAAATCTGATCTTTGCCACCTTCAAAAATTTTCGGATGACTCCGTGGTTGTGGGATGTATTAGGGGAGATCGGGGGGATGAGGAATATAGAAGGGTGGTGTCGAATTTCGTGGATTGGTGCAATGGTAACTATCTACAACTAAATGTTAAGAAAACCAAGGAGTTGGTGGCCAACTATAGCAGGATTAAGTTGGAATGCTTACCGATCACTATTGCTGGTCAGGAGGTAGAGCAGGTGGAGAGTTATAAATATTTGGGGGTCCATTTGGATAGCAAACTGGACTGGAGATGCCACTCAGAGACTGTCTACAAGAAGGGGATGAGCAGATTGTATTTCCTAAGGAAACTGAGGTCTTTTAATGTGTGCAGCAAAATGTTAGAAATGTTCTACCAGTCTGTGGTGGCAAGTGCCATCTTTTTTGCAATCATATGCTGGGGTAATAGTGTGCGGGCCTCTGATGCTAATAAGCTGAATAAGCTTATCAAAAAGGCAAGCTCTGCTGTCGGCTGGAATCTGGACTCTCTTGAGGAGGTAGTGGAGAGAAGAACTCTGAAAAAGTGTATGGCAATTATGAACAATAATGCACATCCACTATATGAGCTATTCATGAGACAGAAGAGCACCTTCAGTAACCGGCTAATACTTCTGAGGTGTAAGAAGGAAAAATTTAGGAAATCGTTTTTGCCAACTGCTATGGGGATGTACAACAATAACATTAGGGTTAAATCATAAAGGGGATTGTCTACTTTATTTCTTCTACTTTTCAGTTCACCCGCTGTGTATGTCCTATTCTAATGTATAATGTCCTTCTGTCAACAAACTGTCATGTCAATTAAGTAATTCATTTTATGATTCTTATGATATAAGTTGTGCTGCTGTGATACCATAATTTCCCATGGGATCAATAAAGTGTATCGTATCGTATCGTATCGTATGGCGTCCGATCTCGATTCCAGCCAATTTTGCATTGAAAAGTCAAACGGTGCTCCTTCCCTTCCGATCTGTGCCATGCACCCAAACAGTGGTTTACCCCTACATATGGGGTATCAATGTACTCAGGACAAATTGCATAACAACTTTGGGGTCCAATTTATTATGTTACCCTTGGGAAAATAAAAAATTGGGGGCGAAAAGATCATTTTTGTGAAAAAATATGATTTTTTATTTTTACGGCTCTACATTATAAACTTCTGTGAAGCACTTGGTGGGTCAAAGTGCTCACCACACATCTAGATAAGTTTCTTAGGGGGTATACTTTCCAAAATGGTGTCACTGGTGGGGGTTTCAATGTTTAGGCTCATCAGGGGCTCTCCAAACGCGACATGGCGTCCTATCTCAATTCCAGTCAATTTTGCATTGAAAAGTCAAACGGTGCTCCTTCCCTTCCAAGCTCTGCCATGCGCCCAAACAGTGGTTTACCCCCACATATGGGGTATCAGCGTACTCAGGACAATTTGCACAACAACTTTTGGGGTCCAATTTCTCCTGTTACCCTTGATAAAATAAAATAAATTGGAGCTGAATTTTTTGTGAAGAAAAGTTAAATGTTCATTTTTTAAAACATTCCACAAATTCCTGTGAAACACCTGAAGGGTTAATAAACTTCTTGAATGTGGTTTTGAGCACCTTGAGGGGTGCAGTTTTTAGAATGGTGTCACACTTGGTTATTTTCTATCATATAGACCCCTCAAAATGACTTCAAATGAGATGTGGTCCCTAAAAGAAAATGGTGTTGTAAAAATGAGAAATTGCTGGTCAAATTTAACCGTTATAACTCCCTAACAAAAAAAATTTTGGTTCCATAATTGTGCTGATGTAAAGTAGACAAGTGGGAAATGTTACTTATTAAGTATTTTGTGTGACATATCTCTTTGATTTAAGGGCATAAAAATTAAAATTTAGAAAATTGCAAAATTTTCGAAATTTTCGCCAAATTCCCATTTTTTTCACAAATAAACGCAGATAATATGATAATAAGAAATTTTACCACTATCATGAAGTACAATATCTCACGAGAAAACAATGTCAGAATCATCAGGATCCGTTGAAGCGTTCCAGAGTTATAACCTCATAAAGGGACAGTGGTCAGAATTGTAAAAATTGGCCCGGTCATTAACGTGCAAACCACCCTTGGGGGTAAAGGGGTTAAAAACGTCAGCTCGGCGCTCAAAAAATAAGCCCTCACCCAACCCGAGATCACCAAAAATAGAGACGCTACGGGTATCGGAAAAAGATACATTTTTTTTTTTTTAACAACGTTTGGGATTTTTTTTCACCACTTTGAATAAAAAAGAACCTACACATGTTGGTGTCTATGAACTCATAATGACCTGGAGAATCATAAAGGTAGGTCAGCTTTAGCATTTAGTGAACATAGTAACAAACGCAAAACAAAAAAACAACTGCGGGATTGCACTTTTTTTGCAGTTTCACCACACTTGGAATTTGTTTCCCATTTTCCAGTACCCAATATGTTAAAACCAACGGTGTCGTTCAAAAGTACAACTTGTCCCACAAAAAACAAACCCTCACATGACCATAATGACGTAAAAATAAAAAAAGTTATGGCTCTGGGAAGAAGGGGAGCGAAAAACGAAAACGCGAAACTGAAAATACCTCCGGTCATGAAGGGGTTAAGGGAAAAAGAAATCCAAACCTACAGGGCCCTGCGTAATCTATCTATATATATAATTGTCTAAGGGTTTTTCTGTCTGTCCTGGAAATCCCGCGTCTCTGATTGGTCGAGGCCGCCTGGGCCTCGACCAATCAGCGACAGGCACAGTATCGACGTAGATGTCATAATGGTTGCCATGGTGACGATGATGTCATAAAGGTTGCCTTGACCAATGAGCGACGGCACAGTCTGCCGCGAATTCTGGAATCATCATTGTCCATATACTACGGGGACATGCATATTCTAGAATACCCGATGCGTTAGAATTGGGCCACAATCTAGTTTATATATATATATATATTGTATACTGGGCAATAAATTTATTTTGGGGATTTCATATGGGTTCTGAATAATTTGAGGAGTTTGATCTAATTTTAAGGGGCTGATCTAAGGTCTTATTACATTTTGGGGCGTCTGGTCTTTGGATCATTTAAAGGAGTGTTCTAATTTTCTGTCTTCAGGAGCATACCCCTCCCTACTTTTCAGGTGCATGAGGTAGTGCGCTCCAGAAGATTCTCAGTTCATACAAGTGTCCTGGCTTCACTGCTGGTCCGAACTGTGTGCTCTCTACTATTGCTTTATGGGGCAGCTTTACCTCTGAAGCATTGGAGTAGCACAGGAAGACTGGTGCTGGCGAAATCCAGCAATCTGTCCAGCTTCAGTGTGGCACAATCAGGCTTTAACACCGAGCCTGCAAGTGGCATGTGCTCCTTACCTAGGTAAGACTACCGCGTGGCTGCTAACCTGGACAACGAACTGTAAACTAGAGCCCTTCCTTCTGGTGAATGGAGAGGAGTTTTAATAAAAGGTAAAATTGCATAGTTGCTTGTTTCAAAAGAAAAGAAACAAGCATTGTTTCTCAACATTTTGTAATAACATTGCGCCTCAGTCATGTAAAGGGACATCACTTTTCATTTTGATTCAAGTAGCTCTACAGAGTTTGCAGAATATCAGTAGAAGACTATATTTCCTGTTTGTGTTCAGCTCATTCATTCAGCTTCATCTGACCGCAGACTCAGGGAAGTGGACTTTTACTAAATTCAGTACCGCTGCCCTATACGACTTATAATGATCTTCTTATGTAAAAAGGCTGGTGGACAAGCACCTTGAAACCTGAGATTTGTTATTTCCAAAATATCTAACTTCTACTTGTAGAATCGTTAGATATATGACATCAAACTGATCAAAAACATTCGCAGTAGGCCACTTTGAAATCATCCATCACAGCGTAATGAGGTCACGGCAGGCGACTAATTCTAAGAGGCGCAGGGGACGTAGCGGGAGTTCACAGTGCTCTGGCTCAGCAGCTATGGACTACTCACGTAGCTTCTTGTCCAGGGCACAGCATTCTTTTTGCTAAATTCTGATTTGTAGAAACTCTATATCACCGTTATAGAACTATATATTTGAAGGGGCTTTCCACTCCTTCCTGTTATTTGACTCATTGTCCAACTCTACCATAAAAACATGAAATAGCACATATTCCTTTCATCTTGTGCTGTTGTCAATGTGTGACTGCTGCAGCCAATCAATGGCCACATTGGTCAGACGGCTCTATGGTCCAAGGCTCAATTTATACTGCAGGCGCCCATTGTGATGTCATCACCTACATATGATGTCATCACCTGTAACACTGCCAACCATTCTGGAGCCTTAAAGGAGAAAAATCAAGTCATAACGCACTGACCTCTGCTCCGTATCGATCAGTCTGATTGTAAATCAAAGAGCAGAGACTTCACTGTGGGACACTGCCATTATCAATGGTGATCCAGCTCTGATGCATTGCAAGTCTTTGGGTATATGATTTATAGACACAGCTATTTATCTATCATTCCAGTCTCTTTGTGTATCTCGGTGGAATGTAGAACGCAATAGCACAATAACATTAGAGGAATACCCACCTGTGTTTGCTATTGGGAAATGTAGATTAAATACACAAGATTACATGAAGATGGTTAAAGCATAACTCAGAGAAACAAGTCCATCTGATAATTATTATAGCATGATAATAGTGGTTCTGGTACATTTTAAAGACATTTTCTAGTTTGGGAAAACCCATCTCCTTGTTGCAGTCTGTTTTAAAACCCCAAACTGTTCTTTACTCACTATCCCTGAGTCCAGTCTGAATCTGCGCCACTACTCCTGCTGTCTGTTATTGTCAGTCAGTGACCGCAGGGGCTTGTGCCGTCCACTCAGGCAGAGCCGCTGAACTCAGTTATTTTCTGCAGTGCCGTCAGCCATGATGTCAGAAAATAACACACCTGGAACAATTGAGTCGCCCAGCAGGGCAGTGGGGCACTCGGTACCGGGTCCGGTCGCAAGGGGGATGTCACGGTGGCTGCGACCCGGTCCGTGGGCCTCAACGTTCAAGGGGAAAATGTTCAAAGTTTGTCGTGACGCCACCTGTGGAGTTCGGTCAGTAGTGGGACCGACACTGCATTAAAGGGGTCCCCTGGGGGATGTTACGGCAGCACAGATGTTACACTTCCCACAGGTGAAGCGGGTCCCCAGGGGTCCTATGGTGTAGGGCGTGGATGGTATAGCCGGTAAATAAATGGAGGAGACAAGTTGTAAGTCTTTACCTGGTTTACTGTAGGTTGCTGGCCACAGTCCAGGATACCAGGCATGGATGATGGTGGTCTGGCCGGCTCAGAGGCAATGAAGAGTTCCCTTGTTCCAGTAGAGGTCCATGAGCCTTTTCAACTAGCGCCCTTAAAGGTGAGGTCCCTGCTGCCTAAAGCTTCCTACAGGGTCCTCCAGTTTCCCCCTGTCCTGGGACAGGTACTGTTATGATCTGGTGACCTTGGAGCCGCATGAGAGACTTTCTCAGGAGTAGGTGGTACCTGTACTGACTGCAAACCCTAATCTAACACCGCAACTAGAAGTAGCCGTGGGATGTACCTAACACGTCCTAGACATCTCGACACAGCCGGAGGACTAAATACCCCTATAGATGGAAATGGGAATTCTATCTTGCCTCAGAGCAGAACCCCAAAGGATAGGCAGCCCCCCACAAATATTGACTGTGAGTATAAGAGGAAAGACACACGCAGGCAGAAAAACAGGATTTAGCAAAAGAGGCACTTCTAGCTAAATAGAAAAGGATAGGACAGAATTCTAAGTGGTCAGTATTAAAATCCTAAAAAACATCCACAGCAGATAATACAAATATTCCACATCTAACTAAAGACATAGAAAGTATATCTGCATCTCCTGAGAATCCAGCATGACTTAAAAATCCAAACAAAGTCTAAGCTGGACAAAAACACAATAAATTGCACTGAATTGCCAAGCACACTGCATGTGTGCACAGAGACAAAAAACCAGACACTTATCTTAGCTGAATTTGCAGCAGGGCATGAGGAGCCAGAGAGAGATGCAATCCCTCCAAGTACAATGGACAACTGGCACAGACTCATGGATCCTGCACACCTAAATACCTAATAGAGCTGCAATCAGCAGAAACACCTGCCCGGATTACAACCCCAAGACAACTGCACTACCACCAACAACCACCGGAGGGAGCCCAAGAGCAGAATTCACAACAGTACCCCCCCCTTGAAGAGGGGTCACCGAACCCTCACCAGAGCCCCCAGGCCGATCAGGACGAGCCAGATGAAAGGCACGGACCAAATCAGCAGCATGGACATCAGAGGCAAAAACCCAAGAATTATCCTCCTGGCCATAACCCTTCCATTTGACAAGGTACTGAAGCCTCCGCCTCGAAAAGCGAGAATCCAAAATCTTCTCAACCACATACTCCAACTCCCCATCAACCAACACAGGAGCAGGAGGATCAACAGAGGGAACAACGGGCACCACATATTTCTGCAATAAAGATCTATGGAAAACATTATGGATGGCAAAAGAGGCTGGAAGGGCCAAACGAAAAGACACCGGATTGATAATCTCAGAAATCCTATAAGGACCAATAAACCGAGGCGTAAACTTAGGGGAAGAAACCTTCATAGGAACATGACGGGAAGTCAACCAGACCAAATCCCCAACCCGAAGCCGGGAACCAACACACCGACGACGGTTAGCAAAACGCTGAGCCTCCTCCTGAGACAACACCAAATTGTCCACCACATGAGCCCAAATCTGCTGCAACTTGTCAACCACAGAATCCACACCAGGACAATCAGAAGGCTCAACCTGCCCCGAAGAAAAACGAGGATGAAAACCAAAATTACAAAAGAAGGGCGAAACAAAGGTAGCCGAACTAGCCCGATTATTAAGGGCAAACTCGGCCAATGGCAAGAAAGCCACCCAATCATCCTGATCAGCAGACACAAAGCATCTCAAATAAGTTTCCAAAGTCTGATTAGTTCGTTCGGTCTGGCCATTTGTCTGAGGATGAAATGCGGAAGAAAAAGACAAATCAATGCCCAGCCTAGCACAAAAGGCCCGCCAAAACCTAGAAACAAACTAGGAACCTCTGTCAGACACAATATTCTCCGGAATACCATGCAAACGAACCACATGCTGAAAAAACAACGGAACCAAATCAGAAGAGGAAGGCAATTTAGGCAAAGGCACCAAATGAACCATCTTAGAAAACCGGTCACAAACCACCCAGATAACCAACATCCTCTGGGAAACCGGAAGATCTGAAATAAAATCCAAAGAAATATGCGTCCAGGGCCTCTCAGGGACCGGCAAAGGCAAAAGCAACCCACTAGCACGGGAACAACAAGGCTTGGCCCGCGCACAAGTCCCACAGGACTGCACAAAAGAACGCACATCACGCGACAAAGAAGGCCACCAAAAGGACCTACCAACCAAATCTCTGGTACCAAAAATACCAGGATGGCCAGCCAACACAGAACAATGAACCTCAGACATCACTCTACTAGTCCATCTATCAGGAACAAACAGTTTCCCCACTGGACAGCGGTCAGGTTTGTCAGCCTGAAATTCCTGCAGAACCCGTCGCAAATCAGGGGAAATGGCAGAAAGGACCACCCCTTCCTTCAGAATGCCGACCGGCTCAAGTACCTCAGGAGAATCAGGCAAAAAACTCCTGGAGAGGGCATCAGCCTTAATATTCTTAAAACCCGGAAGATACGAAACCACGAAATCAAAACGGGAGAAAAACAGGGACCATCGAGCTTGTCTAGGATTCAGCCGTTTGGCAGATTCGAGGTAAATCAGATTTTTATGATCGGTCAAGACCACAATACGGTGCTTGGCTCCCTCAAGCCAATGTCGCCATTCCTCAAACGCCCACTTCATAGCCAACAACTCCCGATTGCCGACATCATAATTGCGTTCAGCAGGCGAAAACTTACGGGAAAAGAAGGCACACGGTTTCATCAAGGAACCATCAGAATTCCTCTGAGACAAAACGGCCCCTGCCCCAATCTCAGAAGCGTCAACCTCAACCTGAAACGGAAGAGAAACATCTGGCTGACGCAACACCGGGGCAGAAGTAAATCGGCGTTTAAGCTCCTGAAAGGCAGAGACAGCCACAGAGGACCAATTCGTTACATCAGCGCCTTTCTTCGTCAAATCGGTCAGGGGTTTAACCACACTGGAGAAGTTAGCAATGAAACGGCGATAAAAATTAGCAAAGCCCAAAAATTTCTGAAGGCTCTTCACGGATGTGGGCTGAATCCAATCATGAATGGCCTGAACCTTAACCGGATCCATCTCTATAGATGAGGGAGAAAAAATGAAGCCCAAAAAAGAAACCTTCTGCACTCCAAAGAGACATTTAGACCCCTTCACAAACAAAGCATTGTCACGAAGGATCTGAAATACCATCCTGACCTGTTTCACATGAGACTCCCAATCATCGGAAAAAATTAAGATGTCATCCAAATATACAATCATGAATTTATCAAGATAATTCCGGAAGATATCATGCATGAAGGACTGAAAAACATTAAACATTAGAGAGCCCGAATGGCATCACAAGGTATTCAAAATGGCCTTCGGGCGTATTAAACGCAGTTTTCCATTCGTCACCCTGCTTAATACGAACAAGATTATATGCCCCCCGAAGGTCAATTTTAGTAAACCAACTAGCCCCCTTAATCCTGGCAAACAAATCGGAAGGGAAAGGTAAGGGGTATTGAAACTTGACCGTGATCTTATTCAAGAGGCGATAATCAATACAGGGTCTCAAGGAGCCATCCTTCTTAGCAACAAAAAAAAATCCCGCTCCCAACGGTGAAGAAGATGGCCGAATATGCCCTTTCTCCAAAGACTCCTTAACATAACTCCGCGTGGCGGTATGTTCCGGCACAGACAGGTTGAAAAGTCAGCCCTTAGGAAACATACAGCCTGGAATCAAATCAATAGCACAATCACAGTCCCTATGCGGTGGAAGGGAACTGGACTTGGGCTCATCGAATACATCCTGAAAATCAGACAAAAACTCTGGAACTTCAGAAGAGGAGGAAGAGGAGATTGACATCACAGGAACGTCATTATGAACCCCCTGACAACCCCAACTAGTCACAGACATAGACTTCCAATCCAACACAGGATTATGTATCTGCAACCATGGAAACCCCAGCACAATAGCATCATGCAAATTATGCAACACCAGAAAACGACAATCTTCCTGATGGGCTGGCGCCATGCACATGGTCACCTGTGTCCAAAACTGGGGTTTATTTTTAGCCAAAGGTGTAGCATCAATGCCCCTTAAAGGAATAGGGTTCTGCAAAGACTGCAAGGGGAAACCACAACGCCTGGCAAATTCAAAGTCCATTAAGTTCAAAGCGGCGCCTGAATCCACAAACGCCATGACAGAAAATGACGACAATGAGCAGATCAAGGTCACAGATAACAGAAATTTAGGTTGTACAGTTCCGATGGTAACTGAACTAGCGATTCTCTTTGTACGCTTTGGACAGACTGAAATGACATGAGAAGCATCGCCACAATAAAAACACAACCTATTCTGACGTCTGAATCCTTGTTGTTCCGTTCTAGACAGAATCCTATCACACTGCATAGGCCCAGGCATCTGCTCTGAGGACAACGCCACAGCACGCACAGTTCTGCGCTCCCGCAAGCGCCGATCGATCTGAATGGCCAGAGACATAGAATCACTCAGACCGAAAGGCGTGGGAAACCCCACCATAACATCTTTAACAGATTCAGAAAGACCCTTTCTGAAAATTGCCGCCAAAGCATCCTCATTCCATTTAGTCAGCACAGACCATTTTCTAAATTTCTGACAATACAATTCTGCCGCTTCTTGACCCTGAGACAGGGCCAACAAGGTCTTCTCCGCTTGATCCACAGAATTTGGTTCATCATATAATAATCCTAGAGCCTGAAAAAAGGCATCTACATTAAGCAAGGCCGGATTCCCAGATTCCAGGGAAAATGCCCAATCCTGAGGGTCGCCACGCAGCAGGGAGATGACAATTTTAATCTGCTGAATGGGATCACCAGAGGAACGAGGCTTCAGAGCAAAAAACAGTTTACAGTTGTTTTTAAAACTCTAAAATTTGGACCTGTCCCCAAAAAACAAATCAGGAGTAGGAATCCTGGGCTCTAAAAGCAGAGTCTGAGCAATATAATCAGAAATGCCCTGTACCCTAGCAGCAAGCTGGTCTACACGAGAAACTAATCCCTGAACATCCATGCTAGCACAAGACTCCTCAGTCACCCAGAGGAAAAGAGGGAGGAAAAGACAAAACAGGCTACAGAAAAAAAAATGGCTCTTTCTTCCCTTCTTCTGAGATGCATTGAACTCATTGTTGGCCAGTTGTACTGTTATGATCTGGTGACCTTGGAGCCGCATGAGAGACTTTCTCAGGAGTAGGTGGTACCTGTACTGACCGCAAACCCTAATCTAACACCGCAACTAGAAGTAGCTGTGGGATGTACCTAACACGTCCTAGACATCTCAACACAGCCGGAGGACTAAATACCCCTATAGATGGAAATGGGAATTCTATCTTGCCTCAGAGCAGAACCCCAAAGGATAGGCAGCCCCCCACAAATATTGACTGTGAGTATAAGAGGAAAGACACACGCAGGCAGAAAAACAGGATTTAGCAAAAGAGGCACTTCTAGCTAAATAGAAAAGGATGGGACAGAATTCTAAGCGGTCAGTATTAAAATCCTAAAAATATCCAGAGCAGATAATACAAATATTCTACATCTAACTAAAGACATAGAAAATATATCTGCATCTCCTGAGAATTCAGCATGAGTTAAAAATCCAAACAAAGTCTAAGCTGAACAAAAACACAATAAATTGCACTGAATTGCCAAGCACACTGCATGTGTGCACAGAGACAAAAAACCAGACACTTATCTTAGCTGAATTTGCAGCAGGGCATGAGGAGCCAGAGAGAGATGCAATCCCTCCAAGTACAATGGACAACTGGCACAGACTCATGGATCCTGCACACCTAAATACCTAATAGAGCTGCAATCAGCAGAAACACCTGCCCGGATTACAACCCCAAGACAACTGCACTACCACCAACAACCACCGGAGGGAGCCCAAGAGCAGAATTCACAACAAGGTACCTGCACGACGGGCAGGTTGAGGCGTTTTACAGGGACGCTAACATGCCCCGGGCTCCTTAGTTGCTGCTGCATCTCAGGCGTGGTGCGAGCAGTTAAGGTGTAGTGTCATGCCCTCCGATTCTGCTCTGTGTCCTAGAGTCCCACAAAAGCCTCGGGCTCCCGGTTCCCAGCTACTGCGCTTCAGCTCTGAATGTACCCTGTCACAGTTCCCCTCTGAGCTCTGTTCCTCTCCTGTGCTCTTTCCCTTCTGGCTACTCCACATTCAACCCTTCCAGGTTATCTGTCCTTCCAGAGGCTGCAGCTCCCTCGTGGCTGCCAGACCTCTCTGTCTACACTCAGTTCCAGACTTCCTTCTACTTCAGTATCTCTCTCAGACTCAACTAGCTCCTCCAGGTCAGGATACATAAAGCCTAGGGAAGCTCCCCCTCCTGGCCTGGATTCAGAATGTGTTGCATGTGTGTGCCTTACCTGGTGAAGAGAACTCTATTGCCTCTGAGCATTACATTACTCTCCCCGAAGGAAAGGCAACATCACTGCAGCAACTGGTCACCTGGGGTGCTGCACAATGGTGGAGACTCAGCGCTGGACCAGGGAGGGTGACTGAAGAACTGTTTTAAAAAAAATACTACAGCTGATAGACGGGTTTTCCGAAGCTGGAAAATGACTTTAAATATTAAAGTATTTTGACTTAAGACATACTGTGGCATGTAAAAGTTTGGGCACCCCAGGCCAAAATTACTGTTATTGTGAACAGTTAAGCAATCGGAAGATGAAATTATTTCTAAAAGGCCTAAAGTTAAAGATGACACATTACCTTTGTAGGCAAAAATATATATATATTTTTATCTTTTACATTTTAAAAATTACAAAAAGAAACATGGGCTTATGTAAAAGTTTGGGCACCCTCCATGGTTAGTACCTAGTAGCACCTCCTTTTGTAAATATCACAGCATGTAACAGTTTCCAGTTCTTTTTTTACCATCTCTGCGTTCAACGTATATTTTTATATTTTACTAGTACTGTAAATTTTTAATTTTTTTTATACTTTTTACATGTAGTGATTTAAACTTTTAGTTTTTTTTTTCTAATTTATTAAACACAGCAGATTTTCTGCACAATGGAGAAAACTGCACTTACACTACATAAGAACGTGCCTATAGGTCTGTTTTCACTATTTCCTTCGCTCAGCATAGAGAGAACACTTCTTGTGACAGGGCACCTGTAAAGGGATGAGATATATTAGGCAGCAAGTGAACAGTCCTTCCTGAAGTTCATGTCTTTCAATCATGAAAATAAACACATGTAATTATCTAAGCATTTTGACATGGGCCAAAATATTATGGATAGGACATGATTTAGAACATCCCCAAAATGGTACTTCTTGTGAGGTTTTATATGAAAGGACCTACCAAAAATGGACCTAGAAAAGATTGGGTCATGGATGCCCAAGGTCAGTGATGCCCAAGGAAAGTGAAGCCTAGCCTTTGGTCAGATCCCATAGAAAGCTAACACTTCCTATCATACAAAGATATCAAGAAACACAGTGCATGGCAGCTTAATTGTGTATGGGGTTGTGCTGCTACAGACAGGTCAGAGAGCCCATGCTGATCACTGTCCACCACTGAAAGCATATCCATTGGCCATGTGAGCCTCTGAATTGGACCATGGAGCTATAAAAGAAAATTGCCTGGTGAACGCAGCATTGTGTACTGGGCAGGAAACGTAGGGTCCTGGAATCTATGTGGATGTTACATTTTTTATAAGATCATCAAAATTATCTGTACAATAGAGAACAATATAAACATACAACGTCTGTGTCATAAAAAATGAGCTAAGATAGCTGTGACCAAGAGAAAGACCCATACCAAGCCACCCACTCATTCATACCCTATCCTGTGCACCATTTAAATGTAGCTTTACTTTCATGAAAATTTGCATAAATCATGCAGTGAAATATAAGAAACTCTTGGGAATATATCTTATCAGAAAAATCAGCTTCCTTCCCCACTTATGAGACACTTTTTCCCTTCCTCATTGCCTTGTGAACTTATCAGCCAAGAGCTCAACTCTGTCTTGCTCAGAAAAGACGGATTGCCATCTCACTGTAGTATTCTGTGACACAGCCAATTATACTATAAAGAGAGTTAAGGATGAGCAGAGTGAGGAAACAAGCAGATGGAGACGTAGCTGAGCTTTCTAACAAGTCTTTTACCTTCCCCACAGTTGGATTCACATCTACACTGCTCACTAATGCCACGTAATTTCCTCAATGCTGCTGCTTTTCTCCATGTTTTAGCATAATAAATGATGAGCAGGAATCCCACCTTGCGTGCTGCGCTGTGAGGATGAAACTGGTGAAAATGCAGGATACAAGTCATATAATGGCCAGAAATAATGGTAATCCCAATGTACTTGAAAGTTTGGCTACTTTAATGTCAAGATTAAAAGATATAAGGCAGCAGTTCTAGAAACATAGAAATATTACATCACATTTGTTTTATAACATTTCCACGTGACTTTTCTTTTAGATAAGTGTAGTTTCAATAAATCCTTTCTGTGGTATGAAAAAAATGTGTCTGTTTCTTATCTTTATGGTTCCTCTGTCCAATCCATGTGCAGAAGGACCATTTTATTAAGCAATAGGCCCATAGCTGAAGGAGTAGGCTTCGCCCAGCAGTGAAGAACGCTTTAACACAGTACTGTCCTGTGGTAGTGACCTCTTTCAGCAGGATAGCCGGCATTTCTCCAACTGGTGGATATCTTGCACTTGCACAGCAGCTGCCTTGTCCCAGTACTTACATGACTAGGACAAGGAGAGCTCTTTGTGCATGATTACAGCAGATCCAGTATGACTGGTCCAGGATCAGGAGACCACTCGGTGACTAGTAGAGGTACTTTACATATGTTGCGCAACACTATTAAAGGGTTTTTCCGCTACTTAGAAGACATTGCTGGCCTATCCTTGGGATAAGTGATAAATATCGGATTGGCTGATGTCCAGTCAACATCTGACTATCCAAACATTCAGCTATTATCAGCCCGGCAGCAGCTGGACCAAAACACCATACATGTAATGCCAGATGTTGGGTACCCCAGATTATCCTCCATTCAAAGTATTAAGGACTGATCTGCAGTACCCAGAATGTGAATATAGCACTGGTGGGTTCAAGTTATGTAATCACATGTTATGTTATTTCAAATACACGGCAAACGTTTTTGCAGATGTATGATTGGCAATTATTCAATTTCTCTTTAAGAAGGTGCTTTGTGGTTAGTGGGCTGATATCATAAATGAAAATCCCCCCCATGTAAACCCACCCTGGTGCTCAACAGCAGTTGTGGATGACTGCGAACGTTCTCTTTGTGGTCAGATTGTATTCTAAAAAAAAAAAGTACCATCTGATTTAGTCGCTGATGGAATGGTTCCAGTAAATGTCATGATGAATGTTTTGTCTGTGTTCGGGCTTTTATGTGGTGTTACGGAGTCTGTTAGGTTTTCGGCTGCTGGAGGCAAAAGATGACATTTACAGACTGGATGTGTTAATGGCAGGTTTGATTTTTCTCACATTCACAGCTCAGCTTTGAAGTAATGACTGTGATATATTGCGATGTCATGTTAGGCTAGAACTCACTATTTGTCCTTCTCGATTTATGTCATCATCCTTATATTTGTGATAATCCGACGATGTAGAAGATATTCTAACATTATAAAGCTTAATATAACTTACCAGAAGTGGCAGGTTTGGGACCTATTTATAACATCGTAGTCATCTCTAAATTTTCTGAAACTCTAAGATCCCCAAGCAGCTGTGATCGAGAACAATGATTTTATATAGCATAATAAACTAAAGTAGATCTTAGACGACGTTCACACATCTCTGTCTGTTTTTACATCCCAGTAAAACAGACCAGTTTTCTCTCTTTTATCATCCGTATTGCCTACATTTTGAGTACATTTTTTTCTTATTTGTTTGTAAAAACTGAAGCAGTTAGACTATCAGAACTTTTATTTATCCAGTGGTTCTTAGCAAAAGATCGGTGAAATGTGGCTAGAACACAGAAGTAAAGAGGATGTCTCTTGTTTTTCATCTATGTTTGACGGACACCCGTAGACTTTAATGGCCGATTCTGATCCACAAAAAAGGACGAGAATAAGGCATGCTCTGAAATCTCACCGCCTGGACACATGGATCCATCTTTTAAAACAGACTTGTGTATGCCTCAGTGAGATTCTATGGGTCAGTGTACTGTCGGAGGAAAAAACGTGCACATGGACATGTGAATGTAGGCCGAGACTATATGAACCTGTGGGAGGAGGGTGCATTGAAGGGAAAAATGAACATATATACACTCCACCTTCTATATCTATTTGTAAATTATGTGCATTTACATGCTAGTTAAGTACTCGTGATGCTATGTGTGAGATTATGGCTAGTAATGTCAAATTGACCACATAAAAAACAGATGGAAACTGCTAGCAACTAACAGCAAATGTAATAAAACAGTGCACTGATACACTTAATGTTTTTAGCTTAAGAAATGGTCCAAAAATACCCCTTTTAGGCATTTGTGATCAGGCAAATTATTCTATTCAAAACACTGACTCAAACTGATGGTGTTAGAGGTACCATCATTCTGCTGTGAGACGAGATATGTGACATATAACACTCTTGCCTCCTCACCACTAATTCACTTGTTGGAGGCAAAAGAGGCCAATTGTGACCTGAATTGCTGGTGCTAATTGTCATGGCTCAGTTGGGGGATTCACTCCAGTGACCTATTTCTTTGGAGTCAGTTCTTCTGTCTGTTGAACTATTGCGCTTTCCCTTCCCTGTTCTGATGCTGATTGTTCCTATTGTCTTTATTCTCCCTTCTTTGTGTGCTCCTCTCCAGGTGTTTTCTATGAAACATGGCAAGGATTGCATCATCCATCTGTACGATATTAAGTTGGAAGTATTCGGCTGGCTTTACGGTGATGTAAGTGAATGCGTTGTGTTCGTCCATTTGCTATGGCGCTGAAAATATATATCCCATAAATATCGGATTGATGCACAACCCAATATTCATCACCACTACTGGCTCCAGCGAGTCTGAGATTATTCCTTGGAATACAGGAAGATATTTCATTTAAACAGAGGAAGCCCCTGTGCTTCTCCGCTTCTGAGTATAGTTATCCCAGACTTGTTGACTAGTTTTCAGAGATCCCATGTTTGTAATTACTTGTTCACAGCAGGAGGTCCCATTTCCATGGAGGTTGAAGTGTCAGCTTTTTCTTACTTCCCCGTTATAATTAATCCCATATGTTCAAAGTGAGGGTGATAGGTCCCCTCTTTGGAAATGTGTTTATGAATTCTACAATTTTTCGGTATGACATCTCCTCCTTTAAGAGGTGGCATGGGAAACTGATTTACAGATCGTCTCCCAAGCCCATCTCATGGTACAACCTCCCAGGATCCCACAATACCCTATCCTTGTTGGACTCGGAGACAGGCTTCTCCGTAAGGTCACTCAGTGTCTCATACTGGCATCTACAAGTAGTGCAGCCTGTAACTCCTGGCTAGAGGTAGCCAGAAGTAACGTTAAGGCCCCAACTTCACAGGAGCCCTCTGGAACCTGTTTTGCTTCAGTAACTGATTCTGATATCCCGCGGAATGGTGAGGTTCCAGAAGGAAACTTGTTGACAGTGGGTGACAGCGACTATGTAGGCTGTCTCCCCTGGGTATAACAGCACTTTCCCAGCATCCTGACAGGCTGTGGATACCGCTGTCCCATCACCTTGACAGGCTGTGGGTTCCATTTTCCCATCACATCACCCTGGCAGGCTGTGGTTAACACTCTCCCATCACCCTGACAGGCTATTGGTACCACTTTCCCATCACCCTCACAGGCTGTGGGTAACATGTTTCCCTCACCCTGACAGTCTGAGGGTACCACGTTTCCATCACCCTGAAAGGCTGTGGGTAACACTTTTCCCTCACCCTGACAGGCTGTGGGACACACTTTCCCACCATCCTGTCAGGTTGTGCATAACACTTTCCCATCACCCTGATAAGTTATGGGTACAGTTTTCCTATCACCCAGACAAGTTGTGGGTAGCACTTTTCCCTCAACCTGATGGGCTGTTAGGCACATCTTCCCATCATTCTGACACGCTGTGGTAAAACTTTCCTCACCTCCCCTAATACCACATGAGCAGTGCTAATCATGGGGCAGCTACCACCGGCTGTGTCACAGTCCATCGTGACACTGGTCAACTGCACGCGACCAGCTTCTTTATGATCCCCGTGCATGTTCCCATCCTCCAATAATACTTCAGGAAATATGCTAATCATGGGGCAGCCATTACAGGCCATGTCACAGTCCGTCGTGACACTGGTCAGCTGCAGGGGACTACCTACTTCATGATCCCTGTGCCTGTTCGCATCGCCTTTAGCACTTCTTTTAGGGGATCCTCAGCAAAATCACCCAGCAGCGTGACATGGCTGAGCTCTCCTGTACAAAGAAATACTTTATCATTATGCATGACATTGACATCCAAGTTATCGACATTTGAATCACATGAAGTGCCAGATCTATAAGGGTTGTCAGGAACATATTGAGCAACCAACCATCCCAGATCAATCTCCGGGCAGGTTGGTCGCAGGTATAGCACTGGTGGGAGTCAGATGCAGGCCTGGTGCAGGAAAGTGGGGCGAGACCCCCTGAAGACCATCTGGCAGGGCATTGGGTGTCGGCTTGCCCTTCTTCCAGCTGGCGACAGCTGACTTCCACACCCCAAGTGTATGGTTGGTCTCATAGGTATCTGAGACCTGTGCGGCCTCCTTTGGCTCCCAGTCCATCAAGAACTGTCGCACCTATACAGAACACCATCAGACCATCAGGTACTCAAAGGTGGTAACCGATTGTCCCTGGACCCACTGCTCAAAGTTGTCTCTGAGCCCGTCCATCACATCACCATAGCTGTTGGAGGGCCCGGAACTTTATCTGGTACACTTCAGAAGTCAACTGATATTTATGAATCCCCCAGCACATTCGCTATGCGCTGTGAGGATTCACCGCTTTCTGACCCAGAACCGGAGGGTATGTGTGCATTATACATACTCTCGGCCAGTGGGCACAACCTCGCTTACATACACTTGTATGGAGCGAGGCCGTGCCCTCTGGTCGACCACGCCCACTGGATGGCCTCATCACTAGACGGGGTGCGGCCTCACTCAATAGAAGTGTAGGGAGTGAGGTCACACCCACCAGTTGGGTTCTGGCCTGGAGTATGTATAACTCATACATACCCTAGGGTCCCAGGTTTGAAACCAGAGAATCCCTGCAGCATAATGTGCATGTGCTGGGGGAATTCATACTTCTGAAGTCACACAGAGTAACTGTAGACTCATCGATTTGGACCGGACAACCCCTTTAAAGCCAATCCCACCTGGGAAAATTGTAATGTACTGGAAGCTGGTGATGGCTTTGGGCTTTGAAATTGGGGGCAATGTTGGATTTGAGGCTTATGCTAGCCATACACATCAGATAATTGTCGGCAGACAACTCAGAAGACTATCTCTCCCGACTCCCGCATACATATCACGAGCATCCATGTGTTTTCAATGAGGAGAGAGAAGATAGCTATCACTAGAGAAGTATCCCCTGAAAATGAAAGAATTGGCTGCTGAAATTCCAATAGCCAAATTCTTTTTTCTCCCAACATCATCTGTCAGACGAGAGTTGGGAGGCCCTCATAGCCATCAGATGATTGGCTGGTCCCACTAAAGTTCGTCGATTTGGGTCACTTACATCTGCTGTGTATGGTGGCCAGTAGAGCTGTTTGCCTGGTGAGGATGGGAGGTAGGCTGGAAACCCAAAGGTGTGACGAGGGCCTAAGGGGTGCTCTATTGAGAGTCACCAGGCATACTTGAGCTTGTTTTTGGAAAGGAATTCAGTAGGCTTAGCTGAATGGAGAAGATTTTGAGCTAATACAGTGACTGCTTATTTTTATTCTTGATAGATGGAAGACTGTTAGTGGACAAGGGTGCTCTGCAGTGTTCTGTGCAGGCAGTCCAGAGATCCAAACCATCAAAAAATCTTCTTCGAAAAAACTATTGATATCAGTGTACACAAGAAAAAATGTATGCAACATATTGGCCACACAGGGCCTTTTGTGTGCACGCTGCTGAGACAGTATAGACGGAATGTACTCCTCAGCTTGGGTGGGGATAGCACTGTGGAAAATCTGCTGTGCCTGGGGATATATACACGTGGTCAAAATTGTTGGTATCCCTCGTTTAATTACAGAAAAACTCACAATGGTCACAGAATCTGACAAAAGTAATAATAAATGAAAAATCTATGAAAATGAACAGATGAAAGTCAGATATTGCTTTTCAATCATGCTTCCACAGAATAAAAAAAAATGAAACTCATGAAATAGACCTGGACAGAAATGAACAACGCCGGTCTTGATGAAACAGGCCCATAATGTTATAATTATTACAGCTCGTAAAGTTGATCATTTTCAGAGTTGCAGATATGCTTGCAGAATCCAGCCTGGGCAGTACTCTTAGGTTTACCTACATGGGCAAGACCAACTGGATCAAGTTCTTGAAGTTCAGACACTTATTTCATATTAGCATTTTGAGACACTGACACTGCAATGGAGAAGATATTTTATAACTAAAGTTAATGATTCAAGGTTAAGTGTAGATTTAGTAACTCGTTTGAATGTATGAAAACTTAGAGCAAATTCTCCTTAATCCCTGTAATAGCGGAATCTTGATGTTTTGTCTCAGTAGAAAAATTCCATCTGAAAACATATTCCAATCGCACAGCATGAGAACCCGTTTCCTCCAGCTCCCAATTAACAATTTTCTTCATAATTTATTAATGTTGACATTAAATGTTTTTAACACCTTCAGGACTTAGTCTGTTTTGTCTTTTAGGACTGATCTATTTTAAGTTTTTTTGGCTTCCCACATTCAGGCCCAAATGTGGTAAGACAAAAATGTACAAAATTCTATGACATGACATTATGTAGCTTTTTGTGTTGCAGAACATGCTGTACTTTGTCATAACAATATGTTAGAGTACACGCTGTATTTCTCAGCTTTATTTATTAATCAACTTTAATCTAGTTACAAAATTAAGGTTGTTGCAGTTATGTGGATACCAAATATATATAAAATATTTGGTAAATATTGGTTTTCTTTTTAGCCAATAAGAGATTTTCTTTATTGATCAGTTTTGATCTGTAGTATCTAATATACAGGATGGCCGGAAAAGAAGAATACACACTTAGATAGTGGTTATTTATGCCCCTTTTAAAAATTCTAATTGAATTATGGGAAATGAGATGGGAAAATTAAATTTTTCATTTAGTTGCATAATAATTCTGCACACTAATAGCTGACCAATAGTTGTGCACACATACAGGGTAGATATTCTCCTGATAAAGACAAAACATCACTTTTGCCTTCTTAAGTATTACATTTTTGAGTGACAGCACTGTAGTTGTTCATTTACCCCTTCAAGCCATGGCCATTTTTCTTTTTTTAATTTTCGTTTTTCGCTCCCCTTCTTACAGAAGCCGTACTTTTTTATATTTCCGTCAATATGGCCGTGTAAGGGCTTGTTTTTCCCAGGACAAGTTGTAAACTTGAAAGGTATCATTGATTTTACAATATAGTGTACTGGAAAAGGGAAAAAAAAATTCAAGTGCAGTGAAATTGCAAAATTTGCAATTGCTCAATTTTTTTATTTACCAGATTCACTATATGGTTAAACTGACCTAGTAATATGATTCCCCAGGTTAATGAGTATGTAGGTAGCAAACATGAATCGTTTACTTTTTATTTAAAAAGTGAAGTTTTTTTTCGAAATTTGAATAAAAAAAGTTTTTGCGTTTGTCACCATATTCTGAGACCCCTAGCATTTCCATTTTTCAGGATCTGGGGCTGTGTGATGGCTTATTTTTTACTCCCCGAGCTGACGATTTTATTGATACCATTTTGGGGTAGATACGGTGTTTTGATTGCCTCTTATTGCATTTTTTTTGCAATGTTGTAGCTGCCAAAAAACATTATTCTGGGGTTTTTATTTTTTTCTCGTTATGCTGTTTAACAATCAGATTAATTTACTTTGTATTTTGATAGATCTGACATTTCTGAACACTGTGATACCAAATATGTGTACTTTTTTTTAATTGCTTGATTTTCAATGGGACAAAGGGGTGTGATTTGAACATTTGTGATTTTTTAGCTTTTCAGATTTTTTTTCAATTTACACTTTTTACTTTATTTAAAAAGGATTTGACACTTAATTGTTTACATTGTAGAGGGCACTATTGCCCGCACTCACTAGCCAAGGGTATTGAAGGGGAGGTAAAGGGAGAACAAATCTGTGCTACCCACTCATGAGTGAAGTGAACAGTTACTCCTGCTACACTCATTCAGTGCCTGCATCGAAGTATGGTACAGGAATGTACAGCGTGATGTGAGCAGTACCAAGAGAGGGTGAGGAAGCAGTCTCATACAAAATTCTCCACTGTGCCCTACTCATGTGTGTGTGTGTGTGTGTGTGTGTGTGTGTGTGTGTGTGTGTGTGTGTGTGTGTGTGTGTGTGTGTGTGTGTGTGTGTGTGTATATAAATATATATATATTATATATACAGGTCCTTCTCAAAAAATTAGCATATAGTGTTAAATTTCATTATTTACCATAATGTAATGATTACAATTAAACTTTCATATATTATAGATTCATTATCCACCAACTGAAATTTGTCAGGTCTTTTATTGTTTTAATACTGATGATTTTGGCATACAACTCCTGATAACCCAAAAAACCTGTCTCAATAAATTAACATATTTCAACCGTCCAATCAAATAAAAGTGTTTTTTAATAACAAACAAAAAAACCATCAAATAATAATGTTCAGTTATGCACTCAATACTTGGTCGGGAATCCTTTGGCAGAAATGACTGCTTCAATGCGGCGTGGCATGGAGGCAATCAGCCTGTGACACTGCTGAGATGTTATGGAGGCCCAGGATGCTTCAATAGCGGCCTTAAGCTCATCCAGAGTGTTGGGTCTTGCGTCTCTCAACTTTCTCTTCACAATATCCCACAGATTCTCTATGGGGTTCAGGTCAGGAGAGTTGGCAGGCCAATTGAGCACAGTAATACCATGGTCAGTAAACCATTTACCAGTGGTTTTGGCACTGTGAGCAGGTGCCAGGTCGTGCTGAAAAATGAAATCTTCATCTCCATAAAGCATTTCAGCCGATGGAAGCATGAAGTTTTCCAAAATCTCCTGATAGCTAGCTGCATTGACCCTGCCCTTGATGAAACACAGTGGACCAACACCAGCAGCTGACATGGCACCCCACACCATCACTGACTGTGGGTACTTGACACTGGACTTCAGGCATTTTGGCATTTCCTTCTCCCCAGTCTTCCTCCAGACTCTGGCACCTTGATTTCCGAATGACATGCAAAATTTGCTTTCATCAGAAAAAAGTACTTGGGACCACTTAGCAACAGTCCAGTGCTGCTTCTCTGTAGCCCAGGTCAGGCGCTTCTGCCGCTGTTTATGGTTCAAAAGTGGCTTTACCTGGGGAATGCGGCACCTGTAGCCCATTTCCTGCACATGCCTGTGCACGGTGGCTCTGGATGTTTCCACACCAGACTCAGTCCACTGCTTCCTCAGGTTCCCCAAGGTCTGGAATCGGTCCTTCTCCACAATCTTCCTCAGGGTCCGGTCACCTCTTCTCGTTGTACAGCGTTTTCTGCCACATTGTTTCCTTCCAACAGACTTACCATTGAGGTGCCTTGATACAGCACTCTGGGAACAGCCTATTTGTTGAGAAATTTCTTTCTGGGCTTACCCTCTTGCTTGAGGGTGTCAGTGATGGCCTTCTTGACATCTGTCAGGTCGCTAGTCTTACCCATGATGGGGGTTTTGAGTAATGAACCAGGCAGGGAGTTTTTAAAAGCCTCAGGTATCTTTTGCATGTGTTTAGAGTTAATTAGTTGATTCAGAAGATTAGGGTAATAGGTCGTTTAGAGAACCTTTTCTTGATATGCTAATTTATTGAGACAGGTTTTTTGGGTTATCAGGAGTTGTAGGCCAAAATCATCAGTATTAAAACAATAAAAGACCTGACAAATTTCAGTTGGTGGATAATGAATCTATAATATATGAAAGTTTAATTGTAATCATTACATTATGGTAAATAATGAAATTTAACACTATATGCTAATTTTTTGAGAAGGACCTGTATATACACAGTACAGACCAAAAGTTTGGACACACCTTCTCATTTAAAGATTTTTCTGTATTTTCATGACTGTGAAAATTGTACATTCACACTGAAGGCATCAAAACTATGAATTAACACATGTGGAATTATATACTTAACAAAAAAGTGTGAAACAACTGAAATTAGGTCTTATATTCTAGGTTCTTCAAAGTAGACACCTTTTGCTTTGATGACTGCTTTGCACACTCTTGGCATGCTCTTGATGAGCTTTAAGAGATAGTCACCGGGAATGGTCTTCCAACAATCTTGAAGGAGTCCCCAGAGATGCTTAGCACTTGTTGGCCCTTTTGCCTTCACTCAGCGGTCCAGCTCACACCAAACCATCTCGATTGGGTTCAGGTCTGGTGACTGTGGAGGCCAGGTCATCTGGCGTAGCACCCCATCACTCTCCTTCTTGGTCAAATAGCCCTTACACAGCCTGGAGGTGTGTTTGGGGTCATTGTCCTGTTGAAAAATAAATGGTCCAACTAAACACAAACCGGATGGAATAGCCTGCCGCTGCAAGATGCTGTGGTAGCCATGCTGGTTCAGTATGCCTTCAATTTTGAATAAATCCCCAACAGTGTCACCAGCAAAGCACCATCACATCTTTTCCTCCATGCTTCATGGTGGGAACCAGGCATGTAGAGTCCATCCGTTCACCTTTTCTGCGTTGCACAAAGACACAGTGGTTGGAACCAAAGATCGCAAATTTGGACTCATCAGACCAAAGCACAGATTTCCACTGGTCTAATGTCCATTCCTTGTGTTCTTTAGCCCAAACAAGTCTCTTCTGCTTGTTGCATGTCCTTAGCAGTGGTTTCCTAGCAGCTATTTTACCATGAAGGCCTGCTGCACAAAGTCTCCTCCTAACAGTTGTTGTAGAGATGTGTCTGCTGCTAGAACTCTGTGTGGCATTGACCTGGTCTCTAATCTGAGCTGCTGTTGAGCTGCTGTTAACCTGCGATTTCTGAGGCTGGTGACTCGGATAAACTTATCCTCAGAAGCAGAGGTGACTCTTGGTCTTCCTTTCCTGGGGCGGTCCTCATGTGAGCCAGTTTCTTTGTAGCGCTTGATGGTTTTTGCCACTGCACCTGGGGACACTTTCAAAGTTTTCCCAATTTTTCGATCTGACTGACCTTCATTTCTTAAAGTAATGATGGCCACTCGTCTTTCTTTACTTAGCTGCTTTTTTCTTGCCATAATACAAATTCTAACAGTCTATTCAGTAGGACTAATCGGCTGTGTATCCACCAGACTTCTGCACAACACAACTGATGGTCCCAACCCCATTTATAAGGTAAGAAATCCCACTTATTAAACCTGACAGGGCACACCAGTGAAGTGAAAACCATTCCCGCTGACTACCTCTTAAAGCTCATCAATTTCGCAATAAGATCCCCGGAAGAAGCTTATTGCGAAACGTGCGTTGGGGTGAGGAGGGACGTGGTGGTCAGCACAAGGCTAGCTTTATTTTCATCACTGCCTTTGGTAAAGTATTTTGTCTATTACATGTGCATACTTTGGTAGCCTCTATTAGACTGGAATATAGATCCTTATGCACATTATGTGCACCTTGTGGGGTATGTGTATATGTGCTATAACCTAGCGTCCCCCTTGGTTAGGGCGCTCTTGCTTGTTTGTTGTTATTTAAACAATTTTTATCAATAAAGCAACTGATGTTTTTTACTTTATTTTGGATCTCTTTGTTCGGCTATGTTATGTAAGTCCGTATATGGTGTTTAACTATTGCTTGAAGTGCCAGTCTCTGATGGCTTTTTTGGACATTTGTGAGTCTACCCTTTCTTTGATGTTGAAATTTGAAGAGGACAGGAACTTCCTCCAGGTTCTAGAGTAGATTTTTGTGTTATCTGTTTCCTACTCCTTATCTACCAAATTTGGGGAGAAGCCTCTGTCCTTTAACAATGACCACTCAAACTCCAAGCCGTTAAATGGAGTCCCATCACTTGTGGATGGCAGATCGGTCACTGGAAAAGCAAGTTCAGAATATCTGGTAGTACCCAGGGATCGCTGTTGTGATTTCTGCTCTTGGGCTCCCTCCGGTGGTTATAAGTGGTAGCGCTGCTGTCTCTGAATCGCAGCATTTATCAGGTGTGTTCACTTGTTGCAAATCTGACTGGGCTATTTAGTCTTGCTTCACCCTTTAGTCAGTGCCAGTTGTCTAATGTTCCTGGAGGATTCACATCTCTTCCTGGTCTCTCCTGCTTTGCAGTTCTTTTCATCAAAGATAATTTCTGGCCTTGATTTTTTGCTGTCCACATCCTGTGGCCTTATTGTTCAGTTCTTTCCCCATGTTTTTGTCTTGTCCAGCTTGGTCTGTATAAGAATTTGTTTAGCCAAGCTGGTATCTCTGGAGATGCAGATATACCCTCCATATCTTTAGTTAGATGTGGAGTTTTTGTATTTTCTGTGGTGGATATTTTCTAGTGTTTTAATACTGACAGCATAGTACTCTGTCCTATCCTTTCTATTTAGCTAGAAGTGGCCTCCTTTGCTAAATTCTGATTTCAGTCTGTGTATGTTTTTTCCCTCTCCTCTCACAGTCAATATTTGTGGGGGGCTTCCTATCCTTTGGGAATTTTCTCTGAGGCAAGATAATTTTCCCTTTTCTATCTCTAGGGGTAATTAGTCCTCCGGCTGTGTCGAGATGTCCAGGGAGTGCTAGGTACATTCCACGGCTACTTCTAGTTGCGGTGTTAAGTTCAGGGTCTGCGGTCAGTACAGGTACCAACTTCTCCAGAGTACGTCTCATGCTGCTCTTAGGCCACCAGATCATAACAGATCGCCTACCGACATTGTCCTAAGCCATGCGAACCAGGTTCTCCTGGGCCAACAACACACAAAGAAAGGTTCATGCATCAAAAAAATGGGATCACCACACCAATAATTTTGGTACAAAAAGATAAAGTTTTTATTTGAACAACACCACACAAAGACTGTAATTTTAAAAACAATTAAAAAATCCCCACAAACAAAGTGGGAGGTAAGGGTCCATACAAAATATGAGTTAAATACTCAAAGGAACATTGCACATTGCACAGTCTATATCAACTTTATAAGTATATTTCAGAATGTGACCAAATACAAAATAATGTGGGCCAGACAATATATGCATGCTGTATCTCCTTTCAATAAAGCAATCAGATAAGATTATTATCCCAGTACCATATTCAATGTGCAGGCAACATACATAATCATGTGGCAATACCCCACACAGGTTAATGGGGATACCTAAGTATCCAAAGGGCACAATGCGATTGATTATTGTTCAAGAAGAAAATATATATACCAATCTCCAAAAAGCCGCACCTAAGGACCCGGTATCTTACCCCCACACCATCAAGCAGGTCACCTTAATTAGTAACAAAGCAGACTGTGACAATGTTAGACCCACGCGTATCGACGCTTAAAGCGTCTTCCTCAAGGGCCACAGTGCTCTAGTGGTGTAGTCCCTGTTTAAATACTTAGTTCTGAATCAATCATACATACCAGGTGTGCAGCATAATGGCGGTGAGACCCAAAGGATATGTGTCAATCCGGCGTGTTGTAATAGCCAGTGCGCAGATGCTAAGTTTCCTGCCTAACCGGAACACTAACTCCAGCGTACTGCGCAGGCGTGATCCAGCGAACAAGTCGCCATAACAACCAAGACGCATTTCCAAGTACGCATAAAGGGAGCAGAGTATTTAACTCTGTGCAGTGCGGTATGTCTCTGCTACAAGCCACACAGCCCTACCCAAGTTATATATACTAAATTGTGAACTAATTTACTCCAAAAAATATTCACGGAGGTTATGATTACAACACCCCATACTTGGGTATCAAAAGGCTGTTTTAGCAAGGGATCAAATTCTCACATGTTGCGCATGCGCAATCAGAAAAGGCGAAGACATAACCCTCAAAGACGCATTTATAGCAGACCAAGCATAGGAAAGGAGTTTTACCTCCATACAATGCGGTATGTCTCCGCTGGATCTATCAACACTTACACCCAATTAGGTCCACTGAAATGTGAACGACCATTGGCAAAGATTGTGATTAAGGTATCATATAGGCAGCTATAAGAAAGCTGTTACAGCTAAATTAGTGGACAATAGCTATATAGTATTTCAATTAAAGGTAAATGGTTGTATTACTGGACACTTGCTGTATCTTCTGTTCTCCTGGGCCAGAATGGGGCAATTAGAATGACTTTCGCTCAATCTTCCCCGATTTTCCTCACCACTAGAGGTAACAGGTTCAATGGTGGGAAAGCGTAAGCCAAAGGAAAATCCCATTTTATCAGGAATGCATCCACAGCCAGAGGATTCTCCCTGGGATTCAGAGAACAAAATCTTTTTACTTTTTTGTTGTCTCTGGTGGCAAAGAGGTCCACCACCGGTTGACCCCATCTGTGGACAATTTGATTGAAAATGTTGCCGTTTAGAGACCACTCTCCTTGTTTTAGCGTATTGCGGCTGAGAAAGTCTGCTTTTACATTTTCTTTCCCTTTGATGTGAAGAGCAGTTAAAGATTGAAAATTTGTCTCTGCTGTTTGGAACAGGCGATCTGCCACCTGCATCAGAGCCTCGGAACGTGTTCCACCTTGATGATTTACATAAGCCACCACCACCACCTGGTCCGAGAGGATCCTGACGTGGTGTCTCTGCAGGTATATGAGGAGTTTTTTAACTGACAATTCGATCGCCATTAACTCCCTCTGATTAGATGAAGTCGTGCGGGGGTTCCATTGTCCCTGAACCACAATGTCACCCATGTGGGCCCCCCACCCTGAGGGGCTAGCATCTGTGGTTATCACCCGAGTCATATGTGTTAACCAGGGAACGCCTGCAGATAAATTATCTTTATCTAGCCTCCACCTAAGGGATCTAGGGGTTAACGGCTTCAAAGTTATCCTTTCTCGTAAGGCCCCTCCCAAGGCTTTGTCATTAATCAAGACTTCTTTCTGTAGGGATCTAATGTGAAGTTGAGCCCATTTGACAGCTGGAATACATGATGTGAGGGACCCCCAACAAGGACATAGCTTGTGGAAGACTCATGGAGCGTGTTAATTGCTTTTATCACCTGTTGTTGAATTTGATCTGACTTCTCCATAGGAAGAAGACACTCTTGTGAAGCTGAATCTAACAACAACCCTAAGAACCTCTGAACTTTTAGGGGCTGTAACCGAGATTTTTCATAATTTATTATCCAACCCAGGTGTTCCAACTTAATTCTAGCTACCTCCAATTGTGACAAGCAATGATCCATTGAATTCCCCGCTATGAGGAAATCATCTAGGAAGGGGACAATAAGAATATTGGATTCCCGTAAATGTGCCATAACCTCAGCGATTATCTTTGTAAATACTCTAGGGGCGGAAGATAGACCAAAGGGAAGAGCCCTATACTGAAAATGGCGAACTACTCCCCCCATTAAAACTGCTACCCTTAGGAATTGTTGGAAATCTACATGGATGGGTACATGATAATAGGCATCTTTCAAATCCACTACTACCATGAAACAGTTTTTAAACAGCATTTTTATTGTTGAATTGATAGACTCCATTTTGAAGGTATGTTTGTCCAGAAAATAATTAAGGTACCTAAGGTTTATGGTGGTCCTATATGTTTTGTCAGGTTTCTGAATAAGCAACAGGGGAGACTAAAATCCCCTTCCTCTTTCAGATTCTGGAACTTCTATCAAGACATTTTTAGAACAAAGAGCCATCACCTCTTCTTCTAAAGCCGACTGTTCAAGGGGAGAAGAGCGTAAGGGAGTCCATTTAAAATTATCCCATGGGGTACGACTAAATTCAAGCTTGAGTCCCTGAGATATAGTGTTCTGCACCCAAACACTATTTGTGATCTTTGACCATGCTGGAAAAAAGTATAACAATCTCCCACCCCCCCGGGATTGCTAGTCATTGGTCTGGCTTCTTTCTCTCCCTCGAGGAACGACGGAGCATAAATCCTGTACCTCTTCTACGCTTATCTTCCCATCTAGACCGATCTCTAATGGGTGAGAATGCACGCTTCCTTCCCCGACCAAATCTTTTCTTATTGAAGAGACGGCGGTAGGACATGGATAAATTAGGGAACTTTTTGTCATCTCCGGCCTTTTCTAGGAGCTCATCCAAGGCCGGACAAAACAAATATTCTCCCTTGCAAGGAATGGCGCAGAGCTTTGACCTCGTCTGTATATCTCCCGGCCAGCATTTTAACCACAGGGCTCTTCTAGCAGCATTAGAGAGTCCTTCTGCCCTATCCGCCATCTTAACTGAGTCAACAGAAGCGTCTGACAAGAGGGCAGCAGCCTCCTGAATCACCGGTAGAGCAGTTAAAATAGAGTCTCTAGAAGCCCCCTCCTTTAACTGGGATTCTAATTGGTCCAGCCAAACCATCATTGACCTGGCTGTACAAGTTGATGCTACCGCAGGTCTTAAGGAACCGGCTGCCATTTCCCAGGTACCCTTAAGAAAGGTGTCGGCCTTCCTGTCAAGGGGATCCTTAAGGGTTCCCATATCCTCAAAGGGAAGAGAAGCTCGTTTTGCCACTTTGGCTACTGCCGCATCTAATTTAGGGGCCTTCTCCCAACTGCTGACTGCCGGGTCATCAAAGGGATATCCTTTTTATGTTTAGCCTTACCGATGCATTTCTTCCCCTAAAATAAAGAATATGAGGGGAATCACGTCACTGAGTGAACATTCTCGTAGATCACTTACCAGTGGTTGCCCAAAAAGAAAGATACCGGAATATGAGGGGGATTCTTCCTGGCTGATGCTTCTGATCCCTGTCTGGAGGAGCTTTTGCGACCAGACTTATCACTCCTCCTGTCATGCTCCTTCCCTGTAGGCTTCTGACATCCCTCATCCAGCAGCTGAGGCTGCTGCTCTCGATCACTCTCCATACCTCATGGAATTGAGGCCAGAAGCAAGGGACCGGATCTGGAGCTCGTTTAAATACCCCTCCTACGGTCAGCAGATTCGCCAAGCGCTCCCCCTGAATCGTTGTCTGCCCCCCCCCAGGTGTAGGAGATTGGCCGGAGGGCCTGCGAGTGAGCGGCGTGCAAATCCCGGTGGGCGCCGCCATATTGGAGACACCACGCATGCGCGGAACTCCGAGACCCGGAAGCAGACGCCCGCTCCACCCCCAGACATCACCCCAGCCCGCAGCGCTTCCTGTCGGTGCTGGGAGCAGAGTGGGACACCCGGCTAGCCAGCGGTGCACCAGGCGGCGCCACCCCAATGCTGCCGCACAATACACAGCCCTGCAGCAGCAGCCACACACCTCGGGAGGAACCAACCAGGGGAAAATACTTACCTCGCGCTGGCCTGGAGACAGAACACCGCTGGCGACTGCTCCCGGCTGTGAACGTCACCGCCGTGCAGCCCTGCCAGGACCACCGTGACGTCTCCAGGATCTCCGCAGCGGCCGAGGTAAGAGACCCCCCCGCAACCTGAGTTGGCCGGCCTGGGATTCTTTGAAAATTCTGTAGGATCCCGTCCCTTTAGGAACAGGAAACCAACTGATACGTGGGAGAGGTGCCTCCCTTTTGTATCTGTAGGTTTCCTGTCCCTAATGGGCAGATCCCCTCTCTTGTGGTGCTGTCATGGGAGTCCGAATAAAAATCTTTAAATGAGAAGGTATGTCCAAACTTTTGGTCTGTACTATATATATATATATATATATATATATATATATATATATATATATATATATATTTTCGGTCATCCTGAGACAAGAACTCTGTCCTTGAGCGAATGCATTGTCTATTACAGTTGTCCTCGGATGGGCCATAGCGTATACATAGTTGCCAGCCTACAAGGCTCTGAATGGTAAATTTACAGACTGTAGCTAGGACATCCATAAATATGCCCTAATAACAGACCATTTGATTAGAGATGAGCAAACTTGTTCGAAAAACGTTTGCCAATCTCAAATTTGACATGAACTTAGCAAATTCGGATTTGAGTTCAGATTCCCAAGCATTTTTCTGCAAAGTCAGCAAAATTCGTCCACAGTTTGGTAAATTATTGTGTTTCCACTAATGCTTTTGTTACTACTTTGGCTAGGATAGTGGTGCTTTATGAAAAGTGGGGGACGTGTTTGATGAGGGGAGAAGTAGTGGCGGATTGTAGTTTTTTATAAGTTAATGGGTGGAGATTCAGGCAACCAATCAGGGCGCAGAAGCCATCCACAACATCCAGACACAAGGGCTTCTGTCATTGGTTGCCGAAGTCACGTCCCTCTCATATAAAAAGTGGACATATTGTTTTGGCACCATTTTGTCAGTGTAACAGCGCAGAGAGGCTGTTCCTGCTGCAAGTAATCAGATAGTTAGGCGGTTTATGGTCAGCTACTTCAGCTAGATAGGAGCCTGTGTGAAATCGACCTTCCAGCATCTAAATCGTTTGTGCTAATAGTGTTGTCCAGCAAGGGAGTCCACATTTCCGAATCTAAATCCTTTCTGATAATAGTTTGAGCCATACACCAGGCCACACTTTAGAATCCAAATCATTTGTGCCAATACCGCGATGCAGGCAGGAGGCCACATTTAATATTTTAAATCGTTTGTGCTAATACTGTGGTGCAGGCACCAGGCCACATATCATAATCTAAATAGTTTGTGGTAATGCTGTGGTGCAGGCACCAGGCCACATTTCATAATCTAAATAGTTTGTGGTAATGCTGTGGTGCAGGCACCAGGCCACATTTCATAATCTAAATAGTTTGTGGTAATGCTGTGGTGCAGGCGTCAGGCCCCATTTCATAATCAAAATTTGTTTTGCTAATGCTGCAGTCCAGCCAGGAGTCCACATTTCAGAATATAAATAGTTTGTCCTAATTGTGTTGTCCATTCAGTATTCCGCATTTCAGCATCTAAATACTTTGTACTAGTTGTGTGGTCCAGACACCAGGCCACATTTTAGCATCTAAATCTTTTGTGCTAATTCTGTGGTTCAGCCATACTATCTCAGCAAGTAAATACAGATTGTTAATTTACTGACAGGTGACTGACAGGTTGTGGGCCTAGGGTTGTGAAACAGCTGATTAAAAGAGGGGAAGGGTACAACTAACATGAGTGTGAAAACGTGAGGTCATGGTGTAAGGGTGAATAGGCTTGGTGTTCCAGGTGTATGTGGGGTAGGAGGTAATGTTACTGAAAGCTCTACTGAACAAACACCAACTCGTCCTATCCAAAGACAACTGACAACTTTTGTTACTGGCCAGGCATCTCGACTCCCTTTCTTTGGCAGCGGGGCAGCGGTACACCTTGTAATTGAGAACCAGAAAGAGCATGTGCTCCAGTGGATGGCAAACGCTGCATCAAGTGGCCTCTCCACTTCCTCCACTTTATCATCACACACAGTACAGTCCTCAGAGGTGGCACCCAAATTACCCTTGTCCACACCCGTCACAACTCTCCAACCACCCAAGTTACCCAGAGTACAAATAGTAAAATTGCGCAGCATGAATGCATGGGGCAGGACTTGGACCTGTATTTGTAGCTTAAACATTGATCAGAAACAGGTGGATGAGTGACACTTGGTGCTCTGAGGGCCTTGCCAAATTCAGGCAACAGGCATGAAGGAGACCCAACTTGGAGTCCAAGCATTTCCAAAAATGGCATGGGCCATTTATAAGCCAGGATTGGGCCAGCATTAATAGCCTGCCAGTTGCCAGTCTGGGAGCCCTACTGCTACAGGCAACACACACATGAAAAACCGAACTTGGAGTCCAAACATTTTCCAAAATTTTTGGCAGACGCCACTAAAGTATCATCAATTTCCCCAGAGTAGAAATAGTATAACGAGGCTGTGACACTTCTTCTACTACAGACAACCCACCAGATTGAGACCTAACTTGGAGACTCCACATTTCAAAAAAATTGTTCGTAACATCAGCAGCAGTAGAAACAGCAGGCAAAGAAGCCACGAAAATGGTGTCACAGACTGCAATAACGCGAGGTGAATGCAGCACACTAAACTACACCTTCGCCTAGTCTGCGACTGGGTGCAAAAGTCATTGGAGATCCATGACTTGTTCATCTTGATGAAAGTTTGGCAGTCTACACTTTCAGGGGACAGCTGGATGCGCTTATCCATCAGGATACCACAAGCAGCGCTGAATACACGTTCTGAGAAAACGTTGGCTGCCAGGCATGACTAAACATACAAGGCGTAACAGGCGAGCTCAGGTCACTCTTCCATTTTTGAAGATCAAAATGCAAAAGGGTCTAAAACCCTCCCCACCCCCGATGGCATTGATATTGAGCTCGAGATAGTGAACATCTGGAGAGGATGGTGCAGGACTATGTGTCAGACTTGTACTCTGTTCTGCTGGTGCACGGACTGTGTGTGAAACGACTCACAGAAATTGCTTATGCAACTTACACTGCTGCTGCTGCTGTTTTTGCATTGACGACTCAGCATTTTCAGGGTTGGAAGTCTATAACTACTATGCACACTGTATGCCTCACTGCTGTCTTGGGGAAAACCACTGTTAAGATTGTCTACAAGCATGTTTTGATACTCCAGCATGCACGCAACCATTTCCAGGGAGGAAGAATCTTGCAGAATTTACTCTCGCACAATGGATCTATTAGAGTGGCAACCCAGTAGTCAGCACTATTTCTAATCCATACAATACGGGCTTCATGTTGCAGACAGTGCAGCAAGAAGACGTTCATGTGTCAGGCACTTATATGAGATCCAAGTCCATGGTGTGTTGGTAGCGTGGTAACACTCAAGTTTGCTTCCTCTGTTCTCTCCTGCCAACCACAGACAGCAGAGAGGGGATCATTATCCTCTTCATCTCCTGACTTTTGCGCACCCATCACCTCTTCCTCCTCCATTCTTTCCTCAGCTCCTGCTCCTTAATTAAGTTTGTCTGTTACCATGAGCTCCCCTCAATCGCTATAATCTACCCACCTGTGCGACGACAACCTGGAACTTAAGAGATATTGACCCTAACCATGGCATACAAAGCCATTCACAACTTGTCTCCTCCATACATCTGTAACCTAGTCTCCTGGTACTTACCTGCGCACAACCTCCAATCCTCACAAGATCTCCTTCCCTACTCCCCTCTTTCCACAATCGCATACAAGATTTCTCCCGTGCATCCCCTCTACTGCGGAATTCTCTACCCCAACATATCAGACTCTTGCCTACCATGAAAACTATTAAATCCATTGTAAAAAGCAGCCTGGCTGTCCTTCAAAAATGTCTCCTCCTTTCTCAGAAATCAAAGCAGAAAACTACAGTGATATGGTGAGTGATCTTGCAAAATTATACTAAAGAAGATAGACAGAAGATGCAAATTATCCTTCAAACTTCATTTCTTGGACTCCCCACTTGGACGACTTCTCAAAAAATCTTGACACTGTTAGTGACCAGCACGGGAAGCTTTTTCCATCAGCTAATTTCTACGATGGAACGGAGGTACCAAGTCAAGGGAAGGCCCAGTATGCTGGCTGACTATTGCTGGACCATGAAAATACATCCCAAAAGTAAATTTTTCCAGTACATCATCATGAAAAATTTTATAGGCAAGGTGCATTTCATATAATGTTGACTACATAAGTATTGTTTTATATTTTCAAAGCCCTGTCTGATGAAAAAATAACAAAAATGAGCATATTTGAATTCAGCACAAAAAAAAATTTTTTTAGATCCAGTTAATTTTGTTTTTGTAAATTATTGTCCACCAGTCTAATACCTGCAAGAATGAGATCCATTCGGAAGAGCAAATTAAATACCCGATACATTTCGGTGCTTATTCTGTGTGGCAAAGCCGAATGTTTTTCTATTCCCATGCCTCTGGCACTACCGCATGAGCTCCTCACTCTGAGTAACTTTACTTTCTTCTTGGTGTAATAGTTATAATAGAAGGGTCCATTAGTAAGCGGATGCCTGGCAACGGCAGAAGAGAAACTCTTAATGAGGGACGATTACATGCTGTTTGAGTCTCTCCTGAAAATGATTAACGTGCGGCCTGTAGCAGAATTGCAGCGACCTGTGAAAATTGTCCTAGGAGTTTACCCCGTGCTGTTCTAATTTCAGAAAATTTAATTACATACACTTTTAACAAGAACATTTTCCCTGATGTCACCAGTTTTTAATCAGCTACCAAATATACTGAATATATATATTTTTAGTTTTTATTTGCTCATTATCAAAGCTGTAAGACTAAGATTTTGGACCCCAATTCATCAACTCTGGCATTTTGAACACCAGTCTTGAAGAGTGTGCCGGAGTAAGTTGCGCCAAGAACCACAAAGAGCCTAACACCTTTTCACAAATTTTGTGCATCTGTTAGTGATTTTGTGCCACCGCCAGAAAATATACAGCAGAGACTGGCACACATTTCTGTTGTCATTTTTGTGGCAAAAATAATGGATTTGTTGGGCTTCATCAGCCTCACCCGCTCCTGGCCGAAAACACACTTTCAAAAGGTTGTCTAGAACTGGTGTAAAAGGCCAAATATTGATTCTGCAAAAATTGTAACATTTCTACATTTTTATGCCAGAAAACTGTCGTAAACAGCTTGTTAACTTAGCCCGTTAGATTTAGCGGACTTAGCCCCACCACATTAGGATCACATGATGAGTGTATAGCCAAAAATGCACAAGATGCCCAACAGCCCCACGTCAAGGTGATCTATACTGCACATATTGTTGTAACACTCCAGCCCTTTGTTGTTGTTTTTTTATTAACCCATCCTCTAGCCTGCAGTAATATGTGAACACTCCGTGCATTAGGATCCTTACCACCACTGCCCTTGCTACATTCTGGCACCACTCCGATCCTCTCCTGCACCATGACAGCAGATGGGATTAGCCGGCTCTCTCAGCGGCTTGTATGTGGACCGGATGTCACTTTCTCTGCGCGTCGATGAGGATCACAATGAACTTGCATTGAAAGAGCAACAATCCACTGTATGACCCAACCAGGTATAGCAGGGGCACATGATGCAGGAGGGGCCCAGATTGGTCTTGGAAAGACAAGACTGCATGCATCAGAATACTGACCCAGGAGCCAAAAACTGCACTGTTCACATATTATAGAAGGTTAAAGGATTGGTTAACCTTCAGAGATTTTACTTAAATGCATGTATTTAGGGCTAAAAATAATTGTGCAAAATATTTGAAACTGAAGTTTGCGTTATTTAGCCTCTGTGTTGCACTCCCTATTCCTTGCTGCAGAATGAGTTAACTCCTTAACTCTCCAATAAGTACCATTGGACTTCGGAGTAGATGCAGAAGCAGAGCCCTCTCTACAGAGAGCAGATGCCGGCTATATTATACAGCTGGCATCTACCTCTAATAGCGGCAATCGGTGCACACGCCGATCGCTGCCATTGACCTCTTAAATGTTGCCGTCCATCACCGACAGTGGCATATAAGCACCACGATCCGGCCCAGACGTTCGTTCTGATGCCGATCAGCCCCACTGTGGCACAATCACAGCGAGCCGATAGGATGCCTCCATGCCTGTGACTGGGCATTATAGAAGGTCATCTTCACTATATAGAGCAAAAATAAAGGAAACTTTTTGAACCATCTACACGTACTTGTAAAAAAATAAAAAATAAATAAGCAAGCATGTGAAGAAAACATCAGACAAGTGTAACAGACAATCATTTTATTAGAAAAACATGGCAATGACAAAGGAAGAAGACACTTTAAATAAGTAAAACACTATTCTAGTGAATGCGAGTACACGGAGAAGGCAGTTACAGAAATCTGTGACATTTCCCAAGTGCATTTAGACTGGAGACATTGTCTTATCAGATCTGGTAGCTGCTATTGCAAGGAATAAAACAGATCACTGAATAATAACCTAAAATGCCGGCCGAGCCAAGAATGGCAGCCATGAGAGTATACGACAAGTAACCGTGGTGGGTGCAACCTAGATACGTGTATCTAAATATGATAGCTTCCAAGGTGACTTGTGCTGAAAGCGGGGTGGTCTAAGAAATATGGCCCACCAGATCCGTTCTTAGAGGCCTGCTCAGCATAGGCGGTTTAGGACCATTACACACAGCAGCTAGGAAGAGATCAGAGACCTTAAAGTACCACTGTGGGGTTTATTCCAACAATGTATCAGTAATGTATGTTCCCAATGTGTACTACAATACTTACCGGCTGCCGTCTTCTACTCTGGTTCTATTCTGCACATGACCGGAGAGGTGACCTGCCGGATCACGCCCGTGTCTGCTGTGCACAGGCCCTTCTCAATGTCAGTGTACAAGACTCAGGAGGAGGTTTTCATACACGTCCATTAGTAGAGACAGAGACCATTGACTTCCGGCCAGTCAGAGCTGTGGTCACACGCCAGTGTAGAGCGGCCCCGGAACCTTGCAAGACGGCGACCAGTAAGTATTTTATTACACACAGGGAACAAACATCACTGTTGCCACTCCGGTGCTGAAATGAAAAAAAGAAATTAAACTGCAGATGTACTTTTAGGGTAGAGATGCCTATATCCCAGCCGGGCTAGCACTGCCAAGATATGGTGTAGCAAGAAGCTGGGAGGTGGACGTTCATGATTGTAGAAGAAGAGGGAGACTGCCTAAAATATCATGAAAGGGGTTCTCCATCTTTTGGGCCAATTTTCTTTTCTTACTTAATTACATGTATATGGGGCTAAAAATCCTATTTTCAGTTCCATTTGATAAAACAAATGATTTCTGACCACAGATCATATCAAAGTTTAATGTGCTGGGGAGCAGCCTGTAAAAGCCAAATAGTACAACATTTTCAATGAAACCCCCTGACAAAAATAATTTTGAGCCTGAAATATTTGCATTTGTGTGTTAAAAAAAAGGGGACCCAAAAGGTGGACAACCCTTTAAATGAGTTGTATCTGTGTCCTCAAGTATATGCCATTATTAATGAGCTCTCATTTTACAGTAGGAAGAAAAATGTCAGGACAAATGTAATACATCATAGGAAGGCAAGTGTAGTTTGAGGGAAACCATCAGCGGCTTTATTCAGATATGATCTTTTGCTTCACAGAAAAGGGAGCGATTTTCCTTTTCCGCACTGATCTTTCCAGGGTAAGTTACAGAAACCTGCAGCAATTGCCCAGGATTGAGCAGTGAGATCATTAATCCTAAACTTAACATACTTTACATTTACGCTCGATCCTGGGCAGCCTCTAACCTACATGTCTATCATTAGCTGCCTGTCTGGGGTGGAGAAACCTGCAAAAAAATAGCTTCTTTCAGGGCTTTGTACTCAAGAGACCATATTGGAAGTCTCTCCTGTGCCGCCAAAAAGAGACTTTGGATGTCATACAGTTGCCTACTGGTGATGAGCGAATGTGCTGGGATAAGGTGTTATCTGAGCATGCTCGTGTGCTAACCGAGTGTCTTGCCATGCTCGAATAATATGTTCGAGTCCCCGTGGTTGTTCGACAGCTGCAACACATGCAGGGATTGCCCAACAAACTGGTAATCCCTGCACGTGTTGCAGCTGTATAACAGCTGTGGGGACTCAAACATATTATTCGAGCACACCGAAGACACTCGGATAGCACACGAGCATGCTCAGATAACACCGTATCCCAGCACATTCGCTCATCATTACACAACAAAACCACCCAATCATCTCCAAATATCAGCTCTAGACTTCTGGTGGGACACAAGAACGCCAGTAGTATGGAGGGTACTCTATAATAGAGTTGGACCCTTCACTACATCTCAAACCCCGTGCAGAGGTGAACCTCTATTGTACAAGTTCCCATAAGCCACTGGTAAGGAGCTGCTGGAAAACTATCAGTTCTTCACATCTTCCATCACTACGTCCATATGGAGAAGGTGCGTGATCTACAAGTTATACTACAAGGCCAGAAGTGTGGTCAATGTACCAACTCTACCTCCTCTAGGTCGCAGGTTTTCTTCACCGTCTATGAGAGCAAATGTAACATCGGTAATCAAAATGATGTAAAGAAAAAAAAATGAAATACAAATACATACAAAAAAAACAAAGGGGAGTGCACCCGGGTGAAAAACTAAGGCCAGTAGCCATTTAGAAGAATAACTACGGTTCCAAGTAAATCCCAGCTATTTTTTTTTTCACTGTACAAGACCAGAAAAAAAGCACAGAATTCACAAAAATAAAAGTTTTACTGGTATAAACTTAGGCCTCATTATTTTGTTTTTGTGTGCGAGAAAAAAAACAAAAAAACAATTACATGGTCTTAAAATACTAAAAATGCCAGGGTTTTAATTTTAAAGTGCCTCAGTCTTTAGTCTGCCCTAAATCATAGGATTATGTACAGTCTGAAATGCAAATATATTCTGAAATGTATTCTTCTGATTGGAAGAGACAGATACATTAATGGGGGTCTAAAACAATTGGGACACCATCAGCCCAGGGGTCTCCTTCATGGATGACAGCAGGATGCAGGTATGCTCAAAGTAGGACGATCCCAAGGCCTCGCTCTATAGCTATATAATGAAAAGTAACAACCGGCTCGGCCAGGGTCCACGTGTGTGTTGGGGTGGAAATTTTGTTGTTTCCCTTTAGTTGTGATGAAGTCATAAAGAAGATAATTTTTTTCAATTCTGGACGCTTTTGCTACTTTTTTCACTATATGAACATTTAAAAAAAGGACCTGTCAGATTTATATGTTGTAATACGTAAGGAAATATGAAAAACCTGAATAAGGGAATGTTCACATGTAGCGTATTGGTTGCATAAAATACGCAGCACTTTACAAAACCAGCGTAAATCAATGAGATTTCTGAAATCTTGTGCACACGTTGCTTTTTTTTCCAGTGTGTACTTTTAGGCCTGCCACAACCCATTCTGATCATCAGATGATATCTACCGCAAAAAGAGAAGAAAACATGAAATATAATGTAGATACTGGGTACTAGCCATGTCTGGCAATCAGTATTTGCTTTCTTACTGTTTTTCCAAATTTTTCAACACCTCTTTTGACATGAGGAGATATATTATATATATATATACACATATACATACACACACACACACACACACATACATATTATATATATATATATATATATATATATATATATATATATTTTATTTTTTTTTAAAGACGCAGGAGTTGGAGGAAAAAAATTGAGGAATTTCCTTGTTGAGTTTTCTGAAAACATACTATCACAATATTAAAAGGGCAAGGATCCAATACCGTGACAACTAGGTAAAAAAAACCAAACAAACAAAAAAAGAAAACACAACAACAAAAAAACAGGAACATAGCTTCATGTGTCCTTGGACCTCGGCATTATTGGCTAGGTAATGACTAAGGACCGGGATGCGCCTTGCTTAATCCTGGCAATTGTTCGGAAGGTTTCTGGTGCTGCAAGCAACTTCTCAGCCAGAAAGACTGTAGGATAAGACACGGCAATAGCCACAAAATATTGTTCCACCTGTAAGACATTTTACCACCCTATAGATTTTGACGATAGAAAAAAAGTGGAATATTGGAGAATGCCACCTTAATAAGTGAGGACATTTATATTTAGGGAACATTCTTACTTAGGAGACTTAACAGACTTTAGACAATTGTAAAAAGAACATTATTAAAATGACAAGACAGAAAGATCATATCTTGCCATGGCCTGAACACTAAAGGGAGGAATATAACACAAAAAGAGAACTACGATCAATAATCCCAAGAATAGGTTTTCAATATTACAAAAAATCTTTATTCAATATAACAAGGGTACATGAAGATGGAGGGAGGAACAAACAAGACATGCACATACTGAAAGGGTGTGCAATATATTAACTCTAATCATAAGCATAGTATAACCCTTATTCTAGTGCACATTCCCAAATGGCCTAATGAAAGGTAAAAAGAAGCATATAGATTGTTTATCAACAAGTGTTGTATCTGATCAGATGGCTTTGAAAGTGTCACACTGCTCCCTCCCCGACGCGCGTTTCGGCTGGGAGAGCCTTTACCCCTTGTCAAAGGCTCTGCCAGCCGAAATGTGCGTCGGGGAGGGCGTCCCGATACTTTCCCAGCCATCTGATCAGGTACAACACTTGTTGATGAACAATCTATATAACATGTATACATAAGATGCTTGTTTTTACCTTTCATTAGGTCATTTGGGAATGTGCAATAGAATAAGGGTTATACTATGCTTATGATTAGAGTTAATATATTGCACCCCCTTTCAGTATGTGAGCCCCTTGCTCGTATGTGCAGGTCTTGTTTGTTCCTATTGAATAAAGATTTTTCGTAATATTGAAAAACTATTCTTGGGATTATTGATCGTAGTCCTCTTTTAGTGTTTTTATAGTAAAGCCTAGTGATTTATCCCCGTATTGTCCATTACATTTTCTGGCCACACATAACTAATAATCCATACTTCATAGTTTTGATGGATGTGCTATAGTGTGGTTCCCATGAGGATTTTATGGTATATTTTATGCTAAAGGGAGGAAGTAGACGTGTACGTTTTCGGTTTGACCACCTTTCCATTTCTCACGTTGGGACAATACACTAACCAAAACATCAAAAAAACACCTAAAAAACAAAAACATAATCAGTCGCATTACATAATAATTTCAGAGTTCTGCAAAACGGAGCAGGTTACACATATTCTCAATCTACATTTGTTACCAAGGATCACGGCTGACACAATATGGACTACAATGAGCTACAATCGACATCACGAGCTCCGGTATGTAACCACTGAAGACATCGGTATCTCCACCCATGGCGTCCAAATTTACAGGCCTGTATGTACACTTTAAAACTTGCATGTGAGGTCTATTACATGATATGTGGGACCGTACTCGTTAAATGATAAAATGGGGATCTTAGGGTGGCTTTTGAGGTATTCCATTTAGTTGCATACCATTCTGTAGGCTGGTGAATCCATCATACACAGCTGGAAGTCATCCAGCCTCTAGTGATAGCAGACAGCTTGTAAAAGTTCCAGTAGTGTGGGCTGAAGCATAGTAAAAAGGTAATGGTGGCGCAGGTATGTGGAGACTAAGGCACCTCCTCCATGTCTGGGAAAGCTGTTGCACTGCTTTGCTTTCATACGTACAACAAGAACGGAGAAGTAACGGACGATGCCCAGGAGGAGCGGAGAAGTAACGGGCGATGCCCAGGAGGAGCGGAGAAGAAATGGTGATGCCCAGGAGGAGCGGAGAAGTAACGGGCAATGCCCAGGAGGAGCGGAGACGTAATGGGCGACGCCCAGGAGGAGCGGAGACGTAACGGTGATGTCCAGGAGAAGCGGAGAAGTAACGGGTGATGCCCAGGACGAGCTGGTGTACACGGGAAGAATTGTACTTAAGGTGCTTTCTTCTGGACAGAACCAAGTCAATTGCATCAACGAGGAGAAAAGCCTGTTGCCAAACTGCAACCCACTGTCGGTGTCATGTCCCAGATCTATAGAACAGAAAATCAAATATTAAATTTACATTTTTTTTAGACAGAAGACTACACTAAATGTGGTTAATGACACCGGTCCCAATGTATATTATATGTATAGATTATAAAATGCTTGTTTTACATTATGGAAGTTGTGCACACTTGTCTTAGGCCTTGTTCAGATGATCACATTTTTGGATCATGCACTAAACAGACAATTTACAGACTAATGTAAGTGCATGCACTAGTCCAGTGTTTCTCAACTCCAGTCCTCAAGACCCCACAACAGGTCATGTTTTCAGGATTTCCTTAGTATTGCATAGGCGATGGAATTAATGCTTGAGCAGGTGATGAAATTATCACCTGTGCAATACTAAGGAAATCCTGAAAACATGACATGTTGTGGGGTTTTGAGGACTGGAGTTGAGAAACACTGATCTAGTCTCTTCAGTTTATCTGACAAGACTCAAGCAAAGAACCTAATCGGTGCATACTTGTATGGCAGTATCCGCATGGCACCGATTACATAGGAAATGGTAAGGTTTAGTGAAGCTTATTAATCATTAGCTTTACAAAGGTTCATGCTGCTTGAACCATGGGCGGCCTTAAGTAAGGATGGGGTCCCTCATTATAGAGTTATTATTTGCTCTGAAACAAGGCAGCATTTTAGATTAGGAGTAGTGATGAGTGAGTGAACTCGTTGCTCAGGTTTTCCCGAGCACGCTCGAATGGTCTCCGAGTATTTATGACTGCTCGGATATTTAATTTTCATCGCCTCAGCAGCATGATTTACAGCTATTAGCCAGTTTTATTACATGTGGGGATTCCCTAGCAACCAGGCAACCCCCACATGTAGTCAGGCTGGCTAATAGCTGTAAATCATTCAGCTGCGGCGATGAAAACTAAATCTCCGAACACTAACAAATACTCGGAGGTCACCCGAGCGTGCTCGTGAAAACCCAAGCAACGAGTACACTCGCTCATCACAAATTAGGAGTAGAATTAAAAATGAGCCAGACACAAGGCGAACCGTGCACTTCTCAATACCCCGCTTGGTGACAGGTCTCTCCCTGTACATGAATATACAGAATCCCATCTATCAAACCAAGCGGATATGGAGAAGCCGCCCAGCTCACACTTATACCTTTGCCAAATCATTTTTTAAAACAGTATTTTCTACAGAGCATTTCAGAGTAAAACAAAGTTCCTACAATAAAGGACCCAGTTGGTATTTAAAGGGGTTTCCCACTAGTCAGACAACCCCTTTCTGAATCCCTAGGTTTTAATAATACTTATACTCACCTGAGAGGCTGGCGCCTTACCAGCGGTGTCAGCAATGGCTCCCCCGGGCTCGCATTACACATCAGCACAGGCTTCACTCCCCTCTCCTTCAGTGAGAACAGCTACAGAGCTCACTACATTCGGCTGTCAATTATGTCCGAAGAAGAGGGGAGTGAAGCCAGAGCTGATTGGCCACAGGGATCACGTGACATAATGCCACGCAAGCCCCAGGTGAGTCAGTGCTGACACTGGTGGTACGACGACGGCACTGGGAGGGGTGTAGATGTTCTTATTTTACTGAGGGGAAACACAGGAATTCAGAAGGGGTTGTCCAAGTAGTGGACAACCCGATTAACGCTGCTTGTAGTTTTGGACAGTATGAAACTAATGACAAGTTACCGGGAACTAGTCATGTAAAATACCGCGATTAACCTACAGGTATGGGGTTTATTTGTTGGTTAATAGTGTTCTGACACTGCGAGAGTCCCGCTGCCAAAAGGAAATTAACAAAAGAAACTTTATTCCGCCCAGGGAGCGTTCAGCTTACAGTCACAGGGGTGGTGCTGTACGGCTGTAACCGCGCGCCCCCGGCACCGACTGACAGCTGGCTCTAATGCTGAGCTGCTGTCAGTCACTGCTGAGGGTGCGGTTACAGCCGCCGCTCTCTATACACAGAACAGTAACTGAGCCCATGTCGGTGCCATCCCGATGACTGAAATGGCTTTTCCCAGTAAGGTCTCTTTCACACTTGCGTTGGTACGGGTCCGTCGCTAAGCATCAGCGCGACGTACCGACGCACTTTGTGAAAATTTGTCACAACGTGGGCAGCGGATGCAGTTTTTCAATGCATCCGCTGCCCATTGTAAAGTCCCGGGGAGGGGGCGGAGTTCCGGCCTCGCATGCGCGGTAGGAAATGGCGGACCCGATGTACGAAAAAACGTTCCCTTGAACGTTTTTTCGTGCTGGCGGTCCACCAAAACACGACGCATCCAGTGCACGACGGACGCGACGTATAGCCATACGTCGCGTCCGTCGGCAATACAAGTCAATGGGAAAAAAACACATCCGGCGGGCACATTTGCAGGATCCGTCTTTTCCCCAAAACAACGCATTGCGACGGTTGTCACACAACGCAAGTGTGAAAGAGGCCTTACCGTTTCCCTACCTTATTCATCTCTATGTTGTCAGTCAACGTATATCTAAATCTTCGACAGCAGCTCTTGAACGAATTGAAAAAAAAACAAAACACAAAACTGATACCTTGACTAGTCGGTCTGTGCCACACGTAACCATAAGGCCTCGGGAGACATCCATTGTCATAAAGCAGATGTTGTGTTTACCCTCATGGAACGTGGCCAACGATGCTCGGCTACACAGAAGTATTGGAAGCAAGAAGGCTATTAGTATCAATGTGTGACAACCATTATCCACTCCCCCTTCACCCTCCAAGATGCCCCTCTGTACACATAGAAGTTCTTTTCCCTTAAAACACATCTATACCAGCCAACGTAACCTAATAGGGTCTGATCCACCAAGACTGGTGACGTTCACACCAGTCACAAAGAATGCAACACTGGAGTGAGATGCATCAAATTCATTAAGACACGTGCATGTCACTTATAGGGAATCTGTAACCAGTTCCTTTGCTACTCCATGTGAGAGCAGCATGGTGTAGGGGCAGATATCCCAATTCCAGTGTTGTGTCATTTACTGGGCTGCTTGCTGCGATTTTGAAAATAAAAATAAGTTTTCTCTGCTGCAGATTTACTAGTTCATTGAATGTTGATCTTTGTATAGCCTGCCCATACAACTGATTGTGAGCTTCCTGTGTACACTGTGCATAGGCAGAAAGCAGCTAATCAGTGGTGGATGCAGGGTCCTCTAGTGATGATCTCCTGCTGATAAAACACTGATTTAATAAAAACTACAGCAAGCAGCCCGATAATATATGGCCAGGATCAGGATCTCTGCCTCTACATCAGGTGTGGGGAATCTTTTTTCTGCCAAGGGCCATTTGGATATTTATACCAGCTTTCGGGGCCGTACAAACTCCGCCGACAAAGTACATCCTGATTGGCACTGGTGTCAGGACGTAATCTTTCATTGCATGCCTTTCAGTGGTGTGTGTGTGTGTGTGTGTGTGTGTGTGTGTGTGTGTGTGTGTGTGTGTGTGTGTGTGTGTGTGTGTGTGTGTGTGTGTGTGTGTGTGTGTCAATCCAAATACACCCCCCTGCTCAAGAATGTTGTCCCGGAAAAGCTGCCCAGAGGCCTGATAAAAGGTCATCCAGGGCCGTAAATGGCTCTGGGGCCTGAGGTTCCCCACCCCTGCTCTACATCATGCAGTTCTCAGATTACATAGAAAAAACCTGCCGACAGACTCCCTTTAATGAGCTAGGCGCATATTACAATCGGCAGGCGCCTTCGCAAAAAATGTTACTACAGTCAGGAACTGGAGTACATTACCAGCGTAGCTTCTGATAAATTTGCTATTCGGGCATAACCACACCTTATCCCACACACATTTGCAGATCTGGCTGAACTGGCATAAAAACGTCAAAAGAAAATGTTGTGACATTTCAATGTGTTTTGCGGTAGAATTCTGGCACATAGACTTTAGAAAAGTCACTAATATTACGCAGCCATTATCACTGTAGATTTCAGACTGTATTTTTCTCTGCAGATGTATTTTTTTTTACATTTTGTAAAACCAAAGTAAGGGTCACCAACTTCATCTACAATGACCCAAGTAAGGGTCACCAACTTCATCTACAATGACCCAAGTAAGGGTCACCAACTTCATCTACAATGACCCAAGTAAGGGTCACCAACTTCATCTACAATGACCCAAGTAAGGGTCACCAACTTCATCTACAATGACCCAAGTAAGGGTCACCAACTTCATCTACAATGACCCAAGTAAGGGTCACCAACTTCATCTACAATGACCCAAGTAAGGGTCACCAACTTCATCTACAATGACCCAAGTAAGGGTCACCAACTTCATCTACAATGACCCAAGTAAGGGTCACCAACTTCATCTACAATGACCCAAGTAAGGGTCACCAACTTCATCTACAATGACCCAAGTAAGGGTCACCAACTTCATCTACAATGACCCAAGTAAGGGTCACCAACTTCATCTACAATGACCCAAGTAAGGGTCACCAACTTCATCTACAATGACCCAAGTAAGGGTCACCAACTTCATCTACAATGACCCAAGTAAGGGTCACCAACTTCATCTACAATGACCCAAGTAAGGGTCACCAACTTCATCTACAATGACCCAAGTAAGGGTCACCAACTTCATCTACAATGACCCAAGTAAGGGTCACCAACTTCATCTACAATGACCCAAGTAAGGGTCACCAACTTCATCTACAATGACCCAAGTAAGGGTCACCAACTTCATCTACAATGACCCAAGTAAGGGTCACCAACTTCATCTACAATGACCCAAGTAAGGGTCACCAACTTCATCTACAATGACCCAAGTAAGGGTCACCAACTTCATCTACAATGACCCAAGTAAGGGTCACCAACTTCATCTACAATGACCCAAGTAAGGGTCACCAACTTCATCTACAATGACCCAAGTAAGGGTCACCAACTTCATCTACAATGACCCAAGTAAGGGTCACCAACTTCATCTACAATGACCCAAGTAAGGGTCACCAACTTCATCTACAATGACCCAAGTAAGGGTCACCAACTTCATCTACAATGACCCAAGTAAGGGTCACCAACTTCATCTACAATGACCCAAGTAAGGGTCACCAACTTCATCTACAATGACCCAAGTAAGGGTCACCAACTTCATCTACAATGACCCAAGTAAGGGTCACCAACTTCATCTACAATGACCCAAGTAAGGGTCACCAACTTCATCTACAATGACCCAAGTAAGGGTCACCAACTTCATCTACAATGACCCAAGTAAGGGTCACCAACTTCATCTACAATGACCCAAGTAAGGGTCACCAACTTCATCTACAATGACCCAAGTAAGGGTCACCAACTTCATCTACAATGACCCAAGTAAGGGTCACCAACTTCATCTACAATGACCCAAGTAAGGGTCACCAACTTCATCTACAATGACCCAAGTAAGGGTCACCAACTTCATCTACAATGACCCAAGTAAGGGTCACCAACTTCATCTACAATGACCCAAGTAAGGGTCACCAACTTCATCTACAATGACCCAAGTAAGGGTCACCAACTTCATCTACAATGACCCAAGTAAGGGTCACCAACTTCATCTACAATGACCCAAGTAAGGGTCACCAACTTCATCTACAATGACCCAAGTAAGGGTCACCAACTTCATCTACAATGACCCAAGTAAGGGTCACCAACTTCATCTACAATGACCCAAGTAAGGGTCACCAACTTCATCTACAATGACCCAAGTAAGGGTCACCAACTTCATCTACAATGACCCAAGTAAGGGTCACCAACTTCATCTACAATGACCCAAGTAAGGGTCACCAACTTCATCTACAATGACCCAAGTAAGGGTCACCAACTTCATCTACAATGACCCAAGTAAGGGTCACCAACTTCATCTACAATGACCCAAGTAAGGGTCACCAACTTCATCTACAATGACCCAAGTAAGGGTCACCAACTTCATCTACAATGACCCAAGTAAGGGTCACCAACTTCATCTACAATGACCCAAGTAAGGGTCACCAACTTCATCTACAATGACCCAAGTAAGGGTCACCAACTTCATCTACAATGACCCAAGTAAGGGTCACCAACTTCATCTACAATGACCCAAGTAAGGGTCACCAACTTCATCTACAATGACCCAAGTAAGGGTCACCAACTTCATCTACAATGACCCAAGTAAGGGTCACCAACTTCATCTACAATGACCCAAGTAAGGGTCACCAACTTCATCTACAATGACCCAAGTAAGGGTCACCAACTTCATCTACAATGACCCAAGTAAGGGTCACCAACTTCATCTACAATGACCCAAGTAAGGGTCACCAACTTCATCTACAATGACCCAAGTAAGGGTCACCAACTTCATCTACAATGACCCAAGTAAGGGTCACCAACTTCATCTACAATGACCCAAGTAAGGGTCACCAACTTCATCTACAATGACCCAAGTAAGGGTCACCAACTTCATCTACAATGACCCAAGTAAGGGTCACCAACTTCATCTACAATGACCCAAGTAAGGGTCACCAACTTCATCTACAATGACCCAAGTAAGGGTCACCAACTTCATCTACAATGACCCAAGTAAGGGTCACCAACTTCATCTACAATGACCCAAGTAAGGGTCACCAACTTCATCTACAATGACCCAAGTAAGGGTCACCAACTTCATCTACAATGACCCAAGTAAGGGTCACCAACTTCATCTACAATGACCTAAGTGGGTATTAATTAAAACCGACAACACCCGTTAACACTGCCATCATCTTTTCCAGCCATCTGGCGAGGGGGCATGTTGCTCTATGTAGACACACCAGCTGTCTGCCATGGATCCTAGAAAAAGCTTGCCAGTCAAACATTTTTATACCAGAGAACATCTGATTTAGATTTAAGGGTTGCCCCCAACTGTATTAACTATGGGACTGTGAACAACTACAATGCAATCAGTCAGAATACTCACTCCTCGTCTTTTATGCTTTCATAGCAGAAGTCACAGACCCGCACCTGGAACTCGAAACCCATAATGGGGTAGCTGGACCTCTTGGAGCTGCATTTCCCACAGACTGCCTGTCCGCATTTCCTGCAGTGATGCTACAGGGACAAAGGGAACAACATAAAGCTCCTCAACATGTCAAGAAGTATGACACAGACACTGAGAAAGTACTGACAGAGGCAAAGGGAGAGGATCCTTCTCTCCGTTCTATTACCTGGCGTAACCCCATAGTCCTTGTGTCCCACATCTGTTTTATGTTCCAAAAGAACGGCTGGGCACACTTTTGACATGAGTCGCTTTCCAACCATTGAGGAGCCTGGAATACAGAAAATAGGGAGAAATGTATTCCAATTTGTAATCAAAACACCAGGGAGCATGTAAGCCTCTGTTCACATCGGAGTTGTGGTTCACCATGCAGTGTCCGATTCATCACACAAGGGGTGAAATGACCTCACTGACATAATGAAACGTGAAGATCTGCAATGAAGACTCCTGAAAGAGTCACCAACACGTGGCACCTTAGCTTCCTATGAAGCTACAAACGAGAATGTAGAATGTAAGTCCGCAAGGACAGGGTCCTCTCCCCTCTTTACCAGTCTGTCATTGCAAAATGTTTACTGTAACCGATACCTATAACCCTGTATGTAACCCCTTCCTCATGTACAGCACCATGGAATTAATGGTGCTATATAAATAATAATAATAATAATAATAATAATAATAAACACCCCCCCCCCCCCCACCGTACTTGGCATTGAACTACTAGTACTGACCTGGAGAAGTTCATCGCCAGGTCACTTTCAATGTGCAATGAATACAGTCAAAATAACCCACCCAAGCAGCCGATGGCAGAATTGCATTTTTTTTTCTTCATTATTTCACCCCACTTGGAATTTTTTTGCCTGTTTTGACATTGAAACAACAGATGCATAAATGTGCAAGACTGAAAACCAAGACTTAAAAGTTCCACTACCTCTTTTCTTTCGACATCCATATTCCAAACACAGATTCCTCCATCGACTGAACAGGAGACGAGCTGCCGAGTGAGCTGCAGATAGCACAGGCCTTGTACCTTATCACTAGAATACAGGGAAGAGACAGGATTTACCATCACTTACCATATCAAATGTGCAGACATGTCTGGTTGCAGGAAAAAAATCATATTCCAATAATACACAGTAAGTGACACTTCATCTGTGCACCACAGATAGTGAGGGTGACGGACAATGACGTCTGCTGGCTACCTGCTTTTTAAGTCATCCGCTCTAACACTACCAGCACTTCAGTATTAACCCCTTCCCGACCTTTGACGCATACGCTGCGTCATGAAAGTCGGTGCCAATCCGACCTGTGACGCAGCGTATGCGTCATGGAGGGATCGCGCTCCTGCAGATCGGGTGAAAGGGTTAACTCCAATTTCACCCGATCTGCAGGAACAGGGGGAGTGGTGCTTCAGCCCAGGGGGGGTGGCTTCACCCCCTCGTGGCTATGATCGCTCTGATTGGCTGTTGAAAGTGAAACTGCCAATCAGAGTGATTTGTAATATTTCACCCAAAAAAACGGTGAAATATTACAATCCAGCCATGGCCGATGCTGCAATATCATCGGCCATGGCTGGAAAACCTAATCTGCCCCCACCCCACCGATCGCCCCCCCAGTGCTCCGTTACGTGGTCCGCCCCCCTAAGTCGTCCTGTCCGCTCCTCCGTCCTCCTGTCCGCTCCCCCCGTGCTCCGGTGCCCCCTCCCTGTGCTCCGGTCCCCCCCCCCTCCCGTGATCCGATCACCCCCCTACATACTTACCGGGCCTCCCGGTGTCCGTCCGGCTTCTCCGTGGGCGCCGCCATCTTCCAATATGGCGGGCGCATGCGCACTGCGCCCGCCGAATCTGCCAGCTGGCAGATTCGTTTCAGATATATTTTGATCACTGCGATATAGCCTATCACAGTGATCAAAATAAAAAAAATAGTAAATGACCCCCCTTTATCACCCCCATAGGGACAATAATAAAAATAAATAAAATATATATATATTTTTTTTCTGCTAGGGTTAGGGTTTGAACTAGGGTTAGAATTAGGGTTAGAATTAGGGGTAGGGTTAGGGGTAGGGTTAGGGCATGTGCACACAGTGCGGATGTGGCTGCGAATCCGCAGCGGATTGCCGCGGATTGGCCGCGGATCCGACGCGGATTGGCCGCTGCGAATTCGTAGCAGTTTTCCATCAGGTTTACAGTACCATGTACACCTATGGAAAACCAAATCCGCTGTGCCCATGGTGCGGAAAATACCATGCGGAAACGCTGTGTATTTTCCGCAGCATGTCAATTTTGTGCGGATTCCGCAGCGTTTTACACCTGTTCCTCAATAGGAATCCGCAGGTGAAATCCGCACAAAAAACACTGGAAATCCGCTGTAAATCCGTAGGTAAAACGCAGTGCCTTTTACCTGCGGATTTTTCAAAAATGGTGCGGAAAAATCTCACACGAATCCGCAAAGTGGGCACATAGCCTTAGGGTTGGAATTAGAGTTAGGGTACCGTCTCACAGTGGCACTTTGATCGCTACGACGGTACGATCCGTGACGTTCCAGCGATATCCATACGATATCGCTGTGTCTGACACGCAGCAGCGATCAGGGACCCTGCTGAGAATCGTACGTCGTAGCAGATTGTTTGGAACTTTCTTTCGTCGCTGGATCTCCCGCTGTCATCGCTGGATCGTTGTGAACGCATCGCTGGATAGCTGTCACACACTTGTAACCAGGGTAAACATCGGGTTACTAAGCGCAGGGCCGCGCTTAGTAACCCGATTTTTACCGTGGTTACCAGCGTAAAAAAAAAAAAAAAAAAACCGTACATACATTTCGGTGTCCTTCAGGTCCCTTGCCGTCTGCTTCCCGCTCTGACTGTCTGCCGGCCGGAAAGTGAGAGCACAGCACAGCAGTGACGTCACCGCTGCGCTCTGCTCTCACTGTACGGCGGCACTCAGTCAGAGCGGTCTGTGTGACAGCTCCCCAGCGACCACACAATGACTTTCCAACGATCACGGCCAGGTCGTATCGCTGGTCGTGATCGTTGGTAAATCGTTATGTGAGACGGTACCCTTAGGGTTGGAATTAGGGCTAGGGTTGGAAATAGGGTTAAGATTAGGCTTGTGGTTAGGGTTAAGGATAGGGTTAGGGTTGTGTTGGGGTTACAGTTGTGGGTAGGGTTGGGATTAGGGTTAGGATTAGGGTTGGATTTAGGGTTACGGGTGTGTTGGGGTTAGGGTTGTGGTTAGGGGTGTGTTGGGGTTAGGGTTGTGATTAGGGTTATGGCTACAGTTGGGATTAGGGTTAGGGGTGTGTTGGGGTTAGTGTTGAAGTTAGAATTGAGGGGTTTCCACTGTTTAGGCACATCAGGGGTCTCCAAACGCAACATGGCGCCACCATTGATTCCAGCCAATCTTGCGTTCAAAAAGTCAAATGGTGCGCCCTCCCTTCCAAGCCCCGACGTGCGCCCAAACAGTGGTTTACCCCCACATATGGGATACCAGCGTACTCAGGACAAACTGGGCAACAACTATTGGGGTCCAAATTCTCCTGTTACCCTTGCAAAAATAAAAAATTACTTGCTAAAACATAATTTTCACGGCTCTACGTTATAAACTTATGTGAAACACTTGGGGGTTGAAAGTGCTCACCACACATCTAGATAAGATCCTTTTGGGGTCTAGTTTCCAAAATGGGGTCACTTGTGGGGTGTTTCTACTGTTTAGGCACATCAGGGGCTCTGCAAATGCAACGTGACGCCCGCAGACCATTCCATCAAAGTCTGCATTTCAAATGTCACTACTTCCCTTCCGAGCCCCGCCATGTGCCCAAACAGTGGTTTACCCCCACATATGGGGTATCAGCGTACTCAGGAGAAACTGGACAACAACTTTTGGGGTCAAATTTTTCCTGTTACCCTTGGGAAAATTAAAAAATTCTGGGCTAAAAAAATATTTTTGAGGAAAGGAGACACATTTATTATTTTCACGGCTCTGCGTTATAAACTTCTGTGAAGCACTTGGGGGTTCAAAGTGCTCACCACACATCTAGGTAAGTTCCCTTGGGGGTCTAGTTTCCAAAGTGGGGTCAATTGTGGGGAGTTTCTACTGTTTAGGCACATCAGGGGCTCTGCAAACGCAACGTGACGCCCGCAGAGCATTCCATTAAAGTCTGCATTTCAAAACGTCACTACTTCCCTTCCGCTCCCCGACGTGTGCCAAAACAGTGGTTTACCCCCACATATGGGGTATCAGCGTACTCAGGAGAAACTGCACAACAACTTTTGGGGTCCAATTTCTCCTGTTACCCTTGGGAAAATAAAAAATTGTGGGTTAAAAAATCATTTTTGAGGAAAGAAAAATATTTTTTTATTTTCATGGCTCTGCGTTATAAACTTCTGTGAAGCACCTGGGGGTTTTAAGTGCTCACTATAAACTAGATTAGTTCCTTGGGGGGTCTAGTTTCCAAAATGGGGTCACTTGTAGGGGAGCTCCAATGTTTAGGCACACAGGGGCTCTCCGAACGCAACATGGTGTCCACTAACGATTGGAGCAAATTTTCCATTCAAAAAGTCAAATGGCGCGCCTTCCCTTCCAAGCCTTGCCGTGCACCCAAACAGTAGTTTACCCCCACATATGAGGTATTGGCGTACTCAGGAGAAATTGCCCAACAAATTTTAGGATCCATTTTATTCTGTTGCCCATGTGAAAATGAAAAAATTGAGGCTAAAAGAAAATTTGTGTGAAAAAAAAAGTACTTTTTCATTTTTACGGATTAATTTGTGAAGCACCTGGGGGTTTAAAGTGCTCACTATGCTTCTAGATAAGTTCCTTCGGGGGTCTAGTTTCCAAAATGGGGTCACTTGTGGGGGAGCTCCAATGTTTAGGCACACGGGGGCTCTCCAAACGCGACATGGTGTCCGCTAAAGATTGGAGCCAATTTTTCATTCAAAAAGTCAAATGGCGCTCCTTCCCTTCCGAGCCCTGCCGTGCGCCCAAACAGTGGTTTACCCCCACATATGAGGTATCAGCGTACTCAGGACAAATTGGACAACAACATTCGTGGTCCAGTTTCTCCTTTTACCCTTGGGAAAATAAAAAAATTGTTGCGAAAAGATCATTTTTGTGACTAAAAAGTTAAATGTTAATTTTTCCCCTCCTTGTTGCTTCTGCTGCTGTGAAACACGTGAAGGGTTAATAAACTTCTTGAATGTGGTTTTGAGCAGCTTGAGGGGTGCAGTTTTTAGAATGGTGTCACTTTTGGGTATTTTCAGCCATATAGAACCCTCAAACTGACTTCAAATGTGAGGTGGTCCCTAAAAAAAATGGTTTTGTAAATTTTGTTGTAAAAATGAGAAATCACTGGTCAAATTTTAACCCTTATAACTTCCTAGCAAAAAAAAAATTTATTTCCTAAATTGTGCTGATGTAAAGTAGACATGTGGGAAATGTTATTTATTAACTATTTTGTGTCACATAACTCTCTGGTTTAACAGAATAAAAATTCAAAATGTGAAAATTGCAAAATTTTCAAAATTTTCGCCAAATTTCCGTTTTTTTCACAAATAAACTCAGAAATTATCGACCTAAATTTACCACTAACATGAAGCCCAATATGTCACAAAAAACAATCTCAGAACCGCAAGGATCCGTTGAAGCGTTCCTGAGTTATTACCTCATAAAGGGACACTGGTCAGAATTGCAAAAAATGGCAAGGTCATTAGGGCCAAAATAGGCTGGGTCATGAAGGGGTTAAGTGACTGGACGTCAATCAACCATTGACCATGGACGTCAGTCGCCACTGAAGTGAATTAAAGTGCGGACTTGGCTCGGGGCCAGGAATTGTTGGTCCAATATCCGAGAGTGAACAATGTCACACACTTTCCTGGAGCAAAAGCAATGTGAAATTCTTACTGGTGTCCTTGTAGGATGAGTGTTCGTCCTTGTCGCCCTCCAATATCCCACAAGATGATGCTGTGATCAGATGAACCTGAAAACAGATAGCGCTGGACAGGATCCCAGTACAGACATGAGATGCTGCCTAAAATGAGAAGAAAAAAAAATGTAACAATAAATCTGCTTCATAATCAATGGGTGAAGAGAACAGTCTGATAGAAGTGGTAAATCCGCCCTATGGGGATATTTATAAAAGCAATTACTGCAATTTTTCTTGGTATCAAAGTTGCATTTTTTGTGCACCCCTTTCCGTTGTTACAGCAGCCCCAGCTCTAATAAAACGTGGGTCCTTATAGTAATAAACATGGCCAGATAGACTTCCTGGGGCACTGCAAGCCACAAAAATGACACAGATGTGCCACATTTATTAGGGGATTCATAAAGCACTACTTCAGCGTTTGTGGGGGGGTTTCAGTACCAGTGGCGCTTTAAATGCAAGCCCCTTGGCCCCATTGTTATACTCCCCTTCTGGCGGATTCGCCTTCTACTGACGCCGCTCAGCTCCCGCGGCACCATCTTGTGCCAGTAACTTCTCACTGGCCTGAAGTCAGGAGTTACGTCACGCTCAATGCAAGTCTATGAGAGCCAGAAGGAGGCCAGAACAAGGCCCTCATAGACTTTCATTGATCGGTGACCTCCAGCGCACTCGATGAAACACCGGAGCTGCCGGCAGCTTACGTCACCGGAGATCGACGGGGGCGATGCTGGAACAGGATGAAGGTGGCGGCAGGGGAGTATGAGAATGGGGGCGGGGAATTACATTTCTTCACTCCAACGGGGCTATGACAAAACGCTGGAGTGGGGTTTTAAATTACCACACCTTACTCCAGTGGGATTATGAGCAAGACTGGAGTAGGAATCACTAGTCTGACACATCGAGGGGAATGTAACAGAGCAGATGAGGAGGTGCCGGGAAGGTACAACCCGATAGTCTTCCTACTCCTAAAGGGGTCAGGATTTAAACATTGTGGGGAATCTATAATAAAGTCACAACCCCATTTTTACTACATAGAATGTAACAGACGGGGTCTCTGCTGATTCAGTTCTGTACTTAGGTCCTCTTACACCCCCCTTAGCAGGAGATTACATATAACACCCATGCTATATGTTACATCTAATAAGGAGAACACACGTAGAACACGTAGTCCTGTAGAGCGTCCAATGCTGGGTTTGTAGATATGAAATTTACAGATTTATTTTCTTTATTTCATGAGTATTCAGCTATGGTCCCCGGGACAGCTACCATGAGACCTCCTCCTTTCATAAATGGTAAAACATTTTCAGCCATAGACAAAATCATCCGATTTACGCAGCTGCCGTTTCTGACGGACTACTTGCTTGTAGCGCCACCTGTCAGTTGCAAGAAGTATTGCACTAAAGCCTAAATGATCATTAGACAGTAACAGAAATTTTATTCCAGTCGTGTGGACAGAAGATCCATTTCACATGTGTCACATGGTCACATGAAAGACACAAATATCTGCCCGCACTTTCCTGGATGAAAATCTGCAATCTATGCAATGGTTGAAATTTGCAGCACAATCCACATTGAAATCTTCCTCTCTCCCAAAAAATTAAAAATAGGAAAGGCTTGGATACTATATTTTTTGCCATCGTAGACTCACAGGTATTTAGAAGGGGTCATGTGAGTGTTGGACAACCCCTAGAACCGTTTCCCGACAGTAAAACAATAACACCTATATTCACCTCCGGGTCCGGTGCCGTTCCAGCGATGTCGACACTGGTTCTCCTGGAGCGCATGTGACAATGTTATTCTAAGCAATTCCTGCAGCCAATCAGCACGGCCATCACTCTCCCCGCCTTCAGACAAATCAAGACATCCGGAGGAAATGAGAAAGCAGCCGCAGCCATCGTTTACGTTGGATGTCAACTACGTCCGTAGGAGCCAGCGCTGATTGGGAGCAGGGATTGCATGACATAATGTCACACAAGCTCAGAGCCAGTGCTGACACAGATAGAACGGCGCTGACTAACAGTGTTACTTTACTGGGGGAAACACAGGAATTCTGAGGGGGTTGTCTAAGTAGTGGAAAACCCTTTATAAAAAGATTAACAAACATCTACAGGCAATTGAAGTGACTGCCAAATATGAAACATTGTTTTCAGATATCTCACAGTCCAGGTAAGTAGTAAGAAGTGTGCAGCTCAGGAGACAAAAGCGCTCATAGTACGGCGGTCAATAAAAAGCACGGGTTAGGAAGGGTATGCCTTCTATTGAATCCGTTACATGTAGTTTTTATTGATTACTTGGATTGTTGAGTGAATTTTACTCCAAAACCCACTAGAAATACTCGAGTGGCAAAATGCTCCTATGATGCCCACGGTGCAGTTTTTCTCCCACACGCTTTTCTGAGCATTTTCCGATAACAAAACAAAAGTTTATTATCTAATGTCCTTTACAGTGAGAAGAATACTACAGCAAAATCTATATCACTTACTAAAATACAGCTTTGCATCGGAAGTTACCTTCATGACCTTTGAGGGTGGAGATGACGGAGCAGGTGTCCAGCTTCAACAGCGTGACCTGGCCAGAGAAGTCTCCCACAAAAGCATATTTGGTTTCCTCATCATACCTGTACGGGGGTGGTTAGGGATCATGTCGCTTCTTACAGAGGTTGCACAGATAAAAGAATCCCCCCAACCCAAAAAAAACAAAACAAAAAAAAAAACATAAAAAGTAAATGAAACCTTACCTCTGTATATGTATGTGAAGATAGAAATAACTCTGCATACATTGATTCTATGCTGCGCTTTCCCACGAGAGCTTACGCTTTGCTTCACTTACCATCACATTACTGAAGGTATAACCCTGGGGAAAGCTATGGGGGTGATATTGGATCTGGGTATTAACACTTAATTTTTCGCTTTTGCGCTTTCGGTTTTCCTTCCCTTCTTCCAAGAGCCATAACTCTTTTCTGTGTACACAGACGTACAAGGACTTGTTCTTTGTGGGACGAGTTGCAATTTTGAATGACACCATTCATTTTACCATATAATGTACTGAATAATAAAGGAAAAATTACAAGTGAGATGAAATGGTGAATATCATGCAATTCAGCCATTGGGGTTTGTTTTGCTGCATTCAGTATATAGTAAACAAGACCGGATAGCATGATTTCCCACGTGAGGATGAATACATAGAGTAAAAAAAAAAAAAAGAAAATATATAACACTTTTGGTGAGCGTTGAAAGAAAGAATTGAGAAGTCTGACAAAAAAAAAAAATTTGGTTTGTGTACACATTTTCCAAGACCCATATCATGGACCTGGGTGAAGGCTTGTTTTTTTGGATTGCGAGTATTGATGGCTTTTTATTGTTTTTTTTTTTTGTTTGTTTTTAGAGATGCGTGGAGATTTTTGATTTTTTTTTCTGATCACAGCATTTAGCAATTAGGTTAATTAGTTACAGATTTCGATAGATCATACTGTTGTGGAATAGATCTGATTTATTTGTTCGGTTTTTTTAAAAAATTTTAACGGTGGAGGAGAAGGGATGATTGCATTTCTTATTTGTAAAAACTCATTTTGTCTATACTTTGTTAGTCCCTTTAGGGGACTTGAATCTGCAATCATTCGATCACTTATACAAGCTGCTGCAATACAATGTAGCTGAGCTTCTGAGGACCAAGATGGAAGTGACGAGGCCCTCGCCTGTCATTGTAATTTAGGCTACTTTCACACTAGCGTCGGTACGGGCCCGTCGCAATGCGTCAGGCCGACGTACCGACGCATGCTGTGAAATAACTGCAAGACGTGGGCAGCGGATGCAGTTTTACAACGCATCCGCTGCCCCATTGTAATGTCCGGGGAGGAGGGGGCGGAGATTTGGCTGCGCATGTGCAGTCGAAAATGGCAGACGCGACGCACAAAAAAAGTTACGAACTTTTTTTGTGCCGACGGTCCGCCAAAACACGACGCATCCATCGCACGATGGATGCGACGTGTGGCACTCCGTCACAATGCGTCGCTAATGCAAGTGTATGGAGAAAAAACACATCCTGCGGGCAACGGTGAAAGTAGCCTTATCAGCATCCTACAATGACGTAACGAGGTGCCTGTGGGAGCCGCTGCGGACATTGGCTGTGACGTCATTTAAGTGCTGCAAAAAAAAAAAAAAAGGATTGACAGTGGTATTTAAATGGTCAGTAACCAGATCTCAGCTATGGAATGGTTGTTAGACAGGTGCCAACTATTTAATACAGCCGGCATCTAATGTATGGATGGACAGAGCTGAGCTCCTGAACCTCCTCTACACCTGGCAACCCAGCACAGGATGCAAGTTACACCCATAAGCGCAAAGGGGTTAAAAATGACTTTGCTACCATACACTGCCATGCCAGCCAAGTTCACATGCTCAGTATTTTTTTTTTAAATTTGGTTTGTGTTCATTTGTGAGATTTGTCATGTTTTTCCGTTTCTGCTGATGGAGCGGTGAGCGCTTGTTGATGAGGTCTGTAAAGCGCTGTGGAATTAATGGCGCTATATAAGAGTAACATACAGTAAAATATTTTAAGATACATACGATGTTTTGATCATTTTTCGGTGCATTTTCTTGGGGGGAGAGGAAATGATCGAAAACCAGCAATTCTGGCTCTTGGATTGTTTTCTCTTTATTACATTACCTTATGGGCTAATTAAGTTTATATTTACAGACAGATCAGACTTTTACAGTGGTGGCAATAGTATATTTTCATTTGGTTTTTAAAATAAGGGTGTCTATTAAAACTTTAAACCTTTTTTTCTATTATTCCTTTTCCTATGAGTGTGGTTGGGCTTTAGAATTACACAAAAATGGCAGAGACCGGGGGGCTTTAGTAGGCCCCTGGCTGCCAATGGCAACCCATCACAAGTGAGGGGCCAATGGGCTCTGGAACGGTCATGGCACACGATCCCGCCATCTGAATGCTGCTTTCAGAGATTGACAGTGGCATTATATAGTGGCTAAAGAGCGGCGATTGCAAGTGATGGCTGGGTAAGACCGTTCCTACCTTGTATGAAGCGGGCTTAGCACCCTAGCATACATATAGCAGAAGTGTGATGAATGGGGGCCAATATGTATGACAATGCCCATTCATAATACAGTGATATAGCCATCTTAAAGGGAAGGTGCCACCAGTATTCTTGTAGTTTCTTTTTTGTGAAATAAAGCTTAAAATAGTAATTACAATGTATTAATGCGATGTTTGCAAACATTTCTATATGAAAAATCTTATATAATTTTGTACAAATATATATATTTACCACTAGGGGGAGCATTTTCCGTTTTAGACCTCAAGCAGCTATAAAATTAGCAGCTGCAGCTTGGATATACCAGACTGTTGCACAACTCTTAGGGTAGATAAATCTTATTCAGCAGGAAGAGTGTAACCCATAACGTTATGGGTTACACTCTTCCTGCTGAATAAGCTCAAGCAGCTATAGTAAGACTTACCAGCTTTACTGTTAGCTGGAAAAATGGGGCAGTAACTGCTGACATCACCATTTCCCTCTCCTTTTGGGTGGTCTAGTATCCCTGGGGCAGAATGAAGAGCAGCATCACAGGGCAGCGCCATTTTGTGGGTGACTGCCCTGTGATCTGCTATCACCAGCAGTTACTGTCTCTCTCCTATCAGTCTTCATATGTCTCTCTCACCCAGATTACATGCATCTCGAATGCTGATTGTACACTGTTCCTCCTTGATGTCTTTGCAGTCTCTGATACTCTGCCTTAGCTTTTCTCCCATTTTACTCCTGTCAATCTAGGATCTGTTCTGCTGGAAGAAGTACTGCTAGTTAAGTTATGTTAGCAGATCCTAATGTCAGGAGATGAGAATTGAGCACAGTTGACAGCCGAGGGCTCCATGAATATGGCAGCAGAACACTCCCACTACTGTGAATTGTGCAGCCCAGAGGCGTGCCCAGTTCACAGCAGTGACAGTTCTATTGCAATAGATAGGGTCTGCGTCTGTCTGTTATCTACTATGACCATGGGATGCCGTATGATGACACTGAAAGTGTCGTGTTGCTAATGTGAAAGCAAGATGTCAGCCCTCAGTGCCTTATTTAAACTCCTATAACACACGGAATATGTTTCAAATGCAATCAAAACTTGGTTATAACAGCATGTTATGCTACATTACATTAATTTATGAATGATCTACAAACGCGGTACCTTTCCTTTAAGCATTTAGGGCGTCTCTACAGCATATGTCATAAATGCCTGATAGTTGCGAGAGCCAACATAATCTCCAGTAGCTCAAAGGGTGAGGTGGCCATGCTTGCATGGAGAGTTACAGAAGAGGGTGAACAAGCAGCTCCCTCAGGCTGCTCTCCTCACTTATTACAAGAGACCGGAGTGGTACAAGGGCAGTAGCCAACTGCCCACAAAGGATTTCACTTTAGTAATGAAAGACAATTGCAGAAAACATCTACCGTGCTTTGGCAGTCTGAAAATATAGCTCAAGAGCCAGCCCGGCACACTGAGGTATACAATCCTGGAAGTAGGAGATGAAAAAAAACAGGAGCCTCCACTGAAAAATGAATGTTACAAGACATAGAAAAGATTAACTCAAAATCCAAGATAAACAAGGCCATAAATACTTCTGAAAGTATTTACAACCTAAACTGATCCTCCTTGACTGGTCCGTGCTGTGGGTGAATAGCACAATTGCGTAATAAAGTGATCTAAAAAAAACTATTGTACTGCAATGTTCAGGATTTTAGTAGGTTTTCTTTTGAGAGTGGAGGTACACTTTAAAGTTAGGTCACCTCTAGAATGGCACAATCTATACATTCATGCTTAATCTAAAGACCCGTACAAAGGATACTGGAGGCAGGAGGCCCAGGAAGTGAATGCATGTCGTCCCACCAGCGATCCGCTCTGCGTGCACATCCAGGTGAGGAATTTATCCTGCCCAGTGCTAATCACCCATTCAGGGTCAGGAGCGAAAATTACCTCGGTCACACGGTTCTGATGAGCTGTAATAGTTAATCACAAATATAATAATTAGCGGAACCTCGTGAGAGACTGAAATTGGAGCTAACTGACCTATGAAAGGCAATGAGACACCAGTACATGGGGCATTCACCTAAACTGCAGAAGAGAACCAGTAGTACCTTCCGCTCTCTTCCAATCTAACCTACACAATATGAATCATATAGTGGGATCTCATGCTTTAGACCAAATACCTTTCACTAGAAATATCTAGTACAGCAGACTCATCTACCTACCAGGGTACGTCTTCACAAAGTTCATTTTGTTAAAGTCATCGGAGACCAAAAACTCCTGCCCAACAAAAAATGTAAGAAAAATTTTAGACACAATGTCTTACTACATATGAAAACAATACATAAACAAGTAGAATAGTCTCCATGCTTGTCAAAATAACAGCAATCTAATTCAGCTTTTATGGTTCACAAGAGACCAAGTATGGAACACAATGTCCAGACCTCCTGCTGGTCTCCAGGCCCAAACTCAACAGCCTCATAGGATATATACACATAAGAGGCTGCTGAGATGGGGTCAGGACAGGAGACCTGTGCTCAGTCCGTGCATCACACCTCACACCAGGACAGTGAAACCGGCCTACACATACACAGATACTTACAACAATAGCTCCACTATCTTGTCCCACAAAAATCATTCTACTCTCATGGTGGTATCTCAGAGCTGAGCAAGGGGCTGAAATAAAAAATGACAAAGTTAGATACAAACAAGGACAAACCAAATATTAAAAACTAGATGGTGGCCCGATTCTAACACATCGGGTATTCTAGAAAATGTATGTATGTATGTATGTATGTATGTATGTATGTATGTATGTATGTATGTATGTATGTATGTATGTATGTATGTCTGTCTGTATGTCGCGCTTAGCACAGCCACGCAGTATATAACACAGCCCACGTAATATATAGCACAGCCCACGTAATATATAGCACAGCCCACGTAATATATAGCACAGCCCACGTAGTATATAGCACAGCCCACGTAGTATATAGCACAGCCCACGTAGTATATAGCACAGCCCACGTAGTATATAGCACAGCCCACGTAGTATATAGCACAGCCCACGTAGTATATAGCACAGCCCACGTAGTATATAGCACAGCCCACGTAGTATATAGCACAGCCCACGTAGTATATAGCACAGCCCACGTAGTATATAGCACAGCCCACGTAGTATATAGCACAGCCCACGTAGTATATAGCACAGCCCACGTAATATATAGCACAGCCCACGTAATATATAGCAACGCCCACGTAATATATAGCAGTGTGGGCACCATATCCCTGTTAAAAAAAATTAAAATAAAAAACAGATACTATATACAGTACAGTATACAGTTATATACTATCACCCTCCGGCGTCCACCGAAGCTGTCCCGATGCGCGCAATGCTGCCGCCACCTTCCGTTCCCAGTGATGCATTGCGAAATTACCCAGATGACTGGTAATTTCGCAATGCATCACTGGGAACGGAAGCTGGCGGCAGAATCGCGCGCATCAGTGGACGGCGGAAGGGGAGAATAGCACAATTTTTTTATTATTATTATTTTTAACATTGTATCTTTTTACTATTGATGCTGCATAGGCAGCATCAATAGTAAAAAGTTGGTCCGGGATGGGGTGACACACTGGCACTGACTGGAGGGGAGTAGGGAGGAGGCACTTACTTGAGGAGAGTAGGGAGGGGCCAATTCGCGGCCGGACTAAGCCTGTCGCTGATTGGTCTCGGCGGGCCGCGACCAATCAGCGACGCGGGATTTCCGTTACAGACAGACAGACAGACAGACGGAAGTACCTCTTAGACAATTATATAGATAGATTAAATAAAAATACATATATATCCAGTACATTATATATACACTGCTCAAAAAAAATAAAGAACACTTAAGCAACACAATGTAACTCCAAGTCAATCACAATTCTGTGAAATCAACCTGTCCAGTTATGAAGCAACACTGATTGTGAAACAATTTCTCCTGCTGTTGTGCAAATGGAGCAGACAAGTAGAAATATTAGGCAATTAGCAAGACAACTCCTATAAAAAGGCATGGTTCTGCAGGTGGTGACCACAGACCATTTCTCTGTTCTCTTCCGTTTTGGCTGTTTCGGTCACTTTTGCATTTTGTCATTGCTCTCACCCCTAGAAGTACTGTACAGTAGCATGAGGCAGTGTCTACAACCCACACTGAGGTTTTTGTTTGCAACCCACAGAAGTTGTTCAGGTAGTGCAGCTCACAACAGAGTTGAGAGGAAACGTCCATGTGGACACGCTGAGTGGAACAGCTTTTGTGCAGATAGCCCACAAGGAGTGGTGGGTAACTCCCCAGTCTTGAAGCCACAAGATAACAATTATGGAAACAGGAACACATGGGCTACTTGCACAGTGAACAAGTCTGTAGGAACCTGCTCTATATGGGTATACCTTGACGTTTGGTGGAGCAGCTTAGTATACATTTTTTGCAAAAAATGTATCAACCAAATACCCTGTTTTTTTACATCTTTTTACTAGCACTTGCAGATTACTGTGATTTTTTGAAACTGAGTGTTTTTGGTTTTACTATGCTCTTTCGTGTCTTCAACATCCTCCAGCATGACCGGTTTGGCAGTGAGTCAGTAATGCTGTGGGGAGGCAATTTTTCAGAGGGCCGCGCAGCCCTCAATGTGTTAGCCAGGGGTACTCTGACTGCCATTAGGTACCGGAATGAGAGTCTCAGACCCATTGCGAGACCATATTCAGGTGCAGTGGGTCCTGGGTTCCTTCTGATGCATGACAGTCCTAGGCCTCAAGTGGCTTAAGTGTGTCAGTAGTTCCTGCATGATGAAGACATTGATGCTATGGACTGGCCCGCCCTTTCCCCAGACGTGAATCCAATCAAGCACATCATGTCTTGTTCCATCCACCGATGGCACGTTTAACTACAGACTGTCCAGGAGTTGACTGATGATTTAATCCAGGTCTGGGAGAAGATGCCTCTGGAGAACATCCTCCACCTCATCAGGAGCATGCCCAGGCACTGTAGGGAGCTCATATAGGCACGTGGAGGCCACACACTACTGAGCATAATTTCCTTGTCTTGAGGCATTTCCACTGAAGTTGGATCAGCTTATAATTTAATTTTCCACTTTGATTTTGAGTATCATTCCAAATCCAGACCTCCATGTGATATTAATTTTCATTTACATTGATCATTTTTGTGTTTTATTGTTCTCAACGCATTCCACTATGTAATGAATAAAGATTTGCAACTGGAATATTTCATTCATTGATATCTAGGATGTGAGATTTTAGTGTTCCCTTTTTTTTTGAGCAGTGTATATATCTTATTTTGTTCAGTATGGAAAAGAACAATCTCCTGCAGATGCTTATCCACAGAGTTAGGGCTCAGTCAAATGTCTTATCTCGTATGCGAAAAACAGTTTTTCAGATAGAACTCGTACCCATTATGGTCTATGGAGCTGTTCACATGTCCATGTATTTTTGTCAACTGGCTGGTCCGCACAAAATCACAGACATGTCCGATGTAACAGAATTTCAGATAAATCTCGTTAATACAAATCATATTGCACTCAGATGCCATCTATGTGCTGTCCATTCTTCAAAGATCGAAATGAGAAGCTGGAGAAACTTTTTTTTCCATAAGAGAAAAACTGATAAAACAAAGGTAAAAAATGACCAAACTCTGATCAAAAGAACTGATGAAACTCAGACCTTCTTGCCGGACGAGAAAAAAAACTGCTGTCTGAGTACATTGTAATATCAGTGCAGCTGAAAGCGGCCAAACTTACTGGGTGGGGTAAAGCGGAGGTTTGGAAGCCATTTACATATTTTTTTATTTTTATTTTTATTTATTTTTTTACACAGGAATTAAGACAAACCCACTGAAAAAATTATTTGTAAATTTTCACAACGTTCCATGCAGGACAAAATTCTAAAAAAAAAGTTCAGTTATTCATTAACTTCTTGGTGCTGCAGCCATTTTTCCCTTTTTTTTTTCCATCTCTGCTTTCCAGGAGAGGCAGTTTTAGTTTTGACAGCGTTCTCTTTCTCTCAGCAGTAAAATTTACAGGTATATGTTAACTTTATTCTGGGCGTCCTTATGATTACAGAGATACAAAAATTATAGAGCTAAGGTTTTATTACTTTCAAGAAGTATAAAGAAGTTTTGAAATACAGAGGTTTGCAGAAGTGTTCACCCTTTGTTTTACCTATTTTATTACGTTACAACCTGTGTTTAAATATTTTTGTAATCCGATTTGTGTGTGATGCATCAGCACTAAATAGTCTAAGTTGGTGAAGTGAGAAAAACATAGGCATAAACTAAATTTATGGGATCAAATAACTAGAAATTGGCATGAGCATATGAATTCACCCGTTTTTCTGGTGCAAGTAATTCCCTTCATAAGTCACATGTCCACCCGTGTGCAATCTATGTGTGACATGGTCTGTCAGTATATACATGCATTTTCTGAAAGGCCACAGAGGCTGCAACACCATTATGCAAGAGGCAACACTAAGCAAACAACACCATGAAGACCAAGGAGGTCTCCAAACAAGTCAGGGACAATGTTGTTGAGAAGGTCAAGTGAGGGATGGGTTATAAAAAAAACATCCTAATCTCTGATCCTCCCCCGGATCACCATTAAAGCCATGATCATCAAATGGAAAGAACATGGTGCCACAACAAACCTGCCAAGAGAGGGCCACCACCAAAACTCTCAGCCCGGGATGGAGGACATTAATCAGAGAGACAGCACAGAGACCAAAGGTAACCCTGAAGGAGCTGCTGAGTTCCAAAGCAGACTGGAGTATCTGTCCATACGACCACGGAAGAGTGGGCTGAAAAAAGCCTTTACTTAAAATGAGCCTTACAATTTTTGTAAGTTTGCCAATAGACATGTGGGAGCCTCTCCAAATGTATGGAGGAAGGTGCTGTGGTCAGATGAGATCAAAATTTAACTTTTTGGCCATCAAAGTAAACGCTATGTCTGCCACCAAACAAGCACGGCTCAATCACCCCAAGAACACCATCCCCATAGTGAAACATGGTGGTGGCATCATGCTGTGGGGTTGTTTTTTGACACCAGGGCCAGGGAAAACAGATGGTGTGAAATACAGGGACATTCTTGAGCAAAACATTTTTTTCACTCTGTCAGTGATTTGAGATTGGGACAGAAGGTTCACCTTCCAACAAGACAGTGACACAAAATATACTGCTAAAGCAAGACTAGAGTGGTTTAAGCGGAAACATGTAAATATTTGAAGTGGCTCGTCAAGGCCAGACCTTAATCCAATTGACAATCTGTGGTCAGACTTGAAGATTGCTGTTCATCAGAGGAAACCATCTAACTTGAAGGAGCTGGAGCAGTTGTGCATTGAGGAATGGGCAAAAATCCCAGTGACAAGATGTGAAAAGCTCATAGAGACCTATCCAAGGAGAAGTGCAACTGCAATGGAGACTCAAAGTATTGACTTTAGGTGGGGGGGTTAATAGTTATGCACACTGAAGTTTTCAGTTATTTTGTCCTATTTGTTGTGTGCTTCACAATAAAAAGAAAACCAAACGTTCACACTTAGCCATGTTCTTTACATCAACTGATGCAAACCCTCAAAATGAACACAAAAACTTGAAATTCCAGGACGTGAAGTAGCAAAGCATGGAAAAAATGCCAAGAGGGTGAATACTTTCGCAAGCCACTGTAAATTCAATTTTAGTTTGTTTTACCATGTTGACTACGTTTTATTACATTATTTTTTTAGAGGCAAAATGACAGTAATGCCAGTATTTTTTACTGCATTAATTGTGCACGATAAGCATATTAAAGGGAACCTGTCACCCCCAAAATCGATGGTGAGGTAAGCCCACCGTCATCAGGGGCTTATCTACAGCATTCTGTAATGCTGTAGATAAGCCGCCGATGTTACCTGAAAGAGGAAAAAAAAAGAGGTTAGATTATACTCACCCAGGGGCGGTCCCGCTCCGATGGGCGTCGCAGGTCCGTTCCGGCGCCTCCTATCTTCATTCCATGACGTCCTCTTCAGGTCTTTACGCCGCGGCTCTGGCGCAGGCGGACTTTGTCTGCCCTGTTGAGGGCAGAGCAAAGAACTGCAGTGTGCAGGTGCCGGGAAAGGTCAGAGAGGCCCAGCACCTGCGCACTGCAGTACTTTGCTCTGCCCTCAACAGGACAAAGTACGCCTGCGCCGGAGCCGCGGCGTGAAGACCAGAAGAGGACGTCATGGAATGAAGATAGGAGGTGCCGGAACAGACCTGAGACGCCCATCGGACCGGACCGCAGCGGGACCGCCCCTGGGTGAGTATAATATAACCTCTTTTTCTCATCTTTCAGGTTACATCGGGGGCTTATCTACAGCATTACAGAATGCTGTAGATAAGCCCCTGATGACGGTGGGCTTAGCTCATCATCGATTTTGGGGGTGACAGGTTCCCTTTAAATAAGGGCCAAGTCCCATACAACACAGTATAGCTCATTTAAAGTGCATTTTGGTGGCGACAGTCCACCCACAATCGATCTATTGCTGGTTCACCACAGAAATGCTTCTACATCACCATCTATCACCAGTCAGGATCCTCATATTAACCCTTTCAATACAGGGCGATTTTCCGTGTTTTATTTATTTTTTGTTACAATTTAGTTTTTTCCTCCCCTTCTTCCAAAAGCCATAACTTTGTTATATTTCCGTCCACATAACTAAGCCGTAGGGCTTGATTTTTGCAGGAAAAGTCGTACTAGGTTATGACTCCATTCATTTTAACATGTAAAGTGGGGAAAAATTTCAAATCGAGTTGAAATTGCAAAAAAGTACAATTCTTCAACTGGTTTTGGGGTTTTTAATCTACCAAGTTCATTATATGGTAAAACTAACCTGGAAATATAGTTCTCCAGGTCATTACGATTACACAGATACCAAATATGTGTAGCTTGGGGAGGAGGGTAGAGGGGTGTGTTTATTCAAGCAGTGAAAAAAAAAAAAATTTTGAAATCTGTATATGTATGTATATAAATATTTGCATTGTCATTTTTAGGGTATGTGCACACGATGCAGATTTGGTGCAGAATTGCACTGTGATTAACAGTACAATGTAAATCAATGTGAAAAAAAAAAAAGCTGTGCACATGGTGCAGAAAAATCTGCGCAGAAACGCTGCAGATTTCAAAGAAGTGCATGTAACTTTTGTGCGTTAATGCAGTGTTTCTGCACCCCTCCATTAATAGAAATCTGCAGTGGTAAAATCTGCACAAAAAAACGCATTAAAAACGCACAAAAAACGCATTAAAAAACGCATTAAAAAAAGCACCTGCGGATTCTGCCAGGAGATGCAGATTTAGTGCAGAAAATTCTGCACCACATTTCCTACGTGTGCACATAGCCCCATATTCCAAAAATTGAAAATGTTACAGGAGTCTAAGGCTATGTGAGGGCTTATTTTTTGCTCCCTGAGCTGATGTCTTTACTGTTACTATTTTGGGGTAGGTAAGCCATCTTTCACACATCAGTTTTTAGCCGTCAGGCACAATCCAGCTAACTTTGAAAAAAACGGATCCTTGGCAAACTGAGAAAAACTGATGCGACGGATCTGTTTTTCTGCTGGATCTGACTTTTTTTTTTTTTTTTTTAACCTGGGGACAGAGTTTGGAGATCCGTCGAGAGAGAGGGGGGAGAGAAAAATGCATGATTTTTTTTTTTTTTTTTTAAACGGAATTGGTTGCGGAATTCCATCATTTCACCTCACGTTTTATCTGTTTTTCGCCGGATCCGTCGCTGTGCGTTTTTTCACCAAACAGAAAAAAACGTTCCTGTGTATGTTTTCTCCGGCCGCCAGAAAACTAATTTTCGATGGATCCGGCAAAAAAAGAAAAAAAAAAAAGGATGAAACATGAGGCCATCTGGAGCAATCCAGCGCTGAGAAAAAAAAGTATTCGGCGGCAACTTTTGCAGGATCCATTTATTTTTTATATTTTTTATTTTTTTTAATTCGCCAGATTGTGCCTGATCGCAAAAACCTGATGTAAAAGGGGCCTAAGATGTTTTGATCGCCTCTTATTGCATTTTATTTGTTTTACGGCAGCCGGAAAAAAAACCATAATTCTGGCATTTCAGTTTTTCTTCTCGTTATGCTGTTTACTAATCGGATTAATTTATTTTAGATTTTGACAGCTCGGACTTTTAGGAACGCAGTGATACCAAATGTGTATTTTTATTTTATTGTTTTATAGTGAAAATCACTGTCTCCTATGAACATCAGCTAAATGCTGGCTCTCAGAGGAAAATAGTCATAGACCCCTGGCTGTCACGGCAACCGATCAGGCCACGCGATCACACTGCAGGAGAGTCGATGGGGGTGTGGAATGATACACCTTCCTGCCACCAGAGATTGACAGTAGCATTTAACAGGTTAAAGGAAACCTGTCACCCCCAAAATCGAAGATGAGCTAAGCCCACCAGCATCAGGGGCTTATCTACAGCATTCTGTATCCTGAAAGATGAGAAAAAGAGGTTAGATTATACTCACCCAGGGGCGGTCCCGTCCGATGGGCGTCGCGGTCCGGTCTGCGGCCTCCCATCTTCATCAGATGACGTCTTCTTCTTGTCTTCACGCCACAACTCCGGCGCAGGTGTACTTTGTCTGCCCTGTTGAGGGCAGAGCAAAGTACTGCAGTGCGCAGGTGCCGGGAAAGGTCAGAGAGGCCCAGCACCTGCGCACTGCAGTACTTTGCTCTGCCCTCAACAGGAAAAAGTACACCTGCGTCAGAGCTGCAGCGTGAAGACAAGAAGAGGCCGTCATCGTAAGAAGATGGGAGACCCCGGACCGGACCGGGACACCCATCGGACCGGAACAGAACCGGGACCACCCCTGGGTGAGTATAATATAACGTCTTTTTCTCATCTTTAAGGATACATCGGTGGCTTATCTACAGCATTACAGAATGCTGTAGATAAGCCCCTGATGCCGGTGGGCTTAGCTCACCATCGATTTTGGGGGTGACAGGTTCCCTTTAACAGCATGGGCAACTGATGTTCTATAATTTGAATATTCTGTAACAGACATTTCCTGATTCCATAACTGCCATTTCCCCCGGAAACACTTGGATATTCCGCCGGAGAAAAAGCGGCGTTTCCAGGATGTTACAATATACACAGGAAACCCGGCCGTATTTACACAGCTGGAAGATAGCAGCACTGGCACAAATACACTGACTCCACACTGCGTCCAGCCTCAGCCATCACGGAATAGAACACTTCAAAAGTGAACATTTAAAGGGAACCTGTCAGCAGGATTGTGCTCAGTAACCTACACACAGTGTCAGGTTGGCGCCTTTATACTGATTACAATGATACCTGGGAGATTAATCCATGTTGTTGTTTAAGCTTTGTGTTAATGACATGCTCGTGCTTCGGGGCAGCATGTGGGGGGGTCTTAGGCTGTGTGCACACGTTCAGGATTTTTCGCGTTTTTCGCTATAAAAACGCAATAAAACCGCTAAAAAAACATACATTAAGCATCCTATTATTAGAATACAATCCGCAATTTTTGAGTACATGTTTGCGTTTTTTTCCACGGAGGAATCGCATTCCGAAAAAAAAATGCAGCATGTTCATTCTTTGTCCGGAAATGTGGGGATTCCGCACACATAGGAATGCATTGATCCGCTTTCTTCCTGCTTGTGGCTATGCCCACCATACGAGAAGTAAGTGGATCATGTGCGGTTGGTACCCAGGGTGGAGGGGAGGAGACTCTCCTCCAGGCCCTGGTAACCATATAATTGTTAAAAAAAAAAAAAAAAAAAAAGAATTAAAATAATAAATCGTGATATTCTCACCATCCGGCGTCCCCCGCAGCGTTCCCGCTCCTCGCGATGCTTCTGTTCCCAGTGATGCTTTGCGGCAATGACCTGTGATGACGTGGGTCTCGCAAGACTGCTACGTCATCACAGGTCATTCTCGCAATGCATTACTGGGAACGGGAGCATCGCAAGGAGCGGGAAGACTGCCGGGGACGCCGGAAGGTGAGAATATCACGATTTATTTTTTTTAAACTATTTTTAACATTAGACCTATTTACTATTGATGCTGCATAGGCAGCATCAATAGTAAAAAGTTGGTCACACTTGTCAAACACTATGTTTGACAAGTGTGACCAACCTGTCAGTCAGTTTTCCAAGCGATGCTACAGATCGCTTGGAAAACGCTAGTATTCTGCAAGCTAATTACGCTTGTAAAACGCTAGTGTTTAGCGGGAAAACGCATGCCAATTCCGCATGCTTTTTACCCACGGCACAGTTGTGGAATTGCCGCTGAAATTTCCGCGGCAATTCCGGACGTGTGCACATAGCCTTAATGTGGTGCTCTGCTTACATATGCATCGGTATGGCATAGGTCACGATCCCTCACTGGCCTGCCCCCTAGTTTACATAATGAATGTAATATGTATTGGGGAGAAAACAAACAAACAAAAAAACACATTTAGCAGACAGGCGTCGGCGCATATATAATATGCATTAACCCCTTAACGTCCAATGACGGATATATCTGTCACTGGACGCCTCCCCGTTTCATCGCCAGAGCCAGCACCTTTTCCGGCACATGACATCTGACCCGACAGCTGCAGGTGGAATCACGATGTACCCGCGGCTATTAACATGTTAAATGCCACTGACAAACTGACAGCGGCGTTTAACGCGTGCTTCCGGTAAGCGAGACTGAAATCTGTCCATCGGTGACCCCTGTCAAATGACCACGGGTCACCGATGGGTTGACATGACAACCAGAGGTCTCCTGTAGACCTCTATGGCTGTCACTGCCGGATTGCTAAGAGAGCCGCCCAGTGGACGGCGCTCACAGGAAGTGAGTAATTCTGCTTATACAGGTGATCTGATCATCGCCTCTATGAAGCAGAGCCGATCGGGTTATGGCAGCTCCTAGTCTCTCATGGAGACTACTGAAGCATGCAAAAAGTAAAAAGAAAAAAAAAATGTTTTTAAAATCATAAAAAGTCCAAATCACTCCCCAACACCCAAATAAAATAAAGCCACTAAAAAAAATTCAAGAATAAAAAATAAAAATCAAACATGCACATATTTAATATCGTCGTGTTCAGAATCGCCCAATCAATATATAAAAAGAATACAATCAGTAAAACGGTGTAGAGAGAGAGAAAAAAAAAAAAATATTGAACAGCCAGAATTACTTATTTTTAGCTGCTGCAACATAATGTGATAACGGGCAATCAAAAAAATCATATGCACACCAAAAAGGTATCAATAAAAACGTCAGCTCGGCACGCAAAAAATAAGCCCTCACCTAACCCGAGCTCACAAAAAATGGAGACGCTACAGGTATCGGAAAGTGGCACAATTTTTTTTTTTTTTTTTTTTTTTGACAAAGTTTAGAATTTTTTTTTCACCACTTAGATAAAAAAAGAACCCAGACATTTTTGATGTCTATGAATTCGTAATGACCTGGAGAATCATAATGGCAGCTCAGTTTTAGCATTTTGTGATCCTAGTAAAAAAGCCAAAACAAAAAACAAGTGTGAGACTGCACTTTTTTTGCAATTTCTCCACACTTGGAATGTTTTTTCAATTTTCTAGTACACGACTTGGTAAAACAAATGGTGTCGTTCCAAAAGTACAACTTGTCCCGCAAAAAATAAGCCCTCACATGGCCATATTGACGGGAAAATAAAAAAAAAAAGTTATGGCTCTGGGAAGGAGGGGAGCGAAAAATGGAAATGCAAAAACGGAAATACCCCTGGTCCTTAAGGGGTTAAATTATTTTCTTTAAAGATATACATTTATTCTGAAGAAAATAACAAAATTCTCTCTCAAAATGGCGCCGGCCGCCCCTGCTCAATGACATATATTGACCATCCCATAGATGCTACTACGAGAAAACGAAAGTTTGTCTCCAAGATGGCGTTGACGGCGCCTGCGGAGTAGGATTGCTGATAAATACTACTGCGCAGGCGTGGCAGGCACCATTGTGAGAAGTTATTTTTTTTTTTGTCAGATTAAAGTATATCACTTAGTGCAGCAGGGCTGATGCAGTGTGACAGACAGGCAGTGACCACAGGAAAGTTCAAAACAAAGTGTCTTTAATGTTCAACATACTCAGAAACGGAAAAGAAATGGCATCCTCCGGTTCGTATTCGGGAATCAAAACAATCCGTATCTGAGATCTGTTACCGTGGGTGACTGCACCATCGTGTCACGTTGAGGGGCGCCAGGTCTTTTGGATTCGCTTGGCTCCGTGTTACTTCACAGAGGCTGAACCTTGCAGAGCCACCTCCTCTGCAGTTTGCAAACCGACACCCCCAACCCTTTACTGCAGGGATTTTAAATGGAATCTGTGGACATGGGCCACTTGTAAGACCAGGCTGGAGAAGGTGAACCGCACCACTACCATCTCCTGTAGCTAACTTAAAAAATAAATGGCCATGCCGGGTTTTCTTAAATCTGTCTTGGGCAAATAGCTTGTCCAAGACCACACTTTTATTCTGCACGCCAACCACAGCTATGCCTGTGACTACAATACACTCCAGCGGCCTCAATACGCTTCTATGCGCATCCTGGGGGACACATAGTGACCCTCGCATAAACTACCTGTCACTGCCTCACACACTAAATAAAATAATGTAATGCATATTATAGATGTGATCATGCTGCAGAGAAGGCGATGCCGCCGACAGCTGAATGGGATTTATTTAACACATATTATATTCAGTATGAAATATAGGGGGCAGGTCAGTGAGGGATCAGTGACCTGTCAGCAGTCTGCATTATGAATAGCTAATCAGAGCACCACATGAAGACCCCCACAGGCCGCCCCAAAGCACGAGCATACCATTAACATAAACTGAAAATAAGGATTAAACAACAACCACAAGACGGCGCAGACCTGACACTGTCTGTAGGTTACTGAGCACATTTCTGCTGACAGGTTCCCTTTAAAAGGATTTCGATACTGATAAAATGTACCCACATGGCAGAGCAGACTCCACTCTCTTTATATACACAGGGAGATATCGGGTAGGGCAAAAACTAATGTAGCTCTTACATGACATGGTGTGATAGATGCTGGGCCAATACTGCCCGCTGTCTCTCTTCAGCCATATTCGCAGAGTCCTGTGGATACAAATGAAGCTTTTATATATCGTTGTTACAGTACAAAAACAGAAGATATTTCAGGAAAGTATTACGTTCCAATAGTGTTTACACAGTTACAGGAGAAATGATTTCTCTGTTATAGGGAACCGGTCATAAGATTCCTGTCGCCTGAACCATGGGAGAGACCTGTCAATCACCTGGAGAGGGGCAGGGAGAAGTCAGAAAGGGGCTGACCTTTCTTCAGCCAGAGGAGACAGGGTTGTAAATACGTTATTTTTTGTTTGTTTTTGTGACACCCCCTTTAACTCTTCGGTGCCATCAATAAAAATGTAGTGGACATCCCCTTCAATTCAACTTGAAAAGTCATGTATTGTGTGATTTAACAGTAAATAATATTTATTTGTAGGACAACCCCTTTAAGGCTATGCGCACACGTTCAGGATTCTCTGCAGAATTTTCCTGAACAAAACCGGACTTTTTCTGCAGGAAATCCGCATGCGTTTTTCACGCGTTTTTTGCTCGTTTGTGACGCTGTTTTGTGCGTTTTTTTCCGGAGCTTCCCAATGCATTAAATAGCAGGAAAAATGCGAAAAATCCGCAAAATTAATGAACATGCTGCGTTTTTAACGCAATGCGTTTTTTTCGCGGAAATATCGGATTACTCACCGGTAATGCTCTTTTATAGAGCCCACGACAGCACCCACTGAGAGAGGGGATCCGCCCCTAGGAACAGGAAACCTACAGAGAGATAAAAGGGGCGGCCCCCCCCTCGCTCCTCAGTTGTTTTACAGAGAAAAAGGAGGAACCGCCGCCAGGTTTTTTAGTTTACCAGGTTTAGGCATATATACATATTTACAACCTCATACCATATTACTCTATTATATACATCTCCCTATTAAGACACCACGTGCAACTAAATAAAGAAAAGGGAGGGAATCGAATGGGTGCTGTCGTGGGCTCTATAAAAGAGCATTACCGGTGAGTAATCCGATATTTTCTATTCGCCACGACAGCACCCACTGAGAGATTTTCAGAGACTATATACTGGGTGGGTTAACTGAATCAAGAACCGAAACCCCAAAGGTTAGGTCAGAAGCAGCAGATAGATCTAATCTATAGTGTCTATAGAAGGTGTTTGGTGAAGACCAAGTTGCAGCCTTACATATAATGTCTATCGGCACATTCGCCCTTTCTGCCCAGGAGGTCGACACGGCTCTTGTGGAGTGTGCTCCCACATGCATTGGAGGATCTCTTCCTCCAGCTTTATACGCCAGGATTATGGCATCTCTAATCCAGCGTGATAGCGTGTTCTTTGTAACTCTGGAACCCTTGGTTTTCCCCTGGAAAGAGACAAAGAGAGCCCTACTCTTCCTCCAGTCCCTAGTCCTCTCTAAGTAGGCTAGAATAGTTCTCTTAACATCTAGGGTATGAAGCCTGGCTTCTTCTGGAGTCGAGTGGTCTTTATAGAAGGTAGGTAACAAGATCTCCTGGGATCTATGAAAACTAGTGGCTACCTTAGGGAGATAACAAGGGTCCGTCTTTAAAATTATTCTATCAGATGTCACGGATAGATAAGGAGGGTCAATAGACAAGGCATGGAGATCACTCACTCTTCTAGCGGATACTAACGCTACTAACAGTATTGTTTTTAGCGAGATGTTCTTTAATGAGGCCTCATGTAGCGGCTCAAACGGGCTTTGTGTCAAGGCATCTAGGACCAGAGATAGATCCCACTGAGGCACCTGTGGTATATGAATAGGTTTCGATCGTTCACATGCTGATATAAAACGAGAAACCCATCTATCTCCCGCCACATCATAACTAAAGAGGGCTCCTAGAGCTGAAACCTGGACTCTTAGAGTATTTACAGACAGTCCTAATTCAAGTCCTTTTTGCAAGAACTCCAATATTGCAAATATAGGAACTTCAGCGGAAAGTTGTGCAGTATGAAATTGAAGGAATTTTTTCCAAATTCTGACATAGATTTGGGTAGTGGAAGGCTTTCTACTCTTCATAAGAGTATCTATAAGCCCACTGGAAAAACCCCTTAGAGTTAGTAAGTGCCTTTCAAATTCCATACCGTCAGATTCATGCCTTTTACCCGAGGATGGAAAAACGGTCCCTGAGACAACAGGTCCTTGGTCTGAGGCAGGATCCAAGGGTCTGTAGTCGACATCGCCCTGAGCCAGGAGAACCATGGCCTTTTGGGCCAGAATGGGGCTACCAACAGAACTCTTGCCCCCTCCTCCCTTATTTTTCTTATTACTATAGGTAATAGATTCCATGGAGGGAATGCGTAGGCCAGGTCGAATGTCCATGGCACCTGAAGGGCATCGAATATGTCGGGGTTGTCCAGTCTGCAAAGGGAAGCAAATGTTTTGACCTGACGGTTGGACCTTGTTGCGAATAGGTCTATTTGTGGCACGCCCCATCGGTCTGTTATCAGCCGGAAAATCTCTCTGCTGAGCATCCATTCCCCTTGATGAAGGGTATGGCGACTGAGGAAATCGGCACGAATGTTGTCTATACCTCTGATGTGCACCGCTGACAAGGACAACATGACTTTCGGCTAACGTCATGATGTCCGAAGAGACTTTCATAAGATTTTCTGACCGTGTACCTCCTTGACGATTTAAATAGGCTACTGCCGAGGTGTTGTCTGAGAGGACCCTTGTGTGAGAGCCTCGTAGCTGGGGAAGAAAGTGGAGTAGGGAATAATATATAGCTCTTAATTCTTTTACATTAGAGGAATTAGCTAATTCTGACCCGGACCAAAGGCCCTGAACCACCTCATCACCAAAATGTGCTCCCCAGCCCTCCGGACTAGCATCTGTGGTCACTATGGAAGAAGGGGTAATGACCCATGGTACCCCCTCTGATAGATTTCCCCAATCTAACCACCATGTAAGGGAGTGTACTACCTCTGCCGTTAAGAAAATTGTTCTATCTAAATGTACTCTATTTTTAGTGTCCTCCTGTAATACCAATTTTTGCAGCTGCCTGGTATGGAATTGGGCCCATTTAACCGCAGGGATACATGATGATAGCGAACCTAACAATGACATGGCATTTCTCAGTGACATATTACGCTTTTTGATAGCCAAATCTACTTTACTAATGATCGAATACTTTTTATCATCAGGCAACCAACATTTTTGGTCTACTGAATCCAGGAGGAGACCTAAAAATTTCTGACAAGTGACGGGTTGAAGTCTGGATTTTTCCCAGTTAATAATCCAACCCAGCCTTTGTAAAGAGGATACCACCTCCTTCAACCTTTGCTCACACTGTAAGAAATTTTTCCCCACAATTAGTAGGTCGTCCAGATATGGGATGACCAATGTGTCTTTTAATCGTAGGAAGGACATTACTTCCAAAAGTAACTTAGTAAAGACTCTAGGAGCCATAGACAGACCAAAGGGCATTGCTCTATATTGAAAATGACGAACTTGACAGTCTATAACTACTGCTACCCGAAGAAACTGCTGGTGCGACTGGTGTATAGGAAGATGATAATAAGCATCTTTGAGATCAAGTACTACCATGTAACAGTTAGGGAACAAATTTTTAATGGCTGATCGAATGGATTCCATCTTAAATGTTGTGGGTTTTATGAACATATTTAGTTTCCTCAAATTAAAAATAGTTCTATAGGATCCGTCAGGTTTTGTAATCAGAAACAAGGGGGAGTAGAACCCCTGCCCCATTTGAGATGACGGAACCTCTATTAAGACCCGTTTTGCAAGAAGGGACTTAACTTCTACTTCCAATGCTTCTTGTTGTAGTTTGGATTTTAGGGAGGTGAGCCGAAAGGAATCCGGAGGTTTTCGGATGAAGTCTAGGGTGAGGCCTGAGGATATTAATTTTGTGGCCCATGGGTTGACAGTTATTTCTCTCCACTGATTGATAAATCCCAGTAGTCTACCGCCCACTGGTGGAATAGGGTTCCCGGGATTTTTCGGCTGGTTTGAAGGGACGTTTGTTAAACAAATTGCCTTTCTGCCTGAAGTCTTTGTTCCTCCATTGCTCTTTAAAGCTTCCCTTTCTGCCAAATGCTGGCCTCCTAAATGCCCTTCTGTAAGCAGGAACAAAGGGATTAGGAAAACCTTTTTTACGCTCACCCGCCTTAGTGAGTATCTCATCCAGAATAGTTCCAAAGAGGTACTCACCCTGACAGGGTATGGCACACAACTTGGATCTGGACTGGGCATCCCCCTTCCAGTTCTTTAACCATAAGGCTCGGCGGGCAGTATTTGCGAGGCTGGCTGTTCTGGCCGCCAGGCGGAGAGAATCCACGGAGGCATCGGATATAAATGCCGCAGCGCTCTTAATTAAGGGGATGGATGCCCTCAATTTCTCTCTAGATATACCACTCTTGATATTCTGGTCCAGCTGGTCTAACCAAACCAGCATAGATCTACTGGTACATGTGGTGGCGATCGCCGGCCTAAATGCAGTGACACAGGCTTCCCACGATTTTTTCAAAAGTGCATCCGATTTCCTATCCATGGGATCAGATAAGGAGCCTGAATCTTCCACTGGTAGGGAAGAACGGCGGGAAGTGGATGCGACAGCCGCATCGACCTTTGGAACTTTAGTCCAGGTGTTTAAATCTTCGTCCTCAAAGGGGTAACGTCTCTTACAGGATACTGGTGTAAACCCTTTCTGCCCCTTGCTCCACTCTTTTTTAATGAGATCTTTTATAGTCTGGTTTACTGGGAATACGTGGCCCTTTCGCTGAGATAGACCTGCGAACATAACCTCCTGGGCCGTTTGGGGTTCTTTAACCTCCGACACCCCCATCGTTTTCCTCACTGATTTGACTAGACTATTTACTCCCTCAGTCGGGAAACAGACATATTCCTCCTCATCTGAGGAACCAGACAAGTGGGAGACGTCTGAATCAATTTCCCCACTTTCCGCCGACGTGTCAGCATTAGGTGAGGATTTTCTCCTACTTCTCTTCTCAACACTGCCTGAGGGACCACCACTCAACGATTGGAGTTCCTCCCGAATCATGAGCCGTATTTCGTCCATTTTAACGGACTCCTCCTGCCGCAGGGTGTTATCTATGCATGCCTGACATAACGTTTTTGAATAAGAGTCAGGCAGGGGCTCAATACATATAGCACACTGCTTGTGCTTGGTCTTCTCCTTGCTTTTTGCCTAGAGGGACATGAGCAGAGGAGACCAATATAAGCTCTGAAGGAGCTGAATACCCAAACATTCTGAAGCATACTATACCGATTGTTGGGTGGAACGTCCGGTCTGGGATGTGGAACGGGATGATCTCCTTCCTGATTTTTCAGTGGAATCACTCTTCCTGGAGTGTCCACTATTCTTTTTTGCAGCATTTCCACTTTGCTTTTGTGGCTCTTCTACAGGGTGCTCACTGACTTCCTCGTGGGACGACATAATGCGCACTGTTTTTCCCTTCCTATCGGACTTTTATAGTGCGGACTATCAACCCAGCCCCCGCAGCTGCAACCCATTTTTTTTTTTTTTTTTTTTAATTACCTGCACCAGGACACCTGCGAATACCGCCAGGAGGAATCCAACATGGCGGTTCCCCCGGAAATGCAATGCCGACCTCCGGGGGTCGGCCATACTACATCCGGGATTCCGGACGCACTGCGCATGCGCCGGCGTCTGCCGCATTTTTCCGGCATTACAACCCCACGAATCGTACCTGAGGGACCGGGGGGAGCCACCGCTGTCGCGCCACACCTTCCAGACCGGAATCGACCAGGTAACCATACCGCGATGGTCGTCCTTCCACAACGATGTCCCAGCAGGGAGATCGTTGGAACTTCCCAGGCCCCACTATTTGGCCGGTGCAGACGAGGAGGGAACCAACAGGAATCCCCGACTCTGCTTCTACTCGCTCTGGAGCCCCTGCCGCTCAGCAGAGACGTACAGGCGGCATCCAGGCGAGTCTTTCCTCTTCTCAGACACCGCTGTTAGTGTCTACAGAGATCTTCTCTGTGGGCTTCCTTAGGAACAGGAAACCAACTGAGGAGCGAGGGGGGGCCGCCCCTTTTATCTCTCTGTAGGTTTCCTGTTCCTAGGGGCGGATCCCCTCTCTCAGTGGGTGCTGTCGTGGCGAATAGAAAACAATGCATCATGTGCACAAAAATTGCAGAATGCATTAAAAATGATGGGATGCTTAATGTATGCGTTTTTAAGCGTTTTTATAGTGGTTTTATTGCGAAAAAAAACGCAAATAATCCTGAACGTGTGCACAGTCTAAATGCTACATCTTTCACGAGTCCTTTTAGACATCTCCTTTTTTTAAGACACCTATCCACACTGCTGATGAAAGTACAAAAAGCGAAATAATTTTTCCCAAAATTGTGACAGAATTAGGGAGCATTACAGTAAATACTACACTACGGTTGTTATACGAGAACAGAACAGAAGCAGGAGCCTTCACATGCCTAAGGGAAAGCATGCCACGTATACAGATCACATGAATGGGGTGAAGGATTAAGTGTGACTCCTTATTTCACATGTTATGTGTTATACAAGAACCCCTTGTTCTCCACGGACATAGCACAACACCCCCTTTATTCTCAGGCATCTACAGCTCATCAATAGGGTTTAACAGCAGCATAAACACACTGAGAAGACATTGTGACAAGTCTCTGGGGGTAAAAATGTCCAAAATAGGAGATCTGAGGAGTAGCAGTAGCATCAGAGCCATGCGCGGCCCCTGCAGGCCACAGTTCCTTCATGCAGTAATGAATGGGATTCTCCAAGTACCATCCATGGCGGCTGCGTTATTCTACACCACAGCAGGTCCTCTCTCCTATCCATGCAGATTTTACATTTGTTCCTCAGATATGGTGTCTTCTTCCTTGTATGTAAATCTAGTATTTTTAGCCAAGTGGGCGTGGTGCTCAGTTCTTCTCTGTAGAAGTCTTCTTGAGGACCCCAGGAAGGAGGGAGCCGTATCTCATTAGTGGGGAAAACATCAGATTCAGCCGAAAGGCGACATTTACTCCATGGAAGACCATGACTTATTTATGACAAGTCACAGATCCCGTTTGCGCCCTGTGCACACTGCATCTGAGGCCTACATTTGGCACATCCTCTGGAAAATGCTCCCAGAGTATACAGCACAACACATGTATCTGCAGGGTTCGCTCAGCGGGAACCATAAGTACTGTGTATACATATACTGTTTCCCTATTATCTTAGAAAGCCCAGTATTCTGCACAGGGGGGGCATGCAGTCGAGCGATTTATTTTTAATGACCGAATTGGTGTGTGGAGGGAGAAAAAAAAATGCTGCAAAATCACTAATTACTTCTGTAAATTGGATTAGACTATTCAAGACTATGGGTACTGTCACACAGTGGCACTTTGATCGCTCCGACGGCACGATCCGTGACGTTGCAGCGTCGCTTGATTATCGCTCCAGCGTCGCAGACTGCGGTCACACTTTGCAATGCACCGGCGCTGGAGCGATAATTTCATGACGTAGTTGCGATGAAGAAGTCATACGGGACATTGGGAATATCGTGCACACCTTTGTTACACGCTGCGATCATGCCGCCACAGCGGGACACTTGACGACGAAATAAAGTTTCAAACGATCTGCTACGACGTACGATTCTCAGCGGGGTCCCTGATCGCAGTAGCGTGTCAGATACAGCGATATCGTAAGTATATCGCTGGAATGTCACGGATCGTGCCGTTGTAGCGACCAAACTGCCACTGTGAGACAGTACCCTATGAGTGCGAGAAACCATTTGGATGCCATACAGCGACAGTACAGCGTGCGATTATACACCACAATTCTGTAACATAGGAAACGCTAAATGGTCCTGTACATTATTAATAGCTGCTGCTGTAAAGAAAACAGATTGTACACGGATGACAAGTGAGAAAAAAAAAATTGTCCCTCATTTCTGGATGGAATGGAACGATTTATTTATTTATTTATTTTTTTAAACGCTCCTGTGAACCTGCCCTAAGGAAAACAGGGCGTGATCTGCTGCCGGTAATCTGATGCTTCTGAGTTTAGCCTAGATAACAGGGCTGTGGAGTCAGTAAGCCAAACTTCCAACTCCACAGCACTGGACACTACTGAGCATGTGCAGAAAGTGCAGCACAGATTCATCTCAACTACGACTCCACAGCACTGATCACTACTGAGCACGTTCATAAAGTGCAGCACAGATTCATCTCAACTACAACTCCACAGCACTGATCACTACTGAGCACGTACATAAAGTGCAGCACAGATTCATCTCACCTATGACTCCACAGCACTGATCACTACTGAGCACGTACATAAAGTGCAGCACAGATTCATCTCACCTATGACTCCACAGCACTGATCACTACTGAGCATGTACATAAAGTGCAGCACAGATTCATCTCAACTAAAAGCCGAGGTCCTTAGGTCAGGAACAGAACAGACATTTATAGGACATTTTATAACTTTCCCAAATTATTATGAAAACATTTACAACACATCCTGCATTGTACTACTGTACCCAATGTATTATATATTCAGTCCATTTTATACCAACTCCACAGCCCTACTACAACACATTTTATTCCAAGTTTGCTATTTGTATCTGTCTGATCTTTAGATCAATTTTATAAAGTGTTAATTTGATGTTGGGATGTTTTTTGTTTTGTTTTTTTTATAAATAAAATAAGAAAAAACTAAAAACAACTTTTAAAGGTGCTAGGTCATTAATTTCAGATCAGCGGAGGTCAGACATTCATTGTCCCCACCGATCCAATGAATGTACATTTTGTGCGGAGAGGACCGCCACATTGTTACGTTGTTTATTCTGTTGGTGTAGTACTGTAGATCACGTATAATGCCTTAAATCGGTTTTCCCACAAACAAAAGTTCATTTTAATCAACAGATCGTGAAATAATAGTAAGTTTCACAATTGGATGTGTTAAATTAAGCCCTTAGCTGCCACCGATAAGCCTTATGGGTCATATGGGCGGAGTTTTCGGGTGTTTGATTCACCCTTTCCTTACCCGCTGGCTGCATGCTGGCCGCAATATTGGATTGAAGTTCATTCCCTGTCCTCCGGAGTACTCGCCAGCGCAAGGCAATATTGCCATGTGCAGGCATGTACTACGGAAGACACAGCATGAACTTCAATCCAATATTGCAGCCAGCAGGTAAGGAAAGGGTGAATCAAACACCCGAAAACCCCGCCCATATGACCCAAAACTGGTCCCGCCAAATTCAGGTGACAGGTTCCCTTTAAAACAGAGATCGGTAATAAGGCTGTAACGCCCCCCAGTAGCAAAATCTCCAGGGTCTTGGCTACCGGGGGTAGCCGAGACCCCGGAGAACATGATCGGGGTCAGATTTTCTGGTGTCTAATCACAAAAAAAAAAAAAAAAAGTGTGCCGGACATTTTAATGATTTCTCTCTCTTCTGACATGATATACGTGTCAGAGGAGAGAGAAATGAAGCCCCCCACACCAGAGAGGACCACCGGTACCTCCTGCTCCGTCCCCCAGCCCAACGTTATCTTCCTGGAAAAAACAGTTTTTTCTCCCCCCCTGCCCAGGAGATGTGGTATGAGCAGACCATGTTCCCGCACAGTCAGACACGGCCATTACACAGTGCACAGCAGGAGCACATTTATAAGATCTCTGCACAGGAACATTTTATTTAAACACATCCAATTGTGGAACTTATTATTATTCCAAGATCTGTTGATTAAAAAATGAACTTTTGTTCAAAAGGCAAAAAAACAAGATACAAAAAAAATTTTATGGGACGCATGTGGCAGGTCAGTGTTCACACCAACTGTGATTTAGCAGGTCTTCTGAACCAGAGTTGGCACATGGTACTTCTATTGTCAACTATCCCCCTAACACTTTGTAAAAAGGGGGCACATGTGGACCCCGGGGGGCACAGACGGTGACTTCAGTATCCTGTACATCCCCCTATCACTTAGTATAAGAGGGGCACTTGCGGACCCCGGGGGCTCAGCCAGTGACTTCAGTATCCTGTATATCCCCCCTAATACTTGGTATAAGGGGGGAACTTGCAGACCCCGGGGGCTCAGTAGGTGACTTCAGTATCCTGTATATCCCCCCTAATACTTGGTATAAGGGGGGAACTTGGAGACCCCGGGGGCTCAGTCGGTGACTTCAGTATCATGTATAGCCCCCCTAATACTTGGTATAAGGGGGGCACAGCCGTTGACTTCAGTATCCTGTATATCCCCCCTAATACTTGGTATAAGGGGGGGCACTTGCAGACCCCGGGGGCTCAGTCGGTGACTTCAGTATCCTGTATATCCCCCCTAATACTTGGTATAAGGGGGGAACTTGTGGACCCCGGGGGCTCAGCCGGTGACTTCAGTATCATGTATAGCCCCCCTAATACTTGGTATAAGGGGGGCACAGCCGTTGACTTGGTATCCTGTATATCCCCCCTAATACTTGGTATAAGGGGGCAAAGCTGTTGACTTCAGTATCCTGTATATCCCCCCTAATACTTGGTATAAGGGGGGAACTTGCAGACCCCGGGGGCTCAGCCGGTGACTTCAGTATCATGTATATCCCCCCCTAACACTTGGTATAAGGGGGGCACAGCCACTGACTTCAGTATCCTGTATATCCCCCTAATACTTGGTATAATGGGGGCACTTGCAGACCCCGGGGGCTCAGCCAGTGACTTCAGTATCATGTACCATGTTCCTCTGGCACGGTCATAAAGCTGCCGAGCCCCGCGCACTCCGCCCGTGACGTCACCAGGTGATGCAGGACAACAGCCGTCACCCTGCATTATTATCATCCCGACCCCTCAGCTAGGAGTATAATTACCGGTCTTCGCTAGCGGTGATGACACCGTCCTCTCGCGGGATGAGGCAAGCAGAGGTCACGTGTTCCCGGTGCCCGGGTATTTTGGTGAGGAGAACAGGGCCGTGGGGAGACCGGGAGTGGATCTCAGCCGCCATCTCGAGTCATGTGACCTGAGCAGGCCCGTAGCCGTAATACAAAACATAGCTGCGCACCATCCCTCGTATGCACCGTAGTGACCTGTGTAGGAGCGCCTACTGTAATTACTGGAGTACGGCCGCCACCCCGGCTGTGAGGAGGAGTATAGAGAGCGCCGGTCAGTCACTGCACACAGACCCAACAGCCAGAACTATGTGCACACGCTGCGGATTTTCCTCTGGAATTTTTTGTGTGGATTCTGCATCTCTTTGCAGAAAACGCAGGTGCAGATTTGATGCATTTTTTATGGGGATTTTGTGCGGATTTCTGCATTTTTACCCCTGCGGATTTCTATAATGGAATGGGTACAAAAACGCTGCAGATCCGCACAAAAGTATTGACTTGCTACTTCTTTTAGGGTATGTGCACACGTTGCGGATTCTCTGCGGATCCGCAGCGTTTTTTGCAGTGCAGAAACGCTGCAGATCCGCAATTGATTTACAGTACAATGTAAATCAATGAGAAAAAAAAAATGCTATGCACACGTTGCGGAAAATCCGCTGCGGAAACGCTGCGGTTTAAAAGAAGTAGCATGTCACTTCTTTTTTGTGAATCTGCAGCGTTTTTGTACCCATTCCATTATAGAAAACCGTAGGGGTAAAAAACGCAGCAAATCCGCAAGAAAACCGCAGCAAAAACGCACAAAAAAACGCTGCGGAACCGCACAAAAAACCGCAGGTGCGTTTTCTGCCAGGAGAGACAGAATCCGCGCAAGAAATTCCTAAGCCTAATCTGCAACGTGTGCACATAGCCTTAATCCGCAGCGTTTCCGTGCGGAATTTTCCACACCATCAGCACAGCGGTTTTTTTTTTTTCATTGATTTACATTGTACTGTAAATCACTTGCGGATCCGCAGCGTTTCTGCGCGGTAAAAAACGCTGCGGATCCGCAGGAAATCCGCAACGTGTGCACATAGCCTTTGGTTATGTGCACACGCTGCGGATCTGCAGCAATTTTCCATGTGTTGTACAGTACCATGTAAACCTATGGAAAACAATATCCGCAGTGCACATGCTGTACAGAAACGTAGCGGTTTATATTCCGCAGCATGTCAATTCTTTGTGCGGATTCCTCAGCGGTTTACACCTGCTCCATAATAGGAATCCGCACAAAAAACGCTGTAATTCCGCTGTAAATCCGCATTGCGGTTTTCCTGCGGATTTACCAAAAACAGTGCGGAAAAATCCGCACCACTTTCCACAGCGTGTGCACATAGCCTTTATTTATTCTTCCATCCTCTTCGCCATATGAGAGCGTTTTTTCTGTAGTTTTCAGTGACTGCTATCATTTCACTGTATAATATACCGGAAAACGGAAAAAAAAACAACAAAGTCCTGTGAAATTGCACAAAAAAGAACAATACAACCCCTCACCTGATTTTAGGATGTCTTAGTAGGCTATGTGCACACGTTCCGGATTTTTGGCGTTTTTTCGGCAGTTTTCAGCAGCAAAAACGCTTAAAAAAAGCATATATTAAGCATCCCATCATTTTTAATGCATTCCGCAATTTTTGTGCACATGTTGCGTTTTTTTCCGCAATAAAAACACATCGCAGAAAAAAATGAAGCATGTTCACTAATTTTGCGGATTTTTTGCAGATTTCCCGCTATTTATTGCATTTTGAAGCTCCGGAAAAAAACGTGAAAAACCTGCACAAAAACCACAAAAAAACCACGCGAAAAACGCTTGCGGATTTCATGCGGAAAAGTCCGGTTTTGTTCAGGAAATTTCTGCAAATAATCTTGACGTGTGCACATAGCCTTACAGTGTTCATTGGTGAAACTGACCAGTGACCAGATTCTCCAGGTCTCTGTGATTACAGCAACACCAAACCTCTAGTTTTTGGGGATCTGTATGAAAGAATTCCACAATTCTAAAAAAAAAGAAAATAACCTCTGGCCTTTAGATTTTGTCTCATTGTTACATTTACAGATGGGGTTAATTAATTGTATCCGTTGATAGATTCGGCGTTTACGGAGATGCCGCATGTGTGTGTATTTACTTCTTTATTTTAAAGGGGGGAGAGGAAGGAGATTCCAACCTTTATATTTTCTTTATTTTTTGGTATTTTTAAAAACATAAAACATGTTTTTTTTACTTTACTTGTTAGTCCCCTAAGGCCGGGATCACACACAGCGAGATACGGCCGTCTCGCAGGTTAAAACCAAGCTCTGGGACTCCAGAGCGGAGCGTGCGGCCGCATAGCAATACATGGAGCTGCACGCTCCGCTCCGGAGTGCAAGTGACAGAGCTGGGTTTTCACCTGCAAGACTCGGCCGTATCTCGCTGTAGTGTGACTCCGGCCTTAGGGCACTTGAATCTGTAAGGCCGGGATCACACATACGCGAGATACGGCCGAGTCTTGCAGGTGAAAACCTAGCTGTGGCGCCGGCACTCCGGAGCGGAGCGTGCAGCTCCATGTATTGCTGTGCGGCTGCACGCTCCGCTCCGGAGTGTCGGTGCCAGAGCTGGGTTTTCACCTGCGAGCCTCGGCCATATCTCGCGTATGTGTGATCGCGGCCTAACAATAGAAACTACCAGCTCACCCCTGCTGTATAACCGAGATGCTCGGCATGGGGGAAGGGAGGCCGCTCCTGCCAAACTCAGCGCTGTATAGATCCCATAGAAAAAAGTCCTGCAGCCAAAAATCCAATTCATGCTATATTGCTGCATGAAATGGAAGCTGTCATTCATTTTTTAATCGCACTGGATTTTCAGCTGGAAGAGTTTTTTCTATTACTCTTGAACCTGTAACTGTCTGACCTCAGCTGAGCTGGGTGTCATTGTTTGCTGTCATCGCTGGCTCCTGTCTACACCACTGTAATGAGCGGCGTCTGCAGACGGCAGCCGCTGATGACCGCTCACACTGACACTGAGCGCAGCTGGGCCAGGGTCCTGGTCGTCACAGTGGCATTGCTTTCCTCACGGGGAGAGTGATGCTACGCTTGAAGGCAAGGAAGCACAACTGTCACCAGAGCCTCTCACCTAGCCAAATCAGTTCTCATGCTTCGCACTGACGAGGGCCAACAGCCCGAAACACCGTGTCTGCGAATTGAGATACTGACTTGGCTTTTATCCTAAGTCATATTGCACGACTCATTAAAGGGTTGATTGTGACTTGTAGGATCGCTACTTCCAACAGGTGGCGCTATAGAGTTAAGTCCTCTTTTTCTCAGAAGAGGCAATTGGCAGGTAAACACAAGCATGCAACATGTTCACACTCCAGGCCACCAGGGGGAGCTTTTGAGCTTATTTACTAGGTGACTCCCCATATATATAGTAGTTTTGGAGGGAAAGTTAGTCAGTTAGTGCCAGACAGCAGACTGGAGCAGTCTGAGGCAGGAAGAACGCATGAGGGGCCGTGCAGCCACGACAGAGTGCTGCAGCTCCTGGACAGAGACAACACTGAAAGCAGAATATATTGCAGTGAGCGTGTAGGAGAGAGGAGCACAGGCGAGGACACCAGGGAGAGGACAGCAGCAAGCAGACTGTCTCCCTAGCAAAGCGCAGAGACCGGTAGCCGGACCACCTTATCTGAAGCCAAAGGCAGTAAGGGACTACATTACCACCACACTAGAGGGAAGGCTCTTAATCTCCACCTGGAAAAGGGGACTCCCAACTTGCCTTCAAGCCGGCTGGACTCTGCCTATCCTGTGATCTGGAGCCCCAAGATGGCAAGCGGAGGTCACCCGGAGGAGGGGGCGGAAGCCCGCAGCTATCCCAGCCAATTGGACGAGGAGGAGGCCCCGCCGTCACTGATGAACCCGGAGGTTCTCAGCGCAGAAGTGGAGGAGCTATGCCGTCAGCTCCAGCGATCCTGGTACCGCGCAGCTGCAAACGTCCGGGAGCAGCAGCGCAGCCAACCCCTGGAGCTCAGGTCTGCAGCGGAGGAGGCCGGCACCGGAGACGTCAAGGTGGAAGGTAGGAACAACAACCCTGCCCCGGTAACAGAGGACACCCTGCTAGGGCCTGTAGATGCCCCACCACCACTACCACCCAGCCAGGTGTGTAGCCTTCTCGAGTGGGAACGGCCCTGGGAGACACTACAAACCACAGACGCCCCACTACAGCCGACGAGGGAGGCCCCAGACGTACACGGGGAATGGGTGACCTTCCGGTGGCAGCACTCCAGCACCAACCTAATTGGGTTCCCCGGGGAGGCCCAAGCTGAAGGAGAGCAGCTAGAAGTAATCAGCCAGGACGAGTCCCATCGGCAGCAGGCGCTCCAACAAGAACAGGAGGACAGGGAGCAGGACCTCCGACGTAAGGCCGCAAAAGAGAAAGTTCTACAGGCTAAAGCTCAGGCCAGGAGAATGAAATATGCGGACAGGGGCCCACGGAGATATGGGACTGTAGTGGCATTCCGCATTAAATCCGGCTGGGGATTCATCAAAGAGCCCCACCTATATCCGGAGGTGTTCGTCACCAGGTGTGATGTGGAACCCCACCTACAAGAGGGACACCCAGACAGGGACCTCTACCCCGGTGACCGAGTCACCTACACCAGACACTGGGGAGACAAAGGGTGGTATGCCCTACATGTGCACAAATGTGCTCTCAAAGCAACCAGGTCACCAGCACGTGACCCTGAGCCACCACAAGCAGCCCTGCTGTGCTCACCAGCATCCCCACATGGCAAGGTGACAATTACACCTACTTCTCACAGAGCACCCGTCACCATGTGCTCAAAGTCTACCCAAACTGTAATTGAACAAAGATCAAGGAGCACCCAGACTCCCATTTGGAGTATTGACGAACTACTTTATGTGGTACCTGGCTATCGTCCAAATCCGCAGGGGCTACCATGGAAAAAGAATTAAATCTGCAAAATTTGAATATGACTGTAAAGAGTTGATTTATCCCTGTTGGATTATTCCTTAGCTGTTCCAGTTTGAAAGTTCGTTTAACCCATTCAAGGTTCCAGTTATTTGTTTTAAAAAGAACTGCAGAATCATGAACTGTGCATGATCAAAAACTTTATTGTAAGTAGTTTGCACCTCTTAAAGGGAACCTGTCACCCCGTTTTTTCGGTATGAGATAAAAATACTGTTAAATAGGGCCTGAGCTGAGCATTACAATAGTGTATTTTGTGGACCCCGATTCCCCACCTATGCTGCCGAAATACGTTACCGAAGTAGTCGTTTTCGCCTGTCAATCAGGCTGGTCAGGTCAAAAGGGTGTGGTGTCCTCCCCCAGATCTTGCGTAGTTTTCCGTTGGTGGCGTAGTGGTGTGCGCATGTCCAAGGTCCAGAATCCTCTGCCAGGGGATTTCAAAGAGCGCGGTGTCCGTTATTGCATTGGTGATCGGTGGGCGCGGCCATCTTCCTTTGGCCGCGCGTGCGCAGAAGCGGCGCTGTGCTGGCCGCGACGCTCTGCTGGCCGCGGCTTCAGGAAAATGGCCGCGGGATGCCGCGCGTGCGCAGATGGATATCGCGGCGGCCATTTTCCTGAAGCCGCGGCCAGCAGAGCGTCGCGGCCAGCACAGCGCCGCTTCTGCGCACGCGCGGCCAAAGGAAGATGGCCGCGCCCACCGATCACCAATGCAATAACGGACACCGCGCTCTTTGAAATCCCCTGGCAGAGGATTCTGGAACTTGGACATGCGCACACCACTACGCCACCAACGGAAAACTACGCAAGATCTGGGGGAGGACACCACACCCTTTTGACCTGACCAGCCTGATTGACAGGCGAAAACGACTACTTCGGTAACGTATTTCGGCAGCATAGGTGGGGAATCGGGGTACACAAACTACACTATTGTAATGCTCAGCTCAGGCCCTATTTAACAGTATTTTTATCTCATACCGAAAAAACGGGGTGACAGGTTCCCTTTAAGGTGCTTTCTACTGGTTTTACATAGAGCTCTTAAAGGAACTGTTCTAATGTTGCCTTAATTGATAATCTGTTTACATTTAGACCTGAAGAAAAACCCGGTTGGCGTTGCAGAAGAACAAGGGTCTGAGGATACGCCTTGTAGCCCGTCTAAAGCCTACTTTGGGGGTTAGCGGAAAACGGGTCCCCCATATTGTGACTGTTGTTTGCAATACAAATGTGATTGATTTACTTGAATGATAAAATTGCACCTTTAAATATGCTACGATAGTATAAAAAGTTAAGTATGTTGCACTTTAGGGTAGCAGCCATAATGGTTGCTCTAGTTAGAAGAAAGTGAAAGAAAAATGCTGAAAGACTTGAAAAATGTTTGCACCCTTAAAGGGGATGTTGATCTGTTGCACTTTAATAAAATGATAGTACTTGATAGTGTTAGAAAAGTTAGTTAGGACTGTATTTAATATGCCAGACAGTGTTGAAGATTCGGATCTGAAGTAGTGTACCCGTATGGGTAGTCACCGTTGGTACGCCTTAAAGTGATAGTATACCCTTAGAGGGTAATTGCATTTCATAGCCAGTTGTAATAGGTATTCATACCATGTAAATATGTTTTTGTAATGTTTAAGTATCCATTCCTCCCATAAAGGGATGCTCCAGTTTACATTTATTAACTTGTTTCATATGTTTGCATGCATTTAAAAATTGTATGTTTTTTGCTAATATATTGTTGTTCTTCTTTTCCCAGTCCGGGAGTACTTAACGGTGGGAGGGGGGAAGGGGAGTGTGGCACCCCAGGGTCCTGGTCGTCACAGTATCATTGCTTTCCTCACGGGGAGAGTGATGTTACGCTTGAAGGCAAGGAAGGATAACTGTCACCGGGTAAACACAAACATGCAACATGTTCACACTCCAGGCCACCAGGGGGAGCTCTTGATCTTATTTACTAGGTGACTCCCCATATATATAGTAGTTTTGGAGGGAAAGTTAGTTAGTTGGTGCCAGACAGCAGACTGGAGCAGTCTGAGGCAGGAAGAACGCATGAGGGGCTGTGCAGCCACGACAGAGTGCTGCAGCTCCTGGACAGAGATAATACTGAAAGCAGAATATATTGCAGTGAGCGAGTAGGAGAGAGGAGCACAGGCGAGGACAGCAGGGGGAGGACAGCAGCGAGCAGACTGTCTCCCTGGCAAAGCGCAGAGGCCAGTAGCCGGACCACCGAGGTTGTAAGGGACTCTAAGACTTACAGCAGAGACCGGCAGGACAGCTGAACTGCAAGTTACCTGTCCGCCACACACCTGAGACACAGTAACACATAGAGCCCGGGGCGTACTAGAGTCCCTGTAAAAAGGCACGAGTTACCTGTCATGCAGGTATTGCCCTATTGTCCTATCCTATATGGTGGACAGAGAGAAGAACTGTGAGGACCTTATCTGAAGCCATAGGCAGTAAGGGACTACAACACCACCGCACTAGAGGGAAGGCTCTTAATCTCAACCTGGAAAAGGGGACTCCCAACTTGCCTCCAAGCCGGCCGGACCCTGCCTGTCCTGTGATCTGGAGCCCTGGATTGTGGATGCTGAAGTCTAAAGTATACCAGGTAAAGAGACTGCAAACCTGTGTCCTCGTTCCTTACTGCGCCGTCCACCATCTTCCATCTACACACCGGGAGCCTTGGGGATATACTTCACCTGTGGGAAGTTATACCATCTAGCTGCCATAACATCACCCCAGAGGAACCCTTAAAGCAGCATCGGTCCCCACTGACCGAATACCACAGGTGGCGTCACAAACATAAACTCTATTCACCAAATCCCTTTTAAACTTTCCCCTTTTACATGGGCCACGGACCAGGTCGCCACCATGACATCCCCCTGTGAACACTGGACCCGGTACAGGGTACCCCACGGCCCTGGCGGGCGACTCACTAGCAGCGCCCACTTGTGCTGTGTCAATCAAAATATGTCAAAGTGCTCTTTATGCAAATTGAAGGGGCATAAAGAAACACTGAGCCCCTGACCACAACAACAGTGCACTGAAGCATACAACTTTTTTTTTCTTTTTCTGCCAACTAAACTGCGAAAATCTATCATACAAGTATGGTTTTAATAGAGGCTAACTCGCCTACATGGGGAGACAGACTCCCTTTAACCCCTTACTGACCTCGGACGGGATAGTACGTCCGAGGTCAGATCCCCCGCTTTGATGCAGGGCTCCGCGGTGAGCCCGCATCAAAGCCGGGACATGTCAGCTGTTTTGAACAGCTGACATGTGCCCGCAATAGCGGCGGGTGAAATCGCGATTCACCTGCCGCTATTAACTAGTTAAATGCCGCTGTCAAACGCAGACAGTGGCATTTAACGGGCGGCCGGAAATGAGCGCATCGCCGACCCCCGTCACATGATCGGAGGTTGGCAATGCTTCAGAATAGTAACCATAGAGGTCCTTGAGACCTCTATGGTTACTGATCGCCGGTAGCTGTGAGCGCCACCCTGTGGTCGGCGCTCACAGCACACCTGCATTTCTGCTACATAGCAGCGAACATCAGATCGCTGCTATGTAGCAGAGGTGATCGTGTTGTGCCTGCTTCCCATGGAGGCTATTGAAGCATGGCAAAAGTTAAAAAAAATGTGAAAAAATTCAAAATAAATCAATAAAAAAATAATCAAACCTACACATATTTGGTATCGCCGCGTTCAGAATCGCCCGATCTATCAATAAAAAAAAGCATTAACCTGATCGCTAAACGGCGTAACGAGAAAAAAATTTGAAACGCCAGAATTACGTTTTTTTGGTCGCCGCGACATTGCATTAAAATACAATAACGGGCGATCAAAAGAACGTATCTGCACCGAAATGGTATCATTAAAAACGCCAGCTCGGCACGCAAAAAATAAGCCCTCACCCGACCCCAGATCACGAAAAATGGAGATGCTACGGGTATCGGAAAATGGTGCAATTTTTTTTTATTTATTTTTTTAGCAAAGTTTGGAATTTTTTTTTCACCACTTAGACACCTAACATGACTAGGTTATTTTTTATCTATGAACTCGTACTGACCTGGAGAATCATAATGGCAGGTCAGTTTTAGCATTTAGTTAACCTAGCAAAGTGGTCTGCACTTTTTTTGCAATTTCACCACACTTGGAATATTTTTCCCGTTTTCTAGTACACGACATGGTAAAACCAATGATTTCGTTCAAAAATACAACTCGTCCCGCAAAAAATAAGCCCTCACATGGCCAAATTGATGGAAAAATAAAAAAGTTATGGCTCTGGGAAGGAGGGGAGCGAAAAATGAACACGGAAAAACGGAAAATCCCAAGGTCATGAAGGGGTTAATGATGCAGACAAGCGGCCATATTTCTCGCGGGGATCACATTGCAGTGCACGGACTGGCCCGCACCTCTCCTGACCACAGCGTGATGTATTTCCATAAGCAGCTGGAAGGCTACTGTATGTGCCCACCTTGCGGATTCATGTGTGCATTGTTTTTGCAAAATCCGCAGGTAAAACGCACTGCTTATTTCCTGCGTTTTTTGTGCAGATTCTACCTGCGGTTTTACACCTGCGGTTTCCTATTGAGGAACAGGTGTAAAACGCTGTGGAATCCGCACACAGAATTGACATGCTGCGGAAAATATAATGCAGCATTTCCTCTCGTGTTTTCCGCACCATGGGCACTGTGGATTTGGTTTTCCATAGGTTTACATGGTACTGTACTGGTACTGAGTCAAATCCGCAACATGTGCACATACCCTCAGGCTCAGTTCAGGCGATGTGCCGAGCTACTCCAAGGAGTGCAATGCAATCCTCGCATGAGAAATACAGCCATCTGTCTGCACCCTAAGGCCGGCGTCACACTGGCATATTGCATCGGATGCGATATGCTAATGACACTCGGCTCCTGCTCGCAGCAGAGCAAGAGCCAAGTGTCATGTGTTTGTGCTCCGATTCTCCCGCACGGAGGATCGGAGCACAGCTGCGGAGGAGGCGGAGAAATGAATTTCTCCATCTCCTCCATTGCAGGGGTCCGCTTATAACGCACATCACTCGGATGATATCCAAGTGATGTGCGTTGTCTCACTCGCACCCATAGGCTTATATGGGTGCGAGTGAGCCGATAGCATGCTGCAATTGTCTCGTACCGAGGAAAACGGCCGACAAAAAGTTGGCTGGAGGTAGCTGCCCCATAGCTTAACATTGGTCCGAGTACAATGCGATTTTTAATCGCATTGCACTCGGCCGTTTAAAACGCCAGTGTGACGCCGGCCTAAGCCTCACAATCATAACTTAAAGGGAATCTGTCAGCAGGTTTTGCCATGTAATCTGAGAGCAGCATGATGTAGGCGCTGAGACTCTGGTTCCAGTGATATGTTACGTAGGTTATTGGGTGCTGCAATATAATTTATATATTTTCTCTGCTACAGATCTAGCAGAACTCCGTTGTTGAGCTGTGTATAACCATATCCCCACCACACCTTTCTGTGTATATGACAGATAGCTGCTAATCAGTGCTGGGGGCATGGTAGGACTTATAGTCACAAGGCCAGTTGTACTGTAGTGATAATCTCCTGCAGATAAAACACTGACTATTGAAACAGCAAAAATACATCCCAGTAAGTGACACAACGCTGGAATCAGTCTCTCTGCCCCTACATTCCTGCTAACAGATTTCCTTTAAAACAATAAGGAGGAACATACTGCATAAGTAAAATTATGAGTAACATTATCCAGGACTGGGACAAGGTATTTCGGTGGCCCAGGCAGAAGAAGCCCCCCCAATGAACCCTCAGCCCCCAAGTAAAGCAATGGGTCAAAGACTAAGGTAACAGGACCCCTAAGGCCTCTTTCACACTTGCGTCGGTACGGGTCCGTTGCTAAGCGTCGGCGCGACGTACTGACGCACGTTGTGAAATTTCGGCACAACGTGGGCAGCGGATGCAGTTTTTGAACGCATCCGCTGCCCATTGTAAAGTGAGGGGGGCGGAGTTCCGGCTGCGCATGCGTGGTAGGAAATGGCAGACCCGACATACGAAAAAACGTTCAAGGGTCCGCCAAAACACGACGCATCCAGTGCACGACGGACGCAACGTATGGCCATACATCGCGATCCGTCGGCAATACAAGTCTATGGGCAAAAAACACATCCTGCGGGCACATTTGCAGGATCCGTTTTTTACCCAAAACGACGGATTGCGACAGATTCCAAAAAACGCTAGTGTGAAAGTAGCCTAACACACCCCCTCTGCTCCTCCGATGGGTTAGGCCCCTTTCACACATCAGTTTTTTGCCATCAGTCGCAATCCGTCAAATTTTGAAAAAAATGGAGGCGACGGATCCGTTTTTTTGACGGATCCGACTAGGGGGGCTGGCTAAAGAATCCTAAAAAAATCGGAGCATGCTCAGTTAAAAAAAATGGATCCAGTGTCCATAGACTTCCATTCTAACGACAGACGGCGACGAATCCGTTGCTGTTCGTTTTTTTGACAGAGACAAAAACGTTACTTTGTTGTCTAAGGCCGCCGAACAAACAATTTTCAACAGATGCGGCGAATGGCGGTGAAACGTGAGGCCATCCGTCGCAATCCGTAGCTAATACAAGTCTTTGAGGAAAAAAACGGATCCGGCAGCATTAGTCGCTGGATCCGTTTTTTCAAAATTTTACGGATTGCGACTGATGGCAAAAAACTGATGTGTGAAAGGTGCCTTAGGTAACAAGCTCTGACGACCACTTCCACTAGAATTACCTTTTTCACCAAAAAATACCAGCAAAAGTTAAAAAAAAAGTTATGTACTTTAGGGGTGAGGCTTAACAGGAAGTATATTTTCAAAGTTAGACAAAAAATCATTAATTGATTGTGGACCATTTACACAATACAAGGTAAATAATTATATTCATCCCTGACGGCCTATATTTTTAAATGTCACACCCAAGGACCATTATGGAAGCTAGTATAACTTAACTATAATGGAGACTGTGTGGTTTCAATTAAAGGGAACCTGTCACCTGAATTTGGTGGGACCAGTTTTGGGTCATATAGGCGGGGTTTTCGGGTGTTTGATTCACCCTTTCCTTACCCGCTGGCTGCATGCTGGCCGCAATATTGGATTGAAGTTCATTCTCTGTCCTCCGGAGTACACGCCAGCGCAAGGCAAGATTGCGTACAAGACCGTATAATACGGATCCGTAAAATACGGCAGATAGGAGCAGGGCCATAGAGAATCATGGTACCATATGCAATCCGTATTTTCTGCACCTCTCATACGTCCGTAAAACACGCCAGTGTGACGCCGCCCTTAGAAATGACTTCTGTCCTCCCTAGCAAACACTGGAGCCATCAGGTCACAAACTGCAGAAGGAGACGAGAGCAGTGCAGAGAACAGAAGACGACCACTGGTAAGTATATTACAAGGGACAGAAAACTTAAATTAGTGATACAATGCCAGGGGTGAAAAAAAATGGTGGGGCTTTAAAAAAAATGCAATAAAAAATCCCAATTAATCTTAATTAGCCACTTGGTGCAAAAATGCTGCAGAGAACCTTCAGAATCAAAAATGCACCAAATGCTCATCGTGGGAAAATAGCTTAAGGCTACAGTCACATACTTAATGTACACATCCCGTGCTGTCTTCTGACCCACAGTTTCATTGATCCATGCAGACATCTGTTTTAAAAATAGAGACTCAGAATATGTCATATTCTCATGTATTTTGCAAATCAAACTTGGCCGTTAAGGGGAACCTGTCAGATCAGATAACGCTGCCGACATGAAGATGCAATGTGCCTGGCCGCCATACTATAAGTGTGCCACCTGGATGAAAATGAGCTGTATTCCTCCTGGGACCCGACTGCTTTCAGCCATACCATACAGATGTGCCAGCCCTGCTACAATCACCAAATAGCTGAAGTTGCCAAATAATATTGACAATTGATCATTTAGTTCTGGGCGTTTGCTGTATAATAAATACATATAAATTAAATGTATTGTAAAACGTTGCCTTAGCAAAGTTCAATTTGTTTTTACAAAAAGAAAAATGTTTCATACCTCTGCTTTGGAGTAAAAATAGGTACTTTTTTTTTTTTCAGGATTTTTATGATTACATTTGCAGGAAAAACAATTCTTTTTTTATAGGGCAAAAATTGCAGCAGAAATTCACTGGATGTACCATATTGTTAGAAAATAGTTCACAGTGCAAACAGTAAATGTGTTGAATATAGTGATGAGTAGAGTTGAGCGACTTTTACTTTTTTCAGATCGAGTCGGGTTTCGCGAAACCCGAATTTGTCAAAAGTCAGGTCGGGTGAAATCGGCTGATTATTGCGAAAAGTCTGGGGCCGACTGAAACACGAAACCCAATGCAAGTCAATGGGGAATCAAAGTCGGCAGTGAGTGGAGGACAGGAAAACACCTACAGTGCCCATTTTAATGCCAAAAACATCAATTCTTACTACTTAAGCTTGTCAATCTTAATTTACTTTATAATAATAGTTAGGCATTGAAAACTGGGGGTCATTTGGCTAAAGTTGTGGGGGGTAGGGCTGGCTCAAGATTTTCGTGGGCCCAGGAAACGCGGAATACGTCACGGCGGTGGAGCAGGGAGAGGTAAGTATTTCAACTTTGCAAGTGCTGTGATCCTGAGCAAGCAGGGGGGGGCCACTCGTTCGTAGGAAGGTGCAGATGAAAGTGCAGGTTCCTTCATCAGGTGGGGGGCATACTCGTTGGCGACGTCACTGGCACAGGGCCCCTCATAGTACGGCGGTGTGTTTGACGGCGGGCGGCGCCTCCCACTGGCAGAGACACTTTTGCGTACTATGAGGGGCCCTGTGCCAGTGACGTCGCCAACGAGTATGCCCCCCACCTGATGAAGGAACCTGCACTTTCATCTGCACCTTCCTCTTTGTCCCCGTGTAAGATGGTATAGTATGCGGGAAGGGGAACCTGACTTTCAGCAGGGTCAGATTCTGGCTGTGTAGAGTGCAAGGGGAATGTAGTGGTCTGGGTCAATTTACCAGCAGACTCATCTAGCAGTGGCTGGGCAATGGGCAGGATGAGGAGGAAACACAGTTAGTAGGCCCAAATAATAAAGTAGGCTAAATGCAGTTCAAATGTGGTAACAGGACTAAACAGGCGGCATTGCTTTGTTCAGTGGAGGAAAACTGTAATGAGTGGCAGACATAGTTTGTAGGCCCAAATAATAAAGTAGGCTAAATGCAGTTCAAATTTGGTAACAGGACTAAACAGGCGGCATTGCTTTGTTCAGTGGAGGAAAACTGTAATGAGTGGCAGACAGTTAGTAGGCCCAAATAATAAAGTTGGCTAAATGCAGTTCAAATGTGGTAACAGGACTAAACAGGCGGCATTGCTTTGTTCAGTGGAGGAAAACTGTAATAAGTGGCAGACATAGTTAGTAGGCCCAATTAATAAAGTGGACTAAATGTCTGCCAAAAAATTGTTCATAAATAAACAGGTGGCATAGCTAGGTACAGGGGAGGGCTCCTCTGCTGAGTAGCAGACAGTGGTAGTAGGCGCAAAGTATTAACTGGTCTAAATGGAGGCCAGCGCCCCTGTATATTTTAACTATCATCTATCATTTCAACAAATTTGTATTGGCAGTGCCATTGAAGGATTTAACAGCACAGACTACACAGTGGTGGAGCAGGGAGAGGTAAGTATTGCAAGTGTTAGAGCACTGTTCGAGCTGGGGGGAACACTCTCTCGTGGGCGGCGGTACTGGTGGATCGCCCCCAGAGTAGGGCAATGGGGTACGCGGTACTGGGTCCTTCAGTTCGGGGAATGTCACGGTGGCCTGACCCGGTCCGTGGCCCTTTGAGGGACGTCCAATAAAAGGGAAAATTTGTATGGGATAATGTTCGTAACACCACCTGTGGTATTCGGTCAGGGTGACCGACGTTGTGGTGAGGGGTCCGCTGGGGCGATGTTATGGCAGCTAGATGGTATACCTTCCCACAGGTGAAGTGTGTCCCCAGGGCTTCCCAGAAGTGTCGATGGTGATGGTGGACGATGTAAGGCGCAGAGAATAACGAGGACACAAGGTTGCAGTCTCTTTACCTTTACTGGAGGCTTCAGCATCCACAGTCCAGAGTACAGACCACAGGGTAGGTAGAGTCCAGCCGGTCTGAAGGCAAATCCAGGGTCCCCTATCCAGGTGTAAATCAGTAGCCTTCCTTCTAGCGCCTGTGTGTTGTAGTACCTCCCTGCTGAGCTTCTCGGTAAGGTCCTCACAACTCTTGTAGATGTTCTAGATGTTATTTCTTCCTCTCTGTCCCCCAGATGGTGTGGATAGGACAAACCCGTATGACTGATGGCCTGAGGCTTGTTTATAGGGACCCTAGAGACGCCCCGACCCTCACAAGTTGCCACCGTGTCTTCTTAGGTATTAAGGTCGGGCAGCCAACTTGGAATTGACTGTCCTGCCGGTCTCTGGAGCAAGGCTTGGAGACGGTTGCTCCCTCGGTGTTCCGGCCACCGGCTACGCACCTCAGAAGGAGGCAGCCTATTTCAAGGCAGAACTCCTTTTGGTGATATCTCCTTGTGCTATGACTTCGTTTCTCACCCTCTACAACACAATTCTCTTCGTGTCCTTTCTTAGGATGCTGCTGCACATTGGGCAGGCGCAGCTCTGTGTCTTTCTGTCTTGCTAGGCCTCTTTCCCCCGTGTCTGCCTGAAAGGTGTTGCCTGGGCAAAGCCCAGTCAGCTTCTCTCTAACTTTCTATCCAGCCCACCAGTTTTACCCTTCTGTGAGGAGTGCCCTAGTAGATAGGAGCAAGGCTCCCCCTGGTGGTCTGTAGTGTGAAGTGTGGTGTATGGTTTGTGATACCTGGTAGGAAGATCTGCTTTATTGCCATCAGACGTAATATCACTCCCCCTGGTGGAAGAATGATATCACTGCAACGACCAGGACTCTGGGGCGCTGCACTGGCACAGGGCCCCTCATATTACGACGGTGTGTCTGACGTTGGTTGTGCACCACCACCATCAGAGACACTTCATTGTACTATGAGGGACCCTGTGCCAGTGCCGTCGCGCAAGAGTGGGCCCACCCACCAGTCCAGGCAAACGTTACTCGCACGGGTGCTTGCGCCAGGTGGTGACCATGGTCCTGTGGGGGGAGTCAGCCCATTTATGGAGGTATAAAAATGGCCTATGGTGGACATTCAGCAGCTGCAAATGGAGGAAATGGAGAAGTCAGTAAGAGGAGGCGAAAAGCAAGACATTTTCAGGCAAGCTACGTGTCAGCAGGGGAAGGTGGGGCAAAATAATTTGAAATCCATGATTGGTTCATTTTAATGAAGGTTAGATCATCAACATTCTGGGTAGCCAGACGAGTCATTTTTTCGGTCAGTATTGAACCAGCAGCACTGAAGACTCTTTCTGATAGCACACCAGCAGCAGGGCAAGAGGCTTTTAAAGCTGTTTTCCTACTCCCAGATAAGGGAGCCTTCGAGGCCTTGTGTAGCCAGACGATGACGCTAGCTCAACACCTCCAGCCTTAGGTGCTATTGTGCTTTTGCCACTACCACGAGATGCACCACGACCACCATCAGTACCAGCTGGCAACCACCGCCCACGGCCTCTTCCACCAGACTTCCTCATTTTTTGGAAAATCTAACCAAAATAACAACCGTTATATGGTACTGTAAAACAAGGTAAAAGGTGTATATAAACTTGTTGAGAATTTAAATCTCCCTTTTTTTTTGGGGGGGGGGGAGACTGAACCAAAACTCAGGCCCAGTGTATAAAACAACACAATGTAAGTGGCAGAAAGTGGCTGGATGATATATGAAAAAATACAAGGACTGTAGTACAATTTCAATTTCCCTACAATGATCTCAGGACAAGTATGGCAGCAATAAAAAGGACTGCTGCACACAAAAGTGTGGACAAATAAACAAGATAACTGCAGAAAGGAGCAACAGGATTTTTGCTTTTAAAAAAGCAGTTGGTTTGCACAGCAGCGTACAAACAGCAATGCAGCTATCAGGGAGCCTTATAAGGCAGCCTAATAAGCTACAGAGCTGATGCACAAAAACATAGCCTCCACTGTCCGTGCAAAAACAAGGTGGTGTTGGACATTGGAAATCGCTACAGCACAAGCAGTTTGGGGGTTAATCTTCCCTCCCTAACTATATCCCTTCTGATGAAGCTGCAGCAACCTCTCCCTATTCTAAGATCGGCAGAAGTAAGATGGCGGTCGGCGTGCACGCCCCTTTATAGCCCCTGTGACGCAGTAGAAAGCAAGCCAATCACTGTCATGCCCTTCTCTAAGATGGTGGGGACCGAGACCTATGTCATCACGCTGCCCACACTCTGCGTCCTCCTTCATTGGCTGAGAAATGGAGCTGAAAGCGTCATATGAAACGCAACTTTGGCGCGCAGATCGCTGACCTCATGGCCGATCCCACACTAGGATCGGGTCGGGTTTCATGAAACCCGACTTTGCCGAAAGTCGGCGATTTTTGAATTTGTCCGATCCGTTTCGCTCAACCCTAGTGATGAGCGAACGTGCTAGGATGAGGTTATCTGAGCATGCTCAGGCGCTAACCGAGTGACTTCGGCGAGCTCCAATAATGTTTGCGCCTCCTGTCTTGTGGCTGTTCGACAGTTGCAACACATTTGCTGATTGCCTAACAAACAAACTATTGAACAGCCGTGAGACATGCAGCCGCGGAGACCCGAACATATTATTCGAGCACATAGATATCACTCAACACATTAGCGCACTGGTATGACGCCTTATCCAAGCACGTTCTTTCATCACTAGTTGTATATAAATAATACACCAGCAGGGGGCAATAATGAGTTGAAGTAAAGCAAAGCATCTAAAAGTTACCTGCCAAGCTTTATTCATGCTTTCCTAGCAGTAACTGGAGGTTTGCTCACTTATCCAGCACCATTAGTTCCACAGTGCTTTACAGACATTATTGGCACTGTCCACATTGGGGAATCACAATTTAGATTCCCTATCAATACAATTTTTGGAGTGTGGGAGAAAACCCACGCACACATGTGGAGAACATACAAACTCCTTGCAGGTTTTGTACTTGGTGGGATTTGAACCCAAGACCCCCAGCACTGCACGGCTGCAGTGCTAACCACTGAGCCACATTGCTGCCGATAGATGATAGACCTCCTGAGGTAAAGCAGAGAGCATCTTTTTTACTTACATTTTCTGATAGATAGCATTGGCTGCAGCCAATCACTGGGCTCGATGATCTAGCGCAGTATGCAGTTTGCGGAGCCAGTGATTGGCTGCAGTGCTCACATGCTGTAGACAGGTTGTAACCACTGCAGCCTATTCACAAAGACCAGTGTCGGGCAGCAGAGAGACATTTAGAATTAATAGTATAACATTTTCGCAATGAATGAATGTCATAATGTGAATATTTCTTTACAAGCTGAACTGTATTGAATCCCTCTGGTTTGTCTGGCCGCGGTGCCTTTCCCTGACCTCACTGTTTAGTTTTCAGTGTCCTATCCCACAGTGACATCATTCAGGCCCAGCTGGAAGTTGAAATGAAATCCTTTGTGCTTCAGCCTGAACCCAAGCTCAGTACATGCCATCCGAATGGTGCAATCAGGCCGGCTAATATGGCCACACATAGCTCCCTCCGTCTGCTAGAGAGGGAGAGATAGAAATCTGTATACACAGGAATGCCTACTTTCTATAATGCTACACATGAGATAAAAAAAAAATCAGGAAACTGGTCTTAAAGGGATTGTCAGAACCGATAAGTCTTCAGTCACTCTGTGTGACTGCAGACTATGAATCCCCCAAGTACACGCACTGTGCACTGCGGGGATTCGCCAGTTTCAGCTCCGGGAACCGAGAGTATGTATGAGTTATACAAACCCTGGCTGGTGGGCACTGCCCCGCTCTCCATACGCTTGTATGGAGTGAGGCCGCGCCCTTTAGTCGGATACACACACTGGCCATCCATGTCACTGGTTGGGACGTGGCCTTGGCTCGATACAAGTGTATGGATGACGCTGCGCCCACTGGCCGGGGGTATGTATAACGCATTCATACTCTACATTCCCGGGTCTTAAACCGGCGAATTCCCACAGCGCACGCACTGTGTGACTGCAAACTTATCGGTTTTGACCAGACAACCCCTTTAAAGAGCTTTCTCAGTATAATAAAACCATGTAATAATAAAACCATCACAAGTACAAATGTGTAATAATTGAAATTGTTGTTGGGCTATATTGAGTACAGTGGTAGAGTGGTAGCAGATGCCCCTGGGCTTTGGTGACTGAGGGGACTCTACCACATAAGACACCAGTACAATAAAGGGTACATTGCATTATAGTCTAGGAGCTTTAAGTTATGCCTCAACTAATATGGGTACTAGTTTAACAGGGGCGTACATAGAGATTGCGAGCCCCATAGCAGAAGTCCTAACTGGGTTCCACATCCCCCCAAAATATTCTATAGAGTAAGTGGGCTCATAACTCCCAACTTTTAGAAACAGGGCAAGAGACATGTATTGGGGCACCTTCACAGTAAATATGCTCCTACTGAAGCCAACAAGTACTCTCATCTAGTAAAATACCAAGTTGATGACCCCCATAGAATATGATGCTCCCAGACACACAAACACATACACGATGATATAATCACAGTGAATCCCCTCACATAGTTTGCCCCAACACCCAGAATATGATGCTCCCACTGTGCCCTGACACCCAAAGTACAATATGCCCCTAACAAACACACACGCGCGCACACACACACGCACGCGTGCGCGCGCGCGCACGCACGCACGCACACACACACACACACTGTCATAAATGTATTGGATCACTTCCTGAACCTCCTGCTGTGTGCAGGTAATACACTTACCCCCCCTGAAGAAGCAAACCACGAAGCGCACATTGTGGTCTGCCGCTTCCACGTCCTGCAGCAGGTTGTTCACTGGGTTATCAGCTATTTGCATTCTGCCTTATCGGTTCCCCTAAAAACCAGGGGTGATCCACATTAGGACTCTGCTATACTTGTTAGCTGTCATTACTGTATTAATCATGTATTTATTAATTATTTTTTTTTACAGCTGGAGTTAATTATTCATTATCAGGTCTTTTTTTTATCATATTTGATTGGTTGTTACATCTAGCTGTATTTTATATGTATATTTTCTGTGGTTGGCATTACCTGTTTCTATGCACTTTACCTTGAATACTAAATTTACCAATTTTCTACTCATTGCACAGGCACTTTATATTGCCTCATTGACTCTATGCATATATACATATGCTTATGTACCTTTTTTGTATACTGAACATCTTTTTATGACAGCTTCCCTTTTGTGTGGAAAATATATATTTTTGCCCTCTCTGGTTTTTCCCTATGTTATCTACTGTGTATACTTACGTATCCCATACAAGTTTGACTCTGCTTGGACGTGGCACTATGGTGACGCTGCCCTTTTGATTAACAGTCTTTTACTTGCATCTTACTCCTTTTTTGTTCTTATGAAATTATAATAATAAAATCAGTGATTTTTTTATATGCTCTTGTGTCTATTTTTTCTTTTCGGGTTTTTGTGTACAGATAATTGAAGCAGGTTATCGTGAATACAGAGTAATTAACAATGATCTGATAGTTGTTGAAAAGGCAAACTTTGTGTACATCCTAATTACTAAATAGGTGCTAATTAGTGATGAGCGAATATACTTGATTTCTCAAGATTTCTCGAGCATGCTCGGGGGTCCTCCGAGTATTTTTTTTAGTGCTCGGAGATTTAGTTTTTCTTGCCGCAGCTGAATGATTTACATCTGTTAGCCAGTATAATATAAACCGAAAGAAAAAACCATACGGAGTTTAAGTCCCATTTATAAAGGGTGAAAAATACAATTTTTATTTATAAAACCAGTACAAAACAACAAATATTCACAAGTAACTAGAGACAATGAGGAGATCTTCAGAGAACACTGAAAAATAACAGCAGTGAAACCCTCAATGACACTGGCAATATTTAATCAAAAAAGTGCTAATAGTGCATATTTAAGGTCAAAGAGCCTGCTATATTATATAGCTAGTATACAGGAATATGCTAGGTCCACAACGGGTACCCTTTCGCCCTATCAGCGTGCATAGCATCCCACGTAATAAAATTAGCTCTTACCCATAGAAAACCGGTGCCAGGGGAATCGCGCGTTTCACGTTGGCTTCGTCAGGGGGCAGTGAAGTGCTTTGTATTGGGCTGGAATATATAATGCCCATGAGTCCGGATCATGTGCGCCTAATTACGGCGCATGTAGCTCGTAAGCCCCGTCAGGAATTGCATCATGTTCGGCGCCCAAGATGGCGCCGCGGTTCACAGTCGCGCCCTAATGACGCCACTGGACCGCAAGCGTCACTGTCAGGGCGCCGCCCACAATACCCCGACGCCTGGCCGCGAGGGACATGCGCACAAGGCATGGCATGAAGATGATATAAAGACCAGAACAAAATGCAGTAACGTCGGACTGAAAAAAAGGGAGGCGCATGAGCGCACTATAGAAAGACGATCTCGAGAACAGATTACAGTGCAACTGTGAAAAAAGACCGCTACAGCGTCAGACTAAAAAACATACATTTGTGATATGCACTGTTTTTATATATATCACTTTTAGTAGTCTTTGTTGGTACTGCATTGTTATATTATCAACTATTGTGTCACGTTTATAAAGTGTTTTGCATTGTGATGCATATTTTTATATATATTTATTTCTAAAGCACTTATAACTATGCACGCACTGTAAGCTGGTAACTGTTAATGGTTTTTTAGTCTGACGCTGGATGCAATTCCTGACGGGGCTTACGAGCTACATGCGCCGTAATTAGGCGCACATGATCCGGACTCATGGGCATTATATATTCCAGCCCAATACAAAGCACTTCACTGCCCCCTGACGAAGCCAACGCGAAACGCGCGTTGGGGCTGCGGCGGTGATTCCCCTGGCACCGGTTTTCTATGGGTAAGAGCTAATTTTATTACGTGGGATGCTATGCACGCTGATAGGGCGAAAGGGTACCCGTTGGGGACCTAGCATATTCCTGTATACTAGCTATATAATATAGCAGGCTCTTTGACCTTAAATATGCACTATTAGCACTTTTTTGATTAAATATTGCCAGTGTCATTGAGGATTTCACTGCTGTTATTTTTCAGTGTTCTCTGAAGATCTCCTCATTGTCTCTAGTTACTTGTGAATATTTGTTGTTTTGTACTGGTTTTATAAATAAAAATTGTATTTTTCACCCTTTATAAATGGGACTTAAACTCCGTATGGTTTTTTCTTTCGGTTTATATAACATGTGTTTGGAGTGTCCTTGATTGATATGTTTTGATCTCCTAGGTGATTATTTTTCCTACATCATATGATGAGTAGGTGTAGGAGATCAAAAATACTGTGGTCCATTGTGGGATGTTTTTATTGTTAGCCAGTATAAGTAGCATGTTGCTAGGGAATCCCCACATGTACTTAAAGGGAACCTGTCACTCCCCCCAGGCGTTTGTAACTAAAAGAGCCATCTTGTGCTGCGCTAATGCTGCATTCTGACAAGGTGGATCTTTTAGTTCTGGTCCCTGGCACTGCTGCAATAATCGCTTTTGAAGTTTGTCCCTCATACCTGTGAAATCATCCTGGGGGCAGGTCTTTCCCCCCGAATCCAGATGCCTCGCAGCCTTCAATCATGGTCTCTGCGCGCCGGGCGCCGCCTCCTCTCCTTCATTAGCGTCCCCGGCGCCTGAGCTGTAAGTTTGAAGGGCAGCGCAACTGCGCCAAAAAAATAGCAGCCCAGGTGCCGGAAACGCTAATGAAGGAAGACGAGGAGACGCTCTGTGTGCAGAGGCCATGATTGACGGCTGCGAGGTGTCTTTATTCGGGGGGAAAGACCTGCCCCCGGAACGATTTCACAGGTATGAGGGACAAACTTCAAAAGCGATTATTGCAGCAGTGCCAGGAACCCAAACTAAAAGAGCCACCTTGTCAGAATGCAGCATTAGTGCTGCACAAGTTGGCTCTTTTAGTTACAAACGCCTGGGGGGGGGGGGGGGGTAACAGGTTCCCTTTAAGCCGGCTAACAGACGTAAATCATTCAACTGCGGCAAGAAAAACGAAAACTCCGAGCACTAAAAAATACTCGGAGAACCCCCGAGCGTGCTCAGGAAATCTCAAGTAACAAGTATATTCGCTCATCACTAGTGCTAATCAATGCAAAGTGAAGATACCTGCTCCAAAGGCAGACAGAACAACTCAATATCAGAGTCCTCACATGGCAATGGAAGTCTAAGGCTACGTTCACATTTGCGTTGTGCGACGCAACGCACAACGCAAATGTAAACGCATGCACAACGCAGCGTTTTGTGACGCATGCGTCCACTTTTGCATGGTTTTGGGCGCAGAAAGAACTGCAACTTGCTGCGTCCTCTGCGCCCTGACGCATGCACCACAGTGACGCATGCGTCACAAAACGCAAGTGCAACGCATGTCCATGCGCCCCCATGTTAAATATAGGGGCGCATGACGCATGCGGCGACGCTTCAGCGCCCGACGCTGCGGCGCAGAACGCAAATGTGAACGTAGCCTAATATTTAACATGCCACATACATAAAATCTGCGTTTGACGCAATTCATAGATATAGCCATGATCAAGATACATATTCGCATCTATGGATAAAATTGCAAAAGTTTTGGTAGCTGACAATATCTCCCTGATTTATGGATTTGTCATATTCATGTGTTGTGTGTATAGAATGTTGAAGGACGTTTGGTGAGATGACGGCAATATTAGTTCTCTAGGAGGTTCCTGGGGGAAAATTTGTCTGACAGCAGAAATATGGCCTAAAACTGAATTAGAATCGAATGTATGTAATAGAGAGCAGGGTTGAGTATGTCACCACGGAACAGACAGACCAACTGTTGAGGGGGATTTATTAACAGGAGTAAGATTCTCCTCGCAGGGAGTAAACAGGGGGTTAATAGAGATAAAGTAAACAGTTAAGCGGAATCAAAAGGGTTAACGAGTGTTCTTATAACTTATCAGTCCAGGGAGGTCCTGACTGGAGGGTCCTAATTCCAACATGGGTACAGTCACCAGCAGCACTTGAGATCCTGAAGTCTCTCCTCTGTCTCCTGGGAACTGGAGACTCCGGGGTTAAGTCTTTGCAGTCTTTTCTCCCAGTGAAGCTGGAAGCAGGAAGTAACTCAGCCACTCTGCTGGGAGTCACTGTATATCAGGCTGGCAGTGTTTCTGCAGTAGCAATGCTACACACACACTGAGTAGTTTACTTGTCACACTCATGGGTCCTGGCTTGTCACTGCGGTCACCGGGGCTGCGCGCTCAGGTCACTGTCAGGGGATACGTCTTCTCTGATTACGGAGACTTCCAAGTCCACACTCTCACATCCAGCCTTCACTACGGCTGGTATCTCAGCCTCAGTGCCCTCACGGGGAGCAATCTCTTTCAGGGAGCGCGGCGCTTCAGCCTGCTCTCTCTCTGGCGCACTGTCCCGCGCGCTCTGCTGTCCCGCTCTTTTCTGACCAACCCCCCACCCCCTCTTCCTCTCTGCCCCCAGCAGTCACATGGTCCCTTCTGTCCAGGGCAGAAAGTCTTCCCCCCCCCAACAACCCAGTTGTCTGACTAAGTGGTTTTGTAGCGCCCCCACTGCCGCAGGGCCGAGGGGTACCCGGTACCGGGCCTCTGAGTCTCTGCTCTGGGGTTGTCACGGTGGCTAGACCCGGTCCTTGACCCTGCTGAGGGGCGTACAAGGAAGGTGTTGGTGGGGGAGATGTTATGGTGCGGTGCTGGTCACAGTAAATAACGAGGACACCAGGTTGCAGTCTCTTTACTTCTTTACTGAAGGCTTCAGGATCCTCAGTCCGGAATACGGTTAACCGGGCTGCGCAAGTCCGGCCGGTCCGATGGCACCTCCAGAGTTCCCTTTGCAGATGGAAATCTGTGCCTACCTTCTAGCGCTTGTGTGTTGTGGTCCTCCCCTGCTGTGCTTACGGGATAGTCCCCACAACTGTTGTGTCTGTTTCTGAAGTTCCCTCACAACTCGATTATGATGTTCTGCTTCGTCCCCCAGATGATATGGCTAGGACGCACCCGTATGACGGGTAGGCTCGGAGCTCTTCCTGGACCCTAGTGTCGCCCTTCTCCTGTTGTTGCCCCCTGTGTCTTCGTAGGTGATTTGTGTGAGACAGCCCGCCTATAGCTGACTGTCCTGCCGTAGGTTTTAAGTATTGCTTGGAGCCTAGTACTTCCTCGGCGTTCCGGCCACCGGCTACGCGCCTCAGTAGGATGTTGCCTCGTCTTACAGCACGACTCCTACTGGTATTTCTCCTTGTTGCGTTGATCTCGTTTCTCACTCAGCACAATATACCTCGCTTCTTTTCCTTTCTTAGGGCACCGCCGCGATCAGGTGCAGGCGCGGTCCCGTAACGTTCTCTCAGTTCGCTAGGCCTCTGTCAGGATCCCACCCCTGACAGGGACCCCCCTGAGTCTCTCCCCGCAACACCCTCTGCCACAGGGTGTTGCCTGTTCGATTCCCAGTCAGCTTCTCTCTAACTTCCTCTCTAACCCCCAGTTTTACCAGATTGTGAGGAGTGGCCTAATACATAGCACCCTTAGCTCCCCCTGGAGGCCAGACTGTGAAGTGTATTGGTGTCTGTGATACCTGGTCAGGTGAACTCCTTCAGTGCCATCAGACGTACCATAGCCCCCCTTAGTGGCGGAGCATCAGTACTGCAATGACCAGGACTCTGGGGCGCTGCACTCCCCCCCGGTTAAATCCAGTACTCCTGGACTGGGAAGAAAACAACAATACATGTCAGCAAAAAGACATACAATTTTGAAAATGCAGTAACAATAAGTAAATTTGAACAGAGCTTCCCTTTATGGGAGGTGAGGACACTTAAACGTTACAAACTTGGTTAAATACTTTAAATAGCATATTATAAATAACTTTTCTTACCCAACCGGGTATTCTACTAAGTGCAAATTTCTGAACAATAATTTAACATTGCCTTTAAGGACGTACACGCTGAATCCACTAAAGACCTTCTTATAAAACATTATAAGGCTAATCAACTTTTTCTTCATTTTCCACCTTTACATCTGCAGGACCGCCTGTCTATCTGCCCCAGGCCTACTGCCTCTCGTTCTGTTGCAGGACCGCCCCTTTCAGCCAGGGCCTACTGCCTTTCTGCTACTATACACCGTATAGAACTTATCATCCATCTCTCAGTTCAGGATCACCGAGCCATCTCTGTATGGCTCCTAAGAGGACTCACCGACTAACCCCGTACGGGTTCACTTCCTGTCCTCATTCTCTGACACATCATTAAACATTTCTTACTATCAACTGTCTGACTACATATAACTTTACATGCAAGCATTATCACTATTTCTCTTAAGGCATCATTATACTTTAAGTGCTATGGGTGAACGTTCCCTTTAAGAGGGGACCAAGTCTCTATGAGGTAGTGCAACTTCTCAAGCTGCAAGTCCGTGTGCAGCAAGGACTCCGGTACTGCTTCCAGGAACAGTTTCTTCGCAAAGAGTCCTTTCTTTTATAAAACCAGTAGAGGGCACCTTTAAACAGGTGCAAACTATTTACAAGGAGTTTGTAATCATGCAGTGTTCATGATCCAGCAGTTCTTTCAACAATGATAAAACAGGAAACAAAAACAAAAAGCAGAAGAAGGGATCCCGGGTAAACAACGGGATCCCTTTAAGAGTTACCCTGATCGGGTCATAGCAGCAAGAGGACAAACAGTTAACTATTTACATGTTCGGAAGATTAGAACATTTACTTGAACCACTCAGGAGGCAGTACCGGCGGAGGCAACCCCCTTGGATATTGCCCGCCGCCTGGTACTGCGTAAGGGGGAGCGCTGTCCCATCTGGGGGTCTGCGTGCCCACCGTCTTCCATTCTGGGGCAGCTGGTGCACTGACCACCTGAGAAGACGCCCCCTTAGCCACGACAGTGGTTGAGGTGACAATGTTGCAGGTCGTGGTTTTGATGATGGTGTACGTCGGAGTGACCTCGGTGGTTTTGGTGATGATCATGGGCTGACCACAAGGGGGCACCTTTGCCACGGGGGTCAGCTTCACTGGCACCTCAGTCGGGGGTGTCACGAGGTTTTGCTTCTTATGGACATTCAGGGCGAACCACCCCTTTTCCCCAAAGTGCCTGGTATAAGTAACTTCATCCCCCGGGTAGAGATCCCGGTCTGGGTGGCCCTCTCTGAGATGAGACTCCACATCCCGCCGGTTGACAAAGACTTCGGCGTACAGGCCCGGCTCTTTTATAAAGCCCCAGCCTCTGCGGAGCTTGAAGGCGACAACGGTGCCCTGCCTGCGCGGGGCCTGGTGAGCGATGGGGTCCTTGCGGGCCCGGTCCTTGACCGCCAAGTCCTTTTGGTGGTAGGCCTCTAGCCCGGCCTGGTACGCCCTTTCCTTCTCCTCCCACTGCTGTTCCAGCTGGACCTGGTATTCCTCCCAACTCAGGGCCTGCACCATCTCCCCTTCCCGTGTCTTCATCCCGGGGAACCCCATGAGGTTGGGTCCTAGGTTCACCAAGTGGCGCACTGTACGCTCCGCATGGACCTCACTCAGCGGGGTAATTGGTGGAATCGGGGCTTTCAAGAAGTGTTCCATACCCGTTGTCTCCTCCCACGGTAACAAGCGCTGGAGTCTATGGGTCCCAGGGGGAGGGGTGCCGCGACGGGGCCTATCAACAGACCCTCAGCCAGCGGGACAGGGTCGGCAGACTCACCAGTCGGTGCGTGCCCCTCCTCCTCGGTCGGCTCCCCTGGCGGTATGGTCAATGGGAGCGTCGGCTGGGGTTCCGGCAGCAACACAGGGTCCGACGTTAGAAGGTCCTCCGCTGGCGCCTCCGTCCGCAGCTGGAGGAGTTGTTCGATCAGGCCCTCCATCTCCATTTGCAGGAGGCCGGCCCCAATCGCGGAGAGCTGGCCGCTGGGCTCATCCGGGTGGCTGGGGGAGTCTTCGGCTTCAACCTCGCATTCCTGGTCTGAGCGACTCGTCATGGCGTCCTCCACATGGGTCGCTTCTTGGTCTTTTTCCCGCTCTCTCCTTCGTGGGCGGTTTCGTTTTCTCTGTCTCCGCCCACCATTGAGAATCAGGAGGCGGATCTCGGCTGCTGACGGACACGTCCTCACAGTGCAGAAATATTTAGACTGGGCGGCCATTGTCTTTCGCGCTCTTCAGCTGGTCCACGCCTACTCCACGCCCCTCTTCTTCTCCTGCGCTCTCCTCAGCGCTGTAATGGCGGCGGTTTTTGGCGGGAACTTTTGGCGGCAAGTGGCAATACACAGTCCTTGCAATAAGTCACAGTCCAAGCACAACAAATCACAGTTCCAAGGCACACATGACCTGATTCTTCAGGCTTAAGTAGATCCTGTTCGTGACGCCAAGTTGTAGCGCCCCCACTGTCGCAGGGCCGAGGGGTACCCGGTACCGGGCCTCTGAGTCTCTGCTCTGGGGTTGTCACGGTGGCTAGACCCGGTCCGTGACCCTGCTGAGGGGCGTACAATGAAGGTGTTGGTGGGGGAGATGTTATGGTGCGGTGCTGGTCACAGTAAATAACGAGGACACCAGGTTGCAGTCTCTTTACCTCTTTACTGAAGGCTTCAGGATCCTCAGTCCGGAATACGGTTAACCGGGCTGCGCAAGTCCGGCCGGTCCAATGGCACCTCCAGAGTTCCCTTTGCAGGTGGAAATCTGTGCCTACCTTCTAGCGCTTGTGTGTTGTGGTCCTCCCCTGCTGTGCTTACGGGATAGTCCCCACAACTGTTGTGTCTGTTTCTGAAGTTCCCTCACAACTCGATTATGATGTTCTGCTTCGTCCCCCAGATGATATGGCTAGGACGCACACGTATGACGGGTAGGCTCGGAGCTCTTCCTGGACCCTAGTGTCGCCCTTCCCCTGTTGTTGCCCCCTGTGTCTTCGTAGGTGATTTGTGTGAGACAGCCCGCCTATAGCTGACTGTCCTGCCGTAGGTTTGAAGTATTGCTTGGAGCCTAGTACTTCCTTGGCGTTCCGGCCACCGGCTACGCGCCTCAGTAGGATGTTGCCTCGTCTTACAGCACGACTCCTACTGGTATTTCTCCTTGTTGCGTTGATCTCGTTTCTCACTCAGCACAATATACCTCGCTTCTTTTCCTTTCTTAGGGCACCGCCGCGATCAGGTGCAGGCGCGGTCCCGTAACGTTCTCTCAGTTCGCTAGGCCTCTGTCAGGATCCCACCCCTGACAGGGACCCCCCTGAGTCTCTCCCCGCAACACCCTCTGCCACAGGGTGTTGCCTGTACGATTCCCAGTCAGCTTCTCTCTAACTTCCTCTCTAACCCCCAGTTTTACCAGATTGTGAGGAGTGGCCTAATACATAGCACCCTTAGCTCCCCCTGGAGGCCAGACTGTGAAGTGTATTGGTGTCTGTGATACCTGGTCAGGTGAACTCCTTCAGTGCCATCAGACGTACCATAGCCCCCCTTAGTGGCGGAGCATCAGTACTGCAACGACCAGGACTCTGGGGCGCTGCAGTTCCAGGTAAGGAGCAGGGAAAGCAACCCCCTTACATCTAATCAGCCGTCCTACTCTTACTTTAGCTGGGAGAGGAGTGAGGGGTCTGGTGAGACCCTGTATAACAAATCATCTAAGGAATATCAATGTCAGACCACAGGAGAAGCAATGAGTATTGCAGATCTGTGCATATTTCCTGCATCGTTTTCCTCTGCTTCACAGAAATTTGTAAGATATGTCTGTATATCATCCCTTTTATACTGTTTTTGCCTGTGTCTATTTATTTCATTGTTTGTAACCTTTTTAAGCATTGTACTTCTTTTTATATATTATCTAAAGTTTAGTAAGTTTGTCCCTTGTTGCTCTAAACATACCCATAAATGCTGATAAGGGTGAGAATAGCTTGGTTGTGTTACCCTTTGTATGCCAGAGTGTTAGGGCTTGTGTCCACTGTCCGGATTTACGGCGCTTTGGACGGAGCGGAAAACCCGCTCCGCCCAAAGCGCCGCCCCCTTCTGAATGCGCGGTGATTCCGGATGTGTTCATTGCACACATCCAGAATCTCCGCACCCTATGCATAGGGCCCTGTGATTTACCTTGCAGCGACAGAGCGCCGCCGCAAGGTAGACATGCTGCATTCTAAAAGACGTGCCGCATGTCCGTTATTGCAGGGCCGCCGGATGCGTGTTCGCACGCATAGTGGAGATGGGATTTCATAAAATCCCCTTCACTATGCTGTAACATCTGGACGCTGCGGGTTGAACGCTGCGGTTGTATGCAGCGTTCAATCCGCAACTAATCCGGATATAAACCGGCCCCTGGACAAATACCCTAAGAAAGGTACTTTTCAGGTGCCCTGGAATGCTGGGTGGCATGTGTGCTAGTGAGTGACCAAGTGCAGGCACCTCGCTAGTCTATCAAAATGGCTAGTAGTGGCAGTGAAAAGTGTGGAGTGGATGTGAGAACTGTCTGTGTGTGAGAAGCAGAGTTCTCCTTTACAGTAGCATCCGAGGAACGCATGTTGTGAGCAAGTGGCATTTGTGACAAATTTGTGGAATCGGTAGTTTTGACCCTGACACACACAGTATCATGCCCTCCACAAAGTATGATGGCCTCAGCATGTCGGATTGCAGAATGAGCACTTCATACCGTGGCCACCAATGGCCCTAATAAATTAAGTCCATTGATCGTGCTCTATGCTGAGTAGCACAGATAGTGCTTTGTGCCGTTGACCTGCAGCACCGAGGTCCTTCATTAAATCCAACTGGTTGCAGGAACAATATCTGTGTGGAGTTTGTATGTTCTCCCTGGGTTTGCATCGGTTGCCCTACAAAACTAAAAATGTTAATTTGCAATTTAGATTTACAGTGCCAATGTGTACAGGTACCAATGTGGGTCGCAACACTTTCTGTAAAGCACTGTAGAGCTTTTTGGTGCTATATAAATGAACTTTGTAATGAAGACAGGGAGACTCCACATAGGTGATGTCAATGTTAAAGACATTATATGATCCTTCTACAAACTGTCATAAGACACGACTTGTGAACTCGCTCCGTAATCTACAGTCTGCCAATGAGCTTCTGTTCCAACAATTCTGTGCAAGTCATTGGTAATGTCAGATGTATATACTGTATAGAATGTTTCTGAGTTCAGTTCCATCACAGAGAGAAGGAGGAGGGTGATGATAGTACTCATAGGGGGCTGATGGATTTTACATCTTGCTGCAAGCAGCTGGAAATTAGTGAGTTACAGTAATTATTTGTGGATATCATTGCTCTGCTTTTCCCGTAGGCATTGGTAAAAAGCTTGACTGTGTAGCACTTAGAGAATGGGCATTTTCTTGGCAATTCAACTGGAGCATCGTGATAGACTCAGTGTAATAAATACTGTGGTAATAGGCATGAGCAAATCCGTGGAAGTTCGGGTTTGGCCAAACTTGAGTCCAAAGTGTGGTTCGGGTACCCAAACTTGACCCCAAACCCAAACCCCATATAAGTCAAATGAGATCTGAACTTTGTTGCTGTAAAAAGGCTGTAAAATGGGCATAGTAAGGGCTAGGGGGCTGCAAAAGGAAGCATAATGGGGTAAGAGCAGAATTGCCCTGTTAATAAATGTGGATAGGGAAACATAGATTTTAAAAAAATAATAATGTTGAACCAGTAGGCCGAGGTCCAAGTGGAAGAGTGGAGTGGTGCCTAGCATGTGTAGTTTACTGTACTAATTAATACAATTGTGTGAAAAAGTATTTGCCCCTTCCTTATTTCCTGTTATTATACTTTTGTCACTCTTAAATGCTTCAGATCACCAAACAAATTTAAATATTAGACAAATATAACACCATAACACAAGTAAACAAAAAATGCAATTTTTAAATGAAGGTCTTTATTATAAAGGGAAAAGGAAATACAAACCTACATGGCACTGTGTGAAAAAGTGATTGCCTCCCCCCGCCCCATAAATCATAAATTAAGTGTGCTTTAACACATCTTTTGGAATCTGAGTTCAAATTCCCTAGCCACACACAGGCCTAATTACTGCCACACCTGTTCTCAATCAAGAAATCACTTAAATAGGGCCTGCCTGACAAAGTGAAGTAGAACAAAAGATTCTCAAAAGCTAGACATCATGTCGCGATCCCAAACAATTCTGAAACAAATGAGAAACCAACTAATTCAAAGCTATCAGTCTGCAAAAGGTTATAAAGCCATTTCTAAAGCTTTGGGACTCCAGCAAACCACATTGAGAGCCATTATTGACAAATGGCAAAAAATATGGAACAGTAGTGAACCTTCCCAGGACACAAAAGACCCCACAACAATATCCAAAGAACTGCATGCCTGACTTGCCTCAGTTAAGGTCAGGGTACATAACTCCACCATAAGAAAGAGACTGGGCAAAAATGGCCTGCATGGCAGAGTTCTGAGAGGAAAACCACTGCTGAGCAATAAGAACATAAAGGGTCACTTCAAGTTTTGACAGAAAACATCTTGATGATCCCCAAGACATTTGGGAGAATACACTGTGGACTGATGAGGCAAAACTTTAACTTTTTGGAAGGTGTATGTCCCAATACATCTGGCATAGAAGTAAAGCAACATTTCAGAAAAGGAACATCATACCAACAGTAAAATATGGTAGGGGTAGTGTGATGGTCTAGGGCTGTTTTGCTGTTTCAGGACCTGAAAGACTTGCTGTGGTAAATGGAACTATGAATTCTGCTGTCTACCAACAAATCCTGAAGGAGAATGTCTGGCCATCTATTCATGACTTCAAGCTGACACGCACTTGGGTTATGCAACAGGACAATGATCAAAAACACACCAGCAAGACCACCACCGAATGGCTTAAGAAAGACAAAATTAAGACTTTGTAGTGGCCTAGTCAAAGTTCTGACCTTAATCTGATCGAGATGCTGTGGCATGACCATAAAAATGTGGTTCATGCTCAGAAACCTCCAGTTTGACTGAATTACAACAATTCTGCAAAGATGAGTGGGACAAAAGTCCTCCAGAGCGTTGTAAAAGGCTCATTGCCAGTTATCGCAAAGGCTTGATTGCAGTTGTTGCTAAGAGTGGCCCAACCAGTTACTAGGTTTAGGGGGTAATCACTTTTTCACACAGAGCCCTGTAAGTTTGATTTCTTTTTCTCTTAATAATAATAATAATAATAATAATAATTATTATTATTATTATTATTATTATTATTAAGACCTGCATTTTGTGTTTACTTGTGTTATCTTTGTGTAATATTTAAATTTGTTTGGTGATCTGAAACATTTAAGTGTGACAAACATGCAAAAGAATAGGAAATCGGGAAGGGGCAACCACTTTTTCACACAACTGTAAATAAATAAATGAATGAAAAAAACATGGTGTGGTCTCCCTTATTTTTAATAACCAGTCAAGGGAAAGCAGACAGCTGTGAGCTGGCCTTATTATGCTGAGAAGGAACCAATATCAATTCCCAGCCTATTAATACACAGCTGACATCAACGCCAGTCCCATTACCTTGATTGCCAACACAACAGGACAATCAGGAAGAGCAGAGGCTAAGTGCCAGAATTAGTGCATCTAATAGATGCTCCATTCCTGGGGCGGCGGAGGGCTGGTCTTATTCATCTGGGATGGGGCCAATATTCATGGACATTCCCAGTCTATTAATATTAACTCATAGCTGCCTGCTTTCCCTTGGCTGTTTATAACACTAGGGGGGACCGGACGTCATCTTTTTTAATTAATAATTTTTCACACTGTCATGCCGGGTCACAAGGTGCACCTGCCAATCACAGCCATGCCATTACTTGACATGGCTGTGATGGGGCCTGAAGTGCCCACAGCCTTAAAGGGAATCCGTCACCCCAAAAATGGCCTATAAACCAAGGACACCGGCATCAGGAACTTATCTACAGCATTCTGTAATGCTGTAGATAAGCCCCGATGTATCCTGAAAGATAAGAAAAACAGGTTATATTATACTCACCCAGGGGCGGTCCCGATGCGGTCCGGTCCGATGGGCGTCGGGGTCCGGGTCCAGCGCCTCCCATCTTTATACGATCACGTCCTCTTCTTGTCTTCTTTCCTTGGCTCCTGCGCAGGCGTACTTTGTCTGCCCTGTTGAGGGCAGAGCAAAGTACTGCAGTGCAGGAAAGGTCAGAGAGGCCTGGTGCCTGCGCACTGCATGGCAGGCAGCTTAAGCCTTTTCCAGGTGTCACTCCCTCGTGACTCCGGGCTCTGGTATGCGGCTGTGCCTTCGGGTGTCAGTTGGGCCAGGAGACCTGCAATCTCCTGTCCTCCTGATTTGGCTGAGGGGCCTGTAGTTCCCACACAACCACGGACTCCAGTGTCTACTCTGTTGAGCTCAATCCTGGGGTGAGCTCAGTCACAGCTGCACTCCCAGGCTCTCCTCACATGCTTCCTCTCCCTTCACTGTCTCACACTAAACTCTCTAACCCTGCCTCCAGGCCAGAACTTATAGGGACGCTCCCCTGAAACCGGGTTTAGAGCTCCCCCTTCTGGTCTGGAGTCAGGAAAGGTGTTGTATGCCAGCATACATGCTACGGGAATCCCTTCTTGCTTCCAGGCATGGCATCACCTCCTGTGAGGGAGGCAATGCCACTGTGGCAACCGGACTCCTGGGGTGCCACAAGAGCATTGTGACAGGGCAGAGTGACAGAACAGTGTCACAGACTTGCATATCCCTGAACTCCCCCTCCCCCACCATCATCGTCCATGACCACTAGAATATAATCGTGCCCTCATGCAGACTTAACTAAAGAACCTACAGTACTAGGTCCATGGTAATTTGCTCGGACGGGATCTCTATTACCGGTAATGGGACTAGAGGAGTTTGGAAGTGAGAAGAGGGAGCGGTTATCTGGCAGGTGGGGCAGGACCTACAATAATTCAGGATCTCCTGGTAACATCCCGGCCAATAGAACCTCTGCAATATTCTCTCCTGCATTTTCTCCACCCCCAGATGGCTCCCCAAAACATGTGAATGGGCCATGTCTAGAACCCTCCACCGGTATGGCCCTGGAACCAACAGCTGCTCCACTGTTTCTCCTCCCCTCAGTGTAGTCACTCGATACAATAATTTGCAATTGACTGCTAAGTGTGGGTAACTGGTGTCAGCCCCCGACTCTTGAGTAACCCTATCGATCAGACACATTTTCAAAGGCCCCTTTTAGGGTAAGATCCCGCATTTGAGCAGTCCCGAAATTTTCCCCAGACACCCCCAGCTCAGGAATTTCGGCCTCACTGGTCACCAATTCATCTTCATCATGCCGGTGATGCATCAGGGTGCGCTGGCTCCTGCCTGAGTCACTGGGCACCCCTCCCTTTCCCCACAAGTCTCAGAACAGGTTGAAGTCCTGCCCAATTATCACGAGGTGCAGCAAGTCTCTAACTACCCCGACCTCATGAACTCCATACCACAGCTAATTTTAATCAACACTCTGGCAAAGGGTAGTCTTTGGCATCCCTGTGGATACAGCAGAAGCCCAAAGGTTTCCCAGGGTTCAACTGGTGGGGAAGCCTGGCCGTTTCTCACGATCCATTTTTGGATCTATGGTAGATCTGGCTTTTCATATTTAAAACTTTTTTCCTTTCAGGTCATCAGGGGTTAATGCAGTTTTCCCCGGTGGCCTGCTGGTGTAATTGCATTGCTGCTGGGTCAGCTGATGTGGGTGGTGAACACCATCCTTCAAAAGGTCACCTGATGCATCAGCTGACTGTTGGTTATACAGGTCCTTTCGGATACCAACTGTGCTGAAGACTGGAGGTTGCTGGTGCGGTGGTGCTTCAGTTGAATGCTGTAACTTGGTGCCTTAACCCCTTAGTGACAGAGCCAATTTGGTACTTAATGACCAAGCCAATTTTCACAATTCTGACCACTGTCACTTTATGAGGTTATAACTCTGGAACGCTTTAACGGATCCTGCTGATTCTGAGACTGTTTTTTCATGACATATTGTACTTCATGTTAGTGGTAACATTTCTTCGATATTACTTGCGATTATTTATGAAAAAAACGGAAATATGGCGAATATTTTTAAAATTTTGCAATTTTCAAACTTTGTATTTTTATGCCCTTAAATCAGAGAGATATGTCACAAAAAACGGAAACAATGTGGAAGAAAAAATGAACATTTAACTTTTTTTTTAAAACATTTTACTTCAGAACCATTTTTTTTATTTTCACAAGTGTAAAAACAGAAATTTAACCATAAATTTTGTTGTGCAATTTCTCCTGAATACGCCAATACCCCTTATGTGGGGGTAAACCACTGTTTAGGCGCACCGCAGAGCTTGGAAGAGAAGGAGCGCCGTTTGACTTTTTCAATGCAGAAAAAGTGCATTGGCTGGAATTGAGATCGGATGCCATGTCACGTTTAGAGAGCCCCTGATGTGCCTAAACAGTGGAAACGCTCCACAAGTGACACCAATTTGGAAACTAGACCCCTTAAGGAACTTATCTAGATGTGTGGTGAGCACTTTGAGCCCCCAAGTGCTTCACAGAAGTTTATACAGTACAGCTGTGAAAATAAAAAATCGCATTTGTTTACACAAAAATGATCTTTTCGCCCACAAATTCTTATTTTCACAAAGGTAACTGGAGAAATTAGACCACAAAAGTTGTTGTGCAATTTCTCCTGAGTACGTCGATACCCCATATGTGGGGGTAAACCACTGTTTGGGCGCACTGCAGAGCTTGGAAGAGAAGGAGTGCCATTTTACTTTTTCAATGTAGAATTGGCTGGAATTGAGATCAGACGCCATGTCACGTTTGGAGAGCCCCTGATGTGCCTAAACAGTGGAAACCCCCCACAAGTGACACCATTTTGGAAACTAGACCCCTTAAGGAACTTATCTACATATGTGGTGAGCACTTTAAACCCCCAGGTGCTTCACAGAAGTTTATAACGTAGAGCCGTGAAAATAAAAATCGCATTTTTTCTACAAAAATGATCTTTTTGCCCCCCAATTTTTCTTTTCACAGGGGTAACAGGAGAAATTAGACCACAAAAGTTGTTGTGCAATTTCTCCTGAGTACGTCGATACCCCATATGTGGAGGTAAACCACTGTTTGGGCGCACCGCAGAGCTTGGAAGAGAAGGAGTGCCGTTTTACTTTTTCAATGTAGAATTGGCTGGAATTGAGATCGGACACCATGTCGCGTTTGGAGAGCCCCTGATGTGCTTAAACAGTAGAAACCCCCCATAAGTGACCCCATTTTGGAAACTAGACCCCTTAAGGAACTTATCTAGATGTGTGGTGAGCACTTTAAACCCCCAAGTGCTTCACAGAAATTTATAAAGTAGAGCCGTGAAAATAAAAAATCCTTTTTTTTTCCTCAAAAATGATTTTTTAGCCTGCAATTTTTTATTTTCTCAAGGGTAACAGGAGACATTGGAACCCAAAATCTGTTGATCAGTTTGTTCTGAGTACGCTGATACCCAATATGTGGGGGGGCACTGTTTGGGCACCCATCGGGGCTCGGAAAGGAAGGAGTGCCGCTTGGAATGCAGACTTTGATGGGATGGTCTGCGGGCATCATGTTGCATTTGCAGAGCTCCTGATGTACCTAAACAGTAGAAACCCCCCAAAAGTGACCCCATTTTGGAAAGTAGACCCCCCAAAGAGCTTATCTAGATGTGTGATGAACCCCCAACTGCTTCACAGAAGTTTATAATGTAGAGCCATGAAAATAAAAAATATTTTTTTCCACAAAAATGATCTTTTCACCCCCAAATTTTTACTTTCACAAGGGTAACAGGAGAAATTGGACCCCAAAATTTATTGTGCAATTTATGCTGAGTAGGCTGATACCCCATATGTGGGGGTAACCACTGTTTGGGTGCATGGCAGAGCTCGGAAGGGAAGGAGCGCCATTTTGGAATGCAGACTTTAATAGAATGGTCTGCGGGCGTTATGTTGCATTTGCAGAGCCCCTGATGTACCTAAACAGTAGAAACCCCCCACAAGTGACCCCATTTTGGAAACTAGACCCCCCAAGGGGTCTAGATGTGTGGTTGGAACTTTGAATGCCCAAGTGCTTCACAGAAGTTTATAATGCAGTGTCGTGAAAATAAAAAAAATAAAAAATTCCACAAAAAAGATTTTTTTAGACCCCAAGTTTTTATTTTCACAAGGGTAACAAGAGAAATTGGACCCCAAAAGTTGTTTTCCAATTTGTCCTGAGTACACTGATACCCAATGTGTGGGGGGGGGACCACTGTTTGGGCGTATGGCAGAGCTCAGAAGGGAGGGAGCACCATTTGACTTTTTGAGCGCAAAATTGGCTGTGGCATTTAGAGACCCCCTGATGTACCTAAACAGTGGAAACCCCCCAATTCTAACTCCAACCCTAACCCCAACACACCCTTATTCCTAATCCCATCCCGATCCATAATCCTAATCACAACCCTAATGATAATCACAACCCTAACCCCAAAACAACCCTAATCCCAACCCTAACCATAACCCTAATCAGAACCCTAAATCCAACACACCCCTAATCCTAATCTCAACCCTAACCTCAAACCTAACCCTAATCCCAATACACCCCTAACCCTAATCCCAACCCTATCCTTAACCCTAATCCCAAACCTAACCCTATTCCCAAACGTAACCCTAATGCCAACCCTAATCCAAACCCTAACCCTAATCCCAACTCTAACCCTAACTTTAGCCGCAACCCTAGCCCTAACTTTAGCCCCAGCACTAGCCCTCACTTTAGCCCCGAACCCTAACCATAGCCCTAACTTTAGCCCCAACCCTAACTCTAGCCCTAACCCTAAATTGAGCCCCAACCCTAACCCTAGCCCTAAATTTAGCCCCAACCCTAACCCTAAATTTAGCCCCAACCCTAACCTTAACCCTAAATTTAGCCCCAACTCCTCTAGCTGCTGGCCCGCCATTTTCTTACCAGATGAAGAAGCCGGCGGGCAGGAGGGGACGCAGGAGGACCCAGGGACACCGGTAAGTATGACAGGGTCCCCGAATCCCCCTATTTCTCTGTCCTCTGATGTGCGATCACATCAGAGGACAGAGAATTACACATCGCTTTTTTTTGCGGTCGCGGGTAAACAGTTAATTACCGGCGATCACAAAACAGGGGTCGGTAATACCAACCCCGATCATGTTCTTTGGGGTCTCGGCTACCCCCGGCAGCCAAGACCCCAAAGATCTTCCGGGTGCCGGCCCATCGGGAGCCACGAGGAGCACCGGGGGAGACAGGTGAGTATCGTGGGGCGATTGGGGACCCAATTTCTCTGTCCTCTGATGTGCGATCACATCGGAGGACAGAGAAATTAAATGGGAAATCGCGTTTTTTTTTTTTTTTGCGACCACTGGTAAACGGTTAATTACCGGCGATCGCAACCCAGGGGTCGGTAAAAAACCCCCGAATCATGTTCTCTGGGGTCTCGGCTACCCCCGGTAACCGAGACCCCAGAGAAAATCCGACTCTGGGGGGCGCTATTCACTTTTTCCACAGCGCCGTTAATTAACGGCGCTGTGGTTTAAGTACCCTTAACTGCCACCATTAAAAGGCGTATCGGCGGTCGTTAAGGGGTTAATCTGCTGTGCGGTGCATTTCAGCAGAGAAAAGCTAAGTGTTGTTTTGTGTTTCCTTTTCCCTGTGGTGTTTGCCTTCCATGTGTTGTTTTGGTGCAGCGGTGGGACCAGTGTCTTCACTTGCCAATTCCCTACTTAGGGATAGGAGCAGGGCAAGTGAGGGAACAGGTACCCTGCTCAGCGAAGGGGTGAGAGAACCCGTATAGGGACGTTAGTAAGACCAGGGCACATCGTCAGATGAGTGCAGCAGGTGTCCATTTCCCCGTTCCCTATTGTCAGGGACCACGGTTGTTATTGTGTCCCCGGTGTACCCTTGTGTGTTTCGCTGTTTTGTGACCGTCCCCTCGTCGGGTCGGGTCACGCTAGGACAGTCTCTTCGTGACACCCTTATCAGGGTCACCAAACTCCAGGAGTCCAAGAGTCTTGACACCAGTACTCCGTTTATGGTCGCGGGACATGACTGCGCCCCCTCTCCAGGCTGATAGTCCACACTGCAGGTTAGGTAGGCATAATACAAGCACCACCTGCCTAGGCTACAATCCATCTGCTCAGAAGACATAGGACAACGGGCCACTATGTGTCCAGGACCGTGACACTGCCAGCAGATCAGGTCTTTAGCAGCAGCCTTTGGGAGCCTCCCTGGGGCTCTATACCCGCTTGTCTGTGCGTCTTTTGGATTTCCTTTTTGCTCACTGGGACACATCCCTTCATAAGATTTACCATACATAATTGACAACATACGTCTGAAGAAGGTCAATGTGAAAGACCGAAACGTCACAAGATTTTGGGGTCTCTAATAAACTTATTGCACATGCAACAAATTGAGTGCCAGATTAATTTAATTAGTTTGGTAGCCTCTCAGCGGCTCCTGGGGACCTCTAACTCTCCCCAGTGGTGTCTCTGTTACGTCTCTTTTGGGACTTGGGCTCCTGCTGGGTACCCCAGTAGGGAGATGCACCACCCCCGGCTTCCTTAGGGACCTCTCGACCTTAGGCCTACCAAGTCATCCACATTCCGGGGGTCTCTCTGAGCAACCCAGGTCTGCACCGGCCTGGAGAGGGATTGAATAAACCTGTCCATAGCCACTCGCTCAACCATTTGGGCTGGAGTGGAGCACTCCAGCTGCAACCATTTCAGGACCAAATGCAATAAGTCAAACATTTGTGAGCAGGGAGGTTTATCGCCATAACACGGCCAGTGATTAACCCTTCGCGCTCTGGCGGACATAGTGACCCCTGAGCGTGCCAGTATCTCTATTTTCAACATGGCATATTCCTGGGCATCTTGTAATGTCAAATCATGTTAGGTCTCCTGAGGCTCACCAGTCAAATAGGGGGCCAGTATCTCTGCCCACTGCTCTGGTGGTAGCTTCTCATGCTCCGCCACCCGCTAGAACACAGTCCAAAATGCCTCTATATCATCCCCTGGGATCATCTTTTGCATGGCTCGTCTTACCGCTTTCCGGACACAGGATTCATCACCTTGATGGGGGGAGGGGCCTTTTCTCTGCTGCGGACATCTCCCGCCAGGAGTGCCAGCTGCCTTTTTGTTGCTGTTGAATTTGCTGTATTAGGAGTTTATTAGTCTCCTGCTGCACCTGGTGCTGCTGCTGTTTGCTCAGGATCGGCTGCTTGAGTAGCTCCTCCATTTTGTCCGACTGCTGTTACATCCCTGTAGGTGCCTTAACCCAGGACATATGGTTTATCCACCACTGCTACACGTGATCCTGGACCATTGCCCGCATTCTCGACCAATTGTGAAAAGTCAGCTCACTTACCTGCTCCTCAAGGTAGACACAGGCACACGTGTGGTTAAAGTCTCTGGGTTGTTTATTGCATCATGAACCAAAAACCCAAACTGGTAACAAAAAAGCAGCCTCTCCGTCTCAAATGAAAATTAAAAGTTCACATACAGTCCTGCCCAGTTCCTCTGGGACAACACATATAGCAGCTCTCGCAGGAGCTAGCAGTCAGGAGACTTCCTTTCCTCCACATACACAGGAAAAACTAGCTGGAAATTTAACTCTCTCCAGCCACACCCTGGAGGTGGAGATATGGTGGGTAGGCATCCCTCCCATCTCTGACCTACCCACCATACCCATATAGCGAATGGATTGCTTTCATGCTGGAGAAAACACTTATGGCTTTCACATCACACAGGAAAGCAACCTTTGAGACACATATCTCCCTTGTGTATGGCACCAGTGACCCTGTCACATGGCATGTCAAGCCCTACACTGGAAACCTACATCCATGGCTCCTTTTTGGGGCACCAAAATGTACTGCTCTGTAGCATAGAGACTTTTACCACAGCTCTTTTTCATGATCTCACAGGTTTCTATCCTGTTTTTAATTTGTATGATAAATTCAAAGGTAAAATTCTGCAGCCTTGCCCTGTCACATTCTTGACTGATGGAAAACAAGTTTATTATCTACTTCAGAGATGAGCTGCATCTCTGCTATTCTTGACCATATTGTTTAGGACATTGTGTCATCCATTTTCTACCCACTGGTTATTTATAGATGGATCTAGGTGACAGACCATTCCAGAAAATCTAAATAGTGGTATAAATAAGGCTACGTTCACATTTGCGGTCCTCGCCGCAGCGTCGGGCGCCGCAGCGGCGCCGCATGCGTCATGCGCCCCTATATTTAACATGGGGGCGCATGGACATGCGGCGCACTTGCGTTTTGCGCCGCATGCGTCGCTGCGGCGCCCGCGTCGGTGCGCAGAGGACGCAGCAAGTTGCATTTTTGCTGCGTCCAAATTCAATGAAAAAAACGACGCATGCGGCGCAAAACGCAGCGTTGTGCAAGCGTTTTGCTGCGTTTTTATTTGCGTTGTGCGTTGCGGCGCCGACGCTGCGGCGCACAACGCAAATGTGAACGTAGCCTAAGATCTATGGTAACTGTTAAAGTAAGAAATATGGTAACATACAAGCATGTATTAACATACAAGCATCAAAATACTGTAACATTTTTCAAGCAGATACATACGAGGGGTATTGATACACAGTTGGCCTAGGCTAGAAAAAAAGTTGCATGTTTTTGAAGTAATACTAATTTATTCAACAAAATCACCTTTCTGCTCTACATGGGATGCATCAACCAAAAAGTATTGTCTTTTGAAACTAACATGTTAACCGTTCTACAAACCCCATATCCACACCAGCAAAATCCATCTTGTTTGCCGTAAATTTTCCATCTTTCAATAAGTTTTGGTTTCAGAAAGATATAATACATCACATAAGGCCAAATCGTGAGAATATGGAAGATGAGTGACAATTTCAAAGCTGATTTCAATGCGTTTTTGAAACAAGGGGCAGGCACATTATTTGTCAAAAATAAGACGTATTTGGAAAGTTTTTGCTGAAGGTCTGATCATCACATGATAGGGTTCATTTTTGTTAACTTCAATTTCAAAATGACGTAACCTTCTCCCTGTCGAAGATTCTAACTATCTTTGGTGATCTGTCAAATTTTAACCCCTTAAGCCCCGAGGGTGGTTTGCACGTTAATGACCAGGCCAATTTTTACAATTCTGACCACTGTCCCTTTATGAGGTTATAACTCTGGAACGCTTCAACGGATCTTGGCGATTCTGACATTGTTTTCTCGTGACATATTGTACTTCATGTTAGTGGTAAAATTTCTTCGATATAACTTGCATTTATTTGTGAAAAAAACGAATATTTGGCGAAAATTTCGCAATTTTCCAACTTTGAATTTTTATGCCCTTAAATCACAGACATATGTCACACAAAATACTTAATAAATAACATTTCCCACATGTCTACTTTACATCAGCACAATTTTGGAACCAAAATTTTTTTTTGTGACGGAGTTATAAGGGTTAAAAGTTGACCAGCAATTTCTCATTTTTACAACACCATTTTTTTTTAGGGACCACATCTCATTTGAAGTCATTTTGACGGGTCTATATGATAGAAAATACCCAAGTGTGACACCATTCTAAAAACTGCACCCCTCAAGGTACTCAAAACCACTTTCAAGAAGTTTATTAACCCTTCAGGTGTTTCACAGGAATTTTTGGAATGTTTAAATAAAAATGAACATTTAACTTTTTTTCACACAAAATTTATTTCAGCTCCAATTTGTTTTATTTTACCAAGGGTAACAGGAGAAAATAGACCCCAAAAGTTGTTGTACAATTTGTCCTGAGTACGCTGATACCCCATATGTGGGGGTAAACCACAGTTTGGGCGCATGGCAGAGCTTGGAAGCAAAGGAGCGCCATTTGACTTTTCAATGCAAAATTGACTGGAATTGAGATGGGACGCCATGTTGCATTTGGAGAGCCCCTGATGTGCCTAAACATTGAAACCCCTAACAAGTGACACCATTTTGGAAAGTAGACCCCCTAAGGAACTTATCTAGATGTGTGGTGAGCACTTTTTTTGCTTTTTGGAAGTGCATCTGAACAGCAAGGTGGATTGCTGTTGAGGGGAGATAGAGAGGAAAAAAAAAATCTATAAATCTTCAGCACAGCGAGTGTGAGCGAGCTGAGTGTGACCTGAGTGTAAGTGTGAACGGCGGTAAGTGTGTGACTTGTGATTCAGTGAAGAGGTATTTGGAAGGCCTTTAACAAATACCTGTGTGAATTTGTGTGAATTGCTGAATTGGGAGTAGCTATATTCACAAGGTGTTAACTTAGGGTGGGGGCTCATAATCAAGGGTTTATAAGGGGCAGCTGTTTGGGGCTCAAGCCCTTTTTGGAAGTGCATCTGAACAGCAAGGTGGATTGCTGTTGAGGGGAGATAGAGAGGAAAAAAAAAAATCTATAAATCTTCAGCACAGCGAGTGTGAGCTGAGTGTGACCTGAGTGTAAGTGTGAACGGCGGTAAGTGTGTGACTTGTGATTCAGTGACTTTGGAATCAGGGAGTTTCCAAGGGAGGAATTGCTTCTGTTTTTTTTTTTTTTTTTTTTTTTTAAATTAATACTTTGTATTTATTTTTAATTAAAGTTTCTGTGTGGTGCAATCCCCATTAAGAAACGTGCTCCACAATTGTTAATGCCATCCAGTGCACATCTTGCCACATGTATGCAGTCCTTGACCAGCTGGTCGAGGGTGCATACTGCTGTGCGAGATGTGAGCACATTGTGCATTTGGAAGCCCAGATTTTGGATCTAAATGTGCAGCTGGCAACACTGAGATCCATAGACAATATGGAGAGGAGTCTTCTGCTCACAGAGCAGACGCTCAATGGGATAGATGAGGAGGGGGATGGTAGGATGAAGCTGCAGGACAGTGTGGCAGTTAGCTGGGTGACAGATAAAAGGCGGGGTAGAGGGAAGAGTGCCAGGGAGGCTAGTCCTGATCTGGCACACCCCAATAAGTTTGCTAAGTTGGCAGATGAGGGGGGTGCCAGTACAGGGGTAGCACTGCTGCAGCCAGGCATGTCCTCTGAAAGCCGGAGGAGTGACTGCTCCAGTAAGGAGGGAAATAGGAGAGCAGGGCAGGCCAGACAGGTGCTGGTAGTGGGGGACTCAATTATTAGGGGAACAGATAGGGCAATCTGTCACAAAGACAGGGATCGTCGGACAGTGTGCTGCCTACCTGGCGCTCGAGTCCGACACATCGCTGATCGGGTGGACAGATTACTGGGAGGGGCTGGTGAGGACCCAGCAGTCATGGTGCACATTGGCACAAATGACAAAGTTAGAGGTAGGTGGAAGGTCCTTAAAGATGATTTCAGGGAATTAGGCTGCAAGCTGAAAGCAAGGACCTCCAACGTGGTATTTTCTGAAATACTGCCTGTACCACGTGCCACGCCAGAGAGGCAACGGGAGATTAGGGAGGTTAATAAGTGGCTCAAGAATTGGTGTAGGAAGGAGGGGTTTGGGTTCCTGCAGAACTGGGCCGACTTCTCAGTGGGCTACAGGCTCTACGCTAGGGACGGGCTGCACCTCAATGGGGAAGGGGCAGCTGTGCTGGGGGAGAAAATGGTTAGAAGGTTGGAGGAGTGTTTAAACTAGGGATTGGGGGGGAGGGTATTCATTTTATAGGAGGGGAAGATAGTGGAGATAGAGACCTGGGCACAAATAAGGAAGTTGGGGGTGGCGGTGGCATGGGGGGTGGGGTTAGAACAGTTAATAATTTAAGAAAGAATAGAGGTCCAGAGAGGAACATCAAGTGCATGTATACTAATGTCAGAAGCCTCGCCAACAAAATGGACGAATTAGAACTAATGTTGTTGGAGCATAATTATGACATGGTGGGGATATCTGAGACGTGGCTGGATGAGAGCCATGACTGGGCTGTTAACTTGCAGGGCTATAGCCTTTTCAGAAATGACCGTACAGATAAGCGAGGGGGAGGGGTGTGTCTATATGTAAAATCTTCCTTAAAACCCATCCTGCGTGATAATATAGGTGAATTTAATGAAAATGTGGAGTCCCTGTGGGTGGAGATAAGGGGAGGGGGAAAAAATAATAAATTACTGATAGGGGTTTGTTATAAATCTCCAAAAATAATGGAAGCAATGGAGAATATCCTCGTAAAGCAAATAGATGAAGCTGCGACTCAAGGAGAAGTCATTATTATGGGGGACTTCAACTACCCTGAAATAGATTGGGGAACAGAAACCTGCAGTTCCAGCAGAGGTAATCGGTTTTTGACAACTATGAGAGACAATTACCTTTCACAGCTGGTTCAGGACCCAACAAGGAGGGGGGCACTGCTAGACCTAATATTAACCAACAGGCCAGACCGCATATCAAATATAAGGGTTGGGGGTCACTTGGGGAATAGTGATCATAAAATAATAAGTTTTCATGTAACCTTTAATAAGATGGGTAGTAGGGGGGTGACAAGGACACTAAACTTCAGGAGGGCAAATTTCCAACGGATGAGAGAGGATCTTGGTGCAATTAACTGGGACGATATCCTGAGACACAAAAATACACAAAGAAAATGGGAGACGTTCATTAGCATCCTGGATAGGACCTGTGCACAGTATATACCGTATGGGAATAAACATACTAGAAATAGGAGGAAACCAATATGGCTAAATAGAGCTGTTAGGGGTGCAATAAGGAACAAAAAGAAAGCATTTAGAGAATTAAAGGAAGTAGGTAGTGATGAGGCATTAAATAAATACAGAAAATTAAATAAATTCTGTAAAAAGCAAATCAAGGCAGCAAAGATTGAGACAGAGAGACTCATTGCCAGAGAGAGTAAAAATAATCCCAAAATATTCTTTAACTATATAAATAGTAAGAAACTAAAAAATGACAGTGTTGGCCCCCTTAAAAATAGTCTGGGTGAAATGGTGGATGAGGATGAGGAAAAAGCCAATCTGCTAAATGACTTTTTTTCATCAGTATTTACAAAAGAAAATCCCATGGCAGCCAATATGACTAGTGATAAAAATTCCCCATTAAATGTCACCTGCTTAACCCAGCAGGAAGTACAGCGGCGTCTAAAAATCACTAAAATTGACAAATCTCCGGGCCCGGATGGGATACACCCCCGAGTACTGCAGGAACTAAGTACAGTCATTGATAGACCATTATTTTTAATCTTTAAAGAGTCCATAATAACAGGGTCTGTACCACAGGACTGGCGTATAGCAAATGTGGTGCCAATATTCAAAAAAGGGGCAAAAACTGAACTCGGTAATTATAGGCCAGTAAGTTTAACCTCTACTGTGGGTAAAATCCTGGAGGGCATTCTAAGGGATGCTATACTGGAGTATCTGAAGAGGAATAACCTCATGACCCAGTATCAGCACGGGTTTACTAGGGACCGCTCATGTCAGACTAATTTGATCAGCTTCTATGAAGAGGTAAGTTCCGGACTGGACCAAGGGAACCCAGTGGACGTAGTGTATATGGACTTTTCCAAAGCTTTTGATACGGTGCCACACAAAAGGTTGATACATAAAATGAGAGTAATGGGGATAGGGGAAAATATGTGTAAGTGGGTTGAGAGCTGGCTCAGGGATAGGAAACAAAGGGTGGTTATTAATGGAGCACACTCGGACTGGGTCGCGGTTAGCAGTGGGGTACCACAGGGGTCAGTATTGGGCCCTCTTCTTTTTAACATATTTATTAATGACCTTGTAGGGGGCATTCAGAGTAGAATTTCAATATTTGCAGATGACACTAAACTCTGTAGGGTAATCAATACAGGGGAGGACAATTTTATATTACAGGATGATTTATGTAAACTAGAAGCTTGGGCTGATAAATGGCAAATGAGCTTTAATGGGGATAAATGTAAGGTCATGCACTTGGGTAGAAGTAATAAGATGTATAACTATGTGCTTAATTCTAAAACTCTGGGCAAAACCATCAATGAAAAAGACCTGGGTGTATGGGTGGATGACAGACTCATATTCAGTGGCCAGTGTCAGGCAGCTGCTACAAAGGCAAATAAAATAATGGGATGTATTAAAAGAGGCATAGTTGCTCATGAGGAGAACATAATTTTACCTCTATACAAGTCACTAGTTCGACCACACTTAGAATACTGTGCACAGTTCTGGTCTCCGGTGTATAAGAAAGACATAGCTGAACTAGAGCGGGTGCAGAGAAGAGCGACCAAGGTTATTAGAGGACTGGGGGGTCTGCAATACCAAGATAGGTTATTACACTTGGGGCTATTTAGTTTGGAAAAACGAAGACTAAGGGGTGATCTTATTTTAATGTATAAATATATGAGGGGACAGTACAAAGACCTTTCTGATGATCTTTTTGATCATAGACCTGAGACAGGGACAAGGGGGCATCCTCTACGTCTGGAGGAAAGAAGGTTTAAGCATAATAACAGACGCGGATTCTTTACTGTAAGAGCAGTGAGACTATGGAACTCTCTGCCGTATGATGTTGTAATGAGTGATTCATTAATTAAATTTAAGAGGGGACTGGATACCTTTCTGGAAAAGTATAATATTACAGGGTATATACACTAGATTCCTTGATAAGGCGTTGATCCAGGGAACTAGTCTGATTGCCGTATGTGGAGTCGGGAAGGAATTTTTTTCCCCATGGTGGAGTTACTCTTTGCCACATGGGTTTTTTTTGCCTTCCTCTGGATCAACATGTTAGGGCATGTTAGGTTAGGCTATGGGTTGAACTAGATGGACTTAAAGTCTTCCTTCAACCTCAATAACTATGTAACTATGTAACTATGTAACTTTGACCCAACAAGTGCTTTACAGAAGTTTATAATGCAGAGCCGTAAAAATAAAAAATCATATTTTTTCACAAAAATGATCTTTTCACCCCCAATTTTTTATTTTCCCAAGGGTGAGAGAAGAAATTGGACCCCAAAAATTGTTGTGCAATTTGTCCTGAGTACGCTGATACCCCATATGTGGGTGTAAACCATTGTTTGGGCGCAGGGCAGAGCTCGGAAGGGAAGGAGCGCCATTTGACTTTTCAATGCAAAATTGACTGGAATTGAGATGGGACGCCATGTTGCATTTAGAGAGCCCCTGATGTGCCTAAACATTGAAACTCCCTACAAGTGACACCATTTTGGAAAGTAGACCCCCTAAGGAACTTATCTAGATGTGTGGTGAGCACTTTGACCCAACAAGTGCTTCACAGAAGTTTATAATGCAGAGCCGTAAAAATAAAAAATCATATTTTTTCACAAAAATGATCTTTTCACCCCCATTTTTTTTATTTCCCCAAGGGTAAGATTAGAAATTAGACAATAAAAGTTGTTGTGCAATTTGTCCTGAGTACGACGATACCCCATATGTGGGTGTAAACCATTGTTTGGGCGCATAGCAGAGCTCAGAAGGGAAGAAGCGCTATTTTACTTTTCAATGCAAAATTGACTGGAATTAAGATGGGATGCCATGTTGCGTTTGGAGAGCCCCTGATGTGCCTAAACATTAAACCCCCCCACAAGTGACACCATTTTGGAAAGTAGACCCCCTAAGGAACTTATCTAGATGTGTTTTGAGAGCTTTGAACCCCCAAGTGTTTCACTACAGTTTATAACGCAGAGCCGTGAAAATAAAAATTATTTTTTTTTTTCACAAAAATGATTTTTTAGCCCCCAGTTTTGTATTTTCACAAGGGTATCAGGATAAATTGGACCCCAAAAGTTGTTGTCCAATTTGTCTGGAGTACGCTGATACCCCATTTGTGGGGGGGGAACCACTGTTTGGGCGCATGACAGAGCTCGGAAGGGAAGGAGCGCCATTTGGAATGCAGACTTAAATGGATTGGTCTGCAGGCGTCACGTTGCATTTGCAGAGCCCCTGATGTACCCAAATAGTACAAACCCCCCACAAGTGACCCCATATTGGAAACTAGACCTCCCAAGGAACTTATCTAGATGTGTTGTGAGAACTTTGAACCCCCAAGTGTTTCACTACAGTTTACAACGCAGAGCCGTGAAAATAAAACATTTTTTTTCCCACAAAAATGATTTTTAGCCCCCCAAATTTTTATTTTCCCAAGGATAACAAGAGAACTTGGACCCCAGAAGTTGTTGTTCAATTTGTCCCTAGTACGCTGATACCCCATATGTTGGGGTAAACCCCTTTTTGGACGCACGGGAGAGCTCGGAAGGGAAGGAGCACTGTTTTACTTTTTCAACGCAGAATTGGCTGGAATTGAGATTGGACGCCATGTCGCGTTTGGAGAGCCCCTGATGTGCCTGAACAGTGGAAACTCCCCAATTCTACCTGAAACCCTACCCCTAACCTCACCCCTAACCGTTTACTGAACATTTTCTGACAGTCATAAGTGCCACGTATATAAGTGCCACGTATATAAGTGCCACGTATATAAGTGCCACGTATTTAAGTGCCACGTATTTAAGTGCTTTTTATAGCAAAAAAGTTTTTGCGTCTCCACATTTTGAGACCTATAATTTTTCCACATTTTGGTCCACAGAGTCATGTGAGGTCTTGTTTTTTGCGGGACGAGTTGACGTTTTTATTGGTAACATTTTCTGACACGTGACCATTTTTTATCACTTTTTATTCCGATTTTTGTGAGGCAGAATAACCAAAAACCAGCTATTCATGAATTTCTTTTGGGAGAGGCGTTTATACCGTTCTGCGCTTGGTAAAATTGATAAAGCAGTTTTATTCGTCGGGTCAGTACGATTACAGCGATACCTCATTTATATCATTTTTTTATGTTTTGACGCTTTTATACGATAAAAACTATTTTATAGAAAAAATAATTATTTTGGCATCGCTTTATTCTGAGGACTATAACTTTTTTATTTTTTTGCTGATGATGCTGTATGGTGGCTCGTTTTTTGCGGGACAAGATGACGTTTTCAGCGGTAACATGGTTATTTATATCCGTCTTTTTGATCGCGTGCTATTCCACTTTTTGTTCGGCGGTATGGTAATAAAGCGTTGTTTTTTGCCTCTTTTTTTTTTTTTTTCTTACGGTGTTTACTGAAGGGGTTAACTAGTGGGCCATTTTTATAGGTTGGGTCGTTACGGACGCGGCGATACTAAATATGTGTACTTTTATTGTTTTTGTTTGTTTTTTTTAGATAAAGAAATGTATTTATGGGAATAATATTTTTTTTTTTATTATTATTTATTTAGGATTTTTTTTTTTTTTTTTTTTTACACATGTGGAAATTTTTTTTTTTACTTTGTCCCAGGGGGGGACATCACAGATCGCAGATCTGATAGTGTGCACAGCACTCTATCAGATCCGCGATCATACTTTCATCGGAGCAGGCTGCAGCTTTCATCTGCAGCCTGCTCCGACCCGGAAGTACTCCCTGCAGGACCCGGATACAGCCCCTCGGCCATTTTGGATCCGGGGCCTGCAGGGAGAAGACGTTCGGTACGAGGTGAGTACATCACCTTGTACCGATCGTCTCAGGGAAGCCCGCAGGGAGCCCCCTCCCTGCGCGATGCTTCCCTGTACCGCCGGTACACCGCGATCATGTTTGATCGCGGTGTGCCGGGGGTTAATGTGCCGGGGGCGGTCCGTGACCGCTCCTGGCACATAGTGCCGGATGTCAGCTGCGATATGCAGCCGACACCCGGACGCGATCGGCCGCGCTCCCCCCGTGAGCGCGGCCGATCGCGTATGACGTACTATCCCGTCACCGGGAATTAAGGCCCACCCCACCTCGACGGGATAGTACGTCATACGGGCTTAAGGGGTTAAAGTAAACATGTCCAAGTCTGAGGCCTTAGGGTACCGTCACACAGTACCATTTTGATCGCTACGACGGTACGATTCGTGACATTCTAGCGATATCGTTACGATATCGCAGTGTCTGACACGCAGCAGCGATCAGGGACCCTGCTGAGAATCGTACGTCGTAGCAGATCGTATGGAACTTTCTTTCGTCGCTTGATCACCCGCTGACATCGCTGGATCGTTGTGTGTGACAGCGATCCAGCGATGTGTTCGCTTGTAACCAGGGTAAACATCGGGTAACTAAGCGCAGGGCCGCGCTTAGTAACCCGATGTTTACCGTGATTACCAGCGTAAACGTAAAAAAAACAAACAGTACATACTTACATTCCGGTGTGTGTCCCCGGCGTCTCAGCTTCTCTCCACTGTGTGAGCGTCTGCCAGCCGGAAAGCGAGCACAGCGGTGACGTCTGACGTGATTGCAACGTGTGACCGCAGTCTACGACGCTGGAGCGATAATCATACGATCGCTGCGACGTCACGGATCGTGCCGTCGTAGCGATTAAAATGGTACTGTGTGACGGTACCCTTAGACTTAAATATTCCTCAACATATTCTTACTAAGGTGAAAAGCTTATACCCATTTGCATGGCCCAAACGATACATTAACTATCTAGGGATTAAAATAGGCAGAACAGATAAAGGGCTATTGGAAGACAATTAACACCCGTTACTTAAACATACAATCGCAACCATCCAATCCTGGAGAGACCCGTATCTCTCTTGGACGGGTAGAAAGAACCTAATAAAAAGTCTGATTCTGCCCAAATTCACATATTTGTTTCAGGTACTACCCATACACATTCCTTCCACTTTCCTAACCAAAGTTAATTCCATATTCTCTCAATATATCTGGAAAAGTACGAAACCACGCATAGCCTTTCGTACATTAACTTTACCTAACCCCTCTATTCTTGATAGTCAGCTTTGCTAACAGTGACAGTTGAGGGTTGCAGCCCCCAGCTGACAGTTTTGCCTGGCTGGTTAACAAAAATACAGGGGAACCCACATGAGATTTTTTATTTATTTATAGTGCAGTTGGGGAGTGATGAATACTCCCATCAGCCTCTCCTGCTGTCACTGTTATTAGCAGCAACAGGTGTAGGCTGATAGGAGTAATAGTTGAATATGACTCTCATCTTTCACCCCAGCTTGCGCTGATTGCTGGCAGAGCAGGAGAGAATGAGGAGAGGTGTCTTCAGCACCCGGGAACAGCACTTACTGTACCGCTGCTCCTCAGGCGCGTATACGTGTCACATAGATGACATCCCTGTGTGTCACCCATGTGCACATGTGCGGGATGTTTTGCGGGCTGTGCTGCTGTTAAAAAACGGGCATGTCAGCGTATTTTGCCCACGGATACACAGCCCGTGGAAACACACTGACATGGGCACAGACCCATTCACTTGAATGTGTCTACCTATGTAAGGGTCTCCGGTACATGTGAAAACTGTCACCACACTTACCGGAGACACAGACGTGTGAAAGAGGCCTAATATGCAGCATTCCACCATTTTAAAATAGAAAAAAACAGTTACTCACCTTTCACACTGCTCCAGTTACATTTGAATTTTGTCCGGAGAAAATTTGAGCGCTGCAGCCCATTAGCGATTGCTGATTGGCTGCAGTGCTTATGTGGCATGAGAATGTTAGCGAGTGCTGGCAGACTCAGCAGTGTCACAGTTACAGCAATGTGGGAGGTTTCTGTTTTTTATTATTTTAAACCTGAAAATACAGCATTTTAGAAGGGATTGAACGAATAATAGACCACCCCTTTAAGTTGCACCTCTTTAGAAGTTTATTATCAACTCTTTGGGTATGTGCACAAGTAGAAAGGAGTTCTGCAGATTTTTCCACAGCGGATTTTAGAAATCCGCAGGTAAAAGGCACTGCGTTTTACCTGCAGATTTACCGCGATTTTTATGCGGATTCCACCTGCGGTTTACACCTGCGGATTCCTATTATGGTGCAGGTGTAAACCGCTGCGGAATCCGCACAAAGAATTGACATGCTGTGGAATGTAACCTGCAGCATTTCCGCACTTTTCTTTCTGCAGCATGTGTACTGCGGATTGCGTTTTCCATAGGTTTACATTGTACTGTAAATGCATGGAAAGCTGCTGTGGACCCGCAGCTGCAGATCCGCTGCGGATCCGCAGCAAAATTCCCAACGTGTGCACATAGCCTTTCTCTGTTTTCTATTGTGGGCTTACTTTTTAGAATCCAGATTTTTTTAGATGATTTATCATTTGTGACTTTTAAAAGAAAAAAAAAAATCACAATTTTTTTTTGCAGAAATGTATTCCAGTTCTTTCATTCTCATTTTATTTATTTTTTATTTTTTGTAAATGGCTGTGTGCTACATTTGTAAAGGATCGTGAAACTTTTTGCTCTTAAAAGGTGCAAAAAGCTAAAAGACAAAAAGAGCATGTTTTAACTTGCACAAAAATTCATAAACCATGTGCTCCATTTTTAAAAATTTGCTGACAATAAACATTTACTTGAAAAAATCATGTGCCTTTGTTTTCAATTACATTTTTGCACCTTTTTAAGAGCAAGAAAAAATAAATCCAGGGTAAACTGGAGCATATTTACACAAAATATACAAAAATGAAACGACTTTCTGAAAAGTCGCCAATGTTGAATTGGCCGTAAACATCTGATATACAAAAATCATGTCCACAATGGTGAAAAGAGAAAAAAAATCAGACAAAGAAACAGTAGACTTCAAAATATGAGCAACTTCGGCTATGTTCACATGTTGCATTTTTGCAACGTTTTTTATGCTTTTTTATGCTTATCTCACTCTCCTGTGCTCCGCTCTCCTACACGCTCACTACAATGCGTTCTTCTTTCTGAATTATCATCACTATCCAGGAGCTGAAGCACCCTCTTGGCTGCAAGGCCCCCTCAGTACTTCTGCCACTCACTGTCTGACTGGTCTCTTCTCTGTCTCTCTGACAGACTGTCTGAACTTCCCTCCAGACCAGAATATATATAGGGGAGCCACCCATAAGCTGGATCAGAACTCCCCCTTCTGGCCTGGAGTATGAACATGTTGTTTGCTTGTGGTTACCTGACAACCAGGACGCTAGGTGTCACACACCCTGACAAAAGCGCAGCAAAAATATCACCAAAAACTAAGCAAAATCTGCTTTTTTAAGGCATGTTTTTTTTACTGCCAAGAGAGAGGGCTTTACTTTATGAAGAAAAAAAAACGCATCCAAAACGCAACGTGTGAACATAGCCCTAACCCCTTTCCGATATCGGGCATATATTTACGCTGATGTCGGACTTCCTCCCTTTGATGTGGGCTCCAGCGGTAAGCCCACATCTTTCCGGCACATGTCAGCTGTTTTGAACAGCTGACGTGCACGGAACAGCCACGGGTGGAATCGCGATCCACCCGCGGCTATTAACCCATTAAATGCCGCTGTCAAATGCTGACAGCGGCATTTAACAAACGCTTTCGGCAATCGCGCTGGAAATCCACCCACCGGTGACCCCCGTCACGTGATCGGGGTCACCGGTGGGTTGGCATGACAACCAGAGGTCTCCTGGAGACCTCTATGGTTGTCACTGCTGGCTTGCTGTGAGCGCTGCCCAGTGGTCGGTGCTCATAGCAAGTGAGTAAGGCTTCTTTCACACTGGCGTCGTCTGGCGGACGTCTCAATTGGTAATTTTGGAGAAAAAATGCATCCTGCAAAGTTGCCCGCAGGATGCCTTTTTTCTCCATAGACTTGCATTAGCGACGCATTGCGACGTATGGCCACACGTCGCATCCGTCGTGCAACGGATGCGTCGTATTTTGGCGGACCGTCGGAACAAAAAAAGTTGCATATAACTTTTTTTGTGCGTCGTGTCCGCCATTACCGACCACGCATGCGCGGCGGGAACTCCGCCCCCTCCTCCTCGGACATTACAATGGGGCAGCGGATGCATTGAAAAGCTGCATCCGCTGCCCCCATTGTTCATTATTTTCACAACGTGCGTTGGTACGTCAGGCCGACGCATGGCGACGGCCCCGTACCGACGCTAGTGTGAAAGCAGCCTAATTCAGCTACATATAGGCGAACTGATCATCGCCTGTATGTAGCTGAGCCAATTGGGTTATGGCAGCTTCTAGTCTCCCATGGAGACTATTGAAGTATGCCAAAAGTAAAATAAAAAATGTTTTTTAAAAATATAAAAAAATATAAAAGTTCAAATCACCCCCCTTTTGCCTCATTCAAAATAAAAAAAAATCAAACATACACATATTTGGTATCACTGCATTCAGAATCGCCCGATCTATCAATAAAAAAAGATTAACCTGATCGCTAAATGGCGTAGCGAGAAAAAAGTAAAAACGCCAGAATTACTTTTTTTGCTCGCCGCGACATTGCATTAAAATGCAATAACTGGCGATTAAAAGATCTTGTCTGCACCAAAATGGTATCAATATAAAGGTCAGATCGGTATGCAAAAATAAGCCCTCACCCAACCTGAGATCACGAAAAATGGAGACACTGCGGGTATCGGAAAATGTCGCAATTTTCTTTTTTTTAACAAAAGTTTGGAATTTTTTTTGACCACGTAGATAAAAAAAAAGAGAACCTAGACATGTTTGGTGTCGATGAACTCGTAAAGACCTGTAGATCAGGTCAGTTTTAGCATTTAGTGAACATACGCTGTGTTCCAAATTATTATGCAAATTGGATTTAAGTGTGATAAGGATTTAATTCTTTTATTTTTAAAATAAACTCGTAGATGGTATTGTGTCTCAGGGCTCAATGGATCACTGAAATCAATCTTAGGCCAGTCTCACACGTCCAGATAATTCCGGTACCGGAAAAATCGATACCGGAGTTGTCCGTGTGTCCAAGAGCTCACGTGGCACATCAGTGTGGCACACGTGCGGCAGCCGTGTGCCGACTGAGTACCACACGGACCGTGCAGGAGACAGCGCTACAGTAAGCGCTGTCCCCCCTGCGTGTGGTGCTGAAGCCGCCATTCATTCCTTCTCCCCAGCAGCGGTCGCTGGAGAGAAGGAATGAAAAATCATGTTTTTTTTTATTTTTTTTGTTTTTAAAATAAAGTTTCCCAGTCACCTCCCGCCTCCTACCCCCTGTGCGCCCACCCGCTGGCATTAAAATACTCACCCAGCTCCCGCGATGCTTCCTCTCAGTGCCGCAGCTTGTCCTGTATGAGCGGTCACGTGGTACTGCTCATTACAGTGATGAATATGCGGCTCCACCCCTATGGGAGGGCCCATTGACTTTAATAGGTCCGTGTGATCCCACGAACACTGACATGTCTCCGTGTTTTTCAAACGGACACACGGTCCGTGAAAACACGCTGACATGTGCAGAGACACATTTATTTTAATGTGCCTACGTTAGTCAGTGTCTTCGGTACGTGAGAAAACTGTCACCACACGTACCGGAGCCACTGATGTGTGAAACAGGCCTTAAACAAATGTGATAATTAGTTTTCCAGGTGATTCTAATTAAAGGAAAACTACTTAAAAATGATGTTCCACATTATTAAGCAGGTCACAGTTTTCAAGTAACATAGGAAAGAAAAAGGATTTCTCTGCTGCTGAAAAGCATCAAATAGTGCAATGCCTTGGTGAAGGGATGAAAACATTAGAAATTTCCCGAAAACTTATGCGTGATCATCGTACTGTTAAGAGATTTGTGGCTGTATCTGAGCACAGATGTGTTTGTGCTGATAAAGGCATAATGAGGAAGATTTCTGCCAGGCAAGTTCATCGGATTAAGAGAGCAGCTGCTAAAAAGCCATTACAAAGCAGCAAACAGATATTTGAAACTGCTGGTGCCTCTGGAATCCCTCGAACCTCAAGGTGTAGGCTCCTTCAAAGGCTTGCTATGGTGCATAAACCTACTATCCGGCCACCCTTAAACAGTGTTCACAAGCAGAAATGGTTGCATTGGGCCCACACATACATGAAGACTAATTTCCAAACAGTCTTGTTTACTGATAAATGTTGAGCAACCCTGGATGGTCCAAATGGATGGAGTAGTGGATGGTTGGTGGATGGCCACCATGTCCCAACAAGGCTGCAACACCAGCAAGGAGGTGGAGGAG